>NC_046315.1:70874881-71497024 GCF_009819535.1 Lacerta agilis
ATGGCAATAAAGCTAAACCAAATTATAATGCCTATTATTTAAATTATATCAGCTTTATTTCAGATTTTAAACCAGAATCAGATGTAAACAATTAGTCTGATCCCGTTTACTCAGATGTAAGTCAACAGGGCTTCCCTGAAATGCCTCCTGTATAACACACACATACGAATCTCCTTTACACATCAAATAAAGCAGTACTGGCTTTCTCTAAAAGCTGTTATTCTGTTTTAATTGGAGAACCAATTCTAGGTAGTGTATGAAAATACACCTGGACATATACAAACAAGCACTACAGCATCATTAGACCTAATTGATAATTCATTAAAACTGTGGGTAAGATCCTATGCAAGTCCTCTAAGACTATCTAGTATATAACACTAATTATTGGAAATGTGAAAAGAACAGGGGTGTCTGGTGGTGAAGTACTAGCAAGAAACGATGTTGGAAAATTTGGAATGCTTAGGTACCAAAGGACAAGAAGAAGCTATTGTTCTTTATGACTGCAGTAGCATGGATACCTTATAAAAAGTATTAGAAGAAGAAAAAATACCACCAGCACCTATATGATTAAAAGAATGGTATATTGAAGTGTTGGAATTTGCTACATTAAGCAAGACTGCTTGTATCCTATGGGTCAGGCTATGCATTGAGTCCTTCCATGGGAAGGAAAAGGGTCTCACTGACCTCATTTTTTCCTACAGGATGGATCCAGTACCTAGGCTTCTACATCAAATGTAGAACACACATACCAGGTCAATGTGTGACCTGACATTCAGTTTGTGAGTTTAGCCACATTGTTCTGAAATCAAATGACCAGTGAGGATCAAAGGTCGGGCATGCCAGGTTCATGGCATTCGGACAGCAGAATGGGCACTGAACCAACATATAAGGTGGTTCTACATAAGAGTAATGTTTTTTATTTATTTATTGAATTTGATAGTCACTTTATCTTGCCCAAAGTGACGTACTACCAGTCAGTCAAAAATTCCAACAACCCACATACATAGTAAAATTCAATAAAAACATGTAACTGTAACATCCATGAAGCAGTAGAACCGTTATTAAAAATACTAAAATACCATGAATACATGGACAAATAAATAAGGGAGCAACACACACACACACCATCTGCAGAGGCTTCACTGAGTTGTGGGGACACTGGTGCATCCTCAGCCCTGCTGAAATGGCAGGGCAGGCTTCTCTTTGCAGCAGCCTTATTCTGGCACAGTAATCAGACCCACATTGGGTCCAATGAGAACAGCTGGGTCAGCTAAGGATCAAATGCCCACTGAAAGGCTTCTTTTAGGGTTAGCAACCGCAGCAGGACGATGGGGAGGTGGAAGAGGATCCCGGCAAAGGGGTATAGCTGGAACTGGGACACACCAGGAGAAGCAGGGGATGGGGAAGGAAATACTCACAAGGTGACGGAAGATAGCGAGGGGGTCAAAGCACAGGACCCATCAGCAGAGCCAGAGGGGCCCTTATCTCCACGAACACAGCGGGCTTTGAGGTGTAGGGAGCAGCAAGTAGGGAGCTCTAGGAGGCTGAGGCAGGCCAGGGCCCACAGTCCAGCTTCCTAGCTGGCCAGGTGGGGCTCGCTAGCTCTGGGAACAGGTGTGTGATTCCTCAGCTCAGAACAGGGGAGAGTCACCTGCCTCATCAAGTCCAGGTGCTGCAATCAGCCTGCAAAGTACACAAGGGAAGCAGAGCTGGCTTGCTGTGTCTGCTCAGCTGCCCATGTTGATTGACCTTTGCTTGGATGTTCCTGGACCTCTGTGGAACTGTGCTTTGGGTTTGATTCTGGACTGTATCCTGACTGCTGGACTACTTGGATTGACCTTGGACTGGGTTTCCTGACCCTTTGGACTTAGTTTGTGTGGATTTGAACTTTGGACTTGACATACTGGCTTGCTGCTAGGTAGGCCAGGGGTTCAGGACCCACTATTGGGAATATGCCCCCGATGTCAATGGGTTAATCAATGGATCAATCAATCAATCAAAATACCACCAGCCGTATTTTCGTCTGCCTGTTTAGGGTGGACAGAAGGGGAAACTGAGCACCAGCTGACATATTTCTGCAGGTGACCAGGGGGGTGCTAACCAGGACAGCTTGAGCCCATCCAACCCCCACACTTTCAAGACAGACACAAAAGGAGAATTGGATTGCCCTATAGGTCTTTTTCAACTGGCAGAATGCAAACACACTTGTTGCTCACCCAGATCTCTTGACCCACATTAAGTTAATAATAAAGTTACCATTTATATGACCAGAAATTCATTCATTTTCTTAAATATAAATTCTTTTTAATAGCCTTATTTAATATCTATTTCTATTTATATTCCCAAATGTGCTAATACCTACATTAATAATTATCTAAATTGGCCAAGCTTTTCCATGTGAATTTTACAATTTGATTCTATTACGTGGCTGTAAGAAGAGGTTTAATTTTATTTTGTAAGTATCATTGGTACCTAGATTTAATAATCGATCGCACCTTGCCACATCATGCCCTGCTGAATTACATTTTTCCTACTTGTGGATTAATCATTAACCGAATCTTGTATCGTGTGTTATGTGATAATTTTCCTAACACCTTATAAATTTATTTTTGTTTCATTTGTCTCCACATTTTACAATTAATCAAATCTTACCTCATGAATTTTGTCTCATGAAATTTCTGTATAATCTAATAAAACACCCTTTTGAAATATACATGGCTTCTTCTTCTTCTTCTTCTTCTTCTTCTTCTTCTTCTTCTTCTTCTTCTTCTTCTTCTCTACAATTTGCTGTTAGAGCTCTCCACGTTCTGCTATTACTTGAATCTTACTTTATGAACTTAAGCTGATAAATTACTCTTAATGGGCAATATCTAACATGGACGTGATGGGATTTCCCTTTCCTCTCCTCTTTTCTGCAGCCCCTGCTTCTGCTCTTGGGGAGATTTGGGGGTGTGAGGAAATTCAGCATAAATGAAAGGGAGGAGGAGAGAATGAAGTCCTGCTTACATTAGAAGGTTCATTGCACAACACTCTGACACTGCCAGATGTCACACAATGTGTTTCACATTTTTCCTATGCTGTACACCACATTGCGTTTCATTTATATAAACCATTTTGTTGCTTTTGGAGTGTCTGGGATGCCTGATACATTAAGTTCATAAGTGAAAAGCCAGGGTCCCAAGCAATGCGGGTGATGTTTTCCTTGTGCATAGTGGCTTTTCGCTTTTGCCTTCAACCGTCCGACCCCACCCCAAAATAAAGCAGGGCATCCAGAGTGACTGGGTTTCCAATTATTTCAAGTCCACTGCCAACCCACACACCACCTTGTTGTTCTTTTTCATTGTTCTGGAGTGCCTTTGATAGCTACTGCCTTGAGGCATCAAAACGGGATATAAATAGAAAATAATCAGGTGTCATTCAGTTCATCAAAAGTGCTGTATTCCAAAGGTGTTTCTAAGCACAAAGAGCATTTGAAAATATAGATTATCTACTTCCATACAACTCACTGGCATTCATATTTGAATCCCTATTAAAAATTCACAACTGGTTGCTGGCTTCTTAAAAAACACACACACAACTATATTAGTTGACATTTCTTTTTCTTCTCTTCCAATTATTTTGCTTCTGTTTTCTTCCATTTATCTTCCATTTATTTTGCTTCTCTTTTCTATACCATGATATATTTTGCATTAAACTCACACAACATACCACACTTGGAAATATTCTCTTTTGGGGGGGAGGCTATAAGTCTAATTGCTTGTTTTTATTAAAGAAATATAGTGTTGTCCCACAGAGCCGGGGGGGGGGGGGTCCCTTACAGCACAGTCCAGCTGATGTTTGTTTACTTAAAAGCAAATATCACTGTGTCCAACAGGGCTAATGGGACACTTAATGGAACACAGACACTTAAGGAAACACAGGATTACAGCCATAGGGAACAGGAAATTAATGAAAATCCATTTGTTTGCAAAGAGCCTCACTTTAGTGAGTTTGTGCTCTTAGCTGTGCATTCAGTACTACACTGACACCTAGTGACATAAACCAAGCAGTACAACTAATCATTAGCAGAGCAAAAAAAAAAAAAAGAATGGGATCGTTCTGAAAGCTGGCTGTTTTGTGTTGCATACACCCAATGGAATGTTTCCCCACAAATTGGTTTTTGAAACGCATCTTAAATGCATAAGTGGATTTTTTGTAATCTAAATAATTTTTTTTATTTTCATGTAAATACAAGAACAACATATAACTACAGTAACTTGGAGAATGTCCAGTGGTACATTCTTATTAAGTTTCATATGCAGTACACAGTACACAAGCAATACGTTTATTTATGCATCGTCAATTCAAGTATCCTCTCCACAGAGATTCTTGTGTTGTGGGCAGAATAAGAGTATATTCTGTCTCATTTCTAAAGGAAAAGAATGGAAGCCAAGTCTCGCCAAAAGTGTCTATCCCTGAAGTGCCTTTAATTACCCTTCTATGGTGAGTAAGGCCTTCCGACAGAACCACATTCCAAATATTATTTACGCATGTTTCAATGGGGATTTCTACAGGTTGTTTCCAGTATCGGGCTATTCTTAATCAGGTTGCTGATAATGGAAAAAATACTAATTCTCTGCATTTAAGGTTATTATTTAAATTTGGGTCTAATGATAATGAGGCAAGAGCTGAATTGGGTGGAAGGGTTTGATGAGCAATTTTGGAAATAATCTGGAACACCTTTTCCCAAAAGGAGTATACCAATGTGCAACTCCACCATGCATGAAAATATGAGCCTATCTCTCTGCAGCTGTTCCGGCATAGGGGAGAGATGGTAGTGTTTATTTTGGCTAGACGTGATGGATTGCAGTGCCAGCGAAATATAATTTTAAGAGAAGCGTCCTGCAAATGAGCAGGGATTGTTTGTAGGGACGGGTTGTACCAAACTGATGGCCATTTATTATCTGCAATTATGATCCCCAAGTCTCTTCCCCACACTGTCTGGAGACCTCCTGTATCACCTGCCTATTGTTTTAAAATAATGCTATAAATTAAAGACGCAACTCCTTTCATGCCATATTTTGATTTGTTACATAGAGACTCAAATGACGTAAGAGAAGGAAGGCGTTCCAAGTATCTTGCAAATGTGCACAACTGAATAGACTGAAACCAGGTTAACTGGTTTGCTATGGAACAAGTTTTGATATGTCAATTAGTTGCTGTTTGACCATTACAAGTCAAAAACACTGTTTGAGTGATGGTTGTGTGGTTCTCTAGATCCTAACTAAAGAGAACCAGGGAGCAGGCAGAGAGGGGGGGGATGAAGCATGCATTCCAATTCAAAGAGGATAAAAGTTAAAAATAATAATTAAAAATTAAGTAACCAGAAAAAGAAAACTACATGCAATATATATATATATATATATATATATATATATATATATATATATATATATATATATATAAAAAACACTTGTCTATCTTTTAATGCATAATATGTTTTAGAAATGCTCTACAGTGGTACCTCGAGTTACAAACGCCTCAGGTTACAAACGCTTCAGGTTACAAACTCCGCTAACCTGGAAGAGTTACGTTGAGGTGAGAACTTTGCCCCAGGAAGAGAACGGAAATCGTGTGCCAGCGGCAGCAAGAGGCCCCATTAGCAAAAGCACGCCTCTAGTTAAGAACAGTTTCAGGTTAAGAACGGACCTCCGGAATGAATTAAGTTCATAACTAGAGGTACCACTGTATTGTACATATTGTATTTATATGATTAATTAAATCATAGCTTATGAAACTAGAGAATTCCCCTCCAATAGCAGAGGCATAGGAGCTAGCCATGTGACTTTGGTGCTTGGCAGAAAATAAAATGGCCCTCGGTTTAGCACCTGGTTCAGATCCTCTGTATGACCTTTGCTTTTTCTGCCAACATGCAATGTATTTAATGTTTTATCCCTTACCCAAGAAATCAAACTAAAACATCAAAAATAAAACACAGCTTAAAGTTTAAACTGAAGCAATAAAATGATGAAATGTCAAACTCCTTCCTCCCCAAATTCTCACCTGAATGATATTGATGTTATTTGGCACCAGAAATATAAAAGAGAGGGCAGCGCACAAATCTTTCTGAGGAGGGAGTTCCAAAACCTAAATGTCACTGCCGCAAGGTCCAGTCTCCAGTTGCCATCTGCCTAATGCCTAATGGCACAGAGGAAACTTCTGTTGAAAACTATAGCATATGGTCAGGTTGATATGGGAAAAGGCGGATCTTTGGATAGCCTGGCCATTGAAGACTTTTGTAAGTCAATGCCTGCACTCTGAATCGAGCCCAGAAAAAGACCTAGATGCCAGATTTTTAAGCACTTGGAATGTTGTGGTCAGATCAGCAAGTCTCAGTTAATAATCTGGCCATTTGATTCTGCATCAAATGCTTCGAAGACAGTCCTGTGTCTAAGAGTTAGATAACTGTAATCAATGGCGGAGGCACCCCCTGGGGGCGGGGCGTTGTGACGTCACGCCGCACGTTGGGACGGGCTGTGCATGCGCGGGAATGCCGCACATGCGCAGTCCATCAGCCCAGCGCTGCTGCTCCTGTGATGGCCGGGCAGGCCGCTGGGCAGCCGGCGGCTTGTGGGCTGCCCCGTCTGTGCTGTCTTATGGATGGAGCAGCCCCACGAGCCGCTGCTCGTTCAGCAGTTCACTTGGTCGCCACAGGAGCAGCTGCGCCAACTCGGATGCACTGTACATGCCCGGAATTTGAAAAAAATAAAAATAGAAAATGAACGAATTCCTATGCTCCACAAATAACCCAGAGATGCATTTTAAATAAAAGGACACATTCTACTCATGTAAAAACACGCTGATTCCCAGACCGTCCGTGGGCCGGATTTAGAAGGCGATTGGGCCGCATCCGGCCCACAGGCCTTAGGTTGCCTACCCCATAGCTTCATCCCTATTTCAGACATTGTGATATATCAATATATAGTGATTTTTAGCTGGTGATATATTGTGATGTTGAAAGCCAGATATCGCCCAGCCCTAATGGGCAGCATACCAATGGATGACAGCACATCCTGTCTTGGGTACCCAAGTATCAGTTGCATGAGCTCAAAAGTTGGGCTTTTTCCAATAGAAGACATGGAGAAGAAGATGGAATCCCATTAAACCACAGCAACAATGATGATTCACTTTCCTACCATTATGCTGGCATTTGCAAGGATAAGTGCTTCACAAAAACTAGGCTGCTGTTTATTGGAGTTATTTAAGTATCTCAATATACAGTCCGGAGTTATATGGACTTTCCTACCCCGTCTGTTGGAATATATATGAGATGTCAAATAATTTGACTCCTTGATCTAAGCCAAGATTTATGATTGCATGCTGAGAGATAATGGGAATTATTTTGCCAAAGGATCTTTCAGCATTGGGGAAAATGTGTAACCACAGCTAACATTAGGGAAACTCACTTTATTATTAGGTAGTTCCCTGTAGAATCATAACGTGATTTATTCTGCTCATTCCAGGCCTGTGTGGGAGAGATGATTTATTTCCAGAGTTTGTGACCTGGGGACAAGCTGCCCAGCATAAAACGAAGTAGCACTTCCAAAATTTAGCTGCAGGTGTAGCAATTGGCTGTGAACCATGTTATTGTTCAAACTTTAAGAGCTCCATTTGATCAGGTGTTGAAAGCTCTTTATGCCTAGCATGACGCAGCCATGAAATTGAAATATTAACAGCTTGTCTTCTAACACTGGATTTTACTATGCAAGGTTGTGTTAGCAGTGAACTAAGACGGGCTGAGTTCAATTAGTAACCAATTGCCTTTTGTGAAGCAGTTGGGTTATACAAGCAGGGAAATAAAACCCAACCCTTAAACAAACAAACAAACAAAAAACCCCACACCATATAGGCTATGGATACTGCTAGACTACTTGTTTATTGAGCATTCATCCTGATATATTTTCAGGGGGATAAGAGGACATTGGCTATTTGATGAGAATTCATTGCGATTAGTTTGTGGGGAGGTTATGCTGCATCAAAGTGTTATCCCACACTTTTAAGTGCATTTTCCTGTCATTTGCCTTTTGAAAAATGTCTGATCTTTGGAGGAAGTGACTTAGTTGCATGCGATTGTTTAGTTTGCTGCATGTGGTACACGGGGTGTTAGAGAATGGCTTCGACTGGCCGGCTAAACCAGGTGAGGGTAGCTGATGGATCTCAAACCCTCAGTGAGTTAAGGACTTCCTCTGCATACAAAGACAGGCTCTGGCAGATTGAGTGGACAAGACCAATAGTAGATCCAACAACCAAGAAGGTGGTTTCTGCACATACTGTAGAGGGAAGTGGGGCTTGCCAACATGGGAAGGTGGCTTCTAAGAAAAGAAAAAATTGGATCCTAAACTTCTGCTGCCTTGCAGAATATCTTCAGGAAAAGAAAAGACTAGGAAGTAAACCCTACCCAAATCCAGAATGGGTGGTGCCTTGTACGCCACTCTCCAGCGATTCCTGCAGCTAAGCTGGTGCCAAATGTATTGTTCTGCTTTGCTTTGGACCACATCAGTGAGGCTGCGGGAGGTCTTGTCATCTGGGCAACCCAGGACTGCCCAGACATGTGTCTCGGGGTGGTCAATTCAATGCTTCAAACGCAGTGATTTGATTTCACCCCAAGAGGCATACACCATTGCCTCTTGAGACAGAAGGATGCCAACAACTTTACTCAGTGCTATTTTTCCAGAAAAAGGAACGCTGGCACTCAACATGAACACCTCCCGTGTTTTCTTATAATGGCAATGCTGCCCACCTGAGAGGTGCCAGAACTGAGTTCTAGCTGAAAAAGAGCCCTGATTTTACTGAATATGTTGTGGATTTAAAATCTTTGCTGGGATTCCCACACCAGAGAGTACTCTCCCCTAACCAGGATCTTGTCATACAGGAATTCTCCTTTCATACCTATTTTTCCTTTGAACCATCAGAAATGTCCTATACTGTTCTTCTACTCTACACTCGAGGCAGCTAGTGGTGCTATCTCTGAGTTATTGCTTAAAGGTAAAGGGACCCCTGACCGTTAGGTCCAGTCGTGGATGACTCTGGGGTTGCGATGTTCATCTCGCTTTATTGGCTGAGGGAGCCGGCATACAGCTTCCAGTTCATGTGGCCAGCATGACTAAGCCACTTCTGGTGAACCAGAGCGGCACACGAAAACGCCGTTTACCAGTACCTTCCCTCTGGAGCGAACTGCTAGGTTGGCAGGAGCACTGACCAAGCAATGGGAGCTCACCCCATCGTGGGGATTCGAACCGCCGACCTTCTGATCTGCAAGCCCTAGGATCTGTGGTTTAGACTACAGTGCCACCTGCGTCCCTGAGTTATTGCTTAGAACGGCAGAATTACTGCATGCAGGTGTGTCTGGGAGCCTGTTCTCATCCACAAATCACTTCCTGAGTCTTTATCTGCATACATTGGGCTGATTCAATACAAATTAATTCCAGTTGCACAGCCCCTCATTAACAAAATAAACTTGAGCGTTTTCAAACAAAAACAAACAGCGAAAAAGTAAAATGCATTACAGCCTATTCCTCACACCTGGATGGCTTTCAGCACACCAGATCTATTCCTTGAATCAGGGATCTGTGAATCTAGGATGCAAACTGCTTGTTAAGGCAAATCATTTTCTGCCTGCTACCTGTTTAGAGGATTTTGTTTATTCTGGCTTGCAGCCCAGAAGTTGGACCTGATGGTCTTTTAGGCTTTTCCATCTCATATGATTCTACAAGGCTGTTCCCAATTTGTTCATCCATGCTTAATAATGGGTTCCGAGTTCCTCTGCCCAAGCCACTGCAAATGGGCCCTGTGTTAATTCAGTTATCTGAGAAGGACTTGTGGATCAATTTGCAAAGCTGCTACAGGAGTTTTCTGTCTGGCTAGATGTGCTGCTTTTTGCTAAAATTCTTGCGCAATGGATCTTTCCCTTCCTCTGTTCCCTCTGACTGCCAGGGGCTGGGCAGAGGAGGAGGAGTGGTGGTGACCGCCTCCCCATCCTGACCCTTCCAGGGAGAAGGAGAAAGAGGAAAACAGTATAGATTTACAACAGTGCTTTGCGGGAGGTCACAGCTCAGAGGCGCATGAGGGGAAAAGTTGGGAAATAATGGGAGAGGAGGAGCAGAGAGAGAGAGAGAGAGAGAGAGCATCAGCTGGCTGATGAGTTGTCACTAGAAAGCATTCCAGACCCTGGCAAGCCTTAAAAGTAGGAGAGCAAAGAGCTTGAAGACAGAGGGCGCTTAGCGGCACCACCCACAGAGCAGATTATGAGGACAACAAATGAGGAAGTGGGAGAGACGGGGGATGGAGATTCACTCGGGACAATGCTATTATCCAAGAGGCTGGGTTCTATAGCCTTTCTGTGTAAAGTTTGAAATAAAAAAAGGACTGTAAGAAACTTTTCCTTGTCTTTATACATCCCCGGGCAACCAGCTGGGAGCTGTTGACAGCACGCCGACACTGACCCCCTGTACATTCGTACACACACACACACACACACACAGAGAGAGAGAGAGGGGGGGGAACTTTCTCCAGAGGATTGAAAGGAAGCTACCAAAGACTATGTCTTATGAGGTTGCACTGGGAGGGAGAAACTAACCAAAATCAGGTAGCGGGAATTCGCCTTTCAATACATTATATGAATAATACTTTAAAGGGGGGAGGATTCTTAACCTGGCCACTTTTCTGTTGGAAAGAAAATGCAGCTGGAAGACTCCAGTTTGGAATGCATTTCTGATATGGGTTGGGGGCCCAGCTCTTAATTGTTGACAAATGTGCTTTTAACTTCCAAGAAGTTGCAGTGAAGAGGGCCTACTCCACTGCTTCTCGTGTATCCTTGAAAAATCACCCTGTAGGTCACTGTGTTCTGCAGATGAGTTTCTCCTGAAAGTCCCCAAAATATGAGAAGCCCACTCTGCAATATTTCAGAGCAGGGTTTTCAGTATGACTACCCCTTTTGTGTGGAACAGCATCCCTGTCAAGATAAGACAGGTGTCCACTATCCGGCTTTGAATTTTTTTGGTTCATCTACCTTTTCTATCTGAATGAAAAGGTCTCAGGCTTTGGTGTTCATTTTTTTTTTTTAAAAAAAAAAAACATCTTGGGGGAGGAGGTTGTACTGTTTCTAAAACTATTTTTAGCTGGTTTTATGATATGTTAGTAAATCATCTTGAGACAAATATAAAAGGAGATTCATAAATTAATGTGATGATGACGAATCTCTCCCCCCCCCCTGCAGCCTGCTTTCGCAGATACACTGTCTCTGAACATCTTAAGTTTTCAGATGGTACCCTCTGCTGATGAAAGGCATCCCTCAGCCAAACAAGGAGGAAGACTATTTTTCGTGTTCTACCCTGCACCCCAGTCCACTGAAAATCTACTCTGGAGGATTGGGGATTCTTCCTGACAGAGTTTCAGGGGTGGCAGAGGGCTGCAGTTGGAGCAGGAATTTCCCAAGTATCCCATCCGCTCAGTTCCACTAACATATGCCTTCTGTCAGTGCGGTGGACTGTCATGTGACAAAGGTAGTTGAGAGCAGAAGCAGTAAAGGAAGCAGTAAAGGAGTCTAGAAATGTTGTGAAATGCTGAAAAGCTGCAGAATCATTTAGGATGCTAAATCACTGTGACTCGTCTTGAGGACGACTCATTCTCTGTATAAGTATTGTATCTGCTTGCAGGCAGACTCGGTGTCTCACTCAGTGTCTCTGTGTGTCTCTGTGTCTCAGTCTCAGTGTGTGGTGGAGCCTGTGCTCAATGGAAACCCTGTGTATGCTCTGAAGCTAGTTTAATATTCTGTTCACTATGCTGTTATTTGCAAACAAGTTTACTTTAACCCAGTAAAGCTTTTATTCTTTTACTGAAGAAGATTCTGCATTATTAATTTATGCTGAGCGTCATGGGCATCCAATGGATACCACCCTCTGTTCTTAGGTGCCAAGGTTATACCTACATTCATATATACAGCTATAGATGTTTCTCCTATGAATTAATCCTAATCCCTTTTAAGATCCATCTAAATTTATGCATGTTATCACATCGGTTATAGTGATTTGCAGAAGTTAATTAACTATACAATCTGTCTTGTCCATCAACTACTACCTATCAACTTCCTTAAGTACCCAAGTTACAGTATTATGACAGAGGGATTAAAATGTCTCAGCTATTCACTCTCTTCTCACTCCATAGTTTTATAGATCTCCATAGTACCGGTATCAGTCATCTTGTTTTCCAAACTATAAAGCACTTAGACATTTTAACTTTTGACGCAAAGGAAGATGGTCTAGCCTTGTGATCATTTCAGTTGACCTTTTCTGTATCTTCCCCAGCTTTCCAACATTTTTTGAGATAGGGAAGCCAAAGTGTACTATTAAAAAGTCTAAATGCACCCATTTTATAAAATGCGTATATTTTTATTATGTTGCAAACAGCACCATCTTATTATGCATGTCTACTCAAAGGTTAGTCTCACTGAGTTCAGTGATGCACTACCATATATAATTACTGTATAGCATTACCATTTTATTTTCGTACTATTAACTGTTTGCCCCGTGTCTCATATACAATCCAATTTCTACTACAGGTTGTAGACAGCCTGAACCAAAACACATTGGTCTCTATGTACGCCTCTGATCATGTACATTGGTTACTAAAACAAAAATAAAATACGGACACAGCCACCTGCAATAGGATATATCCATTACAGAAAATTAAAGGGAAAGAAAGCACTCACTTCCAATGTCTGGCCGCAGCTTTTTATCATATTCTCTCAGCAACTTGTTTAACAACAGTGTCACGTCAGTGTCATGCGTTTTTGGAGACATTACCCATTTTTGGTTTGTCGTGAAATCTTCAAAGTCATCCTCGTCAACCTTTCTTGAGCTGCAATTCAAAACATAAACCATAGGACAGTGTCACATGAGGAAGGGCAGTGAAATGCCTCTATCTCCTCCATAATTCAGTCATTTCATGGGGGAGCATTCAGAGTTATTTGTTTTTCCTATTAAAAGAAGGGGAGGGGGGAAATCAAAGGATGTGCTAACTGCCACAGATGAAAGTCTAAGTAGGACACTCTAATGGAAAATAATTGAATAGTCTTCTATCATTACTTCTCACTTGTTCATGAATCTAGGGACAAATCCCACTATTCCTCTATATCAGTGTGATGAGCTGTTTTGTGTAGTTTTCAACTTGCGTTAGCAGCCTGAGGTGGTGGCAGAACACCCTGCAGAACTTCAAATCTGGCTTCTTTTTAACACATGCTTCTTCATCTCTTGCCCAGGAAGAAAGTGAAGGAGGGAGGATTAGTTATTTTAAATATTTCCTGATCATGTCACCCTGTTAAAAAGCCATTATATATTCTCAGCATTTCGGAGTTCAGGTATTTAATGTAGCATGTTTGAAAATAAGATAAAAAGTTTCCTGGACACATTGCCTTGGATCCTAAGATAAGTTAACTGAAGGAGCTTCATGGAAAGAATGTTTCCAGTCACCCACGTCTTCTTGCAGCTCTGAATTGTTGGGTGGGGGTCCTCCTGGGCAACATGGAATGGGGCATAGGGTATGAACTTCCCCACCATGAACCTCATTCAGTTAACTCATATTAGGATCCACATCTGAACTGGAGAGATTCTCCCTGCTGCTCCAGCAGCCCCACATCCCACATTATTCAGTAGTTTTCCCTCTGCCGCTGCCCCCAATACTCCAGACAGTGTTTTGGGGGGGGGGTCAGAATCAGCACTAGGTGAACAAATATTCTGACTACCCAGTACATATAACACAACTTCTTGTGTCCTTTACTGAAAGCATGGTGAATCTCGTTTCCATTTGAGGCATATTAAAATCATACATTTTAAAGGAGAAATAGATGAACGTATTCCCAGGGATAAACTTAAATGTATAGCGTTTACCCCTCACAATAGTAGTAGTAGTAGTAGTACTACTACTACTACTACTACTACTAATAATAATAATGGTACCCCACCCATCTGACTGAGTTGCTCCAGCCACTCTGGGCAGCTTCCAGAATATACAGAAGCATCATTAAACATTAAACATTGAAAACTTCCCTATACAGGGTTGCTTTCAGATGTCTTCTAAAGGTTGTATTGTTACTTATATCATTGACATCTGATGGGAGGGCCATTCCATAGAGTGGGTGCCACCACTGAGAAGGCCCTCTGCCTGGTTCCCTGTAACCTCACAGTGAGGGGATAGAAAGCCATGCTTTGCATGTGTGGTTTCTCTCCTCTATGTCCATGTCACTTTGTATGATGGGGCAGCCAGTGATGGCTGGTGGCTGTTAGGTCTGGTAGGGTAGAAGACAAGGAGGCCCACAGGAAGCAAAGCCAGATCTGGGTGCTGGAAGCTTACTCTGTTCACGGTGTAAACTGAGAGGGATCTTGGTGGATAAACCTGTGGTGGGTCAAGTAAACTGGATGTCATCTCTAAGTCCCTGTTTAGGTGTTTGCTTGAAAGTCCCAGAACTCCCTCCTGTCTGTGGAATGAAAGTTTGAAATTTACAGCATGTGTGACTCTGAAAGAAAATGTTATGAAAATGATGCACAGATGGTATCTAACACCAGTTTAGTTGGCCAAGATGGAGATTTTTATCATATGTGGTGGACATGCAAGAAAACAAAATTGTTTTGGGAGCTGATCTATAATGAGTTGAAAAAGATGTTTAAGTATACCTTCCTCAAAAAACCAGAAGCCTTTTTACTTGGCATAATGGGAGAAGAGATTGCAAAAATAGACCAGAGGTTATTTATGTATGCAACAACTGCGGCGAGAACATTACTAGCCCAAAAATGGAAATTACAGGATATACCAATGATTGAGGAGTGGCAGGCAAAGATGATGGACTATGTGGAACTTGCAAAACTGACCTGCGGGATCCAGAACCAGGATGAAGCAAAGTTCCAAAGAGATTGGAGTGAATTTATTGAATATATAAATAATAACTGTAGAAGTTTGAAAACACTAGCAGGACTAAAATAATACCTACGACATGGACTTGAGAAAATTGAAGAGACTGTGAGAGTAGATTGAACAAGAAAACCTGTGGATGGGAAGGAGGGAAGTCACAGCTCGGCAGAGCAAAGGGAAATAAGATATATATTAGATTGTTGAACTTCGCAGTTTTATTTTGTGTGTTTGTTTGTTTGTTTTTGTTGTTTGAATGTGAAAACCAATAAAATTTATTTTAAAAAAAGAACTCTCACCTGTCTGGGGGCTGTAGGAGTTAAGAGGAGGAAGTTGGTTGCAGCGATTACCAGATAATTTGGGAGATTTCTCAAGGCAGTTGTGGGACAAAGCAGGATTTCCTAGCTCTCCTCTTTCTTTACATGCACAATGTTACAAAATTTTGATCTTGCTCATTTCCTTTCCTTCCAGTTTGTTCACATCTCCCTCTCTCTCTCTTTGTAACTCTCCTGGGGTGTTGGGTTATGGTAGATTTCCATATTTGTTAACCTGCTCATTACGTCAGGGAGTTTGCTGCAGCATCCTTTCATTTATATGATGCACCAGCAAGCAATTGGATATGAGTACAGCCTAAGTTAAATTACAGTTTAATACGTCTGGGATATTTGAACTATTTTTTTATATATATATAAAAACCAAAAATGTGGAAGGAAGCTGTGTTTCATTGCTCATGGGACTTATTTCTAAGCCTTATTGTACTTTCTCTCCCTCCCTCCCTCCCTCCCTCCCTCTCTGGTGATGACACTCATGATTTGTCAAGGTACATTAAATGAATTATTTTCTTTCGGAGGTGAGTTATTAAAGACTACAAGGCAAATTCCATCTGTATTCAGCTGCAGCCAGTGCAACTCCATTGCATGCAGAGTAGTTCTGGGTTGAGTCGTACCTTGAGTACATATCAACTGCTGGATTCCTGCTTCCTTTCAGGCAGGTTTCTCCACAGTGAAAGCACAACTCAACCTGAGTCCCATTCTACTCCTAGAAGTGGATTTAGGGCAGTAACTGGTTCCATCACACTGGGCACCGATCCTAGGGGGTGCTGTGGGGCGTCACAACTATGGCATGGTGAATTTAAAGAGCAACGAGAGAAGTTGTTGAAGAGGAATTAACTTGATTTGGAGTAGGAGCTGATGGAAAAAATTAATAGAGGGTAAACGAATGAAAGAAGAACTGATCTGGGGTGATTTGTTGTGGGGTGCAAATTAATCAAAGAATTTATTTGCAGCCGTTTGGATGAGGAAATGGTTGTCCTGTGGCATTTAAATTGTAAAAATCTGCATCTATACATATACGTCTTCATATGAAAATTGGTTTCTACGGGACCAAGCCTCAAATCTTTTATGTTCCTACCAGTGCCCCTGAGGAACTGATCACAAACAAACAATGAACATGTTCACTGCCAAATAATACTTTGAACAGGGGGAGAAAGTGAAGCTTAGCTATATCTGCATTCATGTCAAACATTTCGAGTTTTTAAAATGGCTATGTACAGTAACCAGATTATATGTGGGTGGGTGAGACTGGAATATGAATTAACTCAGCATGCATATATGTTATTGGTGAGAGGGGAGATTTCATTTTGTAACTTTTTTCCCCCCTGTAAAAAGAAGAAGCGTCTGATTGTATTGGCATTATTTTCATAGCAAATTGAACGGCTTGAAAGAAATTGCCCAATGGGAAATGTAAGGACAGGTGTTTGATTTTAAACCTCAAAGCATTTGTTATGCAGACTGCACGATGGCCCTGCACTGAGAATGGTGTTTCTTCTATAGCTTCCCCAAAGTCCTTAATTTATCTTACTAGCAATATGCTCTTTGTACCTAGGACTAGAGCTGAGCCAAAATGCTGGGTAGGGTGCTGTCTTTGTAACTATTGACAAAGTTCTTCACCATACATCCTTGAGTAACAGGGCGAGTGAATGGATCATGTTATGGATTGTAAATAGCTAAATAAGGAACAAGAGGTGGATTGTATAAGTAAATGGATAACTTTGATTGTAAGCAATAGAAACACCCCCCCCCAATCCGTATGGAGGAGCAGCCAGTTTTGTTTAATGTACAGTGGCACCTCGGTTTACAAACTTAATCTGTTCCAGAACCGAAACCATTCTTAAACCGAGGTGCGCTTTCCCTAAAGAGGCCTCCCACCGCCGGTGCCCTTTCACCGTTCGGCTTCCATTCTTAGACCGAGGTAAAGTTTGCAAACCGGGACACTACTGCCGGTTTTGCGGAGTTCGTAAACCGAATAGTTCGTAAACAGGGCTGTTCTTAAACCGAGGCACCGCTGTATTCATAAATGATCTGGCGTCAGATGAAAGCAGTGAGAGGTGACGAGTTTGTGGATTATACAAAATTACTCAATATATTGAACCCCCAGGCAGACTGGGAATAATTCTAAAATTCCACTCCAGGCTGGGTGAGTGAACAACAAAATGGCAAATGAGATTCAATGTGTGGTATGCAACTAAATTTCACTCAGAGTAGACTCACTAAAATGAATGATCATGACTAAACTAAGTCTATTAATTTCAATGGGTCTTGTCTGAGTAAAACTTTCCAATGGAAGTGGGAAGTGAGCCATGCTTAGGCAAGAAAATCGGTCAATTATTGAGAAAGGAGTATAAAAGAAACAGGCTGGTACCATAGTGTCTTGGTATGCATGAATGGCGTGGCCATGCTTGGAATATTGTGTACAGTTCTGGCCATCCTATCTCACAAAGAGTATCACAGCTGGAAATGACAGACAAAATGGGATCAAGGAGATGGAGTGGCACCAGGAACCCATGAGCTTCATTCAGGTGTCTATGGATTTGCCGTTGAAGATGGAAGATGGCACATTGCATACTTATTTTGTTGCTTCTTTTATTTCTTGTATGTCTATAGCATTCAAACAGAAATACAGTGGAATTCTAAGGAATAAAAGAAGCAATAAAATGCAATTATAATTATTCTGATATTTTGCACACCACAGTATAATAGCTACACCTGGCAGAAAAATCCACCGAGCCCCTCAGTAAGTGGTCCATGGGAAGAAAAGTTTAAGAACCACTGACCTATACCGTTGACTGGCCAAAGTCACTGTTGAGAACAGACCAAAGAGAGTCTTTTCCATGCAATGAACAATGAATTTGTAGAATTCACTTCTACAAAAACAAAAACAAAAAATGATGATGTCTGCTGACTTAGGAGGTAGACAAACTCATGAGGATGTCAAATTAGCAATGGAACCTCTATGTTCAAAGGCAATAAATCTCTGCATTTTAGTTGCTGGGGAGAGTTGTCTTCATATGGGCTTCCAGGAAGCAGGATGTTTGACTGGATTTAGCAGGGCACTTACGTTATGAATGAGTTGGGGCCTGGGGTTTTTATTTATTTATTAAAAATCCAAGCTTACATCAGTTGTGCTGGGTGTGTGATCTGGTAGAATTTAGACCCAGAGAGATTTTGCAGGATCCAACTAAGGGTGGAGTGAGGAGATGGAACAGAGAATGGAGGGGAAGAATGCTGAATTGTTTGTGTGCTTCCACTTCTGAGCTAAAGTATCAAATCAAGTGGGGTGGGGTGTGTTGTAGTTCTCTATCATTATTCTTAGCAACTGTCTCAGCCTCTTCTTTACAAAGTTAGTCGAAGGTAAGTGCTATACCACAGCTGACTTGGGATGATATCCTTAATCAGAATTTTATGTGTGTGTTTTCTTTAATTAAGCCAGTTGCATGGGGTTTCCAATCTGATTAAGAAAGTGGTGCTGTGAGGTGGGGTGTTTAACCCTTTCCCACCTGCTGATCTGAGTCACTCTTCTGAAGCTGCTATTTGCCCAGCCATGTCAAATGTATCACTATGGTGTCTGTATGAGTTCCTCTTGATGGGCAAATGGGATGGGAGTATGACTGAACACCTCTTCCCTCAGGACAAAGTTCCCCAGTCACAGTCCCACAAGGCTGCTGCTTTGAAGGAAAATGAAAGAAAAACAAAAAGCATGTGTCCAATTTAGTTGAGCCTGAAGCAATACACAACTATGATCAAGTTAATTTAGGTGGCAAGTTCCTTATGTCAGGGAGTTTATTGCTTAAAAAAAGAGAGTACAGAATGGCAGAGAAGACACACTTTGCATGCAAATGGTTCAGTCCCTGGGTGCTTCAGTTTAGTAGGGATGGGGGACACTGTAGCCATTCAGAGGCTCCTGGACTTCAAGTCCTATTAGCTGCAGCCAGCATGGCCAAAGGTCAGAGGTGATGGAAATTGGAGTCCAGCAACATATGAAGGTCATGGGTTCCCCATCCCCAAATTAAACAGATGAGTGCAATGCCCATCTCTGCCCAAGGCTCCAGAAGAGCCGCAACCAGTTGAAATAGATAGTCCTGCGATAAGATGGACCAACATTCTGTCTCAAGAGAGCTTCATGTGTTCCTTGAGGATGATATATAAAAGCATTCCCTTTGGCAACTGTATGGAATGCACAGAACCATTTGTATGGGGCTGATCAGGCAACATCCACCATGCCACCATGGTCGCTTGCATAGTACGACCATTGCAGATGGGTTGTTTCCTTTCTGTGCAGTAATATTGAATTAAAGTGGAGCAATATTCACTCATTGAGCTAGCACGTCTGCTGCAGGACACAATAGGGTTTCCATCTCCCCAGTGGCTCTTGGGTCTTGCTAAGAAGGGGAGAGCCCTAACTCAGTAGGCAATGGTGCATGTAGAAATTCCTATTGTCAAGTAGGACAGGGAAGTCCCTACCTGAAACCCCCAAGAGTCACTGCCCATCAGTGTGGGCAATAGTGAGTCAAGATGGGGCCAACGATCTGACTCAGTATAAAGCAGCTTCGGAGGTTCCTAAATCAAAGCTAGGAAGCTCTGAGAGCCAGTCAACATTGTAAGCATCCCAGGAGACATTGTACACACTGTGGAAGGATCTGGGACTAAGTAACTACTACAGACACTGATCTTTGACTGAAGCTTTTTCAGATGCACCACCCTCTAATTTTCCCCCTAAAAGGGAACATCATCAGCATTTTCCACAACCCTAAAGCAATTCAATAAGACCAGGGTGATTTTATCACTGCATATTAGAGGATGGGAAGGGATAGAAAGGGCAAAATGACAGAATAAAATGTGTACAGTTGTCACCAGATTAAAGCAATTTTAGTCAATGATGTGAAATAAATAAATCTGCATTGTGTGTGTGTGTGTGTGTGTGTGAGAGAGAGAGAGAGAGAGAGAGAGAGAGAGAGAGAGAGAGAGAGAGACTGGATGAGCAACTGAGTCTTGTGGCACCTTCAAGACAACAAATAGCACCATAACCTTTCATTGACTAGAGCCAACCATAATCACTTCCTCATTAGTCTTCGAGTGGGTAGGGACTCTCTGGCCCTCCAGATCCTTTGGGACTCTAAAGTTTCCTTGGCCCCAGGCACAATGGCCAATGGTCAGGGATGATGGGAACTGCAATGCAACACCAGCTGAAGGTCCCCAGGTCCCCCTCCCCCCTTAAGGTGCCTCAAGAGACTTGGTCCTTCTTCCTGTAATGGATCAAGAGGCCTCCATCTTTGGACCTTGTTCTCTTGGAGGAGGCATCCCCTCCTGGATGGTCGTGAAGGGGGAAGCTGGAGCTTACCATTTGCAGTATCTGTAAACACTATATTATTATTTTTTTTAAGTGTTGTCCAGTTATTCCGCGATCAGATGCCTTTCTAGATGAATAAAAAGGCTTTTCACTTCATTTTGTATCGAGAGGTTGCAAGCATCCCTGACCATGTATATTCGGGGACAGTTTAGAGGGGGAACAGAATATCTCCAACGTTATAGGTGTGTGGATACCACAGGAATGATGAAACCATAGATTCATGCTGTACTGGTAAGGGAAAGCAGAAGGTGTATTGTGGGTTTCCCCAATAACGTGGTTCAACTGCAAAGGAGTTAACTTTGATTGACATCCTGCCCGTTAGCTGAAGTTTAGCAGAATTATTTCTGCGAGGAGAGGGATGGCAAAGAAGTGGCAAAAGAGATCCCAATAAAACCACCCAGAGCAGGGCAAGCAGATCGCTCTCTGAATGACCATGCAGGCATTTTCCAGAACGGATTGTGACATGATTATTACCGAGGCATTATCGTAACCCGGTATAATATGATTATCAAAGGAAACCATCTCTCTGGATAATCCCGGACAAGATATTTAGGCAATCGCTTTGATCCGTCTAACGAAATGAGCCTCGCAAGACATTCCCCAGATCAGCTGCGGAGAAACAAAAGCGGACTAATCAGGCTAATTGCCTTGATCAATTTCCTCCTGTCTTGGTCCTCGACTCGCATGTTTAAAGATCAGCCGTCATTCGCCCCCAAATCTTGACCCGGGTGAGTGAACGTCAAACCTTGGATCTCACCGCGGCGCCACCCAAATCGCTCGCAAGTGGATCCTTTTTTAAAATAAGAGGGTAACACTTAACACACAAACCACTTGGGGAATCTCGTCCCCCGCAGACAGAGTCTGTTTTGGGCTATCAGAAGCCTGGCTTTGCAAGGAAGGTTCGCTTTAGATTCCCTTACAAAGTGCAGAGCAAACTTCTTCTTCTTCTTCTTCTTCTTCTTCTTCTTCTTCTTCTTCTTCTTCTTCTTCTTCTTCTTCTTCTTCTTCTTCTTCATGGGTAGGGGTGAGCGAAGGGGCTTGGGACTGAGAGAGACTCCAGAGGAGGACCACCAGCGATTTCTGGAGCCCTGGAAAGGGGGGAGAGGATGCTTGTATGGAAGGAGCAGCATCTGGGCTTACAAAGTGACAGTGTGTGACTACGAGTTGCTCGCAGCTGGTCTATTTCACGGCGCCTCTTCCCAGCTGGGGAGAAAATCACGGCTGTGGAGGAGACGACCCCCGCCCACCCCCAAATTGTTGTCATCATAACGTTATTTTGGGCAGCTGGAGAGATGGTTCTTTTTTTCGGACACGGACATTCCAAGAAAGGGGGAGGGAAAGAGAGAGAGAGAGAGAGAGAGAGAGAGAGAGAGAGAGAGAGAGAGAGAAGCAGACTAGGAGAAGCGCGCCAGATGAAACTTACCAGGCTTGGAAAACGGACAGGAGGAAGAAGCCCACCAGAAGCTTAGCGGACATGATCCGAGCAGCGCAGCCAAGCGAGGGGAGAAAGTGCAGCAGACCCAGAGGAGGAGGAGGAGGAAGAGGTTGCAGGAGATGTTCAGGCAAAAGGGGAGGAGGAGGTATCTGAGGTGAGGGAGAGCAAACCACGGATATTCTCTTCTTTTCTTCTCTGTTGGCTGTTCCTTATTCCCAGTTCTGCGCGCTGCAAGGCATATCCCGCTTTTCCTCCACGTCTCCCATAAGGCAACCCCCACGACCCCCCCCCCAAGTGCAAAGCGAGCTTCCCCTCGATCCCAGAGGGACTCCGGATCCGAGGAGGGTCTGACAGGTGGTGGTCCGAGGTGCTCCACAGCCCTCCTTCTTACCCCCTTCCCCTCCCCCACTTCCCCCCCAATTGTCTAAGCTGGTCAAGCAAGGTGCTGGTCCACGGGAGGGTCGCGTCAGCCAGCCATGCCCCTCGGCTGGTGGGGACACGTCCGAGGAGGAGGAAAAGAAGCGCCTGCAAAAAGCACATCAGGCGTTGGGCAGGAGGAAAGCTCCGATCCCCGACGTGGGACGCTTCCTCCGGACCTGGATCACCGAGGCTGCGTAGGGTCCCTCACCATCTGAGAAGCGCCCGGTGGGTCTCCCCACTCCCTCCCTCCCCTGACGGCCAAGAGATCCCTGGCTTGTTCCCGGGCAGCTGGAGCCACTAGGAGCTTAGACGGTGCCTCTCCATCCTTGAGGGTCAAGGTGCTCCAGAAGAAATGGAGGGGGGCAGTGGAGGAGCGGGATGGGGGGGTCTAGTTTCTCCCCAGCTTGACTAGGCGACGGCAACAGCAGCGGCAGCAACAGCAGCACCTCCCGGCGCCGCCCGCGCCTCGCGAGGAGGCTGCTGTGTTTGGCTGACTCCTTGCCAGGCGACCCACGCTGACAGTTATTGAGGAGCGAGCCGAGCTGAGCCTCGTCAACATTGCCTCGGATGTCCTTGCAGGAGCGGGGAGGTCCCTGCCAGCTGCAGGGATGGCCAGGCGAGCGCGAAAAAGGGCGGTCACATCCCTACCCTCCCACCCCACCGCAGCTTTTGGCAAGACTTGGCAGCCAGGGATGGGCGATGAGTAGGAGGAGGCGGAGGAGGAGGACCTGAATCAGAATCTGGTGGGCCAAGCAGGATGCTCTCTGGATCTGGAGACGAGTAAACACGAGCGCCGCTGCTGCCATCCGCCCACTGCTTGATCCGAAATAGAACTCGCGAGCGCAGGGATATCCGGGCAGGGAATGAGGTGGGCTAGTTGCTCGCGCTCAGGAAGGTTTGCGCAGGTTTCTAGTCCGCATGAAAACAGGTCTTTCGAAAGGGAACGGGCATTTCCCTCTCCTCCTCCCATTTGCAAAACAAACAAACCCGCAGCAATAACGATTCTTTGCTCCCAGGTGGAAGTGAAGAGGAAAGGTGATCCAATTCCCCTTGGCTACGAACAATGGCACCGTGACCCCCAAGTCACAATATGAAGAGAATGTCAATAGCGAAACGATTCTCTGGAGCAACTGTGCTGAGCTCGCTGTTGCGATGGACTTTAAGAGGACTAACCCCATCCTCGACAGCCTGGAGTAGCTTTGGAGAAATTATTTAGGTTCCTTTGGCTAAAAGAGATTGGTAGCCACCAACTCCAACGAGATTCTAAAAGCATCACCAACCTGTTCACCTGTGTGCTCTTTTAACGTCTGAACCCTGCTATCAGGGTAAGAAAAGGACCCTGATCTCCTTAAAACTACTCAGCTATATTATAAGGACTGTATATCAATGGAACCTACAGTTAACTCACATGGAAATCAACGTATATTCCTACCTTTTTTTACAGCATCCATATCCCATCCTTTTCTCCAAGGAGTTCGAGGCTGCATACATAGTTTCCCCCCTCCTCATTTCATCCCCACCACAACCCTGTGAGGAATGTTAGGCTGAGAGGCAGTGAGGGGCCCAAGGTAACCCAGTGAGCTTCTTGGCCAAGTGGGGATCTGAACCCTGGTCTCGCAGGTCCTGGTTGGACACTCAAACAACTAGGCCACAATAGTTTGAATTATTTGTCGATAACTTGTCTCGGTGACTTCCATGGGATTTAACCCAGACTCGTAAGGCTTAGCTTACTGATCATACAGGGTAATGAGGTTCTACCATGCAGAAGTGACAGAGCAAACAATGTCACTTTAGACTCTGCAAACTGAATACAGTATTGTTTGGAACACACTCCCTTGTGTTAAAATCCCATGAAAATAGAAATCTACCACATTAGAGACAAAGATTCGGTTCTTTGCCTGCTGTTCTGGGTTTCTATTTGCAAGGAGGTGTTGGGGTTTTTTATGTAGGGAAAGCTTTCCGAAACGTGAGGACATTTTTGGAAGCTCAGCCTTCCACCTCTTCCTGATTCATTTGTAGATCTGTATAGCTTTAGTTGAGTCAGGACAATCTAAGCACTTTAAAGGGTCACATCACTGAGATGTACTCTGCCTCCTCATTTTAAAATGGTTTTGTCTGCTGTTGTCATAAACCATCGCAAAGATATGAAAAGGCGGAAAATGCTAGTTTTATAAAAGGGTCTTTGCCCCCCCCCCAAATTGTTGGATTCCTGGGGGAAATAAGGTGTTTATCATTCTATTTCATTCATATTGCAGTTACTAGTTCAGAGAGAAATGTGAGTTGCATGGGGGGGGTAGTACAATACAGTGGTACCCCGTGTTACGCACGCGATCCGTTCTGGATCGTGCTATGTAACACGGGCATGCTTAACATGAACCCCCCCCCTAAAAAAACAAAAAACCTGGAGGATTGGGTGTTTTTGCACCTCTGTGCATGGACAAAGTGCGCAGAACGCTTCTGCACACCCGCGCATCATGCGCGCTCCGGGGAGGACTTCCAGGTCGCAGAGGTCCGTAAGTTGAACGTACGCAACATGGAGTGTATGCAACTCAAGGTATGACTGTCCAGTGTTAAAACAAAGGAGATAAAAAGCCCTATCATTTAAATTCTGTACAGGAGTCACACTAACAAACAGATAAAAAGTTATGTGCACATGTAAACTTAAATGGGATATAATGGAATAAAAACACAACACACTATAAGTTTATTAGGAGCAACTCAAAATTGTAAATCAGAGTTTTAGAGTTCTGCAAAACACTTCATTAGGCTTCATTTTTAAAAAGAAAACAATTCCCCCAAAAGGAATACAGTGGTACCTCGGGTTAAGAACATAATTTGTTCTGGAGGTCCATTCTTAACCTGAAACTGTTCTTAACCTGAGGTACCACTTTAGGTAATGGGGCATTCCGGTGCCGCCGCACCACCGCCGTGCAATTTCTGTTCTCAGCCTGAAGTAAAGTTCTTAACCCGAGGTACTATTTCTGGGTTAGCGGAGTCTGTAACCTGAAGTGTCTGTCACCTGAAGTGTCTGTAACCCAAAGTACCACTGTATGTGGTGCCAGAGCTGGGGGTGGAATGTTCAGGATGCTCATGAGATCACAGATTGCCATGAGCTGTACAGAGACCAATAAAGCCCCCCCACACACACACACACCTTCTCTTAGGGGACATAAAAGCTTTCTCAAATAAATAGTAATTGCTTCTTTGTTCCGTTTTGCTTTTGGTGCCATCTTTTTCACCGGCTGCAAAACCAAGCTCATTATTCTGTAATAATAAAGCCATGGCTTCTTCCATGCCCTCTAACAGCATCTTTTCAGGTGTGGAACATCACCCCCCCAAGGGTGGGGTAGGGGCAAATTATAGACTTCTAGGCCTCTTTATCTGACCTGCTGAACTCTCTTCAGGGCCACACCCCTCTGACCTTTCTTCATCCCCCCCTTCTTCTTCTTCTTCTTCTTCTTCTTCTTCTTCTTCTTCTGGCCTAGCTGAAATGTGTACTTGAACTGTGATGACTACATCTTGCTTGTCTGGATGGAAGGGTGTGTGCACAAACCATCCTACTGAACAAATGTAAAATTTACCATAGTTGCTCCTGCTACATGCACTGCTTGCACTGTATGTTGGAAATGTTTCCCCATCCCTGTAATGTGTGGGATATGATCCATGAGAAGCAGTCAAGTACAACTTTCCTTGTAATGCTAGAGAAGACATGCAAGGGAATGTTTAGTCCAGCCAGTGGAAACTTCCTGTTCCACCTGGCTGGAGCATCCTTCCTTTTGCATGTGATAGAAGGTGGGTGTGACCTAACCTGTCCAGGTAACAAAAGGACAAGTCACGCAACACACTCCCCTCCTTTTTGACTTCCTTCTTTGTTTGACCAGCTTTTAGCTAGGACTGCTCTGCTAGCTCTCAGCTAGCAGAAGCACTGGGATTATTCCCCCATATGGGCTAGATCCACATGCACATATTTGTAACTAAGTCTGCCTTCAGGAATCCAGCTGTGAACTGATGTGAGTAAACTTCTTTTATTGACTCTGAATAAGATTGTGGCATCTTTATTCTTTTAAGAGGGATTCAAGGGAATTTACCAGGAATGTACAATTCAATCTGAGACAGACTGGGTTGTATAATAGTGAGAGGCTCAATAGAGCCTGCAACCAGCTATCTGCTGTGCATGTAAAAAGGGGAATGTAACTCTGCTAAGTAAAGGAACTTGCTAGCACAAGTTAGGAAGGATATTAATTAACAATATATCCTCTCCTGCCACCCTTAACATTCTCACAAAATAAAGATACAATAAAGATCCCTTGTTTCCCGCTGCCCTCTCATGTACCAACACAGCTATCTGATTATGACTATTATTTGCATCAGAAATAATTAACTGGGGAAACCCCCATACTACTGAATGGGAGATCTGTCATTGATGTCCACAGACCAAACTTTTGTTGCTGTTGTTGTTAATTAACCCTCTACTTATTTAGGAGTAAGGGCTCCTCCACACTTCCTCTTGTCTCACCAATTTCCCCTGGAGAAACCCACTCCTTACCACTGAATTGGAGCAACACCAATCAAGTTTTCCTCAGATTGATGCTTGCTCTAATTCAGTGGTAAAGAGTGTGTTTTCCAGGAGAAAGCAATGGAGTAAACAGAAAACCACTCTGACTCATGCCACTCTGACTCGGGCACGTGCTTTCTAGGCACAGGAGAAGCAGAAATGTGGGTGAGCTCTAAGTCCCACTGAGATCAATAGGATTGCACCCTAAACTCTCTTGGTTTTAATAGAGGAAAATTAAGCAGTAATACATGAACTCAAATTTGATAGATCATGCCTTCCTCCCTTTTAACTGGATGTCACTAAGTTGTTCTCCCACACAGAAGCACAGAACTAGCCCCAGATCCATTGAGAAGTGAAAGGTAGGGGAACTCAAATGCATTTCTTTGAAAATGAGTTGCTTTTTTAACAGCAGCTTTTCTTAATTAAAGTTGTCTGTTTTTATATTGACTGACTTCATTTGTTGCACGGCTCTTCATAAGGGTGAAGCAGTTTATATAATAAAACCACAAGCAAGCAAGCAAATTCACAAATACAATTAAGCCACACGTGTGTTCAGCCTTCAAAATACAGCAGTGCATCAAAGCCAATTGTACTACCATGTAGCAACAGAAGCAGCTCTGCTTGGCCTACACTATCACAGAGTTCACTGGGAGCAGCCACCAAGATGTCCTTCACTTGAGTTCCCACAAACTGCGCTGCAGATATTGGTAGGACAGACAGAAAAGGCCTCATTCAGTAATCACAACCTGTATTCTTTTTATAACATCATAAGTAGATGGTGATTCTAAAAGTAGTGTGAAATGCAAAAGAATTTGTGCTTATTCATTTATCTTAGGCTGCAATCCTACAGCTGGTGGGAGGACTTCTGGGTTTGGGTGGGTGCATAGCATGTTTCAGATCTCTCTCTCTCTCTCTCTCTGTGTGTGTGTGTGTGTGTGTGTGTGTGTGAGAGAGAGAGAGAGAGAGAGAGATGTTCACCCTTGTGAAGTGAGATCCAACTATGTGCAATCTAGCCTACTGCAGCAGAAATCTGAGTAGCCCTTGCCAACTTCAGTAAAGGCAAAATCTATGCCATAGGTAAAGGCAAAAAAGGGAGGGTTTTCTGGGGTTGATCAGGGCATTGCAAGAAAACATGGCTCCATAGCCTGCCCTCCAATGACATGTCCCCAAAATAGGGGAAGACATCTTACTGGAAGGAGCTGGCAGATCTATTTTCACTGCCTCTGGAAATTAAAAAAGCATGGAACAAATGCAAACCCCACCACCTTCACCTTTCCCAGCTGCTGTCCTGCATATAGCCTTGGACAATTCAGATTGTCTGATGTCATCACTGACCCCAACACATTGGCAGCACCGTTCTGCCCATGAACTGTTCTCCTGGGTGGTGTGGATTTTCTAAAGCCTGCTGCCTCTTTGGAAATGGAGTCTTTAAACCTCTGCTTCCACGTAGGAGGCTATTCCCATGGTTACATTACCTCACTACAGTTCATGCAAATTAATAATTACCTGCTGTAAATGCTACATTTGTCTGTTGCCAGAAGGGCAAATCTAGTTCAAACACAGAAGTTCCTACAATTGGAGGGTTCTTATTCCTCCTTGTTTTCAGTGCTGCGACCAATATGCTTCATGCTAATTTTCTACTTGGAATGTTTGTTTAAACGCAGCGCGGGCTTCTGCATTGGCTAGATAAGCTGCCTGGACAGTAAGTGCCTTGTTCTGTATCAATAACTATTTGTGAGGTGCAGGACTGAGGTAGCAGAGGAGATGGCATGATTCACAGATCTGTTGCAGAAGGAAGGCATTCGGTCGCTTTGCATGATGTGTTGCTTTTCAGGAGGATGCATTCATAGGGGAGCTTCCTCTGTGGTGGGTTGGGTTGCTAAATCAGAAATAAGGTGGGAAGCATAAGGAGGAGGAACTGGCTTGATAAGGTGTAGGGGACAAAGGGCTTTCTTCCCTTACATAACCCTCTTTCAGCACTTGAACTCCGGACAGCTCCAAAGAGCCAACAACTTGCCTCGTACAGGTATAGCAGTACAGTACAGTACAGTATAAAATTGCCTCTCTATTTTTTTAGTTAGAGCTTGCACAATACCCACAACCAGCACAGAATGAACAGCCAGGGAAACTTTGTAGTTGGTGCACTTCTCCCCTTCCTCTATAGACTACCCTGTGAGGCGGGGAAGCTGTCCTCCCTTCAATTGCCAACTATGCCACAAGTTACTGTGCTCCAGCCCAATGACAACAGGGAGCTGCTGCCTTAACGGTCTTTTTTTTTTTTTTTTTTGGCTGCAGGATCCTCTTGCAGCTGATCCAAGAAATGCTGCTTAGAAAGCCTTTTGTTGCTGCTGTGTTGTTTCCAGCTGAGCCCATTCCTCCCCACCCATAGATTAAGCTAGGAGCAAGCCACAGGAAGTTCTATTTATGGGAGAATTGCCATCGATCTTAAGACAGCAGCTATTGCTTTGGGCTGCTGTTTGGACCATTGTGCTTTAATAGAAATTCTGAAATGCCTGTCAGGTAGGTTTAGAAATGTTCGGCTTCTTTTAAATATGTTGTTGCAGAGAGAAGTTTGAAACCTATACCATTAAGTGAGGAAGTCAGAGTACTGCTATCTGCAAGCAGGCACACCACTCACTGCTCCCGCCCAGAAACCTACGTCCCCACTGTGGAAGGATGTGTGGATCCAGAACTGGCCTCCATAGCCACTTACAGACACACCATTAAGACTGTGTTCATGGAAGACAATCTTACTCGGCCACAAGTGATCACCAAAGAAGAAGACCACTCACTACTTGATTGCCCAGTGCTCCATCACCGTGGCTGAGCATGCAACTTCCTTCACTGGAGTATTTAAATTATGATGATGATGATTACTCTAATTATTATTGAATTGCCTTTTACGTGTATATGAAAGGGATTACCAAACATTCCGTGAAAAGTGTTTTAAGTAGCTTTAAAAATAGAACAAAAAAGATAGGTTTAAAGACAATGAACACCCAAGGCAGAGACCTTTTCAGCCATCTGGAAAAGGTTGTCAAAACAGAAATGTCTTCAGTTGTTTATGAAAGGAAAAGATAGTGAGTGCCTGTTGTATCTCAGAAGGAAGCCTGTTCCACAGAACAGGGGCAGCCCCACTGAAAGTCCTGCTCTGAGTTACTATGGACTTCTGATATTTGGGGGGCTTGAAGGAGAAACTCTGCTGCATAGAGGTATTCATGTTTTTAGAACCAAAATTTGTCCAGGTAGCAGATTGGCAGCTGGTGCAAATCCCACAACCAAGGCGTTCACTTCTGGTGGTAGTTTGCCACCACAAGTAACCTAGCCACTGCATTCTTTGCTATATGGCACCTAATCTCCTAGTGGCTGCTCCCAATGGCCACTTCCAATGGTGTGTTAATCTAGTGCTCTAATAGCACCTTAGCGACCCATGGGCCCAGGGAGCAGTGGTGTAGCACGGGTTGCCAGTGCCCGGGGCCGTATGGAGGAGTGGGAGGAAAACAGATGGAGTACACATGCACATTCAATATGCCTAATGGAGTCCACATCACCCAGGAGATTGCAGCCACAGAGATAAGAAAAGAATAATAATTCCATCGTCTGGAGAGGTCACTTCCTTGTTTGCATGGAGAAGCCATTTTCAATGTAGCCCAGCGACAGAAGCACACAACTGTCTTGAGGCAGCACCAGGTGTTGAAATTTTGCACCCCTAACAATTTTGTGCCCGGGACAACTGCCCCTATGGCTCCCACCCACTACGCTCTGCCAGGGAGTAAAACATAACCAAAGAGAAGGGCCACAGACTCCAGATTGTTACTGAAACAAATTGAAACACAATTCAGTAAATAATACTGTTTTCATATATATATAAAAATAACATTGGGTTGCTCAACAGAACTTCCCCTTCCTCTCCTCTTCTCACATGCCCCCATGTCCTCTCCAATCTACTTTGCAGGATTGGGGCAACCCAAAAACAGATGGGGGGCATAAAGGGAGGAGAGGGAAGGGAAATTCCACCTCTTGAGTGCAAACAGAAGTACTTTGTTGGATTCAGCCCATAATTTCATTTGAAGAAAGACATAGGTACCTCAAGGAAAATCAGCAGTATAATAGAAAATAATGTGGATTAAGAATGGCATGAGAATAGCCTTGATAAAGTGATCAGAGTAATTTGAATGATAATCTTAGGCTTGCTTTTTCCTAGCCTTACGGAAGGTTTGGCCTCCTTGCAGCTTCATCAGTTCCCCTGCTCTGTCCCCCTAGTTTTCAAAATGAATATCTGATTTTCCAAGCATGACCTTTCATCTACCTTTCCTGACATTTTGGAATAAAGTTCGTAGTTACCCAGCCAGTGCCGTAGGTTAGGACTGTGTTCTTTTCAGCTAGGTGAGAGCATGTGAAAGAGAGTTGCATAGGAAGAAAAGAATGGGGGGGGGGGGGTTGAGTATCTGAGCATCTTTTATATTGAACAGCAACTTGGTGGTACCACAGCCATCAGTTTTCCATCTTGCACCTACCTGGATTAATAGGAAAGAGAGAGAGAGATGTCTGTTGGTTTGTTGTGCATACTGACATAAATAATACTCATTGAAGGAAGCATCAGTACAGTAATTTATAGTTTATCTCAGAAAGCGATTGGGCTAGTATTGTAGCTCCTCTCAAACAATGCAGATTTTTTTTTTTCCAGATTGCTCAGCAGGGAGTTGTTAAGGGCAATGGAAAGTGAAAGGAGATGGTTGATTTTACTGGATTCAACAGTTTAACCTCTGTGATGCCAATAGGCATCCCAATCATGTAGGCATACAATGATGGCATAGTGATCCTATGGGAAATTGCAGTTACCGGTAAATATAACTAGCAAGCTTAAGGCTAGTTAATGCATGATGGGGTTATGACCACAGATCTGTATTCCTAGACTCAGCTAGGTCACACCCCTCACCTGGAAGGAGGAAAGTTAAGATTCCTCCTTTGTTTGTTCTTCTTTCACCACACAAACTCACTGAGATAGGATGTGCCTGAGCTTGCTTGCTACAAGCTCAGACTGCATAGTTATATTCCACTATTTTGCTATGTTTTCTATTCCAGGAATTCTGCTTGGGTTTACTTGCTGCTGCATGGATAAATGCATGAATCTGACCTTTGGGAGGTTTGTAAGTAAAGTCATTCTAAACTTATAAAACTGTATGGACTTTTCACTGTGAGAGGGGTAGAAATGGGGAAGCTCTGGTAGCAACTAGAATGAGATATTTTAAAAGTCTAACAACCTATTATTGTCTCGCTACACTACTTTTGTGACTTTAAAGCTCTGCAGGGGCGTCTTTCTTACTTAGCCCTGTGTTTGAATGTAGCCCTTCAGCAAATTCTGTTTTTATTTATCCAAATATCGACAGATCCTTGATTCTCCATTGTGTAGCCCAAGAGGCAGCCACCCACTCTAGTTAGATACAGATTTGCCAACAAGTACTTGAGAGGATTAACATTTTTTAATCTATTAGAACAAAGAACCAGAAAGACTTTATACAAATTAATGTCAATTTAGTGGAAAACAAAGTTGCAAAAAAAGTCTGATTTGCATAGTTCAAAATACCAAGGATTTGAAAAATGGTTCACTAGGGCGAATTTCTGAAACCAATTCCTAATTTTAAAAGGAACCACAACAGAGAAGATCTTCAGTTCAAGTCACATTTCATTTCAATACCAAAGCTAATTACAGCCGGGGAAATGAAAAGCCATAAGTTACAGGCCATTGATGCTACTGTGGAAAGTCACAGAGAACTCATGAGTCCTTTCTTTCCCTGCTTGCTTTGTTGAAGATGGTGACATTAATGAAGGTAAAGTGATATGCTGAGGAACTTTTCCCTTCATCTTCGACCTTTCAATATAACTGGAGTAAGAAGACAGCACTAGCCATTCTGGAGAGCAGAACACAAGATAACACATAAGTAGCAGTAACACATTGAGATCCTTATAAGCAAACCTTTGAAAAGAATAATCATCTTTTGAGCATTTCTGTTTATTCAGTAATCTTCCTTAGGGTATGTATGGGAACATATGGATTTTAATTATTTTTGTCAACGGATCGCCTGACTAAGTTATCAGATCATTCCTGAGCAGGAACAAGAAAACTCTTTCTCCCCCCTCCTCCTCCATAGATTTTATTGGACTATAGAAAAAGGTATACAGAAATTATTATTAAATATCTTTTTGTCAAAGTAAAAAGTTAATCTAAATAAAAGCACAAACCACAACAAAAACAAAGAACTTCCTATTCCTCGCCGATCAGCTATTTGTAAATGTTATTCAACTCATCCATTCCAGTATTACACCTAATGAAACCACTTTCTATAAACCAATGTTATCTTCAGTCTTCAAACCCAAATGTCATTAGTTCATTTTCTTTTTCACACACAGAGTCTATAAGAGATTCCCAATCTTTAGCCAATGTTTCCCTGATTAAACCTGTCAATTTTGCCATCTCAGCTCAGTTCAATAATTTTACAAACCATTCTTCCATTGTTGGGAAACATGAGTCTTTCCATCTTTTTGTGTATAAAAGTCTCACGGCTGTAATCATGCCTTGGAATAAAGTTCCATAGTCCTTTTTCTAATTGTTTGTCCATAAGTTCCAGCAGGAAGAGTTCTGGTTTCAGTTGGAAGTTAATCTTTAAGATTCTCCGTATCATTGTTTGAATTTGTATCCATTTCTTAATAGCTTTTTTATATTCCCCTCCCCATGCATGATACAAAGTCCCTTCAAATTCTTTAAAGGTAAAGGTAAAAGGTAAAGGGACCCCTGACAGTTAAGTCCAGTCGCGAACGACTCTGGGGTTGCAGTGCTCATCTTGCATTTCAGGCCGAGGGAGCCGGCATTTGTCTGTTCCGCAGACAGTTTTTCCGGGTCATGTGGCCAGCATGACTAAGCCGCTTCTGGTGCGATGGAACACTGACACCAGAGCAGAGCACGAAAATGCCATTTACCTTCCTGCCAGAGCGGTACCTATTAATCTACTTGCACTTTTTGCCGTGCTTTCAAACTGCTAGGTTGGCAGGAGCTGGGACCAAGCAACGGGAGCTCACCCCATTGCGGGGATTCAAACCGCTGACCTTTTGATCAGCAAGCCCAAGGCTCAGTTGTTTAGAGCACAGTGCCACCCTTTAAACTTCCAGCAAGTATTTGTAATATTTTTATACATTCTAAATAACATCTGAGGGGTTAAATACCAATGGCACATCATTTTATTAAAATTTTCCTTTAAATCATAACGCAATGTGTATTTTAACCCTATAATCCCATATGCTCCCATTGTTCCATCTGTATATCATACCCAAAGTTATTTTGCCTATTTAATCAAACATTATTTGACTTAAAACAAAATAAAAAATAAAAAATCCCTTCCAGTAGCACCTTAGAGACCAACTAAGTTTGTTCTTGGTATGAGCTTTTGTGTGCATGCACACTTCTTCAGATGCACACAAAAGCTCATACCAAGAACAAACTTAGTTGGTCTCTAAGGTGCTACTGGAAGGATTTATTTTTTTTTATTTTTTTTTTTACTATGGCAGACCAACACGGCTACCTACCTGTAACTGGAATTATTTAACTTGTTCTTTTTTGCATTTCAAATTTAAACAGTAATTTGTACATTTTCACAATGACATGTTCATCATCTGTACACAACTGTATTTCAAAGTCTGTCTTTTTTTGTTCTAATACCGGAAGCCTTTTTATCTAATTTAAATCTCTCTGTAAGCTGTAAATAGGAAAAACTTTGGAGAATGTAACCTTCCCTTACTAAGTGCACGAGAAAACTCTTCTGTCAGCAGTCAATAATTAGCTGGAAACTAAGTGGGAATTTTGATTATCTGTATTAAACAACTACCCTAGAGCTATAAAAGGTAGTTGTTAAACCATCTAGCTTTTATGGACTGCTCCTGTGGTATTTCAAGCAAATTACTACATTTAGCAGTGAAATGACACAAAGTGCTATAATGTTAACTACAATTTCATCAGATTCTATTATGATTTACTGATTTAAAAAATAAAAACCAAAAAAATAAAAAATAAGGAAGACTTGTAGAAACCCTCACTGAAATTTATGCACATTCTCCCTGTTGCTTTTCAGTGATCTTGGATCAAGCCTGCAAATACAGACACAGAAAGAACTATGAAAATGCCATTACAAACAAAAGCAAACCATCTAGTGGATGACTGTAGCTAAAGCAGGGATTAGTCAATGTAATGACAAATGCAAACAGTGCACCTTTCTTGAACAAAGTAAGAAATCTGGCCAAGCATGATGGAGACAACAGACTGTGCACAATCCATTGAGAGAAAACAAGGTCGAGATGACCTGGGAAGGATAACATCCTGCAATATATACTTCCCTGGTTTTTATTTATTTATTTATTGTGCAGAGAGTAAATCATGAGTCACAGTCAAAACAAATGCAAGGTATGTCAGGGTTTGTACCAGGGACCAGGCTTGACTGAAATGATAGGAGAAGCTATTTGAAATCCAGGTTCTAATTGAAAGACACAGTCTAAGGGCAAAGGGTGGACTTAGGCAGAAACATAAGAGGCTGCAGAAAAAGTGTGGGAATCCATGCAGCATGGATGGAGACGGGACCACAAGTATTGCTCAGTGGGATGTTGGAGAGATCTCAACAGGGAACAGAGAAAAGGCATTTGTTGCAACTCATGGGCCAAACCAATCAACTTGGTTGGACAGGCAGGAAGCCAAAGGTCTTAAAGCAGTCAGTTTTTGGAACATACACAAGAGGTTGGTTTCTCACGCAATGCATTGGACAGAACTTCAGAAGAAGACATGCTGATACCCCTGAAAAGCAACAGCCATTACTGCATAGATCAGGTGCCTATTTCACTTCCCAGGAATATGTCTTTCTGAAAGTGCATTTCTATTTCATAGATAATGTACAGATCATATCACAGCAATGGGAAACCACAGATCCATGTACCAAATTTGAACCATCAGGCCTCCCCACTTGACCCATGAAGTCATTTTGACCAAGCCATGGGAATAGAGGTATTCCGTTAAAGGGATCCGTGAGGAGGTGCTTCTGTCCAGATGCCCAGGCTAGGGCCATACCACTCCTTGAGATGGCACTCCACTGAGAGGTGGTGCCTATTTGATGTATGTCGTAGGGCAGTGATGTCCAACCGGTCGACCCACGTAGCGTCAAAAGAGCGATCTTTTATATTCTGCTGCCAACGTTAGTGGGCTTTATTGTTTTGTGCGCTTGTTAGCATCGTAGTTAATGGATAGTCTTTCCCCCTAAAAAAGCTCAACAACTTTTGCCTCTCCCCCCTTAAAAAAGCTCCTTTCCCCTCCAATGACAATGGGTAGATCACTGCAGTCTCTTGGGAGTTGGATCATCCCACAGTCGGGCTGGTTGATATCTGTTGTAACCCAATGCCTTTGCCAAACAACTTGCATTTGTAATCAATTAAGGTGTGGCCTAATTTGAACCATATCATGTTGTCACATGTGGTCTTTTGTCAGCAGTAGCTTGTGAGTTGGAGAGCAACATGGCACCTGGACTTGCAAAAGATTGGTCAAGAGCCTGGGGAAAATTAAAGCAGGCTGCAACTCTATACATATGTACTAGGAAGTTCCCTGGAAATGAGCACATACCAAGCTGGACTATTGGTCTCTTGAGCCAAGCATCACTCTCTGGCAAGGTATTTGCTAGCCCTGCTTGCCTGAGATCTTTGAAACAGGAGATACTGGGAACCGAACATGGGGCCTCCTGTATCCAAAGCATCTGCTCAACTACTGAGCTATGTTTCCTCAACACCACCCCAAATTCTGGGGCAGAACTCGTGTGCAGTGATGAAAAGAATGCTGTGTTGGGATAAGCTGGAGTGAATAAACTTTCCTCTTAGCTCATGACTATCTACAAAATATTCACAGTGTGTTTAGTCAGGTGTTCAGACCCACTGTGATCATGGAACTGCTTCCTGGTCAGTGTGCATAGGGTCAGCTTACAAATGATCTCTTTAAGGCTCTGGAGATTGCACAAGTGTACAGAACTGCAAAGAAATAACAAAGCTTAATTGCAATGGCCTTGATGCTGATTAGTTTTATTCAAATGATGCAATGGAAATAAGTGAATGAGACTGGGCCCTGCAGCACATGTTCCGCTGAGCTGAAGAAAGTCAAGCATAGCCCTCCCATTCAGTGCTTTCCACCAGGAGCACTCCTTGTCTTCTGGCTTCTGTGGGTATGTACCAAGACATTATCACCATCTAATTCCCAAAGAAGTTCAAAAGTGAAAGCATTTGCACAGTTCACACACCAGCTTAACCATACAGAAAGGATAGCATTTGCATAGCTCATGCTGGTTCAAAGGACCATGTTACTCTGGGTGATGCTCTAAGCCATTTTAACTCACTGTTGTATACTCAGTATGGTGAATAGTCCCAGGAACAGTGCTACTTGAGTTTGGGCGTCCTTTAGAGTGGGGGCAGAAGGAGGATTCTTCAGCCCAAGTGCCACATTCCCTCATCAGCAGTTTTTCCAGGAGCTACACATGTCTCCATCAGTAGAGCATGAGACTTTTAATCTCAAGGTTGTGGGTTTGAGCCCCATGTTGGACAAAAGATGCCTGCATTGCAGGGGGTTGGACCAGATGGCACCCGTGGTCCCTTTCCCGCTCCACAATTTTAAGATTCTAAGATTTTGTTGTTGTTCAGTCGTTCAGTCGTGTCCGACTCTTTGTGACCCCATGGACCAGAGCATGCCAGGCACGCCTATCCTTCACTGCCTCCCGCAGTTTGGCCAAGCTCATGTTAGTAGCTTCGAGAACACTGTCCAACCATGTCATCCTCTGTCGTCCCCTTCTCCTTGTGCCCTGCAGGTGGTGCCAGGAACAAAAGTTGACAACAGAACAGATGTGACTCCTATCTCTGTAGGTGACATTATAGTCACCTAAAAGCCAGTATTCTACTCCCCAGCACTGTTACATATCTTGCCATCCTCCACCCAGGCAAGTGAGAGGCATTATCATGGTTCAATGATACATTCCATCTGAGCAAATGCACTTGAGGAAACTCCTAGTTCTAATGGCTGACACTCAAGAGAGATCTCTACATAACCCCCAGCCATCAGTCAGTCACAGGGTTATTCAGAAGAGATACGCCTAACAAAAGAAAGTTGCCTGACCATCTTAAGGTCACTCCTAAGTTTTGGACGGAAGGGCCAAAGCAGAATCAAGCCTACAACTACAGCAGTTTCTTCCAACAGTTGCCTTAAAAGATGTTTGAAGGTAAATTGTCCTTCTAAGATACAGTTACACTGCAGGAAGCTTAGGGAGAATTGTTCTGTTCTTGTGTGAATTAATATTCTCAGTGGCTGTTGCTCTCTGCCTCTGGACACTGTAAATATGAGTGTCCCTGAGCAGGAGCCTTACTGCTTCAGCCCCTAGGTAGTTTCTCTTCACAGAATGAGTACTATGTCCCTGGGGTTTGCCAGCTGAGTCCTTCTGTTTTCTTTGCCAACTCCCATTTTCCCAAGTAGGTTATGATGAATGATGCCCTGAGGTACGCCATACGTCTGAGGGAGCCTTTAGAAGCAGATTTTCTGTTCAAAGATGGAGCAATAGACTGCAATGATTCTGGCACCTTGCTCCTAGTGCACGCCAATTCAGATGCACAACTGACCCCACTAGAAAATACTCCCAAGTAGGTGTGTATATAGGACCTAGGCTGTGACCCAAAACACACAGGAAAGAGTATCCTATTGAAGAAAGAGGGATTTGCTCTTGAATAAATATGTATAAGAATAAGGTGCTCTAAGTCTCTCCTCATTTACTTAAGAATGAGCCCCAATTGTACATAGTGAGGTCTACTACAGAGTAAATGTGAGCCAGAACGCAGACTTCATGTCAGCTTGCAGTGGCCCTGCAGCAACTAACTATCACCTTTCCCCAAGAATGTTGTACAGGAAAATTGGGAAGTTCCATAGCAAAAGTGTGATCAGTGATTCCAACCAATCAATAATACCCCACCCATCTGTCTGGGTTGCCCCAGAATATAAAAAAACCAATATAATATCAAACATTAAAAATTTCCTGGCTTCAGATGTCTTCTAAAAGTTGTGTAGTTCTTATCACCTCAACATCTGACAGGAGGGCATTCCACAGGGTGGGCGCTACTGCTGAGAAGGCCCTCTGCCTGGTTCCCTGTAACCTCACTTCTCGCAGTGAGGGAACCACCAGAAGGCCATCGGAGCTGGACCTCAGTGTCTGGTCTGAATGATGAGGGTGGAGACACTCCTTCAGGTACAAGGGCCGAGGCTGTTTAGCGCTTTAACGGTCAGAATCAACACTTTGAATTGTGCTTGGAAATGTACTGGGAACCGATGTAGATCCTTTAGGACTGGTGTTATATGGTTCTGGCAGCTGCTCCCAGTCACCAGTGTTGGTGCTGCATTCTTGATTAGTTCTAGTTAGTTATATCCTCACACATCCAAGAAGCAAAGCAATTGCAATCTCTCTCTCTCTCTCTCTCTCTCTCTCTCTCTCTCTCTCTCTCTCTCTCACACACACACACACACACACACACAACTAGATACCCTGCCTCCCCACAATGGTTAATAGGTTTGATGCACAGATCCCACCCCTGTTCCTTCCTTTTTGAATGCTATTCCCATCCTCTGCTTTCCAATATCCATAAGAATGCAAGTACTGTTATTGATGGTGCATCGTGCCAGGTTTGTCTACAGCAGCATAATGCTCCAGTACAATACATTTTCTTGGCTTAAACCTGAAATAGAAACCATTAATTGTGTCCACAGTATTTTGCTGCATGCAACAACTTTTGTAACGAAGCAAGCGCTTTCATAGAAAACCTAAATTCCTCCTGTAGGGCACAAAATGAGATAGAAGGTAATAGAAAACAGACCATTATGGCAATATCTTACCAACACCATCGAGAGAGGAAGGAAGGGAAGGAGAAAAGCAGCACTAGAAACTCAGTTTTACAATGTTGCCCTTTTGATGGAGGAAGGGACAGGCTAAACTGAATCAGAACTGCGGAGAGGTGTTTGCAGCAAGGACGTTTGGGTCTTAAATGTCTTAGGATGCTCTCTGCACAGTTATTCTTCAGTGGCACAAACCTTGATAGCAATTTCTCATTTCACCAGATTTTTTTAAATGGAAGATATTGATGATTAGTAGTCGTGATTTATGGAACAACCCCTAAATGTTGAGTGGAAATCAGAATTCACAGGCACAGGAGGGCAGGGCCTTTTTGGTACTGGCACCATGCTTGTTGAATTCTCACCCTAGGGAAATTATAGAGAACTGGCTTTCAAGTAGACCCTGAAAAGGTTTTTCAATTGCTGCTGTTTTAATGTGGGAGTTATTCCCAATAAGAGGGTTTAAATTGCAACCATACGAAACCCCAAATTCTCATTAGATATGGTGGAATGGCTGTCATGTCTAATAGTTGCCCAATCTGGGAGGTTCGTTACCAGAGCATAGACAACAGAAGTTAGGCTATCCCTGTCCAGATAGGGGCACAGCTGGGCCACCAGCCAAACTGGTGGAAGACACTCTATACCATCAAGGCCACCTGAGCCTCAAATGAGAGTGAAGGCTCTCGAAGTACCCCAAAGCAACATACCTGCTCCTTCAGAGGGAGTGTAACCCCACCAAGAGTAAGCCACCTCTCACCCACCCAGTCTGGGTAACCACCCCTCCCTAACAGTCCCTTAGTCTTGTTGGGACTGAGTGTCACTTTATTTAGTTACATCTAGTCCATTACCAAGGCAATACATCAGTCCAAGACATCACCACCACACCTGCAGATATAACTGAGAAGAGTCATAAAACGAGGGTTAGCAGCTGGGACTTCCAAGAGGCTGGGGAACTCTCCTGCTGTTCTTAAGTTTCCCCTGGATGAAAGATGATGGTAGTCTGCTGTGGATCATTTATCCTGCAGAGAAGATCTCGCCCAATCTGAACTGTATTTAGGTTGTCCTGCAAAGTGCGGGAACATTCAGGGAGAAAGGAGGGGATATGTTGTTTACTAATATCCTTCCTAACTTGTGCTAGCAAGTTCCTTTACTTAGCAGAGTTTTGAAGCACAGCAGATAGCTGGTTGCAGGCTTGTGTAAGCCTGTCACTGAATTGTATGTTCCTGGTAAGTTCCCTTTTATCCCTCTTAAAAGAATAAAGACACGACAAACTTATTTAAAGTCAAAAAAAGAAGTTTACTCACATTCAGTTCACAGTTGGATCCCTGAAGGCAGACTTAGTTACAAATATGTACATTTAGATCTACCCCATATGAGAGAATAATCCCAGTGCTTCTGCTAGCTAGGAAGCTAGCAGAGCATTTGTAGCTAAGAAGCTGGTCCAACAAAAAAAAGGAAGTGAAAAAGAGAGTGTGGCAGCATGCCTTGTTCTTTTATTACCTGGACATTGTAAGGTCACGCGCACATCTAGTCACATGCAAAAGGAAGGGTGTTCCAGCTGAGGAGGAAACAGGAAGTTTCGACTGGCTGGACCAAACATCCCCTTGCATGTCCACTCTAGGAAAACAAGGAATGTTGTGTTTGACTGCTCTTAGTGGATTACATCCCACACAGAGGCTCCTTGGTGTGCAGTAAGGCCAACAACAGCAGCTGAGACTTAATTGTCTGTCAACTTTTTCTCTTTTTTGCTCTGTATTTATGACTAAGTCTAGATTATTTCTTTTGCAATATTGACCTGATTTCATTTGCTAAATTGTTGGCCTTTTCCCTTATCTCACTTCGTTGACATGCTTTGCAAACACTTTTTTCTCTCCTCTTCCTTCACACACGCCTCTCAATGTTTTGTGGATGGGCGTGGTAAGCTGCTTTGGTGTACAATCACTGTGGAAATGCAACATACAAAGAAACTCAACCAATTAATCAACACATTTGGCTGTTCCAGCTGTGTGGTGGCAGTGGGGTGGAATTTCAATGACGTCTCTTTCTTGTCAGTGGTGCATCTCATTTCCTGGGCTCCTGCCAAATCCTGTAGCTCCTCAGCAAGTGGCAGTGACAGAGTGGGAAAGTTCTCAGCGCTCTGTTTTTCCATTTCATATGTTCCTTGGTAACAATGAGTGCATGCCAAGTGCAAAATCAATTATTAGGCAACCTTGGCAGTTTTCAAGCTTTGTTTACTAAATACAAGTAAATTAAAGATGATAAATTAGATCACTCTCTGGGACATTAAAAAAAAAAATATCCAATGCAAATGGAACTTTTACCTTACTTTGCATAAGATTTTTTTTTTGGGGGGGGGGGGGGGGGAATCCAACTGACATTTTTGCTCTAAAAAACTCACATCTAAATGTCAAAATGAGGGTGAACTGAGACTGTATGCCAGGGACCCTAGAGGAGATCAAGCTGTATACCAGGAATAGGGACCTGTGGTCCACTAGATATTGGTGGACTCCAACTTCCACCAGCCCATTCGGCATAGTCAATAACCAGGGATGCAGTTGCAGACCAACATTTGGAGGGCTACAGGTTTCCCAGTCATGTTTTAGACATTGCTCTCTGTAGAGGGGAATCTGTGTATATATTGGCGTCAAGTTGTGAGAACAAAGAACATGTCACAAGGGAAGGGCACTCACTTCAAAAGACGTTCCATTGAATTGCTCACATGCAAGCTTGGTCTGCAGCCCACAGATGTGAATAGATTTCCACTGAGCCATGGTGAGTCGCACTTGGTAGCCTTCTGACCACTCTAATGGTCAGATGGAATTAATATGTAAAGGATGGGGAAACTAGCTGTCTACAAGAACACAGGAGTAGCCTGCTGGATCAAGCCAAGAGCCCATTTAGTCCAGCCTCCTGTTCTCACAGTGGCCAACCAGATGCCTGTGGGAAACCAGCAAGCAGGATTTGATCACAAGAGCACTCGCCTCTCCTGTGGTTTCCAGCAACTGCCATTCAGAAGCATTGGTGAATCTGTTGTTGGACTATGAATCCCATCATCCCTGACTATTGGCTATGCTGCCTGGGGCTGATGGGAATTGGACTCCATGAACATCAGGAGGGCCGTACTTTCTCCAGCTTTGAATAAGGTAAACAGAAACCCCAAGAAATGCAGTGTTTTTACAATTGGGATGCCTTTCTGAGGATGCTGTGACCCTACAGTCATGAAAGTTTCTACCAAGGGCATGATAAGTCACCCTTTTTATCCTTCCCAACCACTGCTGTGAGCATTGCTCTGTGTATTTGTGAGTTTCACCGGTCAGTAGCGGTCATGGAACACAGAGCTGAGCTCTGAGGAGTCACGAATGTCGAACGGCACAGGTAGGTGGCCAACTGAATCAAGCCTCAAATACACGTCAGGAAATGGAGCCTTATTTCCTTGGCAAATTAAATTCCACAAACCTTTCTACTGGTGGCAATCACAATTCAAGCTTTCGGCTGGTGTTTTATATTTTTTGAAAAAACAAACAAAACAAAGCTGGAACATTACTTCTCTCTATTAACAATAAGTTTGGAAAAGATGACATTTTGCAACTGACTATCAAATGTATTCTTTTATTTAAACATTAAGATAAAATTACAAAAGCTACTGAAGCAATGGATCTACGCAGGGAAAAGAAAGTAAAAATAACTCAAATTACGCATGCAATCCTGAGCCTAGGCATGGTAATGCAGGAGTAGGTCCTGTTTAAATCCAATGGCACCTACTCCCAAGGAAGTGTGCAAAGGACTGCAGCCTGATGGTGCAAATCCTAGACATGTTTACTCAGAAGGAAGCCCCATGGACTTCAGTGGGAATTTCTCCCAAATCAATGCGTACAGGATTGCAGCCTTGATCATTCACCAATGAAGCAAAAGATACTGGAAGCAATAAAAGTTTCCGAAAGGCATGATCCCCAACAAAATATTGATATAGCTATTGGAAACAGCTGGCTTTTTAAAAACAAAACAAAAAAACATAATTTCTCTCTCTCTCTCCCACCCTGTCTTTTATTTATCAGAACATGACATCTTTATACAAAGCATTCTTTTTTTCTCTCGAGAAGACATTCTAAATATGTTCATATCACCCTAATGGAAATGAATACTAGGAGAATGAACAGTACGTTATATCTGGCGTGGTTGGTTCTATCCTACTTAAAAAAATAAAAAAAGTAATTTCATGCAATACATGTTTCGATTCTTCAACAATGATAATTACGGGTAAGTGGTGGTTGGGGGGGGGGATGCAGCTTGAATTTGAACAAAAGTATTTATTTCCCTGAAAGGTAAAATTCCTGTCGCTTCTAATGAGCACGTAGGTAGTGGCTTTATTGTTCAAGTAATCAGTGAACCAGACTCTCAGCAAGCACATATTAAAACTGTTCTGTGGGTTTCAAAATTCCTATGAGAATCTGGGTCAGTGGCATCATCTGTGCAATGAGAGATCTTCCACCAGGAACTTGCTCCTGTGTAGGTCCACTGGAATGGGATAATGGGAATGGCTCTTGCACACCTTCTGTTTGTCAAGTTCCAGGTCCATGTGAAAAAGTCCCTGGAATGATCAGTGTGAGTATATATGGCAAAATCATTGCTCAATGCCTGATTTGTTGTCAACATGCTAGTAGCTAGACTGGAAAATGGGTGGAAATTTTGGGGGATCAGCATTTCTGTCTACCCACAGAGCCTAGGACTTGCCGATCAGAAGGTCAGCGGTTCGAATCCCCACGACGGGGTGAGCTCCCGTTGCTCGGTCCCTGCTCCTGCCAACCTAGCAGTTCAAAAGCACGAAGTGCAAATAGATAAATAAGTACTGCTCCGGCGGGAAGGTAAACGGCGTTTCTGTGCACTGCTCTGGTTCACCAGAAGCGGCTTCGTGATGCTGGCCACATGACCCGGAAGCTGTACGCCGGCGAGGTCGCTGCCGCGGGCGGTCGTGGGTCGTCTCGGCTCCGTCTTGGTCCGAGGCGAACCAGTCCAGCCCGGGGGTTGGAGCCCCGCTACCGCTAAGCGGGGCTCCAATATAGAGAGCTGAAGGGCACTGTTGGCATTTGATTGCATACACAATGTTGGAAGATGAGCAATTAAATAGTCCTGAGATGGTATGTTTGATGTTGTTGGGACCAGTAATGGTGTTGTCCGGGTTTATGTGGCAGCAAAGTTGGCATCTGGGTTGGCATCTGGGTTTGCTGCCACATAAACCCGGACAACACCATTACTGGTCCCAACAACATCAAACATACCATCTCAGGACTATTTAATTGCTCATCTTCCAACATTGTGTATGCAATCAAATGCCAACAGTGCCCTTCAGCTCTCTATATTGGACAAACAGGCCAAACCCTACGCCAAAGGATAAATGGACATAAATCTGATATCAGGAATCACAAGACAGAGAAACCAGTAGGAGAACACTTCAATCTCCCAGGACATTCTATAAAAGATCTCAAAGTAGCTGTCTTAATACAAAGAAATTTCAGAAATAGACTGGAAAGAGAAGTGGCTGAATTACAACTAATCACCAAACTTAAAACCACGGAGAAACCTGGTCTGAACAAAGACATTGGATTCTTATCTCATTATACATAACAAAGCTATCTTTAGCCATCTCACCCCTTGCCTTTCCCTGCAAGACTAATTACAGCCGTTAAGAGTCGTCAACAGGTTTTCCACACCTATCAGCTGATCACCCATTCCCACCACCCTTCTGAGCAATACCCCTTCCCACTCCCTCACTATATTTAAGGATCTGGTGACTTCTGTTTCAGTGTATCTGAAGAAGTGTGCATGCACACGAAAGCTCATACCAAGAACAAACTCAGTTGGTCTCTAAGGTGCTACTGGAAAGAATTTTTGATTTTGTTTTGACTATGGCAGACCAACACGGCTACCCACCTGTAACTGAATTAGATTAGGGTTTACTTCCCTGATAAGGGCACTGCTTGATCTTGTTGTAGAATCTGGAATTTCTTGGAATGGTGGCAGGACAGTTCTGGACACACCGTAGGAGTGAAAAAAAGTGAATATTGCAAGTGGAGGAACCACATTAGAAACTAGACCAGAGATGGGAAACCTATGTTTCTCCAGGGCTTGTTGGATTTCAACTCCCATAATCCCCAGCCAGCATGGCCTGTGGTCATGGACTAGACATCTGGAAAAGGTAATAACCATAACTCAAAGTTCTTTCTGCCAGGTAGGTGAATATGTCAGTTTCTTGTTCCCCCACCCCAGCCTTAAGTTCCATTCTCCCCCATATTCTCAACAGTTTGAATTAAAATCACCAGCGTTTTAGTGCTTATTTTTCTTAATATACACATTTTGAATGCAATTTTGCCTAACATATACATCCTTTGCAAAGCAATTTCCCCAATACAATAATAATAGTTGCAATGCTTTTATTATTTATACCCCACCCATGTGGCTGGGTATAAACATGATTAATTTAGGTCCATTAATTTCACTATGTCTGAGCAGAACAACCCTCATTTTCACTAATATGTGCAGTCATATGCATGTTTTACTGTAGTATATGCATTTTGGTACACATTACTTGGCTGGAGAACTACATTGCAAAATTTAGAGAAGTGTGGATTTTGAAAGCTGGTTGTGTTCTTATCGTGTTTCTGAAAGTGTGAATTAAGTAGGTTTGCCTTTAAGCACGAACTGAATCAAATTCTTCCCCCTTCCTCCTGCAGGTGCCTGCTTTACCATGGAAGCGATGGGAAGCTTTAGGTTACACATTCCTGATGGGCACAACTTTCCTGCTTTCAATGAAGAATTGGGTGATGGCCTTATTTTCACTGAAAAAGTGTATTAAGGCTACCAAGTCTTCTAAGTCCCAGCCTTTGAAGCTGCCTAAGTCTTCTGAAGCTATGAGGCAGCCACTAGATCATGGATAGGCAAGCTAAGGCCTGGGGGCCGGATCTGGCCCAATCGCCTTCTAAATCCGGCCCGCGGACGGTCCGGGAATCAGCGTGTTTTTACATGAGTAGAATGTGTGCTTTTATTTAAAATGCATCTCTGGGTTATTTGTGGGGCATAGGAATTCGTTCATTTTTTATTTTTATTTTTTCAAAATATAGTACGGGCCCCCCACAAGGTCTGAGGACAGTGGACCAGCCCCCTGCTGAAAAGGTTTGCTGACCCCTGTACTAGATATTTAGTGTGGCCTCGTTCTTCCAGATAAATAGTTTGAAGTCATGGTTGTATGCTATAATCAAGAGGCTATTACCTATGTATGAAAAGAATCTAGACCTGGGTCTCTAAAACCTGCACAGCTCCACTATGTGAGAAAAATGAAGGCCGATTCAAGATGCATTCACTCTTCTCAATAACTAATCATTTAATACAGTGTTTCTCAAACTTGAGTCTCCAGCTGTTGCTGGACTACAACTCCCATCATCCCTGACCGCTTTTTCTGCTAGCTAGTCATGATGGGAGTTGTAGTCCAATGACAACTGGAGACCCAAGCATGAGAAACACTGATTTAATGATATAATCTAGAACTGGGCTATGGATTGTGCTCATTGCAGGGATTAATATTCCCATGGTTAGTTTTCCAGAGGCACCAATAATATTTGGCACTGCTAACCATGAGGTCCAGGCATGGGGAACCTGTGGTTCCCCAGATGTTATCAGTGGACACCAACTCCCATCATCTTGACCACTGGTTATGCTGGCTGGGGCTGATGGGAGTTGGAGGACGACAACATCTGCTCTGCTGTTGTTCCCCATCCCTGAGGTAGGCAGAGCAATCACATCGTGAGCTTCGCTCAAAAAGTACTGCGCTGTATGTCAGGAGTGTTACCTATTATGGCTGGGGTGAGGGGAAGCTTGCCACTGAGATGCCAATCGCCGCAGCACTCATAATCGAATGTGTGGCCTGTTTCTCAGATTTGCAGCTGAATGTGTGAACTGCTTTTGCTGAAAACGTCTGCCTTACCATGAAGCGATGTGAGGCAAGATGAAGCCTGTGGTCTCTGATCTGTGATAGGTGTCCCACTCAACCATGCGCACGCAACCCAAGTGTACATATGTGGATCGCCACTAATCCAAAAACCTGCCAGGAGGAGCACAACACGAGAGATGGTGAACATCTACTTGCATATGCACAGCCAAGTTATGGGCCTGCAGGATTCTGGATCCTAGCCAGAATACTCCAGAACTGACAAACTCCGAAATAACTTGTATGAACTTTTCTGCAATGGCAGAATCCACAGTTGCCACCGATATTTACATTCAAAGTATAAAAAACTGCAGATATGCAATATGCCCAAACAGTTTAAAAAATATACCCTATTTCATTTGTAAACTATCAATGCAAGTTACTCAGCAGCAATAGAAGCCATGTCTCATGTCTTCCGTTGTCCTAGAAAGATTTGTGTCTGCTGCCGTTAATGTAATTGCCGGAAATATCTGAGGTTACATGTAGAAACAATCGAGGCAATAATATATTTTTTTCCTTTTTTTTCTTTTTGTACATATTGTTAAACATGCAAAAACTTCCTGAAGAATATTGCCCAAAGGTAGAAAGTCTTTTGGAACCTCAAATTCTCCTTGGTAGAGTTTGTTTTTGCAAGTATGGCTAACACTTGATTCGAAAAGTCCTTCCATTTATTTTGAAGAAGCATCTTTGATCACAGGTTCCCTGTTCAAATACGTAGCCCAATAGACTAAGTTAAAAGTTCCAAACAGGACCGGAAATACTATCCGGGACATCTTGTCAATCTTACTGATGCTGTTGTAGGTCTTTTTGTTTTCGGCTGGTTTTTCAGCGGGCTTGACTGGAATGGGAGCGGCGTTGGAGATTACTGCAGGGGCAGAGTCCTTTGGTAAGTTTAAGGTGGGGGTCATCCGTCCGGTAGGGTAAGTGTTCATGGCTCTGCTTGCCAACAATTCACGCTCTTTTTTCTGCAAAACAAAAGAAAACCAGAACACTGGTGAAAAAAAGAAAAAGAAATGCACACTTAGGACATGAAGAAAGATGAGGTATGCAGTATGCAGAGATTATTTATGCCTTAACACTGATAAAAGCAATTGAAGTGATTTAAAGAGGACTAAACGGGTGTCTGTTTTGCATTCTTCTAGTGGATTCTTATCCTCGCTAAAACTGTAAGGGCACTTCAGATTCATAAACCCAGATTCTAAAAATGCTTCCACAAATACACATTTGAAAACGTGGGGAGGGGGGTAGTGTTTCACCACATCAATCTGATTGTATGGCAAACACAACCGATTAATCTTCATTCAGTTTGAGAATGCATCCTCTGGTTGGATGTGTACAGAATTTATCTTAGCAAGAGGACGCAGAGAGAATAAAAAAGGGTTTTCTCCTTTACCACCCCTTAGGCTTGGAACTGGTGCTCTCTATTTTGCTCTCTTTTTTAAAAAAAGAGAGAGCGAGAGAAACCCTACCCAGATATTTTGGTCCAGGCCAAAAAAGTATAGCAAAATGTAGTCTTGTTCTCAGATATTTAGGGCCTGAGGCAATCCTCTCCCCCACCCCCAATCCACTTGGGCCATCTCATGCCTGCATAGCATGGGTAGACATTCCCATGAGTGCCTTTCCTTGTCTAGCTGTAACATACAATAGCAGTAAATTACACCAGTAACCGTTTGCTGCCCTTTACCGTTGCTCAGAATCAGCTGGTTGAGGCAGTTAGCTTACTCTATCAAATGGTAGAACTGGCCCCATGAAATCCATTGTCTCACTGAAGACAAAGGGATAGTTCCTTTGCTTAAGTAACATTGTGAAATGTTAGGAGGGCGATCCAGTGGAATGGCACTGTGGAAGATCACAGCAACAAGGACACTTCCTGTAGATTATGTTCACTTGATTTTTAACCAAGTCAGAGAGCTCCCACCTTCCTATTCAGGATAACTATTCTATCTCTTCGAAGAGATACATATCGTAGAATTGATATTGTTGGAAGGACCCTGACAATCACATAGTCCAATGCCCTCCAATACAGGAATATGCAACTGTCCCATGCGGGGATCAAACCTGCAATCTTGGCGTTATCAGCGCCATGCTCTAACCAACCGAGCAATCCAGGCTACCTTCTTTTTTGCAGCCTCTAATGCCTTCTTGCCATCCCAGGCCCAGCTTCTTTTTGTGAAATAGTTGACTGTGGCAAATTCAATGAGTGCAGAAAACACAAAGGCGTAGCACACGGCTATGAACCAGTCCATCGCGGTAGCATAGGCCACTTTTGGTAGAGAGTTGCGGGCGCTGATGCTTAAAGTTGTCATGGTAAGGACTGTAGTGACCCCTTGAAAAGAAAAGAAGGAGCAACTTTTAGAATTACCTGTAAGCTGTGCATCTCTTAGGTCAGCCTTCTCCAGCTGGGTGCCTTCCATATGTTTCAGACTCCCATCAACCCCAGCCCCTGGTCAACAATCAGGAACAATGGGAGCTGCAATCATGGGTGGACCTTGGTAATATGGCACCCTGTACAAGGCCAAAATTTGATGCCCTCTCCAGCCCTCACCCCACTTTCCCAAAGCTGGGTAAAAGGCACTGAGTTTTGGGAAGGAGGCAGAAGGGCTCTGGCAGGGTCCTAGAGCCCTCCTTCCTCCTCCTCAAAGCCCTGAAAGTGCTTGCCCAGCTTTGGGAAGGTGGCAGGAGGACTCTGGGACTCTGTCAGAGCCCTCTCACCTCCTTCCCAAAGCCAGACAAGCCCTTACTGGGTTTTGAGGTGCCCTTCTCAGCTTCACGCCCATTGCAGGCAAACTGGTGCCCTAAAACCACCTCTGCTGCAATCCAAAACATCTCAAGAGCAGGCATGTCAGCTTGCCCCCTTGGCTGAGGGGGCCAGCACCATACGCACATGCTATGAGCACTGCATGATGTACTGACATTGCTCGTGCATGCTGATGTCACTTGTGCACGCTGCATGGAGTGCTGACATGTCACACGTACGCCACATGGCTTCTGATGTGACCATGTTGCATGTCACACATGCATGGTGTGCACATGTACCCTCAGGGGCGCCTTGGCCCTTCGGCCCCCCCCCCCATGGCGCTCCTATTCTAGGAAGTCAGGTTGAGGAAGGTTTGTGTCGATCAGGCATGGCCAAATTTGGCCCTTCAGCTGTTTTGGGACTATAATTCCCATCATCCCTGACCACTGGTTCTGTCAGCTAGGCATGGTGGGAGTTGTACTCCGAAAAGAAGCTGGAGGGCCAAGTGTGGCCATGCCTGGATTAGATGAACAGTACTGGTTTTGACCTATAAGGCCTGGGACCCTGATACGAAGGAGGAACGCCTTTTCCCAAACATGCCCTCAGATCATCTTGGCAGGTCCTTCTCCAAGTGTCCTCTCATCATGAAGTAGGGAGAGTGGCTTCAAGGGAAAGGACCTTCTCGTCAGTAGCTTCCCATCTGCGGAATGCTCTCTGTAAAGAGGTTTGCCTGGTACCTACACTTTAGACTTTCCATCTTCTCCCAAACATCTTAAATACTGAACATCTTTTAGCATCTACCAACCTCACCGACATTTCATATAAACACACCATTGGTTTTAGTTCCTGTGGGTTGATGGCAATTGATGAGTTTTTGCCTTGGAGGGCTGTTCTGCTGAAAAGCAAATTGTTGACTTGCAGGAATTGCGGTTTGATTTTGTTTTATCTTCCTTTGTATGCCCAATCCAATAAATATTTATTGCTTATAGCCACAGGCGATGGCAAATGCAGTAAAATGCCTATTAGCACAGGCCTAAAAACATGGATAAATGTACACCCTGACTTTGTATGTCACCTAGAGCCACATTTGCAATTAGGGGATGAAGAAATAAAATGAATAATTAATACTTCTAAAGATGGCGCTTGCTATTAAGCATTGATCGGCTCCTTGGAAATTGCAAAGCCTGATGCAGTGCGAATGCCCCAATATATCAACTCTAGAGATGTGCAATACTGAGGGAGGAAAATAGAAGTCATAATGTGGGATGAAGACCTAAAACTAGATACTAACAGCATGTGGATCAGGGACAGACATATGCCTGCAGAGACCTTCCAGGGTACCCCCAGGGTGACCTCCCCATGCTGAAAGTAGGATTGAAGGAAGCATTCAATTGCAGCCTGTAGAACAGGTTGTGATGTGTGCTTGGCAGCAGGGTGTGTGTGTGTGTGTGTGTGTGGTGTTAACAAGAGTTTCTCCATTTTGCATATATGCCTACAAGTCCAAAGTGGTTGGTGATCATTGGCCTACATTATATGGGTGGTTCTGGCAGTGAGGTTCCCCTGGCATGGTCAAAATCTGTACAAAGTGAGTGGTCACTACTTCAATCAAGTAGACTGATATGATAAATGTGACACATGGTGTTTGGCTTCAGGAATAACTGTACCCTCTGCCCAAATCAGGCTGCAAGCTGGCTGAGATGTCAGAATACAGCTTCCTGTCTGATGGCGGACTCTAATGTTACATTTCCTTGCTTCTGTGATTGAAGCTGCATGTAGGGCTGTGGCCCCTGCTTCCTTCAGACCCTGCTGGTGGGGCTGAGGGGGTGGAGAGAAAAGGCAATGAACTGCCTGAGACAGAGGCATGCACAGGGGAAAACTGGTTGGCAGGGGAACAGTGAAGCATTGCCTCCTACCCAATGGTGGTTAGGTCACCAGGACACCTGGTTAGGGTTCTCCTTCCCCTGCCTTAGAGTAAAGGTCACTTAAAAAGAAATACCAGAGAGAAGTGAAATACTTGCCAAAGACTGTTCTAGCAGGGACAGATTCTCTGTTTAACCAAAATGATACTTGGGATAAGATCACTGTCATAATACAAGGAAGGTAAGTCTGGATGACGAAATAGCCAATCTTTCTTTTCAGGTGAAAGTGTGCTCTCATTATAGTATATTCACCTAAGGTGGCAGAAGAGGAGAGAATGACACACACAAGTTATCAACAAAAGCCAGAGCACCGGTTTGCAAACAGCTGTCTTCTGTCTAGCAGTTATTCCATATGATAATATTGGATGGTTCAAACAAAAGAAGTGAACTGAGGACTTCTTTTTTATAATCATAAGCCACTGGCTGGGAACAAAAGCATACACACCGTACATTTAAAACACTCCACCCCAAAGAATCCGCAGAAATATTTACCCCTAGGAGAGTTACAATCCCCAGCACCCTTAACTACAGTTCCCAGGTCTTTGGGGGGGCAGACTATGCTATAAAGTAAGGTGTGGACTCAGTTAGAGCCAAGCAGGTCCCATCCACTTGAAGCTTACTTCAAAGCTGAGGTGCTCTCTGGTACCGAAGCTTCGTAGACTTCGTTCATGATGTTTCAACTTGTGCTAGTACCCTGCCCATCTACCCAGTTGTTGGTGAAGAGGAGTGATCTCCCATGGTCCCACTCAATCCATGTTGTGGCTGTTGGGAGATTCATTCCCCTGCAAGATGGTAAGGCCCAAGGCCAATCCAGTTGAAGATAGTTCCAAAGGTGGAATGGGTGATACAGGTATATTGTGTGTATGATGTCTGTATGCTTGTTGCAGTTACACTGATGACTGTTGACTGCAGCACAGTGCATGGATTGGGGGAGGTTGTTGTTGGGAGATTCATTCCCCTGTGTGCAGTCATGGGTTTATTGTTTATCACATGACTGGGTATGTGTTTTGATTCCACAGAGTGGGAAGTGGCGGTAGACAGGATGTTTTGTCTTACTGTGTTCCCTAAAGTGGGACTGTTGTCCTTTGTTCTTTCTCTTTGCTGTCTGATGCCATGTTGAAGAGCTCTGTGTGTATTATATGTAATAAAGTAGGTTAGCCAACATGCTGAGTTGCTGTGGTCTGTCACGCAAGCTGGGCAAACTCTGCAGATGCCTAAGAGTGTGTTGATGTCTTCTGGCATCAATCACTGAGATGTCTGGGGGCTGAGGAAGGCTAAGAAGCTCCCGAACGATTGCCCAGGAAGGAGGGAACATGCCAGTCGGGCATGTGTCTCTGCCAGGGTCCTACTTGTGAGTAGGCCGTTTTCCTGACAGTGGCCCCATGTGGATGCTGCTGGAAAATGCTTCCCCATAAGAGTTTATTTATGGAGCAGCTATTATGTGGAGTATTTATTCTGGAACACTGCACAACTTATGGGGGAATCCTCATGCCTCTGCCACCATTTTCAGTGACAGTTAGCACTGCCCAGGATTCTCTCCCATTGTTGTGGAGGATCAGTTAGTTTTTGTCCACCTGGTGTCCTCAAGAAGTTTTAGATTACAGTGACCATCAGGGGTACCAACTTGAATAAGATATTGGGGAGGGGGCAGATAAGCCCCACCCAGCATAATCAATCACAAGATGTGCTGCACACAGACAATCAGAATGAAAATGCCCATCAACTGGGGGTGGGGTGGGTTTGACCCCCCTCAAATATGTTATTGGCGCTACTGAAGGGACCTAGGAGTTGGCTCCTATGATTGTGATCTGAAACATCTGGAGGGCACCAGGTTGGCAAAGGATGCAGTATAGTTACTGCCACATGGACACATTTCTGTGGCTTCCACTGGAGGAACCCCCCTCACATCTCATGGGGGAAGGTCTGTATCATTTCCACAGAGAGTTCCTACCCTTTACATTTGTATAGCAGGGTGATCTACAGACTGCAGTTACTGTCTCCTTGTAGCTTTAGTGATGACATCACCAGGGCTGAACCCATGCAAATTTTCTCTATGCAATCCAGTCCACACCTTAACAGAGAATTTTCCTTTGATCCTAATAATCCATAAATATGTGGATCTATTTGCACCAGTGGCAAGGTGATGCCATGGCCAACTATAAAGGACCACTATGCTACCAATTTTTGCACCTGCTGAATACATGAAGAGTTCTTCAACATTCAGAGAACATAGGAATTCCTACCAAGCAGACTTCAGGAGCTCCAGACTGTGGAGAGATTGTATATGGTTCGGATCTTGCAACAGGATTCACTCAAGGTGAGATGTATATTTGGTGTGAGGAGAAACCTAGGCTAAAAGCTGAATATGCTGGATCTATAACATAGTCTGGTTTAAAATAAATAAATCAAGTCCCCCAATAAAACTTAGTTAGGGTCTCATTTAGGGTTAAGTAGGCACCAAATGGGTCCAAGTGAGAGCAAGGAATATATAGGAAAGTGTTGTCTTTTTTCTCAAAAAAGGCACCTGGCTCTTCAAAATTGGCAAGGCCCTAAAGTTCTACATCCTTTGAGTCCAGGTCTTTCCATCTGAGATCCACTGCAGAATATCTTCTTGAGATTGGCGCTTCCTAGAAAAGACCTGCAGTGGCTGTCCCAAATGGTTCCATGGAGCCTGGCACCCTATCCCAAGTAAGGTGTAAAGGTAAAGGTAAAGGGACCCCTGACCATCAGGTCCAGTCGTGTCCGACTCTGGGGTTGCGGCGCTCATCTCGCTCTATAGGCCGAGGGAGCCGGCGTTTGTCCGCAGACAGCTTCCGGGTCATGTGGCCAGCATGACAAAGCCGCTTCTGGCTAACCAGAGCAGCTGAGTTAAGGTGACCCACATGCAGAAGCAGCCCTCCGCATCATGCTTACCCCACTGAAAGCAACACATTATTTCTTTATTGTCTTTATATCCCACCTTTCCTCCAAGGAGGCCAAGGTGGCATACATAGTTCTCCCCACCCCACCCCCATTTTATCCTCACAACAACCCTGCAATGTAGGTTAAACTGAGAGTGAGCAATTGGCCTAAGATCACCCAATGAACTTCATGGCTGCGTGGGGATTCGAATCCTCGTCTCCCAGGTCATAATCCAACACTCTGGCCACCACATCACACTGGCTCCTTTGATTTCCAACAGGCATATTGCAGGCAGTATCCATGCATGGTGTGGATTTTGGACCAACTTGATTTCAGTCCCCAGTGAAGAGCAGACTCAGCCCTCGCTGTGAGAGCATCTGCTTCATATCATCCCAAACCTTCCACCTTCCCACCACTTGTTACATGGTTTAAAAAATGGCATGTTATTTATAGGTTGTTTGGTGCTGTGTGTGCGGGGGGGGGAGTTTAAGAAGCAATTGCAAAGGTGGGAAATGAGGCAGGAGCAAAATACGCAAACTGTGAAATTCTTTCAAGGGTCTATGCTCTTATTTTCAGATCCCACAGCTCTGTGGAAGGACAGAACATCTTGGAAATCCGTTCACAAGTAACCCCGATTACAGGCCTCCTGAGAGCTTGATGAAGCCCAGAAAATCCATCGCTGACTGATGCTTCCCCTGTGTAAAATCGGATTTTTGTATTTTGCTAATCCCTGGTTACAATCTGTGTCCTGCTCTTTGTGATCCACCCTGCAATCAGAACCCAGCCTGCCCAGATGTAACCTGGGACGTTAGCAAGGGGGGAAAGAAAGCAGAAGACGGGGAGGGGGAGAAAGAAAGAAAAGCAAACCTACTGATGTTGAAAACCAACATTTTATTTGCTTAAATCTTTGGAAACCTCAAGGGAGGCGGTGCCCGCGGGCACTAACATTTTGATTTCTGCTACGAATCTTGCTGCTTCCTTGAGGCTGCAGCTTTTTTTTTCCCCTTCGCAAGTGCCCTGCAGAGTACTGGCCGAGTTGAGTCCCCTGGCACCCTGGAGTGCCCACTGCTCGCTTGGGATTGTGGTTTTGCTCCGAGGAGCCGCGCACGACCCTAGGAGATGCCTCGGCACGCGCTCTGGATCTTCCTCTTGGCGATTCTGAAGGCTCGAGGGGAGCTGCCTTTCATCGCAGAGAACAATGCCGCGATGATGGTGAACTGGTAAGAAACTCGGCCGCCTGCTGCTGCTGCTGCCTGCCCTGGTTTCATCGTACAGGTGCTCCTCTAACTTCCACCATCCCTCCTCCCCTCCCCCCAAACAAAACGAAAGCTTTTTGACTTGTGGATCGGTGCGCGCTTGTTTTGTGGAGCCCTGGGTGTGAGGTTTGGGGGAATCGGTGCGATCTTAGCTTGGATCAGACAATTGCCAGGTTTGTGGAGCTCCGTGCGAAGTTCCGTTCCGCCGCCGCCCCTTCCTCCTCTCCCACCCACCCCCTTATTGTCGCCCTTTGGATTTCAAAAGAAGCCCGCTGGGCTCTCGACGGGTCGCCGATTGGGAAGAGCTGCGGGCGCCTTTACGGATGCGGACGAGGCAGCTTGGAGCTGTGCCATCGCTTCTTCTTCCCATTAGCCCCGTGTCTGCCTTTGTCTCCATTAAGGGATCCCTTAAAAATAGCCCTTCCCCTGATCGAACAGGCAGCTCCTCCGCCCCATCCCGGATAAGTCTCCTGAATCAGCCCCGGGGGACCCTGCTGGTTTTCCTCCGGAGGTCTGCGCCACCACCCCGGCGACAAAGGAGCTCCGCGTTTCCTTCGGCGGCGTCTCCCCCGATGGGCGCAGCGTGAGGTCCCCTTGCTCTCTCTTCTGCTCCCTCCGCCCCGGGCGAGGTGCTTAGTTTCTAATTACCGCACAACGCCGATCCCGCCTCGTTCACAGCAGCGAAGGCGAGGCCGTTATGTAACCTGTTGCAGGCAGCAGCCCCTCTGTCTGCCGCCCCCATGTGACTCCCGGGCCTTGGTCCGGGGCCGCTGTCCTCCTCCGCACCCTCCGAACGCGCCGCAGCCAATCGCCGGCCAGGATTGCCCTGACATAGAACCCCGAGCCAGGCCGGGAGCGGGGGAGGGGGGGGTCTCACGTGGGTGGCTGCCGGGCCCGGGATTAAAGCTTCTTTAGTTCCCTAATGCTGCCACATCTGGCGCCTCCACTTCCAGTTAGGGAGTAAATGGGAGAATCCTTCGGGTTAGCGCCTCCTTTGCAGCCACGTGGTCCTTCGGACACGCTGCAAAGCCAGGCAACAGCTGCCACTTCCCCCCTCTCCCCCGCCCGCCTCCAAATGCGTTTCATCAAACAAATCATTTTAAAGCTCGAGAGAAAGGGAGGGAGAGATCAAAACGCGTAGGCGGTTGTTTGCCTCCTGCAGGAGGGGAATAAGCCGGCAAGAGCGAAAGCAGCCTCTGCAAAACGCGGGGGAAGCTGCGGTCGCCTCATCCCCGGTTCCCCTCAAGTGCCCAGGCAAGCGGGCCTTCCTTTCCTTAGCGCCAAAGTGTCGGACTATGCTGCTGCTGCCGCCGCTGCTGCCGCAAAAGATTTGGGCTTTGGTGGAGCAGCTGCACGAAGGCAGCCATCCAACAGGCGCAGCTTCCCCCGGGTTGTAGAGGTGCACCGAGGACGGAATGCTGCGCCTCTTGGATTTGTGCTCATGTAGCTGTTAAAGAGACAGGGCGGAAAATATGGCAAGTTCAAGAGGTATTCAAGGACTGATTTATGCTGCTTGCTAGGTGTGTCCTCCTGTATTCAGGACATGGACAAAGAATAGCATTTCCTTTGGATTGCTAGGTTGCTGTCACTTTTAGAGCAGGAGTGAGGAACTGGGGGGCCCTTTGGATGTTGCTAAACCCCAGCTCTCATCAGCTTCAGCTGATAGGGCCCATGGGAACTGTAGTTCAACAGTATCTGGCAAGCCACAGGTTCCCCATCTCTGTTTTACAGATTGTGACTAAGCTCCTTTATCACCACAATACCTATAGCTGCCTTTGGGTACATACCCAAGCTTCTGCCTTTTCACTCTGTATTAATTAAATGAGAATCACTACGGTCTCATGCACACATGTAGCCAGGCACGGACAGTAGACTGGAATCCTCCTCCACACACCTAAAAGAGTGTGTGATGTAGGCCAAGCGGCACACGCATCAGCCTAGATGTGTGATGGCCCAAATTGAACATGAGAAAAAGCATGCAAAATCAGTCTCTGCATGACACACTTGTGTCACACATATATGGCAGAGAAAGACTGAAAATGCATGTGGTATTTTGGATCCTGGACACTGTCCAAGCATGAATCAGGCATACCTCAACCTGACTGCATGCTCACAGTCATTAAAGCCACTGAACTGGTGGCGCACACATGCAGTATTCTCACTTGAGCACTGCAGTATCCAGTGATGACTTGCATGGGGGAACGAGGCGTCACAGGTCAAGTGTTTCTGACAGCTTCTCCTCCTGCAGGGATGTAGTCCTCTCTAGAGGCTGTTGAACTCTTGACTCTCATCAGCCCCGGACAACATGGGGCTGGGAGTCTGGGATGATGGAAGCTGTTGTCCACCAAAATGGGAAGAGCTGCAGTTCCCCATTCCTGTCACAAGGCTTTTCAGTGGGTTCTGCTCAAGCAAGTGGTATATATGCATGCTTGAGCAAGTATTGCCTCCTTTCCCAACCCACCACACCCAAACAAGACAGCAGTGTGTAGCGGTTAGAGTGCTGGGTTCTAATGCCCAGTTAGCCATGAAGCTTGCTGAGTGACCTTGGGGGCCCGTCACTTCCTCTCAGCCTAACCCACCTCACAGGGTTGTTGTGAGAAAATAATGGAGAGGGGGAGAATGCTTGAGCTCCTTGGAGCAATGCTGGGATACAGATGCAACGATACATAAATAAGACGGGCAAGGGAGCACCAATTATTTATCCACGCTCACTGTGAGAACAAAATAGGGAAGTGAAAATATAATCAACCAGTGGTAAATGACCTTAAAAATGTGACTGAAATTTCCAGAAGTGAATCTCTCATTTTCGACCTTGACTAAAACATTGGAGATCCAGGTGGCTTCTGTGTTAGGAGTGCTTTCTACCACTTCTACCACCGTTGGCTGAGGTGCCACCCACAGCCATTCATATAATTTAGGTACAGTGGTTCATGCATTGGTATCCTCAGTACTTGATTATTTCAAAGCACTTCCGTCTGCCCTTGAGGTTGATCCTGAAGCTGCAGCTGGTGCTGAATGCAGCTGCTAGATTGCTGTGTGAAGAAGACTACTATTATCATGTAACACCTTTGTTCAGGGAATTGCAGTGGCTGCCAATATGCTACCAAGCCAAGCTCAATGTTTTATTGTTGGTATATACAGTAACATCCTCTGTATCTCAAGACCAGGTAACCTGAGAGACCAACTCTTCCTCCACACCACTGTTAGACCACAACAGTACCCCATGGCTGACAATATCCCATGGCTAAGTGGGTCAGTTGTCTTTCAGTGTCGTTGCACCGTGTGTGCTTTTTAATGGTGCAATACCAAGCTAGGAAAAAAAACCTGATTTTTTTTTCTAGCTTGGTATTGTTTTTGAATTTGTTCACAACCAGCTTTTTGAATCCGCCTGACTCTTGTTTCATTCTGATATTCTAATGTTTCTGTGATGTGTTACTTAGATGTTTTGATGTTCGGGAATCTAAACCTTTTGCAAAAATAAACACACGAGTTCCCCAAAACAGTGTCCCTTCTCCCTCCTCACCTGTACTGGTAGTGATGTTCTCAGAATCGACAGTTTGCCCTATCAAGTGATACTGGTTAAGCCTTGAGCCGTCTTCTGCTACTACCACGGACGCCGCTGGGCTATGAGTCCACACATAGATCACTTCGGAATTGGGATAAGCATCTGGCAAAAAGAGCATACGAGAAATTGAGTCTGGAGATTAATATTCATAGACTTGAAATCTTACACGATAAGCAGGGCTTAATTCCAAAGCTCAGCTCCAGAATCTCTTGCTAGTATCAGCATTCAGTGCTGCACACATTTTATTCAAACATCAGTGGAGACTGAGAGCTTGGTATTCCCCCCCCCCCTACACATTCTAGATCTGTTGCATATTTTTGCTCTGAAAAACACTTTTTGAGCAACTGGTTTCTTTCTGAAAATAAAAGCTCATTGTAGGTTTATTGTAGACAGCCCCATATGTGTCCATTCAAAAACAGGTGAAAACAGATGTAGGCAGTCCCAGCAATGGGGGCAGTATCCGCACCTATCCAATGACATTGTGGGTGGATGTATACCCAGATTGCAAGCACCACTTCATTCACCTGGAACATGTGCAGGGAGGAAAATGTGTGGATATCCTAATCGGGGAGGGTTTCTAAATGCATACCAAGTAACTGCCCCCACCTTTGTGGACAGCAGAATATAGAATCAATCAAATGAAAGCAGCTTATTAAAGACAAACATGAAAGATTCCAGGCTGAGGAAAACTACATATTTGTGCTACAAATGGGTTAGTGTGCATACATCCAAAGACTGAGGATATGCATAGTGACCAAAAGAGGATCTTGTATAGTGGGAGATAGAGAGAGAAGGTTTACGGGCAGAGTGTTTAGAGAGAAATCTCTCCCTTTATGGAAATTCAGCACCAGTTTTAAACTGTAATGGAAAATGCTCTTGTAAATGTACACCCTTTCTTATTCCTAGGCCTCGGGATCTATCATAATGTTTCCATATTTCATTACTCATTTACCCTGCAAGGTAGGTGACTACGATATATTATAGATGGGAAGCGGAGACTGGGAAACAGTCAATTTCACAGAGCCATTCATCAGTGGATGGCTGTGATGAACCTCCAAGCATTTCAAAATTCCTGCGCAGAAGGCAATTCCATTAACATTCAAATGGTGAGCAGATCAGCACAAGTCTTCTCCAAATTGCACAACAGGCTGCGACTTCTGAGCTTGTGTGCACCCTATTTATATGACAAAACAGCGGTGCATGCAGTTGTCAGATGAGGTTGCCTGTATGAGACTTGCACGCCTGTTACAAAATTGATTGTAATTTTACTTTTGCTCTGAAACAAAGTCAATCAGTATAAGGATTCACTGAACAGGAGTGTTGTTTGTTTTATCCACGTAGTTTTCAATATAGCATAGAGAAATATATATGTCAAGCTTCCATGGATTGTGACCAGAGCTGGCTCCGTTTTTTTGTAGGTCCCAGGCAGTAGCTAAACCATAGAATATCTGCTTTGTCTCAGGCTCAATCCCTGGCATCTCCAGGTAGGACTAGGAGAGACTCCTGTCTACAACCTTGGGAAGCTGCTGAGAAGGAGTAGGGCACTATTATCCCTGACCATTGACCATGATGGTTGGTTCTCATGAGGGTTGGAGTCCAACAATATCTGCAGGGCCACAAGTTGGGATTCTACTGTACACAACACTGACCTTGATGGACCAGTGGTTTGACTCAGTATCAGGTAGCTCAATGAGTTCTATCTTCTGTATGTTCCTACTCTGCCATATAATGACACAACAAATGAGCAGGGTGGCCTCTGAAGAAAGGGACCAGGTAGCTGGGGCATCATGTCCCCCCTGCCCCCTGTATGCTACTGAAATGCCAACTTGAGATCTGAAGCAGATGGGCTGCAACTAGCTGTCTAGGGGGGGAAGAGCAGCTGTGGAGGGCAGGACTTGGAGCCTGGTGCTGATGACTACTGCTGCTTCAGAACCAGCCAGGTTGGTTGGCCTGGGGATTCTTCTTCTTCTTCTTCTTCTTCTTCTTCTTCTTCTTCTTCTTCTTCTTCTTCTTCTTCTTCTTCTTCCTCCTCCTCTTCTTCTTCTTCTTCTTCTTCTTCTTCTTCTTCTTCTTCTTCTTCTTCCTCTTCTTCTTCCTCTTCTTCTTCTTCTTCTTCTTCTTCTTCTTCTTCTTCTTCTTCTTCTTCCTCTTCTTCTTCCTCTTCTTCCTCTTCCATCACTCTGGTCATGGCACTGCTGTGCCCACCTGAGAGTGACTGCGTGACTTTCATAACTTTAAGCCTGTGCACAAGAAAGACCAAAGATGGCAAGTTGCTCCCTACAAGCAATGGTGGCCTTATTGCTCCAGCCTCACTGCTGATAAGATGCCAGGCTAGCTTCTGCTACCCACCAGCCATATTCAGTAGTCCACCCACAGCCGGTAAGCCTCTTGGGTTTTCTGTCTGCCTGGGGTTGCAAAGGCACAGGCATATATTTGGGGGCTATATTTGGCTTAGGACAGGGTGGGAGCAAACATTGTACAGGCCTGATTTAAATGCTGGAAGGAGGATATATATCAAGAAGAGCCTTATTGAGCAAATTAGGAGAATTAATTGCTACAAGAGCTGTATAAAACTTCAAGCTGTAGGAAGGTAATTGCATCACACCTAAATAAGAAGCGCAGAATCACTAGCGGAAAAATGGTGCTGCTTTCAGCCTAGTAGTTACTGTTTCATTATGTGATTTTGAAGTATTTTAACAATGCAGCCTGTGTTATCTTGCACAATGTAAGGAAAAGGGGGGGATGTTCAAACTTCATCAGTGTCTCTCAATACTCTCTTAGTTGCCTTATGATTTTACGTCCATATAACTAATAATAGTACAACTGTAATTCAGGCAAACATGATGTTTTTGGTACTAATTTGATATTTCTTGAAAGAGTTATTCATACCAGCTGCAATTTTTCATTTTATTTTAAAGGATATTCAAGGGACATAAAAAGGGGGTGCAATGTGTAATCGCCACAATATATAACAGCCAAATCCCTTGGTTTTTGCATTCATGCTATTCTTCCCCTCCCCCCCAATAATAAATAAGTGAAGTGAGTGCCTTAAGGTGAACGGATTACATGCTCTGAGAGCTACGTGCTAATTCCTACATGGAAGTGTCTTCCGTGTAGGAATTTTGCAATACTGAAAACAGTCTCAGGATCTCAGCCCAGGTCCTTTAGCCCAACTTCCTAGCTGCTGGTCTACAATGGCTATGAGGCAAAACGAGGATGTAACAACGTCCCCAAATGTCTAACTTATTCACAAATTAACAATTCGTGTTTTAAACCATTATAGGGAAACAAACGTTGGGGGGAGAAGAATACATTATTGCTACACTTGTAACATGGAACAAGATGGATATGAAGTTGCCTGCGGGGAGGGGGCAGGGAATAAGCATTTCAAATGGTAATAACATTGCCAAATTGGAACAATATTCCAATTTGACATATTTTGGCCTGGGTACCACTACTGGTGCGATTTGCACATCCAATGTGACTTTTACAATGCAGGCTTGGCTTGCAAGAGTAGCCCCCCTCCTCAGTTTTCCTGGATCTCCAATACTTTCTGTCCCCCTTTCCTTCCTTCCTCTTGCTCATTGATGTTAATATTTATAGTGGAATATTTATTTTTGGATGCAACATTTGATCTGGAATGAATCTGAAAATTGATTCTGAACTGCGCGTTGACAGTGGCTGCATAATTATCTCTCTAGGGGAAGCAGCCAGAATCGGTTATTTCGGCTGCTATTGTTTTTTTTTTCCTTTTTCCCTTTGTGCGCTCTCCTGCTACGCTTGCCGACTTATTGTCACTATAAATCTCGCTTTTTAAAAGGGCCCTGATGGCTGAGCATTGAAAGAGGGTGGTTTTGAAGCCGTATCTTTAGAAACTGAAACTATACAGGGCAGTTCTAAATAGACTGGAGCTCTTGTAAGCATGACAACAGGGCAGTGACTTCCAAAGAACAATAAAAGTATGGGAGCCCAATTGGGTGGAGTCCAGCACCCAAAATCATGTTACTTTTGTTGCAGGTTTAACCACAAGCGTTGGTTCTAAATAGGGTCGTCACCTTTGGTCAGGCAAAATATGGGACAGGTCGGGGGTAGGGATTGGGGGGGCACCGAATCCTGCCCCCTTTGTAGAGACGAGTTTCCCAAATTTGGCCTTCCAACTCCCTCACCACCCTGGCCCCACTCTTCCCCTTAACTCACATAGACAGGCAGGGGCAGCTCCTATGGGAGACTTGAGCCACAGCACTAGCCACTTGCACATGCTTACGTCAGAAGAGGCTCGAGCGTGGAGGAGGGAGGAGGAGAGGTCAGATCAGAGTGGCAGAGGGAGTCAAGTGAGAGCGGACCTGCACAGTGTTAAAGCAGTGGCTGGCAGCTGAGGAGGTCTCTCCTTTCCCCTTCTTTCTACTGTCGCTCATGCCAGGCTGGGCTCCTTGTCAGCTGCACCAACAGTGACGCAACCAGCATTTTTGGCTGGCCGAACTCAGATATTGGGGGGGGGGGGAGGCGTCCTGTTTGAAGTCCAAATGGGACAGGAGATATTTTTGTCCCAAAAATGGGCAATCCCATTTTTAGGGGCAGGTGGCAACCTTCATTCTAAAAAAAGCTATAAATCAGGGCTGGGGAAGGAGGGAACTAAAGGTTGCATACACTTTCTACCAAATATGTAAATGTAAGTATCAAATTAAAATATAAGAGATTTATAAAAAATAAATGTTATCAAGTTATTTTGTATAGTGCCATGCATAATGGCTGCCCCCATTCTGTAGAACAGCACCCATGTTGAAATATGACAGGCATGCACTATCAATCCTATTCAAAGCTGGAGTTTCCAGCAGTGATAGTAAATCCCTGTAAACCAGTGTGGCACAGTCAGTGACTGGGGATGGAACAGGAGAAACCATAGCATAGTAGACAGCTTCTAATAGTTCAGCTGCATGACCAAGCTCCAGCTTCTAGAAGAAGGCAAAATAAGCAAATCAATCTCATGATCTCCAGCCCAATGTGGGCTGAAGGAAAATGGTGTCGTTACCCAAATATTGGATGCAGTCAGAGCTGTGAAATCAAAGCCATCTCCAAACATGGTCAGTAGAGCATTTCATTTGTGTTATGTGGGGGGAAGCCACCCCGCCAGCCATTCTGATGTAGATCAATGTTTTTCACTTTTTTTCCATTGTGCGCCTTGGGAGGTTTTGCATTGAAAGGCGAAATATAATTCTTAAATAAATAAATAAGTAACGAAGTCTACTCTCACATGTGCTTATGATGGTGGCATAGGGCCTCATATGTGCAAGGATCGTACGGTAAAAGAATGTCTATAGCCCTTGACTGTTTTCTTTGTTTACAAATGATTGGTTTGCTATTCACCTACGAAGGGGTTCAGTTTCTCTTTCTAGAAGACAATATCTTCTGCTGGGGACAAAGTGGTGTTTGGAAAACAAATGATTGATCAGTGGAGGCTGATTCATTTGAGTTTAGTGGGACAGCAACCTACCTGCCCTTTCTGCCCTCAGCTAACTCTCTCTTGGCTGCCTTCTTACTTACAACTTCTCAGGAGATGCTTCTGCCTATCATTGGCTCTGGCTCCACTTACTGTTTGTTTGTTTGTTTGTTTGTCATCCTAGCAGTCCCAATGGGCACATCACCCCCTGTTTCTTTCGAGGGCAGCACAGTTTATGCTATTGTGGCTTTCACACTGCTAGCGCAACAGTGTTCCTCATATCAAATACATCAAATATGAACAATGGACCTGCATCTTTGAACACCCTTGTATGTGTACCCAGTTCAGGTGAAGTTCCCACTACACAGGTGTGTATGCAATGCATACTTTATATCAGGCATGTCCAACAGGTAGATCGTGATCTACCAGTAGATCACTGGACATCTGTGGTAGATCACTGGTAGATCAGTGGCTCCCCCAAAGAAGCTAAATAACTTTGTCTCCCCTAAAAAAACTCAACATCTTTGCCCTGCACCCCTAAAATGACCTGAACCACCAAAAACAGGGCTTTCCTTCCTAAAAAAAACTCACTGTCGCTTTCCTCCTCCCTAAAGAAACTCAAGAACTGTGATCTGAACCCCCCAAAAGGGGGTAGATCACTGCCAGTTTTTAACTGTGTGAGTAGATCGCAGTCTCTTAGAAGCTTGCCACCCCTGCTTTATATTTTTGTTGTTGTGGGAAACACTGGTTTACCTGCAGCGGTTGTACCTGAAAGCTGAGCTGAAACTGGGAGGGGAGAGACACATCATTATTTTTTTCATCCAATGAAAAAAGTGCCTCCCCCTTTACCCAATCATTCAGGTCCCTCAACAGTGACTGAAAACATCTGCAAAGTGCAGAAATGTTGAAAAGGTCCGTGCTCTCTGTCTTGACAATGCGGCATGGTTCCCTTGGCAGATGTGCGTTTCCTCCCCACACTAATTCATACTGGGGGCAAAGCGCCGGCTTCAATTGTCCATAGTGTTGTTAACATGTAGCCAGATCTGAATGTTGTTATGATGTCATCACATTCCCTGTGTGTTCCCTGATTGTCTAGGATCACTCAGGGAAGAAGAGACCCCAGAGGAAGGGGGAAAGCACTACAGTAAGTAGAACCAGAAAAGGAAACCAATGAATGCACACCTCTGAAAAGCAGAGGGAAAAGGTAGTGTTTGAGGGGAGCACTCTACAAACCCAATTGCCTCACTTTCCCCACTGTATGTTTGTGGCAAAAAAAGGGCACATCTCTTATCAACCATGCTAAAGATGTTCTGGGTAGAGTCGACAGCAGAATCAACAGCATTTCTGTTGTTCTTGCAAGAGTGTTTGACTTCTGCCCCCACTCCTGAAATTCCACAGCAGGATGCTCAATGTTGTGGGCTTTGGAAGTGGCAGATGCTGTGCCGTGTCACGCTAACACATCTTGAGAGCTTACTTAATTTGATTTAAAAGCTTTATCTCTGCCCCAAGGCTTAGGGTCAGTAGCTTTCTCCTCTCTGACTATGGTCCTGCACAATACCAAAGAGGCACTAAGGCATTCAAGAAGACAAGGTTTTCAATGGCCTAAATTCTCTTCGGGATGGAAGTAAAAGCTACTCATTATAGAATGTGGATGACTGCTAAGTAACCAGTAATGCAGCTGCAACAGCTTCTTAACATATACTGCAGTAATAGAAGGAAATCGTTTTGAGTCTGCAGGCAAAATGCTGGGGCCACTGTTATCTCAGTATGGAGTACTTGGAATGCATGATACTATGAAATGCTTTTCATACAGAGGGCTAATGTAATGTTTGGAGTTTGCAAATTCCAAACACTTTGTCGTTAATAATGGAAATATTTTCAATGTAACAAAAATGATACTTTTTACAGAGGAGTGAAAGATGGGAATTTAAATTGAGACTTTAAATTGAGAACAATGCACATATGCAAAGTCAAATATTCAAGTTTTGATTTGCAGTTTTTCCCACTGTTAGTTACATAATAATCAATGTCACTTTACTTCCTGCATCCCTCTGACCTCACTGTTAGCTGTCACTCCAAAGCCATACCTATCTCTTTAACTCAGAATTACACTTCATGCATCTGATGATCACAGACTTTTATGCCTTAATAACCCAGATAGTTTTTAAGCTGACACAAGAATTTTTTTTGTCTTTGCTGCAACAGATCAACTAGGGCTGCCATACACCTTGAATTTTCCAGACATTGCCAGGATTCATCCTTCAAAAATGGCATCTGGGCGGAATTTTCAGAATTCAGTTTAAATTTTCAGAATTCAGTTTAAATGCAGCCCATTTTGGAAGTGTTGAATTTTTGGCAAATTTCCTATAAAAAGTTCAACAACTTTGGCAAAACAAAAGCTCGACGACTTTTTGTCCAGATTTTCTCTTGTGAAATATGACAACCTTAGATCAACATTACTATCCTTATGGAAGCATCAAAATAAAGACTTGCATTTCAAATTCTAATTTCAGTCCATTTTTTATTTCACCCATGGAGATATTCAAGTGGAATGGAATATCCATGAGGGTTTTGCAAGAAAGATTCATAAGTAAGAGACAAAGCTCTTGTCCAAGGACGTTTCACTCAAGGCCCATCATGTATTCTCATGGAAACAACACTTTACAAGAGAGCTTTGTGACAGTTTCTTGCTCCGGTGGGCAAGACTTTTATGTGTTCCACATTTTGGGAGTGGATCATTATAGCGTGCTTTGTGTAGGCCTGGCTTTCAGACGGAAGCTTTAGACCTGTCTCAGCATTTGTTTTCAGGAGCCTGACAACAGCTTACAGCTTTCTGTGCCCTGTATTGCTTCTTTTCTTCAGTAAGTGTAATTGCAAGTTTATACTAACAGCACATAAAGCCATGTCTTGTATTGTGTCTCCTACTAAAGCAAAGGCATACAGGTCTGTTTCTCAGAAATTTCTGTCATTCCTGTAACTCTAATAGTCCTCTCTCAACTAAGATTATGGGCTTTTGATTAAAGGGAAAGTCTACCATCAAGGTGAGCGCATTCAAACTGGAACCCCATACAAACATTTCTGTTGGCTTTTCAGTGGCATGAGATTAAGGAAGTATATTTTTTGAATCACAGACTATTCAGTCAAGCAAACAAGCAGACGAGAGGAGCCACAGAGACGGGATGGGAGATAATACGATAAAACAGATTCATTGTTTAGAATTTCAGAGGATACAGGTACAAGAACAAGCAGTTAGCTGATATCCGTTAACAACACAAACAGAAAAGTCCTCTCCAGGAGTTCAGCCTGAAGATGCAGAGGCTAAAATTGTAGAAGAAGGCAAGCCTTGCCCCCAACAGCTATGCCAGCTTCACATCAGACTATGATGCTTTGAAGGGAACTTCTAAGCACATTTGGCTGGATACACTCAGAAGTTTCCTCATGACTGGGAACCCAGCCACTATCAGGCTTCCTGATTCCAAGAAAGCTTTTACATATGTTCAGCTAAATATGCTCACAAGCCCTCTTCAGACCTTCCCTCTCAGTGCTGGAAGACTAAAGCAGGAGGGTGTATGCTCAGTACATGTGGGGAGGCCGGGGGTGGGGTGGGGGCTGCACAAGTGCCCCTGCCCCAGTTTTTGTCCTGCACATATTCATGCCAAAAGAGGGCTCTTGTCATTTTGTTCTGAATCTAATTTACGATATCATAGGGGAACCTTGGGCCAGTCACCATTTCTCAGCCTAATTTACCTCACAGAGTTGTTGTGAGGATCCAATAGGGAAGGGGAGAACCATAGAAGCAACCTTGAGCTTTTTGGATAAAAGGCAGGAAATAAATATAACAAGAAGAAAAACAGTGATTGTTCCTTATGCCCTTTAAAAGTCCTTCCCGCTTCTTCCTTGCTGCATTTTCTTTGTGGCTTTCAGCCCAGAGATATAACATTCCCTCTGACTAGTCTTAGGTGGAATCTACACATATATAAAAAACGTTGTGAAAATGCTTTTAAAAGAAAATTTCCCTGTAAAATATACTGAATTTGCAGTTCAGTCTGGAAAAGGGTTTCAAGTAAATTATAATGACCATTATTAGTTCTTCCCATCAAGGTTCATATTTCCATTTAAAAAAATACTTTCTCTTCTGTTTGTTTTTTAGCTTTATATAGTAACTATAGGAAAGAATAGGAGAAATTCAATGTTGCACTTAGTGTTTTAGCAGTTTACCAGTTGTGTTGGTGGAGTGACTTGTGCAAGAGGCCAGCATGGTTCTCGTAGCTGGTTGCACAACAAATTGCTGTAGCACCGACACTTCCAGTTGCACAACCAGCTTCTCCTGGCACAACTTTTGCACTGGATTTTGTATTGCACAACCTTTATCTCATCCTTATGCCAGCACAACACCCCCTTGCATTGGCAGTCAGAGAATGCGGAATCCAGGCCAACAATCCTGTTTTCTTCTGGCTAGATAGTTGAACACACACACACACACACACACACCAATTCTTGAAGCATTTTCAAAAAGTTATCAGGAAAAGTTCAAGCTTCTTCCAAAAGTTCTCTAAGCATAAAGGTAAAGGTAAAAAGGTAAAGGACCCCTTGATGGTTAAGTCCAATCAAAGGTGACTGTGGGGTTGCAGCACTCATCTCGCTTTCAGGCCGAGGAAGTCAGTGTTTGTCCACAGCTTTGCAGGTCATGTGGTCAGCATAACTAAACCACTTCTGGTGCAATGGGACAATGGGACGGAAACCAGAGCAGTGCACGGAAACACCATTTAGCTTCCCGCCACAGCGGTACCTATTTATCTACTTGCACTGGTGTGCTTTTGAACTGCTAGGTGGGCAGGAGCTGGGACAGAGCAACAGAAGCTCACCTTGTCATGGGGATTCGAACCGCCAACCTTCTGAGTGGAAAGCCTAAGAGGTTCAGTGCTTTAGACCACAGAACCACCTGCGTCCCTCTTCTAAGAATAAACACCTGCCTCCTTCCAAACACTTCCCTGCCAACACTTTTGTTCCCAATTCCTCTTTACAGCTGCTTTCCCTCCATGTGAGGCTCAAACGATAATTGGAGGGTACAAAATGGCAGCTGTCCCTTCTAAAATAGCAGAAAATGCAGCTTCAAAAGGGAGGAAAGAATGGATGCCATACTCAGGAGGAGTTTGAAGCACAACACATCTCCTTATAAGCCATGATCATGGAAACCTGGAAGGAAGGAATGGCAGCTCTGGAAGCAAAGGGAGATGTAATAGCAGAAAAGCTGGATGGAGACACTGCTTCTGTAACCATAGATTTAAGTTTGCAGCCAGAACAAAAAATAGATAAATAAAAGGCTGCTTCAGGAAAATAAAGACATTAAGTCTAAGCCTGAGGAAGTTGAAAACATTTAACAAAATGTTAATTTACATGTGTGCAGGTTTAAAGAAGGGGCAGAATGAGATAATACTACAGAATTTCCCTGGAATTGTCCCCAGAAGATATGAAGAGAGCAATGTCAGCATATCTATGTGATGCAGCCCCCCAAAAACAATATTGTTATGTGCTTCCACAGTTTTAAAAAGAAAGACAAGATCTGTACAGTTTTGAGAAATGTTGAAGGAATAATACACAACAATAATCCAGTCATGATCTTACAGGATTTATTCTCAGATACTTTGAAAAAACGAAGCACAGAGTTGCGCTCCACAACACTCGATAACTGCAAGATGCAGGAATAAGATACTATTTTCAGTTTTGTTTAGTTAGTTTCCCTAAAGCAGGGGTCAGCAACCTTCGGCTCTCCAGATGTTTCGGACTACAATTCCCATCATCCCTGACCACTGGTCCTGTTAGCTAGGGATCATGGGAGTTGTAGGCCAAAACATCTGGAGAGCCGAAGGTTGCCTATGCCTGCCCTAAAGGAAACACCAAACTCTCAACCACAAACCACAAGGAAGCCACAGAACTATTTACAACAGTAGAACTGGACTCTCCCACTTGAGGTTATTGATTTGTTGCAGCAGCAGGATAGTGAACCCATTGGTAAAAAAGACCCTGTTCAAGATCCCAGGTGGGAGAGCTGCAGCAAAGCCAATAGACCATTGAAGAGAAGACTGGGACAAGGAAGAGGTGGCATTGCACATATTTCAGAAAGGTTACAAACGTCTAGAAAATAAGCAGGAACTAAGGCAGAACTATTGCAAGGCAAGAATGCGGTTTCAAAGGGGGGGGGGTGTTTTTATAGAAGCTAAAGCAATCAGACTGGAATGATCTGAAAACATAAACATCTTAAAAGTACCAGGGTGTTGGGACCTGAGATTTAAAAGAAAATGCCCAGTTTAAAACATCCCATCATTTACTTGATTAAAATGTTTGATTTTTGTGCTTGTGGTTTATTCCATACTCTTAGTGGTACTTGAGAACCCTCTAACGTTGAAAGAGGACCCACTCCTTGCTCTACGTTTTAAAGGTTTTTAAATTCATAATTCAAATGTTTTTTTAAATATTTCTCAGGGCAACCATGTTGCACAGTTTACAGATGAAAAGGAATGAAAACTATGTTAGAAATAAAGAGAGAAAGATATAAGGGTGAATTTCATTCCTGAGCTGAACACCAACCCAAAGTTGGCGCACTAACTTAATTAAGACCTACTTAAACTTTCAAACTCTGATCTAATAGAGGACTAAGTACACACACCCTTGTCCTAACCTTCCTGCCTGTACGTAGGTCAATATCAACTGAAAAGTTAGGTTAATCACCTAGTATCACTACACTTAAGGCTGATTAGTGTCACTAAGAAAGCAATGAATTTTTTAATTGATTCACAAAATACTGCTGTCAGATTTATAAAGCCTTTATAAGCAATGGAGGATCTAACAACATTTATTTATTTAAAAGATTTCCATATAGGAAAATGTCCTCTGGATGGCTTACAATTTTTTTTAAAAAAGAAAACAATTCAAACCAAGATTTCAACACTACTTATTCCTTCTGGCTGACATAGCAACATGTGTTTCTATTTCTAAATTGTTTCTTTATCCAGAAAATTTGTCCACATTATATACACTTTCAAATGAGAATTTTATAGCACTACTAGAGATTTTCGGTACTCAACTAAGAGTATAGAAAACTGGAAAACTTTACAGTGACAACTTTACCACAGCAAGTGTAGAATTATCACACTGTCAAAAGAGCGGCACACATTAGCAAATTCATCTTTGAGTGAGGTGAACGCAATATCATTAACACTATGTGCAAAATGTGATTTAGGAGCTAAGTCAATTGTCTGGGCAGGGGGGCTCCTTTGTCTGGATTAGACATTTGCTCAGTAGACCAAAGAACTGCGGTGAAATTCTCATTCTGACATTGCTTTGCTGGCATGACCTTGAAGGAAAGTCAATTAACCTCTTTCTGCTCCAAATATCTTGTTTGTACAAAATCATAATCATATTTACCTGCTTCTATTGAGCTGCTGGAAAGCCTCACTCAATAACTGCAGAATACCTGTTGGGCCCAGTGAAGGAGCAGAAGATTGCTACAGCAGACTGAAAGATAATCTTGTTGGAATTTCACCAGACAGGCAAAAAAGTATGGCCACATATTATACGTAGAGGAGACCAGCCCAACTTCAGTTGGTGTATGGTAGAGATGGGAAACTAGATCCTTATTGGGTCTGGGCAATATATCAATAGATCGCCCAAAGTTTGAAGTCCATATTGTGATAATCAGTTTCATAATTTTTGACCTGGCAATCTATGCAAAAACCACAATGTGTGTGTGTGGGGGGGGGGGAATGTGAAGCCAGCCTCTACGTAGCTCCATCCTTATTTCAGACAACGTGATACATCGGTATATTGCAATGTTTAGCTGATGATTTATCACAATGTTGAAAACCAGATATTGGCCAGCCCTAAATCTACCCCAAGTCCTGTGGGCAAAGTTTGACAGGTGTGCATGGCTGACCAGTTGTCAGTCACCTGACATCTCAATGACACCAGACCACCAGTTTATGCCCACGCAGCAATGTCTTTACCGGTCCCACATTTGATGTCATTTGTGACAGGATGTGTAGAGCAGGTGGGCATGGGTCTTGCAGGCCAAATGGGGATGACATATGGACATAATTAGGCCCATGGGGCAGAGGTTCCCCACTTACTGTATGCTGTAGTGAGTATATAAACTTGCAAGTTGCATATAATTCCTCGCGGGGAAGGATAGGAAGACAGCTAAATCTGGAATGAGTCTTCTAAATCTTTGGTAGGCAATATGCAAAGATGATGAAGATGAACCAAGAAGAGATACCACCTTCTCTCTTCTTGCATTGCTTGCTTGCTAACATCAACTTAGTAAAAAAGAAAAGTAAAAGTAAAGTAAAGCTAAAGGACCCCTGGACGGTTAAGTCCAGTGAAAGGTGACTATGGGGTTGCGGCACTCATCTTGCTTCAGGCCGAAAGAGCAGGCATTTGTCCACAGACAGCTTTCTGGGTCATGTGGCCAGCATGACTAAACCACTTCTGGCACAACAGAACACCATGATGAAAGCCAGAGTGCACAGAAACGCCGTTTACCTTCCCGCCACAGCAGTACTGATTTATCTCCTTGCACTGGCGTGCTTTCGAACTGCTAGATTGGCAGAAGCTGGGACAGAGCAATGGGAGCTCATCCCATTGTGGGGATTGAAACCACCAACCTTCTGATTGGCAAGCCCAAGAGGCTCAGAGGTTTGGTCACAGCGCCACCCGCATCCTGTTCTATCAACTTAGTAGCATCTTGTCTGTTTGTCTGCTGCTATCTAGGACATATGCGTAACTTCAGGGAAAGGTACCCTCAAAAGAAGTGGGTGGTAGTGTTTATTTCCCTATCCCTGCCCCAGACATTCTAATATGAAAGGCAACATTTATGGCTATCAATAGTACACTTTCTAAAGAATGCTATGTTCATGGTAACCTACTGGTCTGATGCTGTACACCCTGTTTCCATCTAGTCTTCCTCACATACTTTGGGCTATATGCAATGTTGTTCCTCTTCAGAGCATACCCATTGAAACTGATGAATATAAATAATTTAGGGTTCTTAATTTCAATAGGTCTACTTTGAATAAAATTGAGATAGATACCTTGCATTGTCCTCCTGCTATTTGCCTACCCATGGACTTTCTAGACTCCATTTCCCCACAAACTGCTCTGCTGTTTAACTGTAAACCTCACTTCCACAACATGCCTGTCTGGCGCGTGCGTTATATTCATCACACACACACACACACACACACACACACAGAAAAGAGACTTTTACTAGGAAAGTCATTGTAAAGAAAATGAAGGTGGGGGGAGGGGCCAAAGAGCAAAGCCTCTGTTTTAGCAAGCTCAGATAAAAGATTTTATATGAGAGCATGGTACTCTTGAATGGGCTAATTAAATCCAAGTGTATCATGCTGTGGTTGTGAATGAGACATTTCTATGTTTTTGTTTTCAAGCTGCCTGATTAACAAAGCAAAGGTTAAGCTTTTGGCTGTCCCTTCACGTTAGCATGCAGAGACCCCACTTGTGCTATTGCACTTTATATTTGATCAACACAGTAATCTGCAAGGCAGTGGGAGTTTCTGTCATCTGCATTTTTAAGAGCCAAGGTTGCCCAAAAGAAAACAGTCCTACATACAAAGTTGCTCAGTCAGAGCCTAGACGTGTTGAAATATGTGTGTGTGTGTGTGTGTGTGTGTGTGTGTGTGTGAAAGATGGCCTGCACTGGTTGAAAAGGAAACAAATTATATGGCTAAGGCTGAATTCATCAGCAGCTCAGAGTTGGAGGATCACTGAGCACATGAGTAATTTTATTGTCACCTTTGATTTTGTTTGACAAACTGAAAGCTCCTTATGAGCTCTATCCCACACCATTTGATGCTTTCAAAACACAATCCTGCATCTGAATGGGTTCTAAGAAACAGCACTTAGAGTTTATATTGGCTTTCTAAAACTCTTTGCTGCAGGGATATCCAAGGGCACCTCCAGATTGTTAGTGTTTTGTGGAAGGGATTCAAGTGCACTCTGGGTAATTTAGGTTTGTGCAATTAAGGTGGATCCAAGTGCTCTGCAACAAACCCACTATGTAAAAAAAAAAGGACTTTTGGGGGTTAGAGAAAGAGAAAAGTGTGGCATGAACGAATGACTAACGGAAAGATGTATAAACACTACACAAGCCAATCAAAATAGATGTCTGATGTAGGTCCACTGCTGTATAAGCTTTCTGAATGTAAATCAAAACAGATGCTCAATACATGCTGGATATAATCAAACCTTCCTGTATGCTTTGTCCAAATAGATTAGGATGAAAGTTCAATAAATAGTACATCTGGAGGACCCCCAAGTACGAGATAGTCTACCAAAAGAATAAGGCTGCTGCAGTGGAGTTGATAAATGTTCCTATTTTCCTCTGAGGAGTGTTGGAGCATATGCACAGCTCCTTCACTGTTGTAAAAGTACTGTACACGTTGAACTGTTCCTCTGATTTTTCTCTGTGGCAGCCAAGCATAGGATCTAACTCCTAGGAGCCCCCCCTCCAAGATAGGGTGCTATGACGTTAGTTTTTCCTGCTCTTATCCTTATCTGGTCAGTTTGCTCTCTCTGTTCTTTCTGCCTGCTTTAGCAAGCAAAGCTCTTGTTTTGCTGTACAACTGGCAGGAAGTGAGGGTGGGTGTCAAGTCTAGGGGATGAGCAGGTCAGGATAATCTTCAAATATGTCACCTTCTATTGCTGCTATGGAATTGTTCAAGGGCTATGCATTTTCTTCACATCGTCTCTGCTCTCTCTCTCTTGTTTTATTTGTCTGTGGTACCCATCATTCTGGATGCTGTCAAATGAGAACATATAGACCATATGCCCAAAATATTGTGCTCTGGAGCATAATGCAGCATAGCTTCTCCTTAATCCCAGCCCTTCTTTCTGGACCTGTGCATACCATATTGGACGGAAAAGTGCATTATGGTTCTCCGGAGAGATAATTCTTTGAATATTTTGTGTCTCTGCTGGAAAAACTATACAAGTTGTCCAGAGCATTCCATAAAAGTGCACATGTAAATACTGTACTAACACAATTTGAGACTTAATGGAATGATCATTTTCACATAAATATAAAAATCCCCAGGCACCCGCCGCACAGTGACTAGCTGCTCTGCTTGCAGCTCCTAATGAATAACTGTGTCACATGGCTGTTCTCTCATTTATGAAATAAAATCCATCCCAGGTCCCCTTTCTCACACTTGTAACATGCAGGGAGACGCAAGCCGAAGCACAGATATCTTGGCAATGTGTGGCACACTTCCCAAAGGCCGTCTATTAACCCATTTTTATAGTACCTACAAAATTTTCAAATGATAGTGGCTATGACCCTCAGCTGACTTTGCTTGTGGCTCACAGCACAACTATTGTTGACTGTGATCACTTTCTGTGAGATAAATTCGCCCCCCCCCCCCGACTGCAAAAGCCAAAGTTATCACAGTATATAAAGTGAGTGTGGTTTGCCATTGGGATGATTGCCTCTGGGGATTATAGGGAGTTAACTATGGAAGCTGGTCTGAGCAAGAAAAAAGTCCTTGCTAGTGCTCCCCCCTGGCGGATACTCAAGGGTACCATCACCTTTTTAAAAGAAATGTTTAAAATGTGGAATAACTTCATGGTGAGTACTAGCACCTTTTTTTCTTAAAACAAAAAACAAACAAAAAACCCAGCACTGACTAGATCAAATGTACAATTATAAAGAACAGATGTAGGAAACCAAAGGTAGTGTCAGATCCTTCACATTTAGCTAAGTTACCCTCATGGCACACAGAAACAGCATTAAAATAGGCTCCCTTGATCTTGCTCAAGGGACACTGAGGTCCACCTCCAGGGGTCTTCTGGCAGTTCTCTCACTGCATGAGGTTACAGGGAACCAGGAAGAGGGCCTTCTCGGTAGTGGCGCCCTCCCTGTGGAACACCCTCCCTTCAAATGTCAAGGAGATAAAGAACTACCCAACTTTTAGAAGACATCTAAAGGCAGCCCTGTATCAGGAGGTGTTTAACGTTTGATATTTTATCATGCTTATATGTTTTTTTCTAAACAAAATAAAAAATTCCTTCCAGTAGCACCTTAGAGACCAACTAAGTTTGTTCTTGGTATGAGCTTTCGTGTGCATGCACACTTCTTCAGATAGGTGGGGTATAAATTATTATTATTATTATTAAAACACTTACAACTTCCAAATTTTAACGGGCAAGCATGTGCATCCATGGGGAAGTCTTCCAGCTGCATGGGGCATTCAGCAGAGATGGTCAATCTGACAGAGAGAGAAAGAGAGACAATTCAGGGTTTGTTGGTTCGATACACAGAGAAATATAGCTATACCAGATAAACAGGGATCCACATGGACCATTACACGTTTGATAGATCATGCAGGAGGATTGGCAGGGCCATGTCACCCAACCTCACTCACTGCCATGCTCCTCCAATGTCCATGCATTCATTTGTATGTGGGGAGACCTATTTCTGGTGAACCTTCCATGTGCAGAAGTCAGGGGAGTATGGTGTGCTGGCATGTGGCAGCGCTAGACTGCATGGTCCTGCCTCCAATCATTCTTTCGACACATGGGTTGTATGAACCCCTTACAAATGATGTGTGTGAGAGGTGCTGCAAGCACAACCATATTTTCCACACCTTCTCATGGGAATTAAATGATTTCTAAGTCACATATGGAAGCTTTAATAATGTGTTGATGATGCAACAATTGTTTCCTTACCACTGTAAATTTTAACCAGTTTCTAACAAACTTGGGGCAATAAAGTGTGAATAGCTCATTCTGCCACCCCCCCCCCCACCCAAAATGCTTTTGCTAAAGGCTTTTCTTTTGGCGAAGTCTTAATCCGTAAGACTCCTTCCATATTTATAGTAAGTAAGACTCCCTCCATATTTCCCAGTAGAGGTAATGTTGAATATGACAACGTCAAACGAACACTTGAAGGTATGGAATCATGAATGCCATTCAAATGCTGCCAAGAGATTTTTAAAATCCCATTGATTTTAAAGACTTAGCTGGGAAGCTATCAAGCAATGGGACTCTGAGAGCCAATCATGCAAGAGGAAGTCAGCGAGAACTAGAGAAATATGCCAGAAGGAGGATTTCCTAGTTCTTTGTGGGGTGTTGCAATAAAATTGCAAGCTGAATTAGTGTTGGGTGATCAGACACTCTGGTGGTACTTTAACTAATGGGGAGGGAGAGATATATATCTAACAGGACGGGTTGTTACTTTTAGACTGATTTATGTGTGTTCAGTGGATGCATGGCTGTGTACACATCATGCATCGTGGCGACCCAGAAGTGGGCAGAAAGGGGGGAGAATGGGGCAGGACAGGAGCAGGCAGGGGCGGAACAAGCTGATGTGTTCATTGTGCAAGATGACCCAGAATGCAACTCCCATGCAAATCTGGGGTTGCCTGTACATCCAGGTACACGTGTGAGCAAACCGAAAAAGCCAACAAGTTTAATGTTTCACTTTCACACTAAAACTATTCTCTCTGTTGTTCCCCGTGCTGGTCTAAACCACACCATAATGACAACATCTAAACTATAGTCTCAGGTTCCCCGGGTTTTCCAATATAATCCATTCTTTTATCCATAATAGCCCTGCGGCTGCATGGTACAATTCTAGGTTAGGCAGTGCAAAACCTCCCCTCTCCTTACTGTCAGTCAATAGTTGATATTTTATTCAGGGGTTTTTCCCGTTCCAGATAAATTTTGTTAGTTCTTTTTTCCAATCTTTAAAGCACTTCATGCCCCCCAAAATGGGACTACAATTCCCATCATCCCTAGCTAACAGGACCAGTGGTCAGGGATGATGGGAATTTTAGTCTGAAACATCTGGAGGGCCGGAGTTTGCCTATGCCTGCTGTAAAGGGTGGAGATAACATTTCTGAAGCCCACGTCCCATTCTACAACTATTTCCTTGGACCCCCTCCCCTCCCTCTCAATCAGTAGCCCATCCATCTATACCACTGTCCTCATCTCTGTTCTCTCCATCCATCCATTCAGAGACAGCCCAAGACTTCCTGAGGCAGAGCAGCAAATAGCCCAGCCCTCAAGTTAACATACATAGCACCCAAGGCATAAAATCCTGCAAGCCCCTCTCCCCCTCCCTGGCAGTAAAAAAATATAATGGTAATAGATTAGATAACTAGCCATCTGCTGCTCGTTCATGGAACCCAGAACCAGCTTCTTAATGTGTCTCCCTCACTCTGCTTATTGGTACACAATCTATCCATTCTAGGTGAACTGGTAGCTTTATCTCACAACTAATCAATATACCATTGGCAGAAACACCTATTTCTGAAGTTATAAAAGCGTAGCCTTGTAAAATATCATTAATCTGCAGAAAGGAACAGTTGTCCCCTGAGCTTTCACACAAAACATTGTATGCGGCATGAAAAGCGGTTTAAAAAAAAAATCCATGGAAGAATTCTATATTCCCTAATCCAATCACTTTTCTCCAAATGTGTATAATACTCTTAAAAAGATGTATGGCTGTAAAAAAAAATCTCTGTTAAAAAGAAACCTAACCCAAAGAGTAACCAAGAATGTGTTAAAAAGGAGTTCATGATCCGATTCCCAAAGCACTCAACTGTTCTTCTTTCCTCATCAACCCTAAACAGGAGTTCAAAGAATACATAGGAGGGTAAAGTTTTGAGGACATAGGAGCCAGCACCTAAAGGCCAGGGTCCCTTCACCCCCAATAAAATATTTGAGGGGGCCACCAGCCCCAAGTTGATGGACCTTGCCACTCAAATGGTTTGTGTGTCCCGCATCTTGTGATCAATTATGTGGGGTGGGGCTTACCTGCCCCCCATATTTATTCAAGATAGCACCCCTGGTAGAGGAGATGTATCTGGTGTCTTCACCTTTGACCTTCCTGTGGTGATCTGGAAGATCTGAAGAAACCTTGATTGTGTGGTGATCTTGAAGAGCCTTCTAAACATGTTCAGATAACCACGCAAAGAACCCACTGTTAGATCTTTGACCTCATTGCACAAAGCACAAGTGGACAGTGGGGGCGGCAGAAACAGGACACTGGGGACATGGAGTGGTAAATGTACTCCCTGCATACTTTATTTCCTCACCTGTGAACACCTGAATAGGACTTCAGTCGCCTTAACTTCATGTCACTCGGTCATTACTGTGACTCAGTATCAAGGTGCCATCACCCTATAGGGGAGTTTTCAGTTGTGTGTCTAGTGATGGATGATATTTCTTTCTGCTTGATGTTTTCTAAATTGCTTGAGATGCATATGAACCAGCCATGGAGAAATGGCAGTCACATCTTTTCTATAAAGTCTCAGCATGTGAGTGAATGAGGTGCTTCTAGCCTTTGGGAAAATTCCATGACATAGTTTAGTGGTACTTAAGGGTTTGTACATTGAAGCCTCATTCATTTCTGAACAATCAAGAGAAACTGTACGTAGGAAAGAAATGCAACAGAATAACCTATGGTCGCTCTGTGGCTGTATTATGAGAAACCACGGTTTAGTGAAACATGCATAAACTACAACAAGCCTCCTCCTCCTGTGCCGCGTAAAGAAATTGGGAAGCTTTCATTTCTGTTTTTAGTCTACCATGGCTCCCCATGTCATCAAAACTGTGAAGCATGGTTAACACAAACAACAGTTAATTTCAACCCAGTTTCAGAAACCATGGTTTGATGTTATCTAAAGTTTGTTGTGCCAGAAAACATGACTGTTGCTAAAGAGAAAGTGGAAGCTTCTGAACTCCTCTTCCCAACCAGGCAAGAAGATTAGAGGGAGGAAGCAAACGAGCCCAGGGCTTAATACGGCTTGTGAAAATTATGGAAACCATAGTGCCACCAAGGGATGGTTGCATAATTTTTGCTGCCTTTCTGTAGGTCAGGGATTTTCATCACACCTTATCTATCCATGCAAAGGACAGCATATGATTTAGTGCTACAAAGAAGTCTTAAGATACGACTAAAGATTTGGCTACTGTACAACTATGTCAAAGAGAAGAAACCCCTAAAGTTGGCAATTGGTCAACAAAGTTGTAGACAATGAAATTCAGAAACAAATGAGGCCGGGATATTTTTTTAAAAAACAACAACTAAATTTAACTTTTTAAAAATAAATAAATAAAGAGAAAACCATGCACATTTTTTAAGGCAAACAAAAGATTGAACCATTAGTATGTAGCCAAATTGATGGTCATTTTATTTTTATTTTTGTTCACTGTTCAGTTATTTTGTGTGCACCTGAAGTGATTCACTTTCCTCTAATCTTATTTTTTTAAAAAACAAACAAAACACCCTGGCTTGATCTCTGTCAGTGTTAAGTCCTTCTTAAACCTTAGGGGACTTCAGCTGTGCAAACCTTGCAGAGACCATCTATAAGGAAGTGCCTGCCACTCACTGGACTATATTTACCCACCGCCCACCCTGTCTGTCTTTCTGTTTCTCATACTCTGCAGTTCCTTTCTATGTCCTGCTGTTGATGGGCAGGTACAACTGCAGCCCACCAGTGAATTTGTGATTCAGAAAATCTGGAGCCCCTGTTCATTTCCTACTCACGGTCACAGTCTGTGCCAATTTCCATGCTTTGGGGGGGGGGAACCCGATCATTACTATTTTGCTGTTGCAGATCTCTGATGAAGCTTAATTACTATTTGTATGTTTTTTGTGTGAAGTGCTTTCAAAACTTCAAATGGCAAGGGCTGCGGAAGGGCACAAGTATTGTCCTTATTATTGTTGGCAGGTGCCTTCTTCAGCACAGTGGGTAATTTAAGCCTTGGAGTTACAGAGAAACTTTCTTACTGCCTTTACCTAATCAATGCAGAAGGGGAGCAGAGGCCCCTCCAGACCCTATCTAAACAACAACAACAACAACAGAATGAAAGAAAAGAAAAGAAATGTAGAGATCATAATGGATCGCTCACTGTAGATGTTGACCCAGTGTGCGGCAGCTGTGAAAAATGTGAATTCCATGTTAGGGGTCATTAGGAAAGGGGTTACAAATAAAATGGCCAATATCCAAATGCTGTTATACAAATTCATGGTGAGACCACACTTGGAGACTATGTAAAGCTTCTGGTCTGTCGAAAACAATACTGTTGATCTGGGAAAGGTTCAGGAAAAGGTAACCAAAATTATTGGGCTTTGAGTGACTTCCTTATGAGGAAATATGGAGCTTTTTAGTTTGGGGGAAAGGCAAGGAAGAAGGAACATGATCAAGGTGTTTAAAATTATGGAGAGTTTGGAGAAAATGGATAGGGAGAAGCTTTCCTTCATTTCTCATAACAAGGCTAGGAATTGGTGCCGATAAACTGAAGATCAATCCAGATAAGACTGAGGAACTGTTAGTGAGTGGTTTCCTAGACTGGATGGATGGGAGGTTGCCTGCTCTTGGTGGGGTTACACACCCTCTGAAGAAGCATGTACACAGGTTGGTGGTACTTCTGGATCCATTGCTGTCACTTGAGGCTCAGGTGGCCTAGGTGGCATGGAGTGCCTTCCATCAGCTTCGGTTGGTGGCCCAGCTGCGCCCCTATCAGGGCAGACATAGCCTAATTTCTTTCATTTATGCTCTGGTAACCTCTAGGTTAGATTACTGCAACACATTATATGTGGGGCTGCCTCTGAAGATGGTTCGGGAACTTCAGCTACTACAGAATTCAGCGGCCAGAATTTGCTCACCAGGGCAAGACGGTTTGAGCAAATGACACCGATCTTGGTCTGACTGCTATTGCTAATTTAGGCTGCATCAACAGTACTCTAGTGTCCCAATAAAAGGAAGTTATAATGTTGCTCTATTCTGCGTTGATCAGACCGCACTTGGAATACTGTGTTCGATTCTGGGCACCACAGTTTAAGAAGGATGTTGGCAAGCTGGAATGTGTGCAGAGGAGGGCAACCAAAATGATCAAGGGCCTGGAAACCATGCCTTATGAGGAACGGTTGAGGGAGTTGGGCATGTTTTGCCTGAAAAAGAGGAGACCGAGAGCCACATAGAGGAAGGAGTATGTTTGTATTCTCCTGCTCCAGAGGCTAGGACTTGAACCAACGGATTCAAATTATAATTTACAATAAAGGAGATTCTGACTACCGGTAAACATCAAGAAGAACTTTCAAATAGTAAGAGCTGTTCATCAGTGGAATAAATTCTCTTGGAAGGTGGTGGACTCTCCTTCCTTGGAAGTTTTCAAGCAGTTGGATGGCATCTGTCATGTATGATCTAGTTGAGATTCCTGCACAGCAGGAGGTTGGACTAGATGACCCTTGGGGTTCCTTCCAACTCTATAATTCTATGAGCCTATGATTCTAAGGGTATTTGGTACTGGATTGCTACATCTTGAAACATTTAGTTATTCCTATGGAAATAATTTCTAACTTGAGCTTTCAGTTTGTTGCAATAGAACACTGAAACCGCATTAAGTTTGTTTTATTGATTCCCCCCCTACCACCTAATCAAATATAATTTAAAATCTGTATTCCCCACCACATCTTTTAGCTACTGTAAAAACCTTAGAAGTATCTAAAAGGCTGTGCATTTTGAGGTTTGTTTGTTTGTTTTTACTACATAGAAGTCAATCATACATTTGACATATATTCAATCAAACAATTTAGGACCTTGAAAATTTGATGGAAAAGCCTGAGTGGGAAACATAATGTACCTCATTCCATATAGAAACAATTGGCACTGGGTCATTAGCCTGCATGCAAAATACCCTTCCTTCCTTCCTTCCTTCCTTCCTTCCTTCCTTCCCTCCTTTCTCCCCCTCGCCCACTCTCCACGCACACTCACGATCTTAAATTCATGCTACCAGTTTTTAAATCCTTATAAGAAATCAAGTTGATACATAAAACAAGTCACGTTGGGTGGTGGTTGTTGTTTGTGTTTGTGTGTGTGTAACAGCAGAATAAAAAATACTGGCCGATTTTTCACATAATCTCTTAATCCTTTGCTGCCACACAAAATGTTAAGCAACTTGAGTCAAATGTCATATTTTGGGGTGAGAGAGATTGGCAGATTCTATCTAGCCCATCTTTTAGTTCCTGACAGGCTCACGTCCATCTCCCTTTCCTTGTGAGCCCCAAATATTGTCTCAGAGAGCGAGAGTTCAGTACCTAACATGTTAATGGGATGCTTCTTTATCTCAAGCTAGGTTTTTACAGCCTCGCTGGCCTTCTCGTGCTTGTGTTTATGCGATTACATCAGGTGCTACCGAAACACTAATAACAAAGATGAGAAAAAGAAAAGGCTAACTCACCCCCGTGCATTAAAATGAAAAAGCTTCTCTAGAAGCAGCTATTGATGGAAGTAATGTCCGTACTTATTGAAGGGCAGCTGGGGTAGCCGCTGTTATACCCTACAAGGGATTACACAGCCGGGCTGGGAAAACATCTGGCATGCTAGTTTGTCTCTGCAGAGAACCAACCAGATTTAAAAATTAAGGTAAGTTTTGTTTTTGTTTTTTTAAAGGAAGGGGGGGGGAAATCAGCCGTGTTGTGGCAGCACTAAAAATAGCTCCTTAATTCCACACTAATTCGTTCTAATACCCAGTAAACATTACGGTGCCTATAAAGTTTCTGTTAAATGTATTTATGGGAGCATAGAACTGAAGTGCACCTGATTCTGAACATCATACGCACATACCTGAATGATGCACATGACGCAAGCCTTGAAAACGTTCTCCATTAATAAGCACAGCTACGGGGCCAGGACTTTGTGAGCAAAGATATGGCTGTGGTGCCATCAAGTGGCCATTGTACATATTGCACTCAGTTTCAGCTGGCCCACATTTTATTTTTTTTTGAAATGTACAATTAAGGCAGGTCGAATATTCCCATGTGCAAATGGCACCAACTGCTTGGTTATGGTTAATAAATTCAGCTTCCCTACAACCAAATTCAATGCCAAATAAATAACCAGGTAGTTTTGCAAAATGAACATTTAAAGCTCATCAAAGCATAGCTTTGCTTCTTTGTTCTGCAATTCAACAATCATAGTGGTTTTCTTTGAAAGAAAAGAATCCTGCTTATTTGCTCCCCACTTACACATCAACAGAAAGTTGTGTTTGTATCAATATTCCCATGCTTCCCCACTTGCCAGTTTCATTTCTGATATGCTATGCAAATTAGCAATATCGGACAGAAATATTAATAAAATCTCATTGCTGGTACTCTTCCTTTCTCTATGTGCAAACCTTTTGGGTACCACAAAAACCAGAGCTGTTCCTGTTAGCACTTTATACAGATTTTCCTCTTTGTGAAAGCCTCTTGTTCCAAATTTAGAAACGGACAATGCTCCCCTCTAGGGGCTGATAAGAAACATGCAATCTTAAATTCATGTTGCCAGTTTCCAAACACTTATTAGAAATCAAATTACTACGCAAGTAACCATGCCAGTCACATTGTTTTACAATCAGCTTAGTATTTTTACTGTCCATTTGTCCAGCTAAATCAGATCTGTGGCTCAATTCTAAATATATTTACTTATTTCCCAGTAATTAAACTAATACTTAGATTGCATTTTTAAAATTTATTTTACTATCTCTTGGTTCATAAATGCTGAAGTCATCAAATAATGGGCATATTAAGCGCATTAAGAACATATCTTAAGTAGTTGCTTGGATGGATGAACCAGGCATCATCACTCAAACAACACAGGCAAGAAGAAAACCTCCAATAGATGCTTGGGTTAATAATATCTGGAGCATTGCTCTATCAGAACACTCCACATACCACCAGCAAATAATCAAAGGCATGTAAAAAAAATACATTTAACAGGATATTTTAATACCATAATTATCACAGAGGTATCTGTGGAGGAGATATATTGATTGAAAATGTCTAGTAAACCAGATCGGTAGTTGGGTTCCTACTGAGAGTGTTTGGCGAACCAACATGACAGGGATGAGGGATTGAGGAAAGGAGTGATCATTCTGTGGTATTATGGCAGTGGGCAAAGCTGAAGTGTAACTTTTTAATAAGTGTATTTTTAATAATAATAATCCATAGGCAGAACTGTCATAACTTCTCACCCAACACTTTCCCACAGAGCCAGGTCTCATAGGCAACTGTGTGTCTCTAAAGGCAGTGAAGCCCAAACTGATGCTGAACTTGGGATGGGAAGGATTAGGGAACTTGATATCGATTTGGAGTTAACACATGCCTTTTCCTGCCTTTTTGTCTGCTCAACACAGCAGGTCATTCCAAAGCAGCGTCTCGGGGCCAACCACGATGTGTGCATGTGTTTTGTTTTGTTTTGTTTTAAAAAGCGGGGGCACCAGATTGGCACACGAACGGGGAGGTGTCTCAGCTCAAGGGAAGCCTGCTGTACAGGGGCACTCACTCTTTGGGTACAGTCATGTTACATAAAGCTAAGTGGCGTCACAACAGGTGAGGCTGCGGTTGTCAGCACCTTGGACAGCGTCCTGCTAGCTGGAGGATTCTCCCAGAGAGAAAACTCCTTGTCTCAGCAAGGCACAGAAGCCTTCTGATGTGGCCAGAAGGCTGGCCAGTCTGGTCCTTCTGACAGCCCCTCAGCCCAGTTCGAGCCTTATTATTCAGCCACTAGCAACTATGCTGTAGTGTTTGTATAGAAACATATGAAGCTGCCTCGTATTCAGTCAGGCAGACCACTTGTCCATGTTCCTTAGTGCTGTCTTCACTGCCTAGTAGTGGATCGTTTTAAGACTAGGTGCTTACCTGAAGATGCCAGGATTGAACCTGGGACCTTCTGCTTGCAAAGCAGATGTTCTATCACTGAGCTACAGCCATTCTTTCATTAGTTATTATTATTACTTATTCAATTTATATGCAGTCCTTCAGTTCACAGGATAAAAATACAAAAGCACAAATAAATAGCTAAACCAGGAGCAACAAAACAATAACCTCCACTCCCACAAGCACATCTAAAAGGTTGTATAATATCAATCAGCTCAAGGCCTGGTTGAAGAGGAAAATATTGGGAGTAATGTAGTACCTTGGTTCTCAAACTTAATCTGTTCCGGGAGTCTGTTCGACTCCTGAAATAGTTCAAAAACCAAGGCATGCCTTCTGATTGGCTGCAGGAGCTTCCTGCACTCAAGCAAAAGCTGCGTCGGATGTTCGGCTTCTGAAAAACGTTCAACAGCCGGAACACTCACTTCTGGGTTTGCAGTGTTTGGGAGCCAATTTGTTCAGGAGCCAAGCCGTTCAACAACCAAGGTACCACCGTACTGGCTATTTTTAATGGGAGGAAAGCCCCATTGATCTAGTCCCCCCTGCATTAATGTTTTAAGAGATCAGGCACACAAGGGTTAAATATGTGAATAAGGTTGTATCTAATTTGGTGCTCACATCCCCAGCAGAGGGGTATTTCCAGCTCAAATTCTATCAAGAAAGGCACTCAAGAAGACTGAGTGTCTATGAAAACTCCAACTTTGTGGATGTATGTTGCTTTCTTTTCTTTCTTTCTTTCTTTCTTTCTTTCTTTCTTTCTTTCTTTCTTTCAAAAAGTGACCATAACTGTTATGGAGAAAACTACAGCAATTGTGCTTTATGGAATGGAAAATTTAAGTGCTGACCTTGTTACAAGTCTGCAATACTTGTATATGCTACTGGAATAGATGTTAGGAGTGCTGAATTTAATTGAACGAACTCAGTTCAGTTCACTTACATTAAATCTAAATTTTCAGTATCCTTACTGACTGGTGTCCAACATTATCTAGGCTTTAAATTTTATTGAATGATTTTAATACCCCCACTCATATATTTCTATATGCATTTTAATTTTTATGTACATTTTAAAATGAAATGTGTAAGTACTTGCATCCACAGAAGCTGGAATTTCAGTTCTGAATTGTAACGATCTCATAGAAATAACCTCCAGGGCTGCTAAACCATGTGGTTGGTCAAGCCCAAAACAGGGTTTTTTTGGGGGGGGGGAGGCACACTGAGTTTTATTATTGAACAAAGCCAGCCTGAATTTAAAAAAAACAATGGAACAATTCTCAAGCATAGCAAGGGCTTTCTCAATTTGCACCATGGTTACTAAATGTGAGGGAAAGCGACTTGCTAATATACACACACAGAGAGACATCACACTTTGAAACCTGACATTTTACAGCTAGCAGCTATTTCTCTAAGGACAAACCGGTGCGTATTATCATTACTTTTTTTTTTTTGCCTGTGAAAAATATCACAGGAACACTCATGATGAAAGAAGTGATATTCTAAATGCAGCACAGCTCTGCAGAGGCATTTTGATATGATTATGTATTACTCAGGGATTTCCCAACCAAAAATGGAAGCAATAACACAAATGGCAGACCGATACAACTCTTTAATTCTCATCTAGCACATAGTGTGTTCACACATTGGTTTGTCCTCAAAACCAAAAGCTGCCACATTCATTTCAGCACCCAAGATACCTCCTCCCAACATTTCTGCTTTCTCAAGCTATCCTACCTCACAGGGTTGTTGTGAAAATAAGTTAGAAGCCAGGGGCGGGGAGCTCTTTGGATGATCCCCATTGTCTGGGGATAAAGGTAAGATAAGTAAGACTGAAATGAATAGGTTAGACTCTCACAGAAGTTCTGTGAGTGGCAGAGCCCTTTGTATTAGGGCAATTTTCTGCACTACAAAACTGAATATTTACAACAAATCTATCATTACATTGAAGGATTTTCAGAGGTTTGTGACAAGCTTTGGGCTATGGTTTAGGTAATGGATGGGAAACCATGGCTTCTCAGTTCTCTTGCTGCATCTTCCCTCTGTGGTCTGCTACTACCACTGTTGCCTCTTCCTCTACAAAGCTTCAATCACCATGTCCCACAAAGCTACCCAGGAGTACTCACAACAAACCCAGCAACTACAGGTGCCACAGCAGCAGGATGCTGAAAAGGAGCCTCTTCCTACAGCCAGCCACTGTCAAAGAGTATCTATAGGAATGGACCAGACACAGAGTGCAATGGCTAGAGCGGCCCTCTAGAACTCCGCTCTGGGCCTGCACTCTGTGGCTTAGCTGCACACACACAGAGATGACTGCCTTCTAATCAGACGCATGTTTCTCCTTCCAGCGGCATTGTATTGTGCTGCTAAGTGACGGCCCTTTTTCATCTGACTGCTGCTGTTGCTGCTTACTCTGTGCCATGTACTGAGTCCTCACAACTATGACACTTTAATGAAGCACTTGGAGTTTCATGGCTGCAGAGCTTCAGCTTTGAGGAGGGATGCCTTTCAAGGCTACATTATGGCAGCAGACAATATCAAAAGAATTCAAACAGAGACGCCGAGTTCTGGCTGACATGGGGGGGTGGGGGAAAGGCTGTTTGCGTGCGCATGATGTCACACATGTATGAAGTCATGTGTGTTGGGAGGAAGTCATGGGACTCAGCGGGGCCCTCCACTGCTGTGGCGAGGCCCAACGAGGCCTGCCACCACTCGAGCAGGACTGGCAGACCCAACATCCACCTGTCAAAGTTGGCCCATGAGGTGAGGGGAGTTAAAGATTTGGCTTGCCAGGTCAAAAAGGTGCCCCACTCCTCGGCTGCTGCTCGATCTGGCAAGAAGCTGTATTTGAGAAAAGACTTTGTCTTCAGCTGCATGCTGAGGAAGAACTCCAGAATGGAATTTTAATGGTGGAGAGTGGACATGTAATCTGTGAGTTATTTATAGCTGCAGCCTGCATGCAAGTGGTGAACAGCGGAAGTTGGAATGTGACTTTGTAAACACTGCAAAGACTGAACAAAGGAAGATAAGAGCTAACTCTCCCAGCACACAGGGTCTGAGACAATAATGATTATGAAGGACTACACACAGTGCTGGATTTACGTATAAGCTAAACAAGCTATAGCTTAGGGCCCCACTCTTTTGGGGGGCCCAAAAAAATTAAAGAAAAAACTCTGGATGTACATTTCCAAAATATAAGATAAAAAACAAATAAAATAAAACCTACATACAGCAACAGCAAAATCATTTTAAGTTAGAGCTTAATAATTATTTCACTATTTAATATACTTCTTCTTAATTATATTTCACTATTAATATACTCCTTAATTGTATTTCAGTTCAACAATTACTTTGATAAAATACATATTTTGTTATGTGCAAATGGCTTTAGATACCTATTAGGTCCATAAATTACCATATAGCATATATTCAACACAAAAAATACAGCCGACAATTTGTTGTTGACAAAGGACAGCTGGACATATAAAGGGCCCCATTACTTTCAGTAGCTCAGGGCCTCATCAAACCTAAATCTGGCTCTGACTACACACATGAAATGGTTTTTATATTTTAAAGAAATAACCGAGGTGCTGTCTGTAAGGAGGCAATGATGGTAGGTTATAAGAATGGACAACAACAAGTGAAGGATGAAATAGATGTTAATGAAGAGATGATGTGGCTACAGGAGGAAAATATAGACATATGTTTACAACAGGAGTGGGAAACCTGATTTTTTAAAAAAGAAATTGTATTAAATTAAAGTAATTTGGTTGGATTTGTAAGAATCTGGAAAAGTAATAAAAATAATTTGAAAGAAACGGTGTGCCACCCCTGGCCCAGAGGCTAAGAACAGATACAAGCTCAGGGAAACGAACCCGACAGGAATGCTCCTGATTATCTGTGAATACATTCCCCCTGCTTCTGGAGCCAAGTGGAGTCAATCCTCTACTAGGAAGCAACACCTTTTGGCTTCCTCACTAGGAACCAGGGTTCTGGTGAAGCAGCTATCAGGCTCATAAAAGGTGGGGGAAGTCCTTCCCTGCTGCAAACCATGATAGGAATTGAGGAGGTACTCTTAAACTATAATGGACTCGAAGGGTTCTAGGGCTCTGCTCTCTGAGGCAAGCATTTTCAGGTCACTGCACGACGATACTATCTAGGATGCAGTGCCACAGCTAGAATTTCTTCAGGTGATCTAAGTGCTCTTACAGGTCTATACAGACAGAGATAGACTTTCAGGTAACTTGGTCCAGAGTTGTGAGTTGTCAGATGAGGGAAATGAGAGAGCGGCTTGGTTAAGGCCACCTAGGAGGTGCACTGCAGAAGCTAGATGTGAACTGGAGACTTCCTGAATCATAGCTCAGTCTCTTAGCCATTACACCATGCCGTTACTAGCAATGGGAAAACTCTGATAGGTACAGAAACCTCACAGGAAGGTTTTTTGTTGTTGTTGTTGCTGCAGGCACTTCCAGAAAAGTTTTGCAAAAGGATGTCTGCATGTGATGGTGCTAGCAAAGTCACAATGAGTCAGGTTGAAACTTTACTTGAGTTCCTAATGAGTTCAGGAGACGGAAGAAGAACTCATAATAAGTTCACTATTACAAGTCCAGCCAATTCCAAAGCTTGCCACTATCATTTGTCAATAATCATATTTTACAGGCAGCTGTGCATGATATGCAATGCATTAATTTTCCTTTAGATTTTTTGTCTGTGTGACCACACTTCTGATGCAATTGTTGCTCCTAAGTAACTATTACAGAACATTTATTTGCAATTAGAAGAACAATAACAACAACAACAGTCAGGCAATAGAGGGGCTTACATTCCATCCTATTTATTTGCAATGAGAATAAAAACAAAAAAATCAGGCCATAGAGGGGCTTATAATCTGTTCCACCACCTTTACAAATTGCAGTGCAAAAGTATGTCTTTCCAATATCACTAGATCAGAAAGGACCAGAGCTATGAAAGATATGGATATTGATCTAACTCACAAAGACTTTTTAAAAGCACTCGCTTGATCTGAAAAAGGGCACCTGCTAAAATGAAGCCTCTCTCATGTGCTCGCCAAAGCTTTAACATCATGGTCTGTTAATTAGGATTAGTAAAAGTCAAGGAAGAAAAGGAAAGAAAAACCTAGTCTTTGATTGTTCAATAAGTGACAGATTCAACTTTCTGGCTTAGATCAAAATCACAGCTACAAATACAATGGGAAAGTACTAGTCTTTTGGAAAGAAAGAAAGAAAGAAAGAAAGAAAGAAAGAAAGAAAGAAAGAAAGAAAGAAAAGTCTGCATCATCTAGTTTTCAGATATATATTTTTTTAAAAGATCAGCATTGTTCAGAAGCTGTATGTTAATTGCTAGTTATAAGGCATGGTTATGACTTCTGCTTTCTTTTGATGTTCTCATCAATATACCGTATGCAAGAGACTTTTTTCCCTTGACTCTCCTGTGAAGAACACAGGGCAGCACAAATGGGGACCTATCACAGAGCAAGCGTCAAAAGAAATCCACATGCTTCATCCTCACCTCATTGTGTAGAGGAGGGTTCCGTCATCCTCAAGGCGCAGAAGCTTGTTAGGAGTGGTCATGTTGTGGGCGATAGATTTTTTACCATTGTGGAAAAAGGTGTCTGGAGTCCAGATCTTACTGGCAAGGAGGTTGTTCAGAGGCAGGCGTTGCATGGGACCTTTAAATTGAAGCCTTTCGTCTTTCCAACTTTGCCGGAAGAAAACATCGATAGTATATTCCTGGAGTAAAACAGAGACCATTGTATAAGTGCCGTAGCTCATAAGAATGAACCAGTCCTCCAGACCATTCTAGCAATAGCAGCAGGGGACATTTAGAACCACAGCATTGCAACCTACCATTTCGGTGTCTGACACAGGGCCAAAACTGGTGACAAAGATGTCTGTTTTCACCTCTGTTATTCTCTCTACAACAAAGAAATGTAAACAGTTAAGACTGCTCCATCAGGTGGCAATTTGCATGGAGGAGCACCTAATCTTATAGCAATAGCAAAGCAAAGAAGGGTTTCACCCTTCAGTGGCATCCTGACTCTTCCACTTAATGCTATGCAGCTTCTGGACAATTACCATATTGTTTCTGTGTTGAGGAAGGCACTTAGCACTTTGTTGGTGCTAAAGATACATTGCAGAAGTAAGTAGCAGCAGTAGATCAACTCCGCCTACAAGACTAATGCAAGTGAGGAAGTCTGGCAATTCAGCAGACCTAAGGCACATGATATGGAGCTCCTGAATGTGTGGGCTGCTTCAATAGATGTACAAAGAGGGGTGCAGACACAGAGGTGCCCTTCCATTGAAAGAAAATGGGTCACTGTACACGCCAAGTTGCTGCATGCCTGCATTAGCAGCCCAGTCCCCACGACCATCAAGAGTGAATGAAATGAATGGTGTTTAGCTCTGGTACAAAGAGGACATTAATTATGCCTGCACAGCTTCAAAAACAGCTGGACTGGTAAAATTAAATGATAACATTTAACAATGTCCAATTTCACAACTGGCTGCATTTGTTAGTATTCACTTGGTTGTACTAAAAACTGATGCTCTGATCTTTTTCAACACTGCTTAAAGCTCATTTGGGGATTCCCCCCTCCCCTTAAAGATTCTATTCTATTCTTGCTTGCTTCGTGGAATGATAACGTCATAACAAAGCCTAGGTAATTAAGGCAAACACGAGTTTTGCCAACTATTCAGCTTAGTAATTTAGATATGGTATATTGATTTTACATGACAAATCTTTTCAGATATCAGAAAATCCTAGAAATCTTGGTGATGTTTTCTTGGTAATGTGATTTACATCACAACCTGGGGCTATAGTAACACTATCAGATATTTAGGTTATTGATTTACAAGATAGAGCATTCTGAGATTTGAGAGGCAACTGATTTGCAATTAACCAAAAACAGATATAGGGAATATTCTATATGACTTCTATTCGGATATTGAAAGGAAGAACCTACTCTGTAGGTGAGTGTGATGACCCTGGGGTGAAACTCCACTTTTTCAGTGGATGAGGTTCCTCTTGAAATGAAAAGGCATTTCTCACCAAAGGAAGAGCTAGATATTGAGATAGATCAGTGCTTCCTATTTAAGGTTTATTATGGTTGCTGCTAAAGAAGCATCTGAGCTTTTATGGAGTCTCCAGCTCCATATGTATGTATGGAGCTGTCCAGAGTATCTGAGTGCTTAAACTATTGAAGGGGTTGTGGGTGGTTGTGAGGGGCAAGGCAGTGACAGTGGTGGCACCTTGACAACTGAACTCACTTCCTGTTCCTGTTCCTGTTCCAATAATGCCCAGTGGCCTTTAGGAAGTGACCGAAAGCATTCATTTACTGGGTCATTTTGCAGCCTTTGACAAGTCAGTCTATTACTTGGACTCCACTACATTGTGGCTGGTGTTGTTTAACTGTTCAGTTCTCATTTTGTTTTGTTGTATTGCTTTAAATCTATATTGAAGCATCTCTGAAAATGTGGGATATAAATAATAAACAGTATAGCAAGTGGCTTTCATACAGTCTTGTAGCAAAGCCACTATAACTTAAAATCAGTGTTCTCCTCCCACCCTCCCCAACTTCCTTGTCTGGTTGCAAGGCCAACATACACACGGAGGAGGTGACCTGACTTCTCTGGGACTGCTCTGAGAACGATGCAACAGATTACAAACTCTGTGGGCTGCGGATGCTTTTTCTAACTTGAAAACGGGGAAATCTTTAACATGCAACCAGTGAGAAAACAAAAGTACCAGGGGATTTTTGTGGCACTCTTCTGCTGCTATCAGCACACATTCTGGAGATCTCTTAACCATCTCCCACTGCTCCCTAAACACATCTTTGGTCATCTCTTACTGGGACATGACTGCATGCTGTTTTAAGCATTTGTCCCTACAATGGCATGCTTGTAGGAACATCTGTTGTACCTCCCAGGCCTGGACGAAGCCTGTTATCATATCCATCCAGCAGGCCGTCCAGAATCCTAGTGAAGATGGTGATGTTATCATTGGTATCATATTTCCCTGAAGCTGTTGGCATCTGTGAGAAGCTGCGAAAAGGGGGGGGGGAATGGAGAAGACACATCAATAAAAACTGAGAGACACAGCTAAAGAGTTAAAGGTTGTGTCATCGATCTCATAGGCATCTGAGATTGGATAGGTTAAACAAGGACCGCAGAAAAATGCAATGGCTTGGTTGCTCTTGGACTTTGCTTGTTGGGGATTTCTACCACTGTGTTCCACCATCATGTGCCACGCACACAGGTGCCCCATAACATGCATGACACACGTGCATGCTGCATTGCAAAAAGTGTGATTCACCCTATTGCCAGGCCTTCTGGGTACAATTTGTTTCCTCTTTTCCAGGAGTAAATCAGAATCTATTGGTAGGTCCAGTGGTGCCTGGTGTCCATTGGAACTGATAGGGTGGAAGGCAGGGAGGCCGACAGTAGGTGGAGCCAGAGCCAGTTACAGACAGAGCCATGCCCTGACTGGTTGTAAGTTCAAAGGCAGGCAGGTGGGGGCCAGCTGAAGATGCACTGAGGTTGCTGGGGCAGTGTCGCCTTTGTTCAAAGGGGCCGGCCACGGCTGGATAGATCAAGGAGTAATTTGCAGCAGGTAAGCAAGGCTTCTGGCTCCCAATTGTTTAACAGCAGTGAAAACAAAGCATCTTCCCTTCCCTCCTTTTCTAAATTAAGCTGGTGATATCAGGGGTGGAAGTTAGGGGGAAAATTGGAGAGGGGTTTTGTGTGAAAGGGCTGTGCATTCAGTTTTGGTATCGAAAACAAATTCAGTTTGCTCAGAAGCACCCTGCTCCTTAATTCTACAAGTGTGTTGCCCCACTCAGCAATTCTTTTCCACCTGGTTGGTAGATCTTGGGGTTCCAGTAAAAAAACAACTAAACACCATGAACCTGAGATTTGTTCACCCTTGCTTTATCGCTTCCCTTTTTGTCCCCTTTCTTTGTTTCTCTAATAGTTCCATAAATGCAGTGCTTCCCCCCCCCCTTAAAATATGTTTAGGGGTACTCTCATTTTGACTCAAGAAAATCACCATTTTATAGTTCAAATCAGGGGAAATAAATACAGTAAATGGACAAAAGTACAAAGATTCACAAAATGTTTAGGGGTATGTGTAACCCCTGCATCCCCCCAGGAAAAAAGCACTGCATAAATGCATATGGTGTGGGGAACTGGGGTTTGTGGACTGTATCACTTCTGACTGCTGGTGGGCTTTGGGGGGTGGGGCTCATGGGATTGAATGTTTCATTCACACACACACACAGAGAGAGAGAGCATAGGAAGCTGTGCCAGACCATTAAACTATCTAGCTTAATACTCAATACATTGACCTATCTAGCTTAATACTCAATATACTGATCTATCTAGCTCAATACCCTGCACTCACTGGCAGTGACTTTCCAGGATATCAGGGAAGGAGTCTTTTCCAACCCTTCCTGGGGATTCTAGGGACTGAACCTGGGACCTTCAGCATTCAGAGGTTGGGTTAACAACTTGTTCCTCAGCCTGATGAGGCTCATTTGACAAAAACAAGAAATGGAGCCTTTGGTGTCATCAGCCCAGTCCTGTGGAATTGTTATGCCAACAGCAATTCAGCAGGTACGGTACCTTCTGTTTAGACCAGGCATGGCCAAACTTGGCCCTCCAGATGTTTTGGGACTACAATTCCCATCATCCCTGACCACTGGTCCTGTTAGCTAGGGATGATGGGAGTTGTAGTCCCAAAACAGCTGGAGGGCCAAGTTTGGTCATGCCTGGTTTAGACCATTAAATGCCATCTGAAAGAGGTTCTATTCCGCCAGGCTTCTGCAGGCAATTAAGAATACATATTTCCATTAAGGCTGGTTTCTAATTTTATTACACACACACACGGTTTTTATTGTATGGTTTTATGTGTGACTGTTGGAAACTGCTCTGAGATTTTTTAAATGAGTAGTGGTATATAATTTTTTTAAATAAATAAAATAAACCACTGGTCTTCAGCTGGTAGGTTGGAACCCACTAGTGGGACATGGCTTGATCTGAAGTGGGTCTCAAAAAGAGCACTACCACCATGCAAATGTATGGTAAAAGAATAAGAAATGGGTTCCCAAATGCTGGTTAGGATTAAAAGCATGTCCTGGGTCTGAAAATGTTGAGGACTACTGTAATAAACCAACCCTTCTCCCTGATAAGAGGGTTTTCTATGTGCAGGGAGTATTAGAGATACATTCAGTCACATGAGTCCACACACACAGTTTGAAATAGTACAGTCCACAGACAGGTTTATCTCGCACAAATGTTATTTGTAAGCACCAGGCCTCAAATTCTCAAATTATAGAACACTCTTTCTATAATCTCTGTAAGGTGATGACAAGTCTCTTTCTCACCCCTACTCAGAACAACTTTAAAAACCGTCATTTTTATTTTTATTTTTTGCTTTAACATTACATTTCCCACCAAATTCCTAGACATTCTGTTGCACCCATTGCCTTCTTCTTCAGCTACTGCTGGACAGTCTCCAGAATCTGAGATGAGTAAATGGAAAACATTTGCAGATATTTGCAGATAAGTAGCCAATGGGTCAAAGGCGTTCTTCCCTAAGTTGATCATAGTCACCGTCAAAGCGCCGCTTTAATTAAGTTGCAGCCAGAGGATCAAATTCTGCCATCTGCTAGACAGAGTCTTTAGCAACATTTTAATCCTATGAAATTGTTATTGTGAGCAGTGATGGCCACAATGTTGTGTAATGCCGAGCAAAACCATAATGGAAGCTAGACATTCGGGGATCCAGTCCCATGGCCATTCTCACTTAACATGGACAATAAATGCAATTGGGGTCGAGAATGGAACTGGGACTGCCCATAGCTACTGTAGGCATGGAACTGCCACCCTGTCATAATGAGTGTTCTTAATTACAGGTACAAATGATTTGGAATAACAGGATATGAACCTTATCAGTCACACTCTAGTGTTACACATAATATAATACTGCAGCAATCCTTAGAGGAACTTTAGAGGTGAGCAACCTTAGGCCCAGGGCCAAATACCACCCTCCAGGCCTGTCTGACCCCTGGGACTCTCCCAAGGCCGCATGCCCTCTCCAGCCACACCTCCTTCTCTTCCCCCAGGCCACACCCTTCACACTTCACACACTCCTGGAGTATTTTTGCCAGGCTGGAATGTGTCCTTGAACTCTGATCATTACTCTTGCTTGCCTACACGGAGGAGAAAGAGGTTATGTGTGTTTTGAGAAACTGGCCTCTCGGACCCTGCCAGAGCACTGCACCTCCCTCCCTAAGCTTAGCAGAAGCTTCCCAGGCTTTGGGATGGAGTCGTGAGGACTCTAAGAGATCATGCAGCCCTCCTCCCTCATTCCCAAAGCTGGGTAGAGGTGAAAGAAAGAAAGCTACCCACTGGCACTGCAGGTGGACAACACAAATCCTGCTTGCACTCAGGTTCTGCTTGCAGGCTTCACAAAGTCATATGCTGTGAGAATAGGATGCTGGACTAGATGGGTGTTTTGTTTGATCCAGCACAGCTTTTCTTATGTCCTCTCTGGCTCTGGCAATCTTACACCCGGGTATAAACATTTTTCTCCATTTGATTGGGTGTTCTCTGCTCCATTAAGGAACTTTATACATGCCTGGAAATTAACATCCACAGTCTCATTGAATACCAAGAACGACGGATCATATGGTCATCTTAAATTCTAACTGTTGTCAAAAGAGTCTGCAAGATTTCTTCTGGCCATCGTGGTAAAAGCTGGGAATTTGCTTAGAAATTTAGAAAGAGTGAATGCAGACCAGTGACAAAAGCATCTAATGTACTTACTGTTCCACTGGCCAGGCTGAAACACAGGGAAAGCTGAAACCCTTTGTGCAATTTCTCTTCTCTAAGGGCAGTAAAAGGATGCCATAAAGCATTTCCCCAATGGATTTTTTAAAAAACTGAAATTGTGTTTGTCTTCAAGGAGACATTAAGACTAGCAAAAGCCTATGATTCTTGTCTAATCCAACAGTCTCCTGCTCCCAGTATTTCCTGGAAGCAATTACACCCTATGTTATGTAATATAATATAGCACTACATTGAAAAACTATCTTAAAAGAAGGAATCCAATGAGCTTTTTAGAAAGGGAAGTCTGCATTGTTTGGTACCTGGCTAGCTGACACTTCTTGGGAAGTGTGCCGGTGATTTCTCTTTCGTTACACAAACTGTGGTTTGTGTAAGCTTTGTGGTTTGTAAAGCTTTGGTGCAATTTTAATTCTGTCTAAAGCTGCTTATAAGGAAACAACTTTGAGAGAGAAAAAGAATAGGGAGAAGAACCGGGAGCCTAAAATGGTTTCTAGTGATTTCCAGTGCCCAACTGGACATCATATGCAAGCCTTGACAACAAGTAACCGCAGTGTATCATTGTCTTCAATCCCCCTCACTTCTCTCTCACACCTGCTTGTGTAATCTCATAGTAATAGAGATGGTGATGCTGAAAAATTGTGAATGATTTAGCCTTCCATGTGAGTGATGTGAGCCTCCCTCCCACCCTGACATCAGATTTTATTTTGCTGGGCATTTCATCTGCCATTTTTGATGGTCTCAGTGAAGCTGAACTGATTGGACTATTAAATTGTTTTGGCAAGAGATGCAATTTGCTTGATTCAGCATATGTTTTTACCTGCATGAAATATGTGCAGTTTGCATTTTATTTATTTATTTATTATCCCAAGCTCAGAAGAAGAAAAGAGCTTGGCTCTGTCTAGAATCTGATTCCAATGTTCCGTTACTATTATGGGTTTTCTCTGGGGAAAGCGTAGCACCATTTGTGAGTGAGTCCCTGGAATGTGTTGATTGGTAGTCTGAAATCTCATCTCTTTGTTATGTTGGTTGGCAATAAAATGAAAGAGTACATTTTTCTTATTGTGCCACTTGAAAAATCCACTCTGGGCCACTTTAACCGGTATCCAATTCTTTTACAGAAAGCCTTATTGTGTAAGACACAAGATGCAACTCACATGTAGAGCATTACATAAAATGGTGTCTTTTTCACAGATGCCTTCCCCCAACCTTGCTATGCTTCCCCAAGTATGGCATCCCCTTTTCCACAAGGAGTGAAATGCATGCATGCATGTTATTTAAAAGCAACAACATGAATTTGGGAAACCACTTGAGAAGGTGACTGTTGTAGTGAAGCCATCGCAGGCTGATGTGTTTTGACATGTTATTAATCAGGAGATTACTCTGGTGTCACAAGCCCGTGGGAAGCCAGCGAGTGGCATGTTATGATCATGCCATGTATTTGTATCTGTGGTGTGTCAAAATCTGGCAACTATGTTCAAAGGTCACACGACGGTGGCTTCACCACATTGGTCACCATCCCAATTGGGTGTCTATATCCACACTAAAACATCAACCAAGGTAGAGGCAAACCATTTTATCCAGAGTAGATTACTCATGGATTAGTGATGAATGTTTGATCTCTAGCAAAATGGGCATACAACCAGAGGTGTAGGAAGGTCAGGTGGTACCCGGTGCGGGAAATTTCTTGTCACCCCCCCCATTGACCCCCCCCTGCAAAAATGGTTTTATGTTATTTCATATTTTCTTACAAAGGAATAATAACAAGTAATAATAATAAAAAACTTTTATTTATATCCTGCCCTCCCCGGCCAAAGTCGGGCTCAGGGTGGCTAACATCAGATACATAACATTGTTATAAAATCAAACAATAATTAAATTACCTCCCAAAAACATCTCAAAATCAAATTAAAGTCTAATTAGATGGCTTTCCACAGGGTTAGGGTTGGGAACAGTAAGTGCTCCACTAAACTGAAATTTCAGCCTTCACAACATAGGAAAACAGCTAAGTAAACAGCTATTTTGGTGGGGGAGGGTCAGGATATTAACTGATATGCATGAAATTTCATATATAGCTATATAATTCCTAGTATAGTAAGATAAGACCTTTGGAGCAGGCATTTTTAAAAAAGCTTTTTTTATGAACCACCGTAGTAGGGCAGTAATTGTTCCTTGATAATTTGTCACCCCCTCCATTATGGAGCATGGGGCGGCCCACCCCCTATGCCCCCCTTGCTACGCCCCTGCATACAACTGTTCCCCAAAAAAGTATTAGGCACATATGGTAAAACAGATTCCAAAACTGCATACAATAACATAGTGTCAAAGCAATCGGATGTCTCCATAATTTGGGAGCACTATGACAACACTGTATGCCAGAGCTCTCTCCCTGAGCAGGGAAGTCTCATCCAGAGTTGAAAACTCAAGGATCTGGTTAAGGACTTTCTAAGAACCTTCAGGATTCAGTGCTTAGCACTTCCTCAGTACTTCAGCATCCTTGGTCCCACTGCTAATTGTTCCAAACAAGAATAGTGAATCTACCATGGCTCCCAGTCTTGATGGCTATATAATACCTCTGTGATCAAAGGCACTATGATTGTGAACATGGTGAGCAACAACTGCAGGAGAGGGCTATTGGGCTTGCATCCTGCTTTTGAGCACCCCATCTGACTAGCCGATATGGGAGAGTATTCAGTCAAGCAAGAATTTGTGTTTGCCTTTGTCTGACTCGTGCTGGCAGCATATTGGCATGTTGGATTTGTGAAGCTACAGAAAATGATATGCGTTATATCTATATCCTCCGAGAAGCTCAGAGAGGTATTTCTGCTGCACTATGACCCTAAAAGGTAGGTTGGGTTGAGACCTCCGGGGCTGATTGGGTATTAAAACCTAGCTTCCCCACATCCAAATCAAATACTCTGGGTACTGCACCAGACTAGTATGTGCCCTAGTTCCTTCTTTCCTTTAATACTTCTCTGTTCCACAACTGCAGAAGTGCTGAAATAGAAAGCGATCGCCAAAGTTATTGGCGGACATGATTTATGTGGCTTGATCAGAAACAAAATATTGGGAGTTATTAGCTACTGGGAGAGTGTAGAGCTTTTCATTTGAAATATTTTTTTAAAAAACCACTGGTGAATGTTCTGTGGGAAAGAATCTTACGTCAACGAGGGTTGCCCTTAATGAGCTCCTTCCATTTCTGTAATTAAAACCGATGGATTACTTTTGACATCAAGTGAAATGTAGCTCCTGGTACAAATTCCCCTTATCATTGATGGTTCTGGGATGCGTGGGTCTCACCCATGGAAACGGAGATCTTTGAGAGTGTCTCTTCACAACAGGGAGACTGAGTTTTTATGATTCGGTCACTTTTGTAAATCTGTTTCCCGGTCTTGGAATAGAGGCAAATCTAATGAACATGGAGGCAGAGAGAATACTTTACAATATCTTAATAAAGAAAGGGTATGGGCATGAGGCAGAGAACCATTTTAAAGAAAGCGAAAAGTGCTTTCAGAGAGAACCATTAGCTGTCGTGGTGTACAGACATCTCTTCCATTTGCCCCCCCCTGTTGCCTCAGGTCAAATAGTATTTGCAGGTTTTTAAACAATACGGAACCATCCAAAACCCTTAATCAGGGGGCAAAGAGGAATGTGCAGTGCACACCAACACCAAGCACAGCATCACTTTTTTAAAAAAAAAACTCTGAAGAAAATGACTGTGGGAAGTCAGTGGGGAGTAGCAGTATAAGGAGACTCACGATAAAATCCTTCCCTGAGTCATGAAGCCAGTCGCTGCCTCTCAGCTTAAGCTACCTCATAGGGTTGTTGTAAATATAAAAATGGAGGGGAGAACTGTGTATATTTCCTTCACCCCCTTGAAGGAAGAACACAATAACATGTAATATATATCCCTATTAACACCAGCAACTGTTCTCTGCCTTCAGCTTGCAAAAGTGACCCAAAAAAAAGTACGAGTACAGTAAGGAGGGAAGGAAGGGACACTTCTATGTGAAGTACTTTGAATGACTCACTCAGCTAATGCCTTCCAGTTGGTTTGGATTACAGCTCCCATAACCAGCTTGAACACTGGTTATGCTGCCTGGGGGTTATGGGAGTTGTAGTCCAAAACAGCTGGAAGGCACCAGTTTAGGGAAGGCTGTTCACCTCATCCACTGATGGAGGAAAATGGCAGAGTATTGGCCTGTTGCAGCATATTGTCTTTGCTAAAGACTGGCAGGTGCCTCTCCCATGTTGAAGACTTTCAGTTATCCATCGCAATCAATCTCTTCAGAAAGCCAGAATAATATTTGTTGCGTATCAATGCAGAACACACACTTAAGAGACTCCCCATCTATACAATGTCCAGCTCATGTCAGGGTGGAAAGTCCGTGATCTGAGTTGACGCATTATAATACATTCACAAAACTGTCTCCTATATTTGAAGTGAGTGAGGGAATGTGCAAAGTATCTTACTGGAGCATATCTGGAGCTTTGGAAAACAGATATTGGGTTTCCTCGAACTTTTCTAGCAGAGATGAATGGTGTGGGGGGGGGAGTTCCCCCCCTCTTCCCAATTCTCAAACAATGTAGGTGCAGTTGCCACCCCAATTTCATGTGTGTATGGATATTCACTACTTAAAACCTTTATTGAAATGTATCAGTATAGGATCATGGATTTGAGGGGAGAGCAGCTTTGGGTGTACAGAAAAGGGGAGGGGGAGTGACCACCACACCTGCTTAAATTTGGATAGTTAGGTGTGGGTTTCAAGCATAGCCAGTGCATCACCTAGTAAATTTCTCTTCTTCAAAATTAAGAATTTTCAAGATATATATATTTAGTAGCATTTTGAGGCTTCTGTCCTGATAACAAGATACATTGGCGTATGTTTTGCTACAGTATTAAAACCAAAGCTGAAATTTATTTGGGAGCAACTTTCTCCATTGTTTCAGCTTTGGATGGAATGTTGCATTTAAAAAAAGCCTTTTGAAGCATCACTATGCTGCAAATTTACAATGAACTTTGTTTTGCCTCTACTTCCTAAATGTTTATTCGCCCCCCCCCCAAGGATTCATATTGTACTTCTTGGCCAATAAATGCTATCCAAGCGGCTGGCAAATAGTTTAGCTGCATAGTAGCCTATGAATAAAAGAGGCCTCTCTGAATTCTACAGTGACTAGGAAGGCCATATATTGAATCTCTTATAGTACATTGGATTTTAGTTTACTGCTTTTACAAAATGCACCGTAAAACAAAAAGTAATTACAGAAGTGCCTGGTTGTGACAAACAACAACTCTAGGTGTCAAATGACTTTGCCGAAAATGCTGCTTTAAATTATGGGACCCAGCCTTATGAAGATCTATAGGGCCTTTCTGAGGAATCCCCAAACATTTCACAAGCTAGTTACTAAACCGCAGCTAAACGAGGACAGAATTTCTGTGCTTTATTATGCACGTTTCCCACACATCCCTGCATTGCTGAGAGAATTGAGCATCAGGACAGTCTACAGCCAACATTGCAGTGAATTAGGAACTTTACCCCTGCAGTTGGTTACAGGGATTTGTTCGGCGAGTTTTACCAATTTTAAGAACTGCTTTACTGCAAGGATAAATGGCAGAATGCAGAAAGGCTGCCTATCCCTGCCGAGTTGGTCTCGTACTAAAATGCCTGGTTTTGTTACCATTCATTGGGAAAGCTTTATCCTGAATCATACAAGAGGGCTAATTTTCCTGGCTCTGGCATCTGCATCTGATTGTGTGTGTGTGTTGTTGTTGTTGTTTTAATAGAATCAGAGAATCAAAGAAGATACAAGGCCAAATTTCATCTAGAAAATGTTGGCTTGCATTTAAGACTCATAATAGCTGAAAGGATGCAGATTTATTCCAGTCTCCTGCTTTAAAATAGGATGAGCTATTCTGAAGGAGGAGGCTCCAACTGGGAGCTTTGCAGATGAGCCACCAAGAGCTTTGCAAATGGGACAGCCTCTCCGGGATCACCTGAGGATTCTGGGTAGTGGTGTTCTGGCTGTTAGCCAGAATCAGAAACCACAGGCAATTCAAGGCAGACAGTCTAGTACCCTTACTGAGCATGCTCCTGGTCTCATGTGATCTCAGAAAGCTAAATAAGCCCCTAGCAATCATTTGCTTAATACTCTGTTCAATATAATAATGAAGCTAAACAGCACAAATACTGACAGAGGCATGAACTGCAAAGCAGCAGAACCTGTGTCCTCGCATCTCTGGAACCTTATATAAAAGCAAAGACAGAGGGCCGATTTACAACTCATGTGACACACACAAATCGGTTTTAGGCCTGTTTTGTCTGGCCTGACTTCCTACCAAGAGTCCTGGGAATTGCATTGCTATGTTCTACCTCCACAGCTGGAGGCGGTATGACTGGGCATCACAAGTGGAGAAGGGGTTGTTGCTTTTAGGTCCTGCTTGCAAGACTGTAATGAAGGTGCTAAGATGGAAGCCCCTGCTAGATATCCCTAACCTTCCACACAGAACTACAACTCCATGAGTGTCCTGGGGAGATAAGATTACTTGGCCTAGCCTTAGGGTGTTCATGCACCATACTTTACAGAGGACAGTCTCCTTTTAAAGAGCTGTCAGAGGACAAACCTCTATTTGAAGGCATCATGTTTTTTTAAAGCCCTGTCTGGGTCCAAGAACCATAAGCTGGGAGAAGAAGGATCTTGAAATTGCCCATCCACAATCAGCACTTGGACAGCACCCAGGTCACTTTGTCAGTCATCCACACAATGGCAATGTGCATTTCTCTTTAAACTATAGGAATCACAAATTTATGTCCTTTTTATTGATGGTGTATCAGTACAAGCAACTCCAAGCAAGAGTGCTAGAGGTTGGCTTCACCCTTACTCATTTTCCCTTTCACTCCTGTCTGCTGTGATCTTGGGAGCTATTGGAGAGGGCTTCCTTGGACAGCTACTATCTTCCCTTCACATTTCTGCTCTGACAACCCTTATTCTTCACCACCCTGCTTCTTAAACTACTGAGTAAGCAGAGATCAGTGTCCCAACTGCCCAGGCAACCAGAACAACATGTCACTTTCCACTGAAACCAGTGATCCAGCGTAACTCATCCCAACCCCTCCCAACTGTGGTATACCCTACTATGAGTTTCTACTGTGTTCTGGGCAATTGGCTTGTTTTGTCTGCTTTTGTTTTTCTGTTTCTTTTGTTACTTCATCAAACAAAAATCTGGGGAGGATGAATCAAAGACAAGGAAAACTTTTTGTTGTTCTCGTTCTAGTCAAGGTCCTGAGGTCCAAGTATTTGCAACATCTGGCTTGGTTGTTATCTAAAACATGAAACTTGACTAACCTATATTACATTGTTTTTGTAAAATAAAATTTCTACAAAGCTCTGAGGAAAGGACAAGGGTGCATTAAAAAAAGCAACACCCCCCCCCAAAAAAAAAATCTCAGCACATTTCTGGTTAAACTTGATGTTCCACTAAAATCTACCCGGGTTGCATTGTTAATTGCAAGAACACAAGAGTTTTCTCCTTTCCCTACAATAATCAAGTAAGAATATAGCAACTCTGCATTTAACCTCAATGCTTGCCTGTATAGCACATTACTAAAACAATGGGTTCACCAAAAGTATTGATTTTTACCCACCCCCCGCAATTTCTCAAATGCAACCTTCAAATTCATTCAGTAGTAATTGTTCAGCATTTATATAGCACTTTTGAGTGGTTTTTCTTTCTTTGTGATCTTTGCAACCATTTTATAGGGTGGGCCAGTATACTGTATTTCAATATTTCAAACAGAGAAGTGGCAGGGCGGGGTCAAAATAGATGTGTATTCAGTATGTAGCAGGCAGCTGTGTACCTTGCTTTTCCTTAAGTAATCATCGAGGGAGAGGAGTCTGATTCCAGCTATAAAGACAGCTTTCATGCTCCCACCAAGAACTGAACAGAGATCAGGTCTCTCCACTGCCTAAGAACACACACACACACACACCATTGCTGTGTACACCTGGTTTGGCCCTGAGTCTGGCAGACAGTAGCTTGCCTAAGGCCACCCTAGCGAATTCATATTTCCAGAAGTACACAGGAAAGAATTAAGCAAATAGATAGCAAGCCATTGCCCCAACAGTATTCCCACTTCCTTCAGCTAACCAGGAGCTTGCAACCTATGGGCACGCTTCATTTCTGTTGATTTACAGCGACGCTGACTTTTGTGATCCCAGAGAGCTGAATGCTGGAACACAAGCCTGGCTCTTCTTCTGGAGAAGAGGGCAAGACCCCGGCTGCTCAGCTCATAAATCAGGTCGGCTGCTTGGCTATATGAATCAAACAATCCTGAAGCTTGGGTTTCTCTCTTTTTTTACCCTGAACAGGGCCAGCCCTCAGCATTGGGCAGAGGAAAGTGCCCACTGCAGGCAGCAATTGCTGGGGGGGGGGGAAGTAGCAGCAGTTCCCCCCACCACCTACACAAATAATTAATCTTCATTCTCTCTTTCCCCTGCCAACCCCACCAAAAATAATAAAAGCATGAAGAGGATAAGGCTACACTAGTAATCCTCTATGGATAAAGACAACATAATTGTGGGGGAGGGGTGGAATTGTTCACAAACATAGGATATATTGCAACTTGTGAAAAAATTCTTATCTCTGCCCCCAGAGGAGGCAGACTTCTGTACCTGTGGGAAGGGGAGGCAGCAGAGTTGCACTAGCTGTTTTCTGCATTTACTGATCTGAAATAAAACATTCCTTTTAAGCTAATTCTGCATATGTCCAGGAGCAGTGCTATTTTTCTAGAAAAAGAGGTGCCAGAGCTCACCATTAAACTTGTTCTCTTATAATGGCAATGGCACCCATCTGAGAGGTTCTGGAATTGAGTTGTGGCTGGGGGGGGGGGGAAGCCCTGTCCAGGAGTACTGTGGACCTTGACTTGGAAGAGTGCCATTTGCTGCTGCTCAGGAAAAACAAAAATGTCTGGGGCTGCCCTTGATAGTTGTTTAACCTCCTTCTCCCAAGCATCTTACTCTTTCCATCAGCCACCAACCCCTTTCTCCAAGGGGAAGTGGAGAAGGTGCCCTCTGGCAGAGGTCAGGAAACTAGGGATCCATGGGTCTTGCAGACAAGCCCCATAACCCAACGGGAAATGATGCACTGAGAGTGTCATTTGCCAGTGATGAGGGGACTTGCTCTCTGATTCACCACCTTTTGTAGAGAGGGAAGGGAACAGAGGAGGGAGAAGGGCCCAGGGCATTTGAGTTTGGCCCTGCATGTAGGAGGACTAGACCCAAGTCCAGAAGGGGTGATCTATTCAAGTAGAGGAAGGGCTGACATTTTCGACATTGTCTACTTGCACTATCCCTGTTCCTAATGTGATCACTGTAGCACTGTAGCAGTAAACTCAGGCCATGAAACATGCTCAAAAGAGTTAAAATGATGTGCTTGGGCCAATCAATAGCTTGGGGAACTGAAGGTTGCTTTGCCCATTTCCATAAGGGACAGAGAGCAGGTGTGTAAGTGACGCCCCCTTCAAGCCAATGCATGAAGGAAGGACTTATGCATCTGCCCTGCTGCCTTTCGGTGTGATGCACAAGTTTTGAATACACATGGAGCATGTGCATTTCACTAATGCTTTAATTCCCCTTTCTGGAGGGTACAAGCAGTAACAGGGAAAGCTAATGAGCAAGTTACTCATGCAGTTATTTTGCTTGCTTTATCGTGTTTTAAGGCACACAGTGAACTGACTGGCTCACATCCCTGTCCCTTACAACTACATACATTGAAGAAGAAATAACGCCGATGGCGACAGTAAAACACTCTGCTTGTTGTGTGTCTGTATTTTACATGAGCTCAGAAATATCCTTATATATTAGGTCCATATTGTTGCTATTTTACAGACGGGGGAATTGAGGCTGGCAAAACCACAATACTGATCACTCCAAATCCAGCACTCTGTCATTGTAGCACATCCATTTCTTGGTATCAAGTATGCTTTAGGATGCTTTCTCTTAACTCCTCAGAAATAATGGTTTCCATTCATTTAAATCATCATCATCATCATCATGTAAAATTTTATTATTTTTTAAGAACACACACACATATGGTGACTTACCCAAAATGACTGGCTAAACTCATAGAAATGCTGAGCAGAAAGCAGTTTTTGATCATGATAAAACCAGAGAACATCCCATTGTCCATTCCCAGTGAAATTATTAATAGAAGCAGCTGATTTTGCAGGGGTGTACCTTTCGCCACCTTTGTTCTGAAACTGCAGAGGACAAGAGAGGCAGAAATGCACATAAGTGTTAACTTAAAGACAGCAACTAGGTCAGATATCAAGCAATACACTGCACATCATTTGTCTAACCCATTGGGGAGATATCCGAAACATTCCTCAAAGACCCCAAATTCGTTGAGAAGTGGAATTTACATAAGGTTGTGTGAGCATCTCTCTCTACATGAAGGATGTCCAAGTGTATTCCGTTATCCTGAGCTGCTTGGATAATGAGGACCCCAGCGTATTGGTGATCTTTTGAGGTTGCAACCAGTTCCTATAATTGCCTTTCCATAGATGTATTGATATAGTGATAGATCTGATCCATGAGTCGCAAATCAGGCAAGGAAGTACTTGCCCTGCTCACAGTGGAACATCCATTGCAAAACAAATGTGTAAAAACTACAAAATAGGCACTTAACCTTTCCTCTTTTTAATTATTATGATGTGTGTGTGTGTGTGTGTGTGTGCATGTCTACACACAGACACACTTCCCTCAGATGCCCTTTGTCTCACCTGGCTATTTTCTTAACCGCAAGAAGCTAGCTAATACATCCTGGAAGTCAGAGTACACACATAAAGAACGGTATATAGAAAGCAAAGGCCTCATTTGCTTAGAAGCCCCTTAACGACACACTAAGGAGTTGGGGAAATGGGGAGGGGGGCTGGCATGGCAACAAAATACCTGCTTGCAGGATTGACTGGTATTCCTTTATTTGCCTGCCTGCATACCTGCCTGTCCCTCCGTCCCCCCAAATACTAAAAAATTCTCCTTATGACTGTATGCGAGGGCAGCATCTCTCCCTCCTCTTCCTGATCTGTCTGATCAGGATGCAGAGGTGACAAAACAAAGCAGCCTTTCAACTCTGGGCTCCTTTCCTCCCCCCCCCCCCCCCCCCCCCCCCGCACCTGAGACTAAAATAACCCTGCACTCCATCGAGCCATGCAATGGAAGCAGCGAAGGGAGGTTCTCCTCCGTTTTTCAAAGTGCTGTGGCGATCACCGAGCCTTAAGCAGAATTCAGGTGACCAGCGAAAGACACCAGGAGTGGGGAGATACGACCTGGCCCTAAGTGCAGATGATTTTTAATTATTATTATTATTATTATTAATCCTCCTGGTGGAAAAGAAGGTGGGTTCCTTGCCTCCTCCTTCGAAATGGTCCAGATCTGGACCAGCGGATGTCTCTCCCGCTTCACCTCCCTCACTTGGCCAGAGAAAGAGGGCACTGCAGTCCTTTACCTCTCAGCGAAGCCTCTCTGCCACTGATCTCTTGCCCGGGGATTCACACGCAGACCCGCGCAAACAGCCTCACCCCACTTTCCCACCACCACCACCACCATCACGGCCACCACCATCCCCACCCCAGATCCTACTACTCTCTGGATCCCTCTCTGCCTAGATCTCCCTGCCAAGTGTGCATGCACACCCCCACTCCATCTTCTGACCCAAGGAAATGGCTGTGTACCCGTGGCCGGATCCACGCAGGACGGGGTGGCTTGCAGCCCTTGTTGCTGCTCCCGCTGCCGCTGCTGCTGCTGCTGCTGCTGCTACTGCCTCTGCCTCTGCCGCCGCTGCTGCAATGAAGCCGATCGAGCGCCCGGTTCTCCTCTCGCGCCTCGCCGCGCTCTCCAACTCCCGCAAACTCCGGCGAAAGAGCACAAGTGCGGCTCTCCCTCCGGCTCCATCGCTCTGGCCAGCCGGGACAGAGGCGGGGGAAACCCTCCCCGTCCCGACCCCCCACCTTCAACCGACGTCCACTGAGCGGTCCAAGCGGACGGATGGAGCGCAGCTGCGCCAGAGCAGCCGGGCCAGCGAGCAAAGTTTGCCTCCCTTCCCGACCTGCTGGCGGGCTTGAGGAAGTGGGGGGTCGCCCTGTGCGTTGTCTCCCCCGAGGAGGTCCACCCTCCCTCGCTCCCTTCCCTCGGTTCTCCTCGCCCACCATCCCTGCTCTCCTGCGGATCTCGCCTGCTCCATGGAGCTGCGCTCACCCAACCGCGAGTTCGCCGTGCAGCCAAGAAAAGCTTACCAACGCTGGCCCACCGCGTGGATTTCGCCTCCCTTGCCGATCTGCTTTTGAGCTGGGGTTGCCGCGGTGATCCAGGCTTCTCTCTTAACAGAGCATCTTCCACCTCGGCGCCAAAAAAGCGTGGTGGTGTGGGGGGGGGGGGAGTCTAGCGGGGAGTCAAATGTAAAGATCCAAGTAATAACCCCCGTTTCCAAGACTGCTTGGCCGGCTGGGGGTTGCCTCTTTGCTCCCCCTCGATCTCCCCTGGTCCTCTCCCGTCACCCCTAGTCTTCCCCTCGTAAAATCCACATGGCTTCTCGCTCGGCTTGTAGTCGAACGGCTGCCAAGCAGACGCGCGCCAGCAGAGGCCGCTGCACCCATGGCAGAAATAGCCCAAATTAATCACCGACTCCCTTTCTTTACACAGGAGAACTCGAGACTGCTAAGGCAAGCGCTTCCTAAATTGTGCTGTTTCGAAGGAAGGGGATTCCGAAGGCAAGGGATGGCTTCTTGCGTGCTGAACTGGGGCTTTTCGGCTTGGGGAAACTTGAGTGCAGCGTAGAGAGGGAGAGATCTTTAATTTTGTCTATGCGCGTACACACACACACACACACACACACACACAGAGGAGGGGGGCATTTTCAAATGATTTGCAGCCCTTATTTGTTCTAAAAAGATTTTGCTTAAGACTGACGACATATTTCTTTTATTTTGTAGTGGTAGATATGTGTTGCCACTGCTAGGATGGCAACCCTGCTCAATTTACTTCTGAGTAAACATGATTAGGATGAGGCTCCAAATGCACATGCAGCTTCACCATAGTTAATCAAGGTTTCTTGGCAATGGGGCCTATATAATACATATGTTTACATGTGAACATAAACATTGTATACATGCGAGCAATACAACCTTGAGATGCAAACACAAGGCATAAAGGTGATTTAAACAGATACCGGTTTAGATACCGGTTTAGAGTGGGCCCACTGAAATCAATGAGTTTTGTGTTAGTCGTGGCTAACGTAAGAGCCATTTATTTCAATGAGCCTACTCTAAGCATGATTAAGTTGGGAGCCAACCTAATATTTACTAATAGCAAAAGGATGGTGTTTTCAGAAACCCTGTAAGAGGGGAGAATGTCCTTCGCTTCAGTGGATTGAGCTGTAGGTCAGACAGTTGATTCTCACCACCTCACCCCACCTAATAATAATAATAATAATAATAATAATAATAATAATTTATTTGTACCCTGTCCATCTGGCTGGGTTCCCCCAGCCACTCTGGGCAGCTTCCAACAAAGATTAAAAATACATTAACGTTGCTGCTACCATCAAGTTGCCTTGGGTGAGTTCCTGTGTTTTACACACCATTCTTCTTACAGCTTCTTTATGCAATTCCTCCCCTGCAAGCATTTTACAGAAGCAGATATCTGGACACCACCATGAGGAAGGGACATGATGAAGGGTGAGAGAAGGAGAAAATGGCACACAATGCAGGAAGGAATTTCACCAAGGGAACTCGAACTTTGTATGTCCAATAACACAGTTAGAAAACACATCAGTGGCAGATGCTTCATTACAAGGGGTCTTAATCCTAAAGATGTAAGCCCAACCACACTTAACCAAGTCTCATTGAACCTAGTGAGCATGAGTAAATATTGATAGGCTTAGGGTATAAATTACAGCTGCAATTTCTGAAAAAGAAATCAGAATTATCTCTCACAAACGTCTGGATTTGTGCACATCTGTTGTTGTTTAGTCATTTAGTCGTGTCTGACTCTTCATGACCCCATGGACCAGAGCACGCCGGTGCACATCTAGATCTAAGCAAATTTGCACTTGTTTTTTTCCTTAGGTTGCAATGTTTACACTGTTTATTCCAACTGTGAGAAGGAGCAGAGAGATATGGCAGAGACTGAGCTCTGTTCCCTGAATGCATGCACACAAGTAAACACACACACACACACACACACACACACACAAAGTGCATTTCTGAGATTCCACCTTACATTATGTTCATGTTTCCCAGTTTGGAATATTATTATTATTATTATTATTATTATTATTATTATTATTATGCAGTTAATTGAGCCAGATGGTTACTTTTAACAAGAAGGCAGTTGAGATTCTCAGAATGCAAAAGTCTGTGCCCGGTATTGAGCATCACATTTTGCAGTTCAGCTGCATGATACACAAAGCAATATCTTTGTCGAGGTTGCCCTTGCCCTCCTCTGGGCTTCATCCTTGCAGCTGTATGGCCTGGTTTCAGCACAGTGGAGAGAAATGCCTGGCCCTGTTGCTGAGGCTCTTGGACTTTGTAAAACAAACAACAGCAGCAGCAGCAAGAGGAGTTCCTCTGTACATGTACAGAGCATATTCCCTTGCTTCAACCACAACCTGCCTTCAACCATCACACATGTGGAATTAGAATACAAGCTAGCTTTGTTTTGCATTTCCCGGTGTCCCCACAGTCCTGGTCTCTGTTTCTTCTCTCAGCAGTCCTAACACAACACCTTCTAGCTGCTTCTCCTCCCCATCACTGCTGCTTTTGGCTCTTGTCAATTCTTCCATCCCTTGTTGCTTCCTCCCTTCTGGTTCTCTGCTGGTACCTGGTTCCTTCGCTGCATCCCCAGACCTGACCTACAGTATGCAGAGGTCCTTCAAATGGGCTTCTGCAGGGAAATAAATGGACAAATCAGCAACAAGAATTTGTTTTAAGTCTGTACATTATCCACAAAGGCCCGAACGATAGAAGCAAATACTAGTATCCCTAAAGTAGTGGATACAGTCTAACTCATCTGATTTAATATGCATTTCAAAAAATGCCATAACTATTAAACACCTTGTTTACAGACAGATGAAATAAATTTATTCCAACCAAAAAAAGGGGGGGGGGCTTCTGCAGATGAAGCTCCTGCCACAGCGAATGCTGGATGCTCCCCAGATTTGGCTACCTTGTTGGCATCTCTGGGGCTTCTTCACATGTCATGAAGGCAGCATGAGTGCTGCCTTCAACTCTTTCCATGTTGTGCTCTCTCTCTCTCTCCAGATATGTAAGCTATGAACTGGCCTCATTGTGTAGAAGGCCTCTATGCTAGTGGCCAGGACCATAGCTCCATGTCACAGCATCTGCTTTGCATGCAGAAGGTCCCAGGTTCAATCCCTGGCATCTCCAGGTTAGACTTAGACTGTTTCCTGCTTGAGACTCCGGAGAGCTGCTGCACTGGCAGACAGTACTGAGTGAAATGCCCTAATGGTGTATTTCGGTATGAGGCAGCCTCCATTGTTCCTAGTGCTAGAAGAAGGCAGGAAAAGCTCACCCATGCTGGGGAAGTGTTGTAGCTCAGTGGTTGAGTAGTTGCTTAAAGAATAATAATAATCAGGGCTTTTGTTTAGCCGGAACTCAGTTCCAGTGCCCATCTCTCAGGTCGGCACCATTGCCATTCTAAGAGATCAAGGGAGGCATTCATGGTGAGTTCTGGCACCTCTTTTTCTAGGAAAATAGCACTGATGATGATGATGATGATGATGATCTATCCCACCTTCCTTCTAAGGAGTTCAAGGTGGCATATATGGTTCTCCCTTCCCATTTTAACTCAGAACAAACCTGTGAGGTAGGTTGGGCAGAGAGATGGTTACTGGCCCAATGTCACCCAGTGAGCTTCATGGCTGAGTGGGGACTTGAACCCTAGTCTTCCAGATCCAACACTCTAACCACTACACCACTGTGACTCTACTGGTAGAAGGTCTTGACTTCAATTACTGGCCTCCTCTCCTAGTGATAGGAAATTGCCCTGCCGGAAACTCTGAAGAGCCACAGCCAATCCGAGCGGGTCAATAATGAGCTTGATGAACCAATGGTCTGACTCGATATTAGGTTGCTTCTTGGGAAGACCTTCCACATGAAGAGCTGTTAATGGAACATAAGAAGTGAGATAGTAAAGGCCTTTCAGAAATCTTGTTTTTGTGGAGGGAGCTGCTTGTTCGACAAAAGTCTCCATGCACTGGGAATCATGCCCTATGTCAAAAGTAGCCTCTTGTCCGATGGTGTACATTTCAAACTCTTAGCAACCTCACAGCGCCAGGAGAAAACGTGTCTTCCTGAAATCCTGGAAACCCCAGCTTAGGTTGACAGTGTGGGTGGCATGCAAAGCTTTCCGATAGTCTCATTTTTATATTTATTATGCTTTTGTGTTTTTATATTGTGTTTTTATGTTGTGAACTACCCTGAGACCTGCTGGTATAGGACGGTATACAAATTTAATTAATTAATTAATTGATGATGATGATGATCATGCAAGCCTCATAGGGGTGTTAATGTTTCACTCCCAAGAGCTTTTACTAAGGAGCAAGCCCCACTGAGCACAGGGGGAATTACCTTTAAGTAAACATGCATAGGATTATGCTGTATTGTGAAGGATGCCTGGAAGCAAAAGAGAGAGAGAGAGAGATCTCCTATTTGGCAGCCTTATGCGCAGTTACTTGAAAGCAAGTTCTGTTGAACTCAATGGGACATCTGCAGAAACATGTAGCGTTGCATTGCAGGAGTGTGGAAGAGGAATTTCTGCAGATGATTTCTTTGTCAGCTCCTACATGACAAATTCCACCTCCTAAAAGAAAACCCCAAATCTATACAATTGTTTAAAAGTACAGGAGGCCTCCACTGCACATTTGCCAATAATGGCTCTATAATCTATGTATATGAAAATGGAAACGACAATAATATGAATTATTACTACTAGCAGGAGTATTAAATGCACCCTGTAATTTGTTACTCTTTAAAGTGTCACAGGCCTAACATGGCTAGCCCTCTGGAAATTGTTACTTTTCCCACTATGGCCTCTTCTTCATAATGATAAGACAGCCAAGGTCATCTCTCTCTGACAGCCTGTCCGTTCGCTCCAAGGAGAGTTGACTGATGAATATTATCCTTTCTGCACTAGCCACAGGATTCAGGCCATGGCAATTTTCTCTTGGGAGTAAATGGGCTTTGCTTTGGTGCCTTCTGCAGCTCACAGATTCAGAAGGAAAACCAATGAATTTTGCCAGGTTAATGCATGTCTACCTATAACCTGCTAAATTCTCTATTGAGCTCCTTTTTAAAAAAAATACAATTAAGCTCTGCATAGTCTTCTATATGGATGAGGATATTATGCAACAGCCCATATAAGAAAGCGAACCACTTTTTAAACAGCAAGTTTGTGTTACAGATACAGACGACATTGGCAGGGAAGATATTATGAAGCACCTCACTAATATACACAGTTCACATTCTTAATATAAATGGAAACTATGCAAACTGGAACTAGAAAGAGGGAAAGAGGCAGATTAATATACTGACATTTCAGATGCCAAACTGTAAAGACAACTGTAAGACACCTCACCCGGAGAATAGGACAATGAAGAAATAATGCATTTATAAAGAAAGTGATGCGTTAAAGGTAACGTCAGGAACTTTATAGGATCCAGGAACTAGGTCATGTATAACTGTGAATGAAAAACCACAAAGCAAGCACAGTTTGTGGCCCAATTCCATAGCATTCAAGTAAAGCTCACATAGGTAGGATGATAGCTATAGTTAAAATGATGAGTAACAGTCAGTTTAAAAATCCCAGCTATCCTTCCTTCTCCGTTCTCTTGATGTGGCCCAAGGTGATATGGCAGTTTCACTTGCACATGGATGCAGGCAAGTGATAGCTGCAATTTCATAGAATCGTAGAATTGTGGAGTTGGAAGGGGAAACAGGGGTCATCTAGTCTAAACCCCTGCAATACAGGAATCTTTCACCCAGCGTGGGGCTCGAACCTGCAGCCCTGAGATTAAGAGTCTCATGCTCTAATGACTGAGCTATCCAGCTAATCATTGTAGTCTAGCCCAGAGTTGGGCAGGCTTGAACCCCTTAATATCCATTGATTAAGCTCATCTAACTGAGCTGGATTCTAGCCGATATGTGAATGTACCATGCCTGTATCAGATTTTAGACTATGCAAGCATAGGCTATGCGTGCATGTTTTAGAATAATAAAACTGTAGAGTTGGAAGGGATTGGGAGGGTCATTTTGTCCAACCTCCTGCAATGCAGGAATCTTTTGCCCAACATGGGGCTCAAACCCACAACCCTGAAATTAAGAATTTCATGCTCTACCAACTGAACTATAATCTTGACAGGGTTATGGTTTCGGCATCCATACTTTTATTGGGCAAGCTATGTCGATAAGGTGGCAGATATCTGGAGTTACTGGGAACAACTCTTCAGGCATGGCACAGGAAGAGAAGGAAGGCATCACCTTACATCCAATCCTCTTTGGGAAACATTTGTTTTATGTTCTACAGCACCTGCCCAAAACAAACTGAGATAAGAATCTAGTTCTGGGCTTTGAAAATTCTTTCCTTTCAGAGATTTAAATCGGAGCATTTATTTTACCCTAGATTTTTTAATGTAGGTTAACTAAGCATAGAGATGAGATAGAAAAAAAAAGGAAAAGAAAAACCCTCATCATTAAATAAAAATTGCAAATAAGGACGCTGGCCTAGAATTTTTGTTTTTCAACTGTAACGGAGGGCCATTGTATAGTTCCCTGCTCCACTTTCAACTTTGATCTAATCTCACATTCACTTCTTTGAATGTGTCAGATCTTCCCCTCAGAGCGGCGTGGCTTAGAGATGAATATTCATTCAACAAAATCAAGAGAGAAGTCCTAATGAGAAAGGTTCTGGAAATTGGATAGCAGTCTAACGGCAAGGCGGCTGTCGATTTTTATTCTTTTTTTTCTTTTTGGTAAACTTCTCAAAAGAAAATGGAAAAGTGCATCCCGCTGCAAAAGGGAACATTTGATAAATATCAATTTAATTTTAGGAGATTGTGCTTGCCACGAGAAATACCAGCTTACAGGCACACGTTGCTAAACCCCATCTGTTCAGTCAGCATTTTCCTCCTGTTCTTTAAGAGGAAGCATGATGCATAAATAGATGCAGTTGGCCACTGGGCCATTAGAGGGTACCATTGTTCCATAGAAACATGTGCTAAGCAGTTCTGATCAGCAGGCCTGAGGCTTGCTACCAGTAAAGCCATTTGAACTGATGGTGGAGCGCTTGCTCCGCCTGTAGCGATGGCAGACTTTCTATGCAGAGGCTGGCAATTTGTGCCTTTGCATGCATCTCTCTCTCTCTCTCTCTCTCTCTCTCTCTCTCTCTCTCTCTCTCTCTCTCTTTGTGACAATAAACCAGCAAAAGACAAAAAGCAATTTATCAATGACAAAAACATGACATACATTTCATTGGATATCATCCAATTATTGTTCCCAACACTGGAGATGAAATAAATATTCTGGTGTGTGTCTTTATCTGGGCATTTATGGCTTGTTATTTATTGCTCAGGAGTATATATGCACACACCCACACGCTTGTGCATGCACGCACGTGCACACACACACACCAAACAAACAACAAAACACAAACATACATTTATGGCTTAAATCAGAAACACTCCTGCATTCAACACATGAATTGAAACGAGAGGTTACCACACCTTAATGGCTTTGGCCATGGCTTTTTTTCAACAGGAACTCATTGGAACTCAGGCCCGGCACCTCTCAGGGGGGCACCATTGCCATTCTAAGAGAACAAGGGAGGCGTTCAGTTGTGAGTTCCGGCACCTCTTTTTCTAGAAAAACAGCACGGATTAATAGCACCTTAAATCCTCATCAAGAATTTTATAACCTGGAATTGGTTGTTGGCACCTGTCTGTCTCGAGAGACAATGGAGTGCCGCTTGGGGGGCGAAGTTAAACCCTTTACCAGCTACAATTCCCAGGATTTTTGGAAAGTGGGAATGTGCTTTAAACACATAGTGCGTGTTGTTGTTGTTCAGTCGTTCAGTCGTGTCCGACTCTTCGTGACCCCATGGACCAGAGCACGCCAGGCATGCCTATCCTTCACTGCCTCCCACAGTTTGGCCAAACTCATGTTAGTAGCTTCGAGAACACTGTCCAACCATCTCATCCTCTGTCGTCCCCTTCTCCTTGTGCCCTCCATCTTTCCCAACATCAGGGTCTTTTCCAGGGAGTCTTCTCTTCTCATGAGGTGGCCAAAGTACTGGAGCCTCAACTTCAGGATCTGTCCTTCTAGTGAGCACTCAACATAGTGAGCACTCAACATAGTGCGTACGCAGCCTAATAACACGTTAACTCAAAGGCTGGTCCGCCACCATCTGTCCCTAACCTGGTGCAACTCTGCCAAGTTGCTGGAAACCATAGAAAAGCTCTTATGCTTGAATCCTGCTTGCTGGTTTCCCACAGACATCTGGTCAGCCACTGTGAGAACAGAATGCTAGATTGGATGGGTCATTGGCCTGATCCAGAAGGCCCTTCCCATGGTATGATGTTCTCTACCTGAAGAAGAGCTAGTAGTGAGCTGAATAGACCCCACCGCTTGGGAATGGAGACAAACCGGTGTCTGGCTGGAGCCAATTAATCTTTAAGCAACCAGGTTCAGTACCTAACATGTCAAAAGCTCCAAACTGGAGATGCTGACATCTTCTGATTGCTTCACTTGTGCTCTTTTCTAATTAAGACACAAATAATGACACATTTTCTGCCTTGCAAGGCAGGCACACCATTCTAGGTTGGTACTCTACTCTTATCTGTCTGCTCAACCCACGTAATTTCGAAGATCAAGCAGCTTCCCCAAGCCAAATCGTTAAGGGAGATTAGATTTTGCTTTCAAAGGAAATAGCAGAAGAACTCAGTGGTTGCATCCAGAAATTCTGTTGCCTAAATTTGTCAGCTAGAGGGGATGTTTCTGACTCCCCTTTCTCCCTGCTAAATCCAGGCTGTCAGTTTTCATGAAGGTATTGGGGGGGGGGGCCTAGGAATGGCGGGGAGCAAGAATCACACCTCCAAATCCTAGTCCACCTCAGCAACCACTTGCTCGTGGGAAAAATGTGTTCCTTGCACTTTGGGAGGTGCATGGCTGCCAACTTAACTAGGGGGAAAAACCTGGCCTCCTCATGTATCTTTAAATGCTAGCTTGATCTGCAGAAATCAGTAGGGGAACCTTTCATAAAATAGACAGAAGCTAACAGAGGGAGCTGCTTTTATAGCTTCAGGAGCAATGCTAGTAATGATGGGGGGGGGAGCTATACAATATACAGAAAACCAGATCAGAATAATGATCACGATGGATGGGGGAGAAGTGCAGCTGAGTTCACATTTAAATATGGAGCTCACTTTATTTGCATTTTCCAGCACAAAAATGCATCCATCCTTCAAAGTTTGCACCTCTACAAATTTCGCAATGCAGTTCCTCAGCCATGTAAAAAACGCATATACAGTGGTACCTCTGGTTACGTACTTAATTCGTTCCGGAGGTCCGTTCTTAACCTGAAACTGCTCTTAACCTGAAGCACCACTTCAGCTAATGGGGCCTCCTGCTGCCGCTGCACCGCCAGAGCACGATTTCTGTTCTTATCCTGAAGCAAAGCTCTTAACCTGAAGCGTTATTTCTGGGTTAGCGGAGTCTGTAACCCGAAGCATATGTAACCTGAAGCATATGTAACCCGAGGTACCACTGTACTTAAGTAACAGTTGCATAAAAATGCATATATTTGTGTAAATAACACACAAAACTGTATTGGATTAGGGGAAATTGCTTTGCAAAAATGTGCATATTAGGGTAAATTCATCCTAAAGTGCTGATGAATTTTCTGAATGACTTGTTTTAATGCAAAATGATGTGGACTGAATTTAAGATTGGATAAATCTGAAACTGAGAAAAATGAAAATTGGCAATTGGAATACCAGAGATGTTTCCTTAAAGTGGGGGTGGGGTCCTGCTATATCAAAAATGTATTCAGCATGTGGAAATTTGGGCATTTTCTTTTGCAAAAGGTTGCTTCATTACAAGAAATAATTGTTGCTATTGAATTTTACCTATCACAAAATTTGTGTTGGATTTGGAGAGTCCTGCTTCACCCAAACCATGGATTTTGAGGGAAGCAAACAGACTTCTTGATAACATTAGCCGACTTTTCATCGCATTTCTGTTTCTGCACATTTGTAATAGCAAAGTCCACTAAACATACTTTTTGATTCCTGGAGCCTTCAGTTTGATAAGTTCTGTTGCCTCAATGTTTCGACAGCCAGGAGGCCTCCATTAATCTTGGTTGTGTTGTTTTTGATGCTATACTTTTGTTTATTGCATTGCTCTGTGCAGCTCGCTAAAACATCACACAGGCTACAATGTAAGGGTTTCTTATTTTCTGCTGCTGATCAGCGCTGCAAGCTAATAATGATTGGTGACCAAAATTATTTGTACAGATGAGATGTTCGGCATAAGTTTTAGTGCTGACCTGCAATCCTGTCTTTGACTTCAACTGGGAAAAATAAGCCTTCAGAAAATTGCAGAGATGTTTATTCTAAAGTCTCTGAGACAGAGCTTCCCTTCTGCATGTATTGGCACGTGTTATGTGTTAAGATGAAATAAAGGCACTCTGCAATTCCAAATTCCACCAAGGCTTTGCAAATCAGACTGCTACAATTAATGTGGTTTTAAGGGGGAAAGAGTTTTCAGACAGATCAATCTATAATTACTTGTATTGAAACTGGCTATCTTCCCACTCACCAGCCCTCCAGAAAAGAAAAGAAAAAACTTTACTAGCTAGGTTGTAGCTTAAGGCAGTGTGACATTTTGGACTAGTTATTTCTTCGGCAGAAGTAACTGCTGTGGACTAAATATCAACAGAATGGATATGTGTGTGTGTTAATCCATACACAAACACACACACAAAAAAATGATTAATAATGGAACATTGCTCTAATACGTCTGTAGATGAAGGAAATCAGACTCTGCTAGCCTAACCAGCATCATATGTGGTCTACTTTTATTTTTAATAAAGTGGTTTCAGATTTTAAATCCTGTGAAAGCCTCAAACCCTGCTCAGTTGTTCTACTCGTCACCAGAGGACCAGCTCATTCTTGAAGTCAGGATTGGGAAGCTAAAGTAGAGTATCCCATCTCTAGCAGGTGTCCTACTTTTTCATGCTTGGCAACTGGGAGGTCAACAGGTGGTCACGGTGAGCCAGATTTTGACTGTCCGATCTTGCCAGATATGTAAAATGCACACTCTTCAAATATAGGCTGAAATATGAGCACAGGCATGCTTGTTCTGCATGATAATGCTATTGTTAACAATACAAAATGCATTTGATATGTGGATGCAAAAATTTTACTGGAGGTAGTACTGATGGACGATACACTGTTAAGACTCTTCTAAAGTATTTATATACCTGGGGTCTGCAATCAAAGACTTCCCTACTTATTTTTTAATCAAGACATGAAAGGCATCCCTTCCTTATTTTCAACCCACTGCATCTCATCTCTGTGGATCTTGGTTCTCCCTTAAGACCACAACAACATCTTTAAATCTTGCATGCAATTTCCCCAGATATCCTGGACCCTTAGCCCATTCACTTCTTCTGTATGTTTCTCACAATCAAGTCCTTCTGTCTGTAAGCCCCATGTGAGATATTGCCTCCAATCTAACTTCCCGCCTCTCTCAGAGCACCTGTGTCAATTCCATGTTCCATTTCCCCACCATCAAATGGAACATGCAACATTCCGTGACATCACAGCAGCCCAGCCAATAGCTTTGGATGGGGTAAGCTTGTAGGCGATTGGCAGGCAGGCTGCTTTAACTTACTTAACTATTAATAAAATGTATTGTCTTTAAATTGGCCGGTAATAAACAGGGATGGACTGTTGCCAAGGTCAAAGGATTCTGCACTGCTACTTATTCTTGTGTGATATAAGGAGGCCTTTAGGCCCTTGCTCTTTTCTACAGAACAATGTCTCTGTAATTTCAGCCTTGCCACAAATCCTCAGATTGTCCAGAATGGCACTTCTGAGCATGTGTATGTGTCATATTTTATCTGTCTCAAACTGAGGAAAAACCCCCCTGCTATTTTTGTTTGTGTTGGCAACGCCATCATTCCCTGTCCTCATTTCGCACTCCCGTTTGTACCCAGGGCAGCTGACTTGTATACTCTCATCACCACAAGGCAGCCTTATCAGGGTGCACAGAAATGCTTATCTTCCTCACCCCATTCCCCATAACTTCTTTTTGGAACACATTGGCTTTAACATTAATGCTTGCTTCAAAGCTGCACTTCATTTGGAAGCTATATTATTAATAGATCAGTTTAGCTGTCAAAGAGACATAAGCAACCTGAGGCACTCAGAACAACAAAAGTGGAGAAGACCACAGCACTGCCCTGATGCTCCAATCAGACGTTATCAGTAATAGATGGGCATATTGTTGCATTCTAGAGTTATTTTGCCTCCTTAGGAATAATTTTATTTCAGGGAGCTCACACCACCAAGTTTGAAATCCTTGCAATATTCTCATCCTAAATTTTCTTGCAAATTCAAAATGACAGAAATAATAATAATAATAATAATAATAATAATAATAATAATAATTATTATTATTATTTGACTGTTGTTGTTGTTGTTGTCATAGATTATTTTAACAGCAATGGCTCCCCCCCCCCAAAAAAAAACAAAAAAAAAATTCTGGGAGTGGTAGTTTGTTAAGGGTGTTGAGATCCGTAAGGAGACTACTATTCCTGTCATAGAGCTGCAATTCCCAGAGAGATGTGTGGAAAAGCAGAAGTGAGATTTTGCTTAACTGAACATCTAATTCAGAACGTAAAATTGGATTTTCACAAGGCCCAGTCACAGAACAAGGAGAAAGCCTCTCAGACCAGAGAGAATTAATTGGTGCACAATACAATCAAGTTATGGGTCAAGCAAAAATGTGGATGAGCCCCTAGTCTGAAGTCACACAGCCTGTTGGTGAAAAGCAATAGATAAAATTTTACTCATCAACTTCACTGCATTGGGGTTACTGAGTTAAAGTTAACCTTTTGTTATTCTTACACCACATTGTAAGTCTGATGTGGATGAGTGCTTCTTTGGAGGAAAACAGAACTGGCGGCCTTTTTTCTCATTCAAAACGGCATGGGTAAGAATGCTTATAAGAAAGTGACATTTCCAAGGCCACCAGCAGGCTGAGAACCAAAAGAGTGATAACGAACAGTGGCTGCATCGTTGCTGCTGTTTCTGTTTAATTTTACATGACTTTAACAGGATTTAAAAGTCAGATAGGAGGTGCCTTCTACTGGCCTGTAGCTTCTGATCTATCACCATTGTGTTGGCTTCCTTTCTTTCACGTGCTCCTCCATTCCAGGAAATCATGTTGTGATCATGGCAGCAGTGGTTTTATGGACAGGAGAGTTAGAGCTGTAAAAGAAGGCTGTTGCTGCGTTTGTGTTAGGGAGTCAGGTACTGCTGTGATGAGTGACCTTATAAAATTCTATACAAGTGAAAATATCAACTCTCATATTGCTGAGGGCACCTTCATGAGTGAAGCACTTTGTCCTTTGCTTTAACACACACCAGTCCACCCTTTCCCTGCTTCCGTCCTGTTTCTCAACGTACAAAAAGGTCACAGGCTCACTGAAGAGAAAGAAAGGGCATTTATATAAAAACATAAGAGGAGGCCTGCTGAATCAGACCAAAGGCATATCTGGTCCAGTGTTCGGTTCGCATACTGGTCAACCTGATGTCTCTGAGAAGCTCCAAGTAGGACATGAAGGCAATAGTGTTGTCATGCTTGTGGCCTCCAGCAAGTGCCATTCATAAGAAGACTGCTTCTAATGAAGTGAAAGAGAGCCATTATGATCATCAGCCATTGAGAGACTTGTCCTCCATGAATTTGTCTCATTCCACTTTGAAGATGCCTGCTTCATAGTGGCCCAAGCAGGAGACGCTGCATATTATCTCTCCCCAATGTGGTGGTGAAAAATGGGCAGGGGGGATTCACAGGTACAGAGCATTAATAAAACTTCATCAGTCAAACCTTTTACCTGTATTTAGATTTTTGTTTTTATCATATCCATAGCCTACTCGTCAACCCCAAAATTCCAAGGGCAGAAATACATAAAATTAAAACTAAAGTCAAACGATAATATCAAACCAGGCCAACATAAATTCCATACAAATGAAATGGCAACAGTGATTTAAAAATTCAAAACAAAACATTTTTATAGCCATGTTTAGAGTGCTAGGGTAGCATTATGGATGTGAGTCACTGTCCTTGGTGCTGAAATAGTACAGCAAAAGGCATGGCAACATCGCCCTTCTGAATGCACCCTGGTCAACTGAATCCAGCAGCCCATTGTGCACACAGGAGTTCTGGTATGCACATGAATCTCATGCATGCAAGGCTTTCCCCATTCATTTCAATGGAGGGAAAGAGTTTCCTCTGAATTTCGTAAGGAGATGTTTTCTATGTGTCCCAAGGCAAAGCCAGTAGCTGCATGGTTCCCTGAAGGTTCATATCAGGCTCTTTTGGTTTTGAGTTGGGATTCCATGTGTAGTTTGTTGGTTTGTTTGATTGCATTTATATGCAATCCTTTACTCTAAGGAGCTCAAGGCGGCATACATTAAATCCCCTCTTCCCCATCTTATTTCCACAGCAAGCCTTTGAGGTAGGTTAGGCTGAGAGAGTGTCCCAAGATCACCCAGTGAACTTCATGGCTGAGTGGGGATTTGAACCCTGGTCTCATAGGTCCCTGTGTGACACTCTAACCATCCAGCCTGCCCTCTTCCGAGAGGGTTACAAAGTCCATCTGGAGTGCCTCCAAAATGTCAGACTACTGGAACATGTGGTTTGTCCATATACTGTAAAGTGGATTAAAGCATTCTGCCATTGCCGCACAGCAAATAAAGGGGGGGGGGAGCACTTGAAACAGACTTTTTGCAGATTGTAAAGTGATGGAGAAATGTATTGGAAAGTGTGCAATGCATGAAAGACTTATGGGAAGACTTGTATACACCCCATGAACAAATCGGGATGGATGCCTGATGGATGCCCATTGCCCATTGTCATATAACCTGTAAACAAAGCAAAATGAATGCTCAGTGAAGACTGGATATAGTCTAAAGGTTTATGAAAGCAAATCAGAATGAATGCTGGAAAAGTATCTCATATGGAGGAGTGTTGGAGTGACTCCACTAAATGGTGAAAGCACACAAAAGGAGAGGGAGGCAAAACCTACCTAATTTTGGTTTCCCCTCTACTACTTTTGCTGATCAATATACTGATGTTACCGGCTGTGAAAACTCTCACATATTCAGGATGTCTCTTCCTGATTCTTGAGCTCCTTTGAGAGGGATTAAAATAATAATAACTAATATTTAATAATAAATATCACTGGTCTTAAACCCCATTTGAAAATTTCCCAGAAGCCTCTGTTTAGAGGAAACAAAATGGAGGATGACATAAATCTTTGGTTCAATCAGGAAGAGCAGGCAGCACAATTTGCATGCAGCTTCAAGCCCATTAGACACCTTGAGAATCCCTTGTGGTGTGGATAGGATCCTTCCTGGGGCCGATTTTTGCTTACCTATAGCATCAGACTCTCTGTTCATCATTCAGCATCTTTCATCCATCCTTCTGAAGCAGAAAGGGTATGTGCATCAGTGCAGTGAATGGAAGACAATGTTTGCCCAGGAAACAGGAAATAACATCCAGAAAAGAAGATTTTATTTATGAGCCTACTTCTCGGCAGTAGCCCAGCTGAACACATCACAACTATGAATGAGTTCACCTCACGCCATGGGCTACAAAGCACCACGAGCTCATTTCACAGCTAGAGAAAGTGAGTCATAGTCTGAAGCTTCGATGAGAAGGTTGAAGGAAGTGAACCAAACCTTCCTAAGTGCTGAGTTGATGATATGTTAGCCAACAGACAATGTCTCTTTGGGGACTTCTACACGATAGGATGAAAGAAAAAAAAGTAGGTTATGCCATAGCTGAGGTCAGCATTATTACAAAAAGGCCTTGTGCATGCCAGTCTTCTTAGCAGAAGATGGAAATTGCATCAGGCTTCTGGGAGTGGGGTGGAATGGCTGCAGCATCAGAATGTCACGCTTTTCTCTAGAAAGAGACAAAAAGCTGCTAGCAAGTCTAGCATACTCCAACCACAGGTTTTCTCTCAACATTGGGAGAACAGTAACAGCAGCAGACCGGATGTGACTTAGTGGAGTACTATGGTTGCTGAATCTGAGTTTTCTTCCAGCAGAATTATGAATGCAAGAGGTGGTGATGGATGTAGAACTGTGCTGGACTTAATTGTCACGGTCCGGTCTACGGGTGAATGAAGTCCCAGCAGAGGACGTCAGGACCAGGGGCAAGATGGTGAGGTGGGAGCAGGAATGCGAGTCCAGAAACCAGGGGTCTGAGGGTCAGGAAGCAGAAAGTCATGAAGTCAAAGGTTGAGAAGCAAGGAGTCCAGAAGCCGAGGTCCAGGGATCAGGAAGCGGGAATCAGGAGGGCAGATGCAGCAAGGCAGGAAGCGTGTTGCTGTGACAAAGAGCCAAAGGGGACTGCTGACCTTATATCCCTTCCTGGCTCTTGCCACCAGGTGCAGTGAGTTACCAAGTGGCCTCACCGGTGCAGCCGCGCCTTGCCTCTCCAGAACAAACTTAGGAAGGCCCCAGTACTGTGAAGCCCTGCTGGTCACGGGGCCTGGCTCCTGCACGCACTCCTGACATTAATACTGAAATATGACCTACTTTCCACTTACCTTTGAATCTGAGTTTCTAGTATACTGGCTAGGGTCCCAAATGGATTTCCCCACAGTGGTAATTTAGTGAAGTCTCAAATTAATTTAGAAGTCCCAAATTAAAAGTTTTCACATGGAAAGGTACATTCCTAGTTTGCACTTGTTCTAACACAACTGGTACAGGGAACCTGTGGCATTCTACATGTTGCCGGGCTGAAACTCACATCTTCCCTGACCACTGGCCATGCTGAGTCCAACAACATTGGAGCACCAAATCCCCAATCCATGCCCAAAATATTGTGGTTTCCCAAGCCATATAGTGAACATGAGCACTGCCACCAGAGTTACACATGAACATGTTGCAATATTATTTTTTGAAGTAGAAAAATGCATCTCCCTTCTTTCGATATTGGCAAACCAACTCTGCTCTAGGTAGAAAATCTTTTTGCCCTGTTTTCCACCTTTGAATGTAAAGCAGATTCTCATTTTGTTCATTTCTCCGAAGGACTCGGGTACTATTTGAAATGCATCTCTGTGCAGCTAATAAGTTGTTTTGGGTCTAGGGGAAGTAAATTGAACATCTTTTTTTGGTTTTGCCAAAAAGTTATATCTAAAAGCAACATAATGGTATGCCTTTGGAGGAGGAGGAGGAGGAGGAGGAGGAGGAGGAGGAGAAGGAGAAGGAGAAGGAGAAGGAGAAGGAGAAGGAGGAGGAGGAGGAGGAGGAGGAGGAGGAGGAGGAGGAGGAGGAGGGTTGGCCTAACATGCCCCCAATTAAAATAGTACACTGTCAGATTTTCAGAGTCTCAAGGGCTCTGACTAAGTAATCTATCTTAATAACACTTTTCACTTTTAGCTGGGATGCTTCATGACTGTCAACATATTAACATATTAAACATATTAAATCACTATCACTTACAAAAAAATCCAGCTCCATAGGTAATGTGGATGCCATTGCTAATCACTATTGCATGTTTTGCAAATTTCCAAGTTTAAAGGCAATCTCCTTGCTCTCCTTGCAGTAATAGCTTTTTTTTAAATTTTTGTCTTCTGTTGAAAAATGCAATATGGTTTGGTTGCTCAAGTCATCTAAATGTTAACGATGTTACTGTTCCACAACCACCTCTTCAACCAGACTTCCCCAACCAGGTATCCTTCAGATGAGGGAAAGTCCTCTGAGCCTCTTGTGGCAGGGAGTTCCACAAGCTGGAAGCTGCAACTGAAAGGCCCTGTCCACATTTTTTTAAAAACAAACAAACAAACATTTTCTTATTTATAGACTGCATAAATACTTTAAAAATTCCTTTTATGGGTCAGGGAAAGTCCAGGCAAAAAGATAAGTCTTTATGAAACTTCTGAAGCAACTGATGGTTGCCACTTCGCATATTGGAGAGGGAAGGGGAGTTCCACAGAACAGGGATGACAGCAGAAAATGCCTGTTCAGTTCCTTTGCTCTGTTACTATACATTTTCAGGCTGGACTAGGAGATAACTGCTTCTGCAGCAGGAGGGGATTTTAGGACAAACTTTACTGTGAAGCAGTGGTGGCCAAACTCGGTTCTTCAGCTGTTTTGGGGCTACAATTCCCATCATTGCTGACCACTGGTCCTGTTAGCTAGGGATGATGGGAGCTGTAGTTCAAAAACAGCTGGAGGGCCAGGTTTGGCTACCACTGCTGTAAAGGTAAGGTAAAGGTAAAGGACCCCTGGATGGTTAAGTCCAGCCAAAGGCGACTATGGGGTTGCAGCGCTCATCTTGCTTTCAGGCTGAGGGAGCCGGCATTTGTCCACAGACAGCTTTCTGGGTCATGTGGCCAGCATGGCTAAACTGCTTCTGGCACAACAGGACACTGTGACAGAAGCCAGAGCCCATGGAAACACCGTTTACCTTCCCACCACAGCAATACCTATTTATCTACTTGCATTAGCATGCTTCTGAACTGGGACAGGAGCTGGGACAGAGCAATGGGAGCTCACTCTGTTGCGGGGATTTGAACCGCCAACCTTCTGATTGTCAAGCCCAAGAGGCTCGGTGGTTTAGACCACAGCACCACCCACACTGAATACAGTGCCAAATGAACAACATTGCGGTCTAGTGATTTGGTTGTATTCATGGCAAGGACAGTGTGTATGGAAACTATGCGGACCCAGGGATTTGACCTATGTGCTAAAACAGGAAGAGACTATAGTTTGCCAAATTAGATATGCAGTGTGATTTTATGACAGACCACTATCTATTTCTGCTGTCAGTCAGAGGATATCTCTAGGACTAAATGGAAGTGGGTTTCCTCATCAATTTATATTCATGACCCACCAGCATCTCTTTGTACATCTGTCATTCAAAATCAAGATCCCCCCCTCCTCAAAGTGTTAGAAGTGCTATATAAATGTTTTATGTTAATAAAATGGATTGTACACACAGGGCTTCTTGGAAGCTGAGGAAGAGAAACAGAGCATGTAGTTGGAAGTTGTATTTATTATTTACAAGATTGATTAGACAGCTTTCCCAAAAGATCAAGGCAATATATGACAATTCAATAAAACAATCAGATTAGAAACAACCTTTAAAAATTAAAACATGAAAGGTTATGTGCAGCAAATGTCAAAAACATAAGCTTTCAAAGGAAGGACCTGAAAGACTCTAGTATCGTTCTCAGCAAAACAGACACACTGTCAAGTCTTGTTTATTCCTTGTATGCAGGATTAATTATACTGGACGGATAGCAAGTCATTTATGAAAGACAGCTTCTGATCCCAAAATGGTGTGTTACATTTCTGTCCCCGCCCCCTATTAAACTGTTCGTACATAAAGAGATACTTACACTGGAAGAGGTAATACAACATTAAGTTCAGCAATAAGGTGTGAAACAGACTCTCACGAGAGGTTGTGGACTCTCCTTCCTTGGAGGTTTTTAAGCAGAGGTTGGATGGCCACCTGTCATGGATGCTTTAGTTGAGATTCCTGCATTGCAGGGGGTTGGACTGGATGACCTTTGGGGTCCCTCCCAACTATCCAATTTTATGATTCTAGGTGAGGAAATGACATGTTCAAAGTATGATACGGCAGGTTTTGAATGTTATATTATGTTTTCATACTGTATATGTTGGAAGCTCCCCAGAGTGGCTGGGGCAACCCAATCAGATGGGCAAATAATAAATTATGGTGATGATAAAATCTCCCACATTAGCACGACTAGAAGAGACTCTATCATAACAGAGCTCTACTGTGTGGTTATTCTGAAGAGCCATAGCTCATTGGCAGAGCTCATACTTTGCATGCAGAAGGTCACTCTATGCAGGACTGATAGAAAATCCAAATAGTGTAAGCAATACTAAACCAGATACTGTATAGCAATGGTTTCACTTGGCATAAGGCAAGTTCTTTTGGATGTGTGGATCAGATCTAAGATGCCACAAGCATGAGATTGCCCAGAAGCAGATGAGATGATGTGCGTTGCTCAGATCTTGCTGGACTTGGAGATCATAGAGACCAACAGGAAAGTCCACTTTGTGACCAACAGTGTGCAATGTTGCCTGCTGTTTCCATGACATGTAAATAGTCAGACTATACATTTCCACAAAGACACTCTAAGGACTTGGCTACATTAGTAAAAATAAAACATTATAAATACAGTGGTACCTCGGGTTAAGAACTTAATTCGTTCTGGAGGTCCGTTCTTAACCTGAAACTGTTCTTAACCTGAGGTACCACTTTAGCTAATGGGGCCTCCCGCTGCCGCCACACCGCTGCCGCACGATTTCTGTTCTCATCCTGAAGCAAAGTTCTTAACCCGAGGTACTATTTCTGGGTTGGCGGAGTCTGTAACCTGAAGCGTCTGTAACCTGAAGCATCTGTAACCCAAGGTACCACTGTATGTTATAACACTGTGACACCAGATGGTGCTGTAGAGCTGAAATTGGAACTTGATTAAATTTTCCATTGTGAGCTTTAAAACGGTTCCCCCCCCCCACAGCATTTTTTATAGCTGTGTAGATGCAGCCTAAATCCTCAGTCGGTGTTCTCTTCTCCTAAGCAAGCACACCCCACAAAGGCTGATAGAAATCCATTCTACTTGAGGAAGGAGGGAAGTGATATCGGGCTGCATTACAACTCTGATAGTTGGAATTAATTCCTATTGAAATCAATCAGAACAACATGTGATCCAGCAACTAACTTACTCTGGATCCAGCCCACCAGGGGTGCCAACTTGAATAAAATATTGGGGGGACCAGGTAAGCACCACCTCACATAATTAATCGCATGACACAACACACACTATTTGAATGGCAATGCCCGTCAACTTGGGGGAGCCCTCAAATATTTTGGGGGGGGGGGCGAAGACACCTTGGCCCCTAGGAGTTGGCTCCTATGCAGCCCATTGTTTCCTTATGTATATCTTTATAATGATTCAGACCAAAAAAAGTCATCATCCATCTACCTGAACACGCTTTTCAGCATTTTTAAAAAAGATAAAAGTGGAACATCTCCACTTTGCCCATGGAGTTAAATATATTCCATTATATTCAGGCCCATTTAAATGCTTCTCGCTCAATTATATATGCATGTGTATTTATATATATGTAAAATATAAATGGTGTTAGTTCTTCTGCATCACTTATCCAACGAAGTGTTTCCTCACTTGTCCACACATTGCTAAAGGTTCACTCTGCAATTTCTCTGTACTCCAACACTTGATGTTAAGTAGAGGGGAGGAGGAGATAAATAATCCTGTTATTGACACAGTGCTGAGCTAGAGGATCTTTAGATCTGAACTTTTCTGATGTTTAAATAAGTGTTACAGACACAGAAGCACACCCCCTGTGGCTAAGATCTGAAGCTTTTAAGAGTTCCCAAAGGAAACAAATTCTAAATAGCTGAACTGCACTTAACTATGAAAAAGAGCATGTGGCTATGGTCATGTAAATGATGTGCTCTTTGAGTGCGGAGCTAATGTGGATGCAAAGTAATTGTGAGAGGGGACCAATCCACATGCCAGGTTCCCTACATGAATACTAAACCTGAGCTATGGTGAAACATGTTGAGGAAAGGCACATCGAACTACATGTCTGTTTTCCCTTGTACAACCCTGTAATGACCTTTAAAGGCAGTTGATGCCACAGGTGCATGATGTCTGCGGCTGCCGCAGGGAGGACCAACAGAATGGACACAGGAGACTGGTGTTGGGTTGAATTAGACCACAACTTTATCGATTACAGGATAGAGCAGGTTTGGCTAAGACATTGGACATGTATCCTGCATCAAGCTGCCTAATAGCAGGCATAGGCAAACTTCAGCCCTCCAGATGTTTGGGACTACAATTCCCATTATCCCTGACCACTGGTCCTGTTAGCTAGGGATGATGGGATTGTAGTCCCAAACATCTGGAGGGCCGGAGTTTGCCTATGCCTGCTAATAGGAACCAAGTGAGGCTGACCCTGTACTGGGGAGTCACCCTGACATGGATTGCGTGCCACGACACCACACAGGTTGCCATTGGGAGAGGTGTATTGGCCCATCGGTCCCCATAGGGACTCCCAGACAGCGTCGCCCCTCCTGACCCTTCTAACAGGGTACCCCCGCGACTAAGGATTCCAGCCCAATGCCTGCCAAAGTTGTGGCAGTTGCTACAAGGTAGGTGAAAACCTGCAAGACGGCCAAGCCTGAACTGAATATTGTTTCATTTATCCCTTGTTAGGAGTCAACTGGCTGTTGAGTTAGCAGACGAAATGAATTTAAAAGTGATGTGTTTAGTAGTTAAAATCACACACAAGTTGGAACGGATACATATAAATCTGTAATTTATCTAAACAAAACAAAACAAAAAGTTACAGGTGGGTAGCCATGTTGGTCTGCCATAGTCGAAACAAAATAGAAAATTCCTTCCAGTAGCACCTTAGAGACCAACTGAGTTTGTTCTTGGTATGAGCTTTCGTGTGCATGCACACTTCTTCAGAAACAAAACCCACAGCTGGATAAACCAGAAGCAAAAGGCCAACCTTTAGAGACAGTAAAGAAAGACATGACTATCTGGCTTTCTTCTTCTTCTGCAGAACAGGCTTTAAATACAGTAATATACCAAGCTGTTGGTAACTGCTGTGGAAGTTAACAAGCCCTATTCTGTCTCCAAATACATTGGAGGGCTTTTCTAAATCCATGCAAACGTGAGAGTATATGCTTGAGAGAATATGCACAAATAAATCCACATGCTTAAGTTGAATATGGTGGATGAACTTTTATCCTATCTGGTTGAACCCTGAGGAACCAGATGGCTGGTCTGAATCTTCCAACAGGGCCAGCTGCTTTTAGATGCAGCTGGGCTTCAGCTAATGCCCTGCTGTCCCTGGACGAGGTTTTCCAGGGAGAGTAAAATAATGGTCTCTCAGGAGGGCATCAGCTGAAAAAAAGAACAGTTGGCATGAGAGAGGAGGATGAGAGGAGAAGCAGCAGAGGGAGCGACTCATTCACATTATGCCAGTCAGCCAGAACTATCCTTACAAGGCATTTTCAATGTCAACGCAGCGGTGGGAAGTGTCACAAATTGAGAATAGACTTCAGACAGGATTGGGAATAAAGAACTAGCTTTATTTTCATGGCTGTGACTGTGAGCAATGCTAGATCATCCCAGAAAGGAATTATATTGAAAAATAGAATGAACTGGAGCCTCCATAGGCATATTTTTGGGCTGTTTCTGCATTGCACATTGACCAGATATATAAAAAAGTGACATTGTGGTCTATATTTCTGTGATGACTGCAGTTGCACGCCCTGTGAAGGCTGAATTTAACCAACCAACCAACCAATCTGAAAAGGACTTTTGTGAAGAATTTCTCTGTCTTCTACAGGTGAAACTTGAAAAATTAGAATATCGTGGGAAGGTTCATTTCTTTCAGTAATTCAACTTAAAAGGTGAAACTAATATATGAGGTAGACTCATGACATGCAAAGCAAGATATGTCAAGCCTTTATTTGTTATAATTGTGATGATTATGGCGTACAGCTGATGAGAACCTCAACATAACAATTTCAACTTGGGGGTTTTCATCAGCTGCGTGCCATAATCATCACAATTATAACAAGCAAAGGCGTGACATATCTCACTTTGCATGTCACGAGTCAATCTCATATATTAAACTCCAGTAGCTAATGAAAACAATTGCTTACATAAATGGACTTTTCCATGATATTCTAATTTTTCGAGTTTCACCTGTATTTCCAAAGGACAGGGACCAGCAGGTTGAAGAGGGTTTTGCCTATCCAGTAGCCGGGATGGAATAGAATCATCAAACTGAATCGTATAATTGTAGAGTTGGAAGGGACCCCCAAGGGACATCTAGTCCAACCCCCTACAATGCACAGCTATCATCACATTAGAACTTTCTTGCAGCAAAACAACACACACATGCACACAAACTAGAATCTCTGTTTCTCATGACATAAATTATCAATTGTCCAATTGGAAATGTTCAGTCGTTCTGATACAAACCTTTGCAGCTTCTTCCCTGCAGCAAGAGGTGTTGAGTGCATTTATTCAATAGGAACTGGCAACCTTTTTAAAATAAAAATAAAAATTGTAATGTTTCTCCCAAATATGTCATGCTGATGGTTTTGTGATAGAATGTCAGATTACATTTACCACTGTATTTATGGGGCTAGAGAATGTGGGTGGGAGAGCCTCTTTAGAAGTGCAATAAAGAACCCATGAACATTATTATATTATAATCCCGTATAAGTTAAGCATCAAAATTACTTAAAAGCATACTGAATGCTTTTTGTGTACCCAATAGGTTTTTTAATGTTTAGACAGAACCATCAAACTATAAGCTCCTCATACATAAACATTTCAGGAAACCTGATACACACATATATACTTTATGCCTTAGAGAAAGAGAACTGTAAATTTGTATTAAATTTAAAACCTCTTCAATGTGATTTCAGCAACTTCCAGTGATAATTTAATCAGTGCCAGAGTATTTTTAATATCCCAAAAGTCTTAAATGTAACTTGAATATTTTGCTTTGGGTATTGCAAGAGCTGATTCTCTGTAATGGGTCTTTGGGCTTCAACGCTAATCTGCTTCTATCTGTTTGTAGAAGAAAGGAAATGTTTGCCTGAAATGCTGTAATCATATAGCTGGCATTGAACCTGTAGACACGAACAGCATTTAGTACATACTTGACTCTCAGTCCAAAGAATTACCATTTTGAAGGCAAAATGAGATGCATTTAAGCCTCCGCTGGATTTCAGCCATACTCTACAGACTTTAGGACTATGCAACAATGTCGAGCCATTGAAAGTGCCAAGATGGTTTCAGCTTAATTTATTGACCGTGTTCATTTCACTGATTGGAATATTAGGGCCACATTTATTTATTTATCTATTTATTTCATAAAACGTACACAGCACTTGATTGAAAAGAAACCTCAAAGCAGTTTATAAAAATGATTAAAAAAAAAATCACAACAGTACTTTAAAACATACAGAAGTTGAAATACTAAAACAGATTAAAATGACCTCAACTTGCTAAGCACCTGGGTAGGTTTGTCTAAATAAGAATGTTTTGTTGTTTAGTCATTTAGTCGTGTCCAACTGTATGGTGAAGGTATCTGCTTCATCTCAATAGGCACGGAGTTCCAAAATTTAGTCGCTGCCACACTAAACAACCAAGTTCTTACAAATGCAAATTAATTGGGGTGAATTTTATACTGGGCTTGGTTAAGGAAAAGACAAGGGCAGACAGCTTTCCTGTGTTCTAATGAAATACCTCTTAGAAATGTCTGAGCAAATAAATGACAAATAGGTTAATTTTATTTATTAATTTGGGAAATGTTAAGTTGTTCTGCAGCACAAGGCTGCTAGGTCAGAGCACACTTAAAAACTGTTAATTTACAGGCCATAACCCAATGAGAAAAATCAGAAGACAGAAGGTTAGCAGGCTAGAATGCATGGGCAAGTAAAACATTTCTCAATTGGCACCAATATGACATCAGGGCTGGTTCCAAGTGAGCTTCTCTGGGTAGGGCATTCCAAATACAAGTTACCACAAGTGAGAAATCCCTGCCTATTTGACTTCTTGTGCCAGGAGAACTCAGTAAAACCTCTGCTGGTGACCATGAGGTTTGGTCAGGAATATGTGGTAGGAGACAGCGCTTCTGTATCTCAGACATGAGCAGTGGTGGCCGACCCTGAAAATGACATCGCTATGCGTGCTTGTATTTTTATTTTTTTTTAAAAAAAGATTTTTATTAAAGTACGAGAATTTTTACATACATTATATTCTCTCCTTGCAGTTTTTAAATATCCCGTAACATTTTTTCCTTTCCCTTCCCACCCCCCTCCCCCACCCATATCCATTGGGAGGGTTCAAACGATTGTCCTCAGCCATGGGCACAATGTCTTTAATTTCCACTGTTCCAGTAGTTGTTATCCATTGAAGATAGGGGTTCCATCTGGTCTTTATAATAGTAGACTTGCCTCCATGTTGTTTCCTGTGATGTTACTGCAACGATGTCTGACTGAATAAATCCAAACAAATAATTAGTCCAGACCTCTACTGTCCATTTTTCCTTATCTTTCCAACCTAAAGCTATTGTTGCCTTTCCCGCTAGTATCATTACATTGAAGGTGAGCTGGTCACCTTTCTCTATGGTCGTGTTTCCAAGAATACCCATTGTCATGAGATTGAAGTCTATAGATAACTTCATTTTAAAAACTTCATTAATAACCTTAAGGATTTTATTCCAAAATCCCCTTACCTCTGGGAATTCCCAATACATATGGGAGAACCATCCCTTGGCTTGTTCACAGTGCCAGCAGTTAGGGTTCAATCCTGATAGCTATGTGTGCTTGTAAAGCTGATTGCAGAGCAGAGTTGGAAGGGGCATGGGAAAGAGTGACCTTAGAAAAGAAAAAAAATAACCCATTTAGTGTTGGCCCCCTCCTCTACAAGGATACCAGGAAAATTGATTGGCAGATAAAGAGGTACCTTGGAAAGCTACCCCTCCTGAGTGATTAGAATAGCTCAGAAATGGTTATAATGAGGAGATACTACACTAACATGAGGCCACTGATATCCTTTAATTCAGCTCTATTGTGGACTTTTCTGCAGCTGATAAAGTTGCACTGTAATTAATGGTTTGCCCGAGGACCAGCCCTGATATAGCCAAAAAAATAATAACCACATCTTGCATTTTCTGGAAGGCAACCTGAAAGCCTGTTTTGATACCGGTCCCAGCCTCCTGTATCTCAGTACAGGTTAAACGCAGCAGAGTTCCCTGTATCACGTTAGTGGTGTTTCATTTTATTCTCTAAAGTTGAATCTGTATCCTGAGTCATAAGCACAAATATAACCCATTAGCTTTCTCAGCAACACTGATGGCAGCAACAGCAAAACCATATGTTCTCCATTTGATTTACCATCAGCAGCAACTGCCTGGCTGCCCACAGTTATTCTCTGCTTAATAATATTGGCTCATAATAAGTGAATATCTGCTATTAACTAGCATGTGAAGAATTTTTAATAGGAATCATGATGCCTCCGGTTTTGCGCTTCTATAAATCTCTTCCTCCAGTGCTGCACTGTTGGAAAACTAAAAGAATTTCCCCAGTGTGTGAAAGCAGAATGGCTTTGACTTCAAGTGATGTCAATTACTGAGCAAGCTTGAGGGTGGGGGTGGGGGATGAAACTGAGCATCTAACTGCATACACACACACTTTGATTTTTGTGCAGTGATCAGTGATGGACTTTGCTAAGCTGCTTCTCTGGATTATTATTTTTTGATGCTGCTACATCAATAAAAACTTCAGCTGTAATTTATCCACTTCATCTGTGTTGCACTGTGGTCAAAATGAATGTGTCATCTATGCCTTAGATTTTACCATCAGTTACTTTATGCTTGTCTTACTGCTATTACAGGCCAGTCTTTTACTTTCCAATCTTTTTTTGTGTACTCTTCTCCTATCTACTTCATCTCGTCTCAATACAAGCCTGCATTGCCTAAATGTATTGACTGTCCTGGCAAGCAGGGAACTGTGTGCTTCAACAGCATGGCTATGTACCCACAGGAAAGCTAGGCCATATTTTATCTATATATGCATGAGCTTTCTCACACCTCTTTTGGCACAGCTGTGAGATAAAAGGCATTTGCTTCCAGTTTCAACTAACCAATGTTTGTTGTTGCATCCAGACCTAGACAAACTGTGGTTAGTGTTAAAAATGGTTTCTTGAACAAAGCCAACATCAAATCATGGCCAGTGAAATACTATTGAATAAACTGACTTGTTCACGAATGTTTCTGTTTTGCGGTTCTAGAAAAGCCTTTGGCGAATGATGCTTTGAGGCAGAAACCTTTGCTCAGTGAGTGAATCCAGGTCTTGAAATGAATTCTGTGTGGGATGTTAGTACGGAAATGGGGGAAAGAAAAGGCAACAGGGAAAAAAAAGGGAAACATAGACTTAATTGATCATTTCTTTCTTATTTTTTTTTAGGAATGCTGTGGAAGAAAACAAAAAACTCTATGCAATTTATGACACAAGGTAAGTCATAAAACTGTGCAAAAACAAAAAGTGCAAAAAACAAAACTGAGATGTAAAAGTTTGAGATTCTTTAGTCACTTAAGAAAAATCAATTCAATCATTTAATAATGCCAATGGTTCCAAACATTTTCAGTTTTTTGGGCTCTGATTTGGAAGGTTTTTCATGCTTCTCTTTTTTTCAAAAGTCAATAAACAGAAAATCTGAGGTCTAGAAGAACTGTGTGCATCTTTTCATCATTTTTATATAGATATAGAACTAAATATTGCCTGGCTAAATAAAACATGGAAGAAGGAGCTGATTTACCCTACCAAGGAACTTAAAAGTATTTTATTCTGAGCTATTCCCCCCAAGCCCCCCCCCCCCACAGGTGAAATTATGGGTGGAAAAGTTGATGAAGGAAAACATTTTGAGCAGAAAACTCAGGTCCTGTCAACTTTGATTTTATTTGATTTACTGTATTTCTCAGATACTTTTCATTCAAATGAATCTCAAAGTAGCTTACAAACGATGAATAACAATAACAGAACAGAACATAATAGAACAAATACAGTAAAATCATATAAAATAACTAACAAATCATCAATAAAAAATCACAATCTGTTAAACACTATTAACAACATGGCAATTAAAAAGAATCTGAACATCACAATTACAGCAACTTTACGATTAAAAAATCAATACAGCATTTATAATCTATCAAACAATATTAACATTAACAAAACAGCAGCTAAAAAAATCTAAGCACTGTTCAGTTCATACACAAACTGTATAATAATAATAATAATAATAATAATAATAATAATAATAATAATAATTTCTTTGTACCCCGCCTATCTGGCTGGGTCTCCCCAGCCACTCTGGGTGGCTTCCAACAAAGATTAAAAATACATTAAAATGTCACACATTAAAAACTTCCCTAAACAATTACTCAAGTTATTTCCTCTTCCTCTTCTCTAGCTCACAAACTCTGAAACTTCTTTCTAAGTTCGAACCAGTTTAAAAGCTGGTTTATTGTTTTGTAGTGCCAAATAACAATAAAACCCACCCACTTTCCCCCGCCACTGTTCCTCTGCCCAAACTTTCAGACTCCCGAGGCAGCTTTTGATTAAAAACAAAACTGGGGGAAAGAAACGCACAACTGTATATCATGTCTAGTTTGGCGCTAGAGGGGGGGGTGGTCTTGAAAATGATGTATGGTTTTTGTTTTTTAATCAGAGCACATGGCTATTCATAGAAGCTGGCATTTGCTTTCCCGAGAACTTGTATCTGTGACTGATAGGTTTTGGGCAACTTACCAAAATGGGGTTTATAACATATTGGCTTATCAGACATAGCAATGTCTTAAGTCTAAAAGAAGGAGGGGGCGGGTATTGTTGCAGGAGTACCACGCATGTTCTGATGAGATACGTTCTTTATTTGACCATAAAGTGCACACCTAGGCATACTGTAGTTCAGTTCTACAGGCACAGTAATATTCTACGTAATAAAGTTATGACACTGACACCTGTCATACCATATGCTCTAGAGAATATTAAGACTGCAGTGGAAAATTCCATTTATGATCTCAGTGTACAACTGCCCTGATTAATTTCCCAGGCCTGAAAAGCAAATGCAGTCTTCTTCAACAGCCATGAAATTACCATAATGTAACAGAGTGCAGGGTTGGCGGGTGGGGGGAATCAAACCCAGCAAATTTAATACCCCCCCCCCCAAAAAAAACCTGGTAAGCAACTGGTTTCTTGGGGGGCGAATTTGAGGTAGGAGTAACTGGTGAGGCAACATCTCTGCTAGCATCTTTTAAAGCAGAGGTGGAGAACCACAAGCATATAGAAGAAAAAGAGGAGGAGCAGGAGGAGGAGGAGGAGGAGGAGGAGGAGGAGGAGGAGGAGGAGGAGTTTGGATTTGATATCCTGCTTTATCACTACCCGAAGGAGTCTCAAAGCGGCTAACATTCTCCTTTCCCTTCCTCCCCCACAACAAACACTCTGTGAGGGTTGAGAGACTTCAAAGAAGTGTGACTAGCCCAAGGTCACCCAGCAGCTGCATGTGGAGGAGGGAGGAGCGGAGACGCGAACCCGGTTCCCCAGATTATGAGTGTACCACTCTTAACCACTACACCACACTGGCTCTCTCACACTGGCATTATTGACAAAATGCAGCCCTCCAAGTCTTTCCATCTGGCCCTCAAAACTCTCACTAGGCCAGGCATAGGCAAACTCCGGCCCTCCAGATGTTTGGGACTACGATTCCCACCACCCCTGACCACTGGTCCTGTTAGCTAGGGATTATGGGAATTGTAGTCCCAAACATCTGGAGGGCTGGAGTTTCCCTATACCTAGGCCATTTCCTCTTCCCAGCCACACCCTTCACAGGCTCCATTCTGCACTATCCTTGGCCCATGCATTAACACACCTCAGTTGGTTAGAGCATGGTGCTGATAGCTCCAAGGTTGCAGGTTCAATCCCCGTATGGGACACCTGCATATTCCTGCATTGCAGGGGGTTGGACTAGATGATTCTAAGGATCCCTTTCAACTCTATGAATGTTTCTAGCTGGTTGGACTATGTCCTTGAATTGTGATACCTTAAGAAACAAACACCAAGGAAATCACAATTCCTTTTTTCAATACTTTTTTTCACAGCAGTTGCATTTATTCACTACAGTAATTTTGTAACGCGTTTTTAATTTTATTTATTTATTTTTTAATTCCAATGCAGCTAAAGTAGTACTAGATTTTGCAATTATGCAAATACTGGAAGAAGCCCTAGAGCAGATTAAACAAGTGTTGTTCACTCTTTTCACTATATTAGTCCAGCTTTGATGGGCGCAGGTGGTCTTAAAACGATTAACAGAATTCCCTTATTAATAATCTGTATGTATCTTACAAGATAGTATTGCTATTAAGTTTGGAGCACATCAGAGGAACAATCCAGCCAAAGTTAAGCTCTTTAACTCACCCTTTGAAATGTGGGCTTAGCTCCCACACATTGAAATCATATTTAACTGTGCTTGCTTTGGTTGAATTATGCCCTATATAAAGGAAGTGTGAGCACAGATATTACATTTTAAGCAATGAGGCTAGTCCATTTGGGGAAATGTCAGCCAGTTTCCACCTGCCTGCCTTTTTACTGACAAGCAGCCCGGGGGGGGGGGGCAGCACTGCCTGTCAGCTTGCTCCTCCTTAGATTATGTGTTGCCCTTATAAAACTCACCTAGGAGCAGAATGAGAACAAAACTATAATTAGTTAATTTTGCCTATCATTGGCTCTACCTACTGTTGTGTTCCCTGCTTTCCATCCTACCAATACCAATAGTCACCAGTCACCACTGATTTTAAGTGGAGCAGAAGCAGTCTGGTAGTGACATTGCTCACCTCGAAACCCTTGCCTTGAGATCATGCTCTGGGGGACGGAAATATTTTGCATGCTTCAGGCCACACTGGAGGAAAACATGCAATTATGGTTATCTAGTATGGCTAGTGCCATACTAGGACTGTACCGGCCATTTTTTCTGAATAGAACCAAGGTACGGTTGCACACTTACTGATCCAGTGTGTTTGATTTGCCAATGTCTTTGTAACTCTGATTGCAAAGCCAAAAGTTCATTCCTTGCCCAATAGTATTCACCTATTGCGAATGCTCTTATTGAGAGTAACATCTGCTTTTTTCAAATCCTGATGAACCAGCATACATTGGTTTATGGTATGGCAAGCTCACCATTTTTGTCAAGTTTCATTTTTGTCCTAGAACATCCCCTCCCCACAACAGATGTGTCCCAGCAGTGCCATTTAGGAAGGGCACACACCCCTGTACATTTTGAATGAAATGTGAATATTCCACAAAAGCATCTATTGTTTTTTTCTGGCAAACTTACTGTTTTCGTGTACTCAGTTACTATTGTTATGATGCATAAAAACCGTGCAGTCCTAAGCACATTTACTCAGAAGCAAATTTCACTGAGGTCAGTAGGACTTACTCTCAAATCCTTATAGGACCGCAACCTCAATACAGTCATACATTGGTTGCTGAACACCTTGGGACTTGTACGTTTTAGCTCCGGAACAATCGAAAACTGGACGTGAGTGTTCTGGTTTCCAAACGATTTTTGGAAGCTGAACATCCCATGTGGCTTCCACGGCTTCTGATCAGCTGCAGAAGCTTCTTGCAGCCAATCAGAAGCCACGCTTTAGTTTCAAAACATTTTGGAAGTCAAACATACTTCCGGAAAGGATTTCATTTGACTTCCAAGGTACAACTGTATGTTTTTAAAGCACATTGCTTTCTCCCCTGCAGTTTGATGCTTAGTAAGCTTTTCGTTGTTTCTGATAATCCAGTCTTCTCACACCCACCAATCAGTACCTGATAGCTCTTTTCTCTTCACTAGTGAAATCTGTAATGGCACACACAATGTGTGCCTCCTCTTTCTCAAATTGTTTTACATTGTTTCCTTGAAGAGAAACACACACACACACACACACACACACCAGTTTGCCAAAAGAGGATAGGAAAAAAAAACCTGGAAATGAGAATTAGCCAGATGAATTGATAAAAGTAACAAGATTCAGTTTCCACCAGAGGAGAACTCCCAAGTCACTTCTGGTATTATTCCACATCTTTTAAAAATGCTGTCTAAAAAAACACGTGCCATCTTATGTTTAAATAATATCAACTAACACATTATGATCATTTCAATTTGTAAAGGATCACATGGAAGTAAGAATCCGGAGAAGCAAACAAATGCTCCCTATCCATAATAAATTAAACCTCCCCGCCCCCAATGGACTATCAGCAAGCAAACAGAAATTTCACAGCAAAGCTAAATGGGAGAAATAACTTTATAATTATAACAGATTTTACACATCTTACACAAGTGTTGATTTGTTAACACCTTACATTTCCTTCCAATTTGCCTATATAGGGCATTACTCAGAAACACAATGTCTGATGATGATGTATATTTCCTTAATAAGAAATCTCATTCTTTTTTTAAACAAGAAAAAATATATCTTCCAATGTGTTATAGATTTTAAAGAGAAAGCTGAATGTGCATGAGTTGGAAACTATGTAGAAGGCTGGGCAAGTGGAGCCAAGATAGTTACGTCTCAGTTTAGCCTTATTCCAGGTCAGCAAGATAGGGCAGAACAGCTGCTTTAGTAGGCATAAGACCCCTGAAGTCAGGCAAATGCGTGATTATTTAATGTCATTGTTATATCTCAGAGAGCTGAGGCCCCGGGTCCCTTTTGGGTTGCCAGGGGAGCTACGGCACAAAACTTGACAGTACCAGATTATAGTGACCACAAGAAGAACTATCTAGCCTGTTAAGTATTCTACCACTCTTTGTGGGCCAATTCATGCAGGCTTGTGGCCAAAGCTTAGTGGTGCCAATGGAATCTTCCCTGCCTCGCCCAAATAGCAACTTGGAGGGAGGGCTTTGCGGGAGGGGGGCTATGGTGCAGGAGAAAAGAGTTAAACCCACCTACCCATGTGGTACAATCCTAATCCTGCCTGGGGCCACAAGAGATGCTATTGACACTTCTGCAAAAAAAGAAAAAGGCAAGTTCAAAGCTGTCTTCAAATGTGAAGGGGCTCCATGTAAGTCAGAGCAGAGCAGAGATTCAGGCATGTTGCAGGACCTCGGAGAGCTCCAAGTAGAACCAAAGCCAAGTCTAGGCCTGGAGAGGAGCACAAAAGCAGTAACCATTGCTTGCTAGAGATATTACTTATTTATTTATATTTATATTTATTTATATTTATATTTTGTCATTGCTTGTTAGAGATGTCTTGTAAAGACAGCTCTTTGGCTCAGCCTTTCCCTGACTGGACCCTGTTTTATATGTTTGAATCACCTGAATCCCTGTTTTATTTGGTTTTATATACTTTTATATGTTTTTATGCTATCATTTCATCAGCTTTATGTTGCAGTTTGGTTTTAATGATATTGTTTGTTTTAGTTACAGTTAGGTAGCCGTGTTGGTCTGCCATAGTCAAAGCAAAATAAATTAAAAAATTCCTTCCAGTAGCACCTTAGCACCTCTAAGGTGCTACTGGGAGGAATTTTTTTATTTATATTGTTTGCTTTATATTGTATACAAATAGGGATTTCAAAAAATATTAAGCAGCTTAATAAAATGTGGCCAGCATGACTAAGCCGCTTCTGGCAAACCAGAGCAGCACATGGAAAAGTCGCTTACCTTCCTGCTGGAGCGGTACCTATTTATCTACTTGCACTTTGAATTGCTTTCGAACTGCTAGGTGGGCAGCAGCTGGGACAGAGCAACGGGAGCTCACCCCGTCATGGGGATTTGAACCGCTGACCTTCTGATCAGCAAGCCCTAGGCTCTGTGGTTTAGACCACAGAGCCACCCACATCCCACTATTAAGCAGCTTATAAATGCTTTAAAATAAATTAAACTGGCTACAGTAAAAACAACAACAACAACAAAAACCACCCAAAGAGGGCTACTGTGACACACTGAACGCTTTGCTCTCAAGCCTGGAATCTAGGGAGTTGTGCCAAGGGCTTCTTGAGGTGGAGAGGGTTTTGAGAGGTGGCACCATCCATAGAAGGAAGTGCCAAGTCTATGGGGCAAGAATGAAGAAAGGACAGAGCAGACAAGCTTTGGAATGCCCAGGGTGGTGGAGCTAGAGAAGCAAAAAATATCATTAAAAGGGATGTAGCAGGCTACAAGATCAGAAAGCCCTGCAGGGCAAAGCCATGGGAGGGGTTGAAGGTAAAGTGAAGGCAGGAGTGCCAACTTGGCCCTGCGACCGTGGGTACATGGCCCTGGCACCAAAATTTGTGGGTGCCCATCCCCTTCATGGGTAATTTTGTGAGATCGGGCACCCAGGGAGTTGGCACCTATGAGTGAAGTAGCTTGCACAGCATACAGGAAGAGGGCTGCTGCAAGAAGGGTTGCTGCGTGACTCACCTTTGGGCTGCCCTCCATCACCTAGTGTTCTGTGGGGCATGTGAACCGACCTTTCATGTGGGGAAACCTGTCCCAAGAAAGGACACCTCTGCAGATTTCCCGGCCTCAGGAAGGAAGGAGGGAGGGAAATGAAGGGCACGAGGACTGGTGGATGGCGCGTGAAGTCCTTGCTTTTTCACCTTGCGGGTTTATTTATTGTGAACCTGTGGGGAAAGCAGGGTATAAAAGCCTAGAGCAAAAAGAAATCTCAGCACACAATCATAGAATGGCAAAGTTGGTCATCTAGTCAACCCCCCTGGAATGCAAGACCCTCAATTATAGCATCCATTCCCTGGTGGTCTAGTGGTTGGCGCTCTCACCGTTGTGGCTCGAGTTTGATTCCTGGTCAGGGGAAAGAAAGAAAAACTATAGCATCCACGACAGACAGATGACCATCCAACCTCTGCTTAAAAACTTCCAGGCAAGGAAACTCCCCAACCTCCCAGCAGATGCATAAGAGGAGCAGTTTATGATGAGGGGAAACTTCCGTAGCTCAGCCCCAACCCAGCCCAACTTGGGCTGCTTTCCTAGGCGCTTCGAGGCCCGCTAGCCACTGGCAGCCAGCAGGGCCAAGAGGGGGCGAGTCCTCCGCGCTGAGGGAGGCACTCCTCCAAGGGCCTAGCCCCATGGCTCCCAGCCATGCCCTCGCTCCGTCCGCACACGCCCCTCTAGCTGGCCCCGCGCTGCCATTCGCGCCTCTCAGGAGAAGCTGCACCTGTGGCTGCCGCCGCCTGTCCCACGCCTGCTTTGGCGCGCGAGGCTCCACCCGGCTCGCGCCTGAATGCGCGCCCGGCATTGGCGCTGTCGCCAGCCGCCGCCGCCGCCGCCGCCTCAGTGCAGGCAGCACTAAGCGGAGGAGGGCGGGAAGGCGGCTGCTGCTGCTGTTGGTGGTGGTTCCTACCGAGGTGGCCTCAGCTTGGCCCGAGGCGCCCGGCCACAAGGGCTCTCTGGAGGTGCCTGCGTGGCATGGACGGCGCCCAGAGGAGCCGAGCAGAGTCTCCTCGCGGGAGAAGGCGGCGGCGGCGCCCGTCCGAGCTCGGCGCCCGCAGCTCGCCGGTGCCCTGAGCGCCAAGTCCGAGCCGCGGCGCTCCCTCCCTGGGCGAGGCGTGTGGGGAGGGGAGGGGGGGGGGAGAGGACCGGGCGGCGCGGGGTGGGGGTGCTGGGGGAGCAGTTCTCCTCAGCTGCCTCTCGCTCGCTCTCCTCAGGAGCTTCGCCTCAGCCTCCTGCGCTGGGCGGGAGGGGTGGGCGGGGGGAGCGTCGGAGGAGAGAGAGAGAGAGAGGCAGGCGAGGGGACTGTCGCCTCCGCCTCTTCCTCGGCGGCTCTCGGGCAGCCGGAACCGCACGCGGCCGCGGCGGCAGCTGCTGCTGCTGCGGCGGGAAGGGAGCCCGGAGCGGAGGGATGTGGGGCTTGGGACGAGGCAGGATCTTCGGCGTCTTCTCCGCTCCGGTCCTGGTGGCCGTGGTCTGCTGCGCCCAGAGGTAGGAGCGGCGCCTGGCGGGGAGGGGAGGGAGGGGACGCCGCGAGGGGGTGGGGAGGGCTGCGGCTCCACCAGCCACCCGAACTGACCAGAGCTTCTTTTTCTGCCCCCCTTGCCGACATCTCTCTCCTCCCCTGTCCCTGCCTCGCTACTTCGCCTTTCTTCCCCTCGCCCCTCCTTGTCGCCGTTTTGCATCTCTTTCCTTTTATCGCTTCACTTTTCCTCACCCCGCATATTTTAATTTTATTTTGTAAAAAAAAACCCTTCACATCTTTTTTGGACTTTTCTTATCCCTCTCAACCTTTTCAATCTCTCTCCCCCCCCCCCCCCGCTTTCAAATATCTCCTCAAACTCCTCCTTTCCCCACAGTGTGAGCGATCATGGGAACATGTCCTTCGTGAAAGAAACGGTGGATAAATTGCTGAAAGGCTACGACATTCGCCTCAGACCGGATTTTGGAGGTGAGTCTCTGGTTTGGTGTCTCTATTCTTTTCTGTCTCGGATTCTGTGCGGGTTCTTTTTTTTTCCTCTCTTGAGGGCGGGGAGGAGGAATATTCTTGAGAGAGAGGAGGGGGGGAAACCCCATGTTTCTACGGAGTGTGGGGCCAAGTGACACCGTCTCCTGTTCTCCACTAGGCCCCCCAGTGAACGTCGGGATGAACATAGACATTGCCAGCATCGACATGGTGTCAGAAGTCAACATGGTGAGTAGGTCTCTGGTGACTTCCGCACGGACATGGCTGGGAACTTACTGTGTTGGATGTAAGGCTTTTTCAATGGTCCTGAATCTCGGTTTTGGTGATCACGCTCAGAGGCGGAGGAATTGTGGAATTTTAGAGTTGGAAGGGACTCCAGGGCCACCTTTTCTAGTCCGCGCTCCCCTCCAGGAAGCTGGAGTGTGCTTAGGAGGGGCAGTAGGTGGAAGGGTGTTGAATAAGAGGCCCTTTCAGCCAGAGAGCAGAGAGCACCTACACTGAAAGTTTCGACAAGTGCTGGAAACAAGCAGTTTCTAATCTTCGGCATTTTCTGTCTGAGGTGACCCTGGCCCCTGTTATATATACATTGAGCCACCCCATAATGGTTTGTGATGCTACTCTTTGCTGCTTGGCGAGGACCGCTTGTTGATTTGAGAAGTTGTAATGCAGCAAAAGCCGGTCTAATGACTGGCTTGGGTGTGTCATATGCAGTTAGTACTTACATGTGGGGGTGTTCAGTTGATGGCAGCAGAGTAGACTGCATGCTGAAGGGGATAAAGCAGGATTTCAGAGTGCTGTCTCAGGTGCTGAAAGGGAACTTCTGTTGCCCAGATGCATCTGTTGTTCCTGCTTCTTGCTGGGATTGCAGATGTCACCCTAATCAGAGTTTTAAAACTGCACTGCTTGTATTGTGTGTGAAGGAGGCATTGCATTGTCTAAATCATGACCTGGTTCCACTTAAAAAACCCATGCTGCTTGTCACCGCTGTAGAGCATGTAACATTTCAAATAATAAGTGCAAATAATGTTGAACCAACTAACAAATGTGTGGCTTTGCCATGCGGCAAATGTTTTTTGGCACATGAGAACTTACACTGCATCCTATTCCCACTTTCCAGGGAGTAAGCCTCAATGACGTTAATGAGGCTTACTTCTATGTATACGTTTGCACTGTTAAACGTAAAAGATATATCACAATAGAGCTGGGATCTCACTAATGACCTGGGTAGGGAAACTTTCCCCCCAATATTAAATGGGATATATGTGCAAGCACTTTATTGTATTTTACAGTCCTAAATATACCTTGTTGAAATGCTTCATTTACAAAAAGAGATCTCTAGAAGACTTATTGTAAAAACTATGGCATAAATATCAAACATATCTAGAAGTCTCAAGTTAGTATTAATATATTATACTAATGGGGGTTATACTTTTATTTATACAGATGTTCTTTAGTAATAAACATGTTGGGTGTTGTGATTTGAAAATAAATAAAAGAGAATGTATCAACAATGTTTTAAAGAATAAACAGAATAGAGGAAATATTAGAGAGAAACAATTTTTAAGTTGCTTCCTAATCCTCTACAAAACTGGATAACATAGTTTTCTAAAATCCCCTTTGTTGTGCTTCATTGTATGTTTAGAAGGTGTTGTATAGATTGAATTTATTTGACCCAATAGAGTACTGTATTCTTAATACAATTATGAGCAGAATAAAATACTTTTTTGTGTTTGGTTGTTTGGGAAATCTTAAAAGGTGTGGCTTCTGCAGAAGAAACAGCATGATTAAAATATGTTGACATATTACTTGTTACTTAGATGTTAAAAACATCACAGTTATTTACTATTGAACCTAATACCTTTACAGTCGCTAAATGATTTTGTTTGTCAGATTTATTAAGTTTAGAAGTTATTTGTGTTTCTATAGTTCTTTGGTGATTCATAATGGTCTGAAATAATGCAAGAGGCAGGTGATTCTGTTTCCTGTTCTCAGATGGGACACTGGTTCTTAACACAATATTGAACACATTACTTATCTGCCCTGGAAAATATCAATTGTGGTTTCTCCTTTTTCTCTCTTATGCTGTTTTATATTTAGTACTCCAATCCTAACCAAATTTTCTGGGGAATAAGGATCCTTTTGGATGTGATAGAGAAGTGCAGTGAACAGGAAACACAAATTAAGTGTACTTCCTGTCTTTCTGTATATCGTCAAATTAGAAACAGCTTCCAATTCCAATGGGTGCTTTCCAGTATTAATCATGCTTAGATAAGACCTAGTGAAATCTCTATCTACTGTGAGTATGACTTATTTGGCTATCACCCATTGATTTTAATGGGCCTTGTTTCTAAGTAATTCTGTGTAGGACTGTATCCTAATGCTTTGACAGCTTAACTTATTATCTACACTTCTTTTTGAGTAGGTGTTTACTGTTTTTCAACTTCAGGAAATGCTGGTGGATATTTTCAGAGTATTTTCTTCAAAGGGTGTTGCCGAAAAATAGCTGAGGAAGCTGCAAGTGAAATTAGAAGGAAACAGAACACACGAGTCATTGTTTTGTGATACAATGCAAACTTAAAACACGTGTTCTGTACCCTCAGTTACTGTCAACTCAGGGCAGAGAGCTGGCTGTTATCTCAGCAGACACGTGGTCCCAACTCTGTGTTTTGAGATAATGGGGATTCTGAAGGAAGAACATCCAGAAGGTTAGCCAGGTTTGGCTTATGGCACCTTGAAGACTAACAATTTTATGATGGCATAAGCTTTTGTGGACTTTTGTGGACATTATCCAGAGTTACAGTTATGTTATCTAGAGTTGCAGATACAGGTACACATAGTGGCGAGGATGAGGATTGTAAACAGTGAGGTGAGAAGGAAATTAAATTCAGGAAAGTTCTGCAGTTCATTTCCTTAATTCTTCATGGTGCCGCAAGTCTCTTTGTTGTTTCTGGAACAAGAAGCCACTTGGAGCAACACTTTCCTAAGCACAGCAATTCATAGCTGCAGATGCCTTTTCCAAAGTCCTCCCCCCACCCTCACAACTGGGGAAATGATGGAAAGCTGTTAGGGCCATGGTGGGATTTTCAGGGGAGACACTAGCTGCTCATGCTAAATTCATAAGCAGGGTGTGATGAAAATATATATTGTATATCCTCAGCATCTGCTCAATTAGAACTCCAAAAAAAAATTGTCAGGACTAGAGATTTTTTCAGGTTGGCAAATTGGTATAGCCATAAGTTGAATTGGCTTTAAGTTGCCTGAACTTTGCTGCTGCAACTAGCTATAATAAAATGTCTATACTGCCTTCCCTGCCCCCAGTATTTGCAGAGAGTGCATGGAAGAAAAGACCTCATTGCACAATTATGGCCCTTCCCCATAGTAATTGGTAAACAACTCTGGAGTCTATTGCTGTTTTATATAGTCTGCCGCAAAGTGCCTATAATTGGAAGAATATATTTAGTTTTAAAACTGTACCTTCATATGCCCAGTACTTAATCACATTTATTCATCAGTGGGTCCTGAAATATTGCAGGGTTCTGATTTATTAGGCCACGTCACATGATGAATGGGATGTTTAAAATAAACAGCTTAAGTAATGAATACAAGCCTGACAGGGACAGAACATATATTCCATCTAGCCTGGTACCCAGTTAATTGATTATCCCAAGAATCCCTTGACAGCTACAGATGTAGGTTGAAACGTCTCGCGCAAATGGCTATCTACTTCATGTTATATGTCCTGCTTCTTGAGACACAGATTTGAGCTCAGGGACTCACTTCAGAGCAGGGCTTATGGTAATGTCCCCAAAGAAGCAATTGGTGACATTTAATTTCTGCAGTTGTGCACTCTGTTCCACATACAAGTGAGGTTAGTAATTTGTTTAGAAAATAGGAAAATGCCAGTCATGGTCGGGAGGTGGTTTATTGTGTGGTCTAAGCTGCTGTTGCTGGGTGAGAAGTGATTCTGAGAAATGCAATACAGGGTGTTGGGGTCTTCAAACCAATTCTGCTGTGAAAACCACCATATTAGGTTATGGAAAGGGGGTACAATGAGAGTTCCCCAGCCTATCACCTGTTAAAGGTGTTGAGGGCCATGGCTTCATAGAGAGAGAATTAAACCATGTGGAAATCTTAATTCACAGCTAGAGGGTGCGAAGAGGGGAGCCAGAAACTGACTTTTATGATAGATGGTATGAATGTGAAAAAGAGGGGCGCAACACAATGAGATGTACAGTACTGTACACCCTTGTGGGATTCCTGTTACCGTTTTCGTTCCAACCACAATTGTGCTCCCTTCACAAGTGTAGTACTTCTCTACACTGGAGTAAATGGTATCTAGGGGTGATATCTAACAGTGCAGTAAGTTTCAGCTGTGCAATGGAACTTTCTTGCACTCTCCTCTCCCTGTGTGCTCCCTGTGCCCCCTATAAATATGTTCCAATGGGTTGGGGAAACTTCAAGAATAGATTTAGGGGAGTCACAGGGAGGGGAGAGGGCAGGGAAGTTCCACTGCACAGCTGAAACTCCGTGTGCCAGTGGAACTACTTCCCCATTTGCTTATATGGGAGAAAATAAACAGTACATATGGTAGCCCATTTCCTTTGTGGCAAGGAACTTGATGGAAACTACTGGGAAACAGATCTGCTCCTTTCTGGATGCCCTCTGCCTCTTTGTATAATGCATAAGCCACTTGCATTTACTTAAGTGTGATGCAACTCTGGGAACTGCCCTTTTCTATGGCAGGGGTTCCCAAACTTTGGTTTATGGACCCCCAATGGTCTGCAAGCTTCATTCCACTGGTCTGCAGCATATCTGTGTATTCGTGGTTGAAGACGGGAGACAGAACAGCCATTGCATTAAATATTCATATAGATTTTTCTGTAATTTTATTGCTTCTTTCATTTATTGTATTGAAATACGAATTCTATGGAATTCAAATTGTGCTGCAATAAAGTACACTGTATAAGAAATAAAATAAGCAATTAAAAATCATACAGCATCTAGCACAACACATTACAAATGCTACCATAGGCAGAAAAACCATTAAGAGGTCCAACAAGACGATCAGCAATTTTCAGGTGATCTGTGGCAGGAAAAGTTTTTGAACCACTGTTCTGTGGTGTCTCTGGTAAATAAAATTTATTAATTACAGGCAATCTTATTTTACCAGAAACTTTGTTGAAATGTGCACCACTGATATTTACTGTGGCTTGCATTTGATGAAATCATGCTCATGTTGGACCCTTTGAAATCATTTGTCTTAAGTTAAACATGGCTAATTTAAATTTGTTGATTTTAATTTGTCTAGATGAAGCTGCTTTCATAACTAAAGTGTGTTTCATCATCCTGTTGGGACTATCTGCTTGTCAGACCATATTTTCATATAATTAAGCTTCAGGATACTCCAGAATGTAAAGATTAGTGCTTGATTTAAAACAACAACATCTTTTTTTTTTTTTACATAACAGAATTCTGAAATGAATATATAAGTGGTAGATCAACCATTTTATTGGTTGTCCACATTAGAATTATTAATCAGATGCATGTAGTATCAAGATGATACTGTGGCTTTTAAATTTTTAACCTCCGTAATTATTAAAGCATTTCAGGCACACTCTTTAAACCTGGTAGTGGTAATGATACTAATTTATTTGATTTAAACCTAGACATTGGAATCAGCTTTTTGCATAATTGGTCTATTAAAACCTGAACTCTACCTTAAAGATAGAGGATTAATGTATTCAAATAAATCAAATTACTAGAACTGTTTTTACCATAGTACCTTAAAGGCAGCACACAATTTGACTGTCAATTATATTATAGGCTTTGTTACAAGTATTGCAGCACAGCATATATAATCAAATCCAATTATTAGCATGCATATATATATATATATATATATATATATATATATCCCAGCCTATTATAAAGCTGCAAATGTAAACTTCAATTAAGTAAAATGCTAGCTTATGGAGTTCTAGATGCTCAACAGGAGTTTATTTACCTTTTAGAATTTTGCCTCCTTATGTTGAAATGGATAAAAATAGGATATTTTCTCTAAGGAATTGTCTGCTGCTAGATATGATTTATGGAGTAAGAGAAGAGTGTTTTGAGTGGGCCTGTACTAAGTGTCTTCACTTGAGGTTTCTTTCCCCCCAAAAGATGTCCAGAGTTATGTTGAACATCTGCTAGGGATCAAAAGGTAGCTTTAAATAGCCGCTCTGGCCTTCCAAGCTCCTCTACAATGACTCTCAAGTTTCTATACATCCTAGAAATGCTCTAACTACCGTATTTACTCGAGTCTAATGTGCCATTGAATCTAATGCACACCTCAATTTTCAGAAGCTTGAAACCCCCAAAAGTATTTGCTGGTGAATGTAAATGCGCCATCGAGTCTAATGCACACCTTAATTTTTGCAATGTAATTTGGCCCCCCAAAAGGTGAGCATTAGATTCAAGTAAATGTCATATATGCCAATCAGCTGATGGTTAAGGGGTCCAACGGACTTGGCAAAGCTTTTGTTACATATCTAGCTCCATCATCAGAAAGGAACAGAGTAGCACCTTATTACTTGCGGTTCCGTGCCCTGTTTTAACCTCCCCACTGAACCAAAATGATGTTCAGAGGTTAGGTTGTGTTTTTTGGGTGTCTCCTTCCTTTTTTCAGATTTGAGGCATTAAAGGATGGCATTGAGCATGCTAATAATGTATCTCTTTCTGAGTAAATGCAATCTGATTTGTACATTCAATAACCAATGTAAAATTGAATGTAATTAGGGTTTGCAGAAGTAAGGTTGATTTGCAGTTGAGAATCAATTCTTAGTAGCTGGCTTAATTTGTCTTAGAATGTCTTCAATTTGCTTAGAATCATTTGGAGACTGCACTTAGTCTAGAAGATGAATGTGTCTCCTGATCTATACCAGAGCGAGCATATAGGACACACATTTTATACAAGCATCTCTCAGCACACTAAAATGCAATAATAAGGTGGTGCTACTAATCTAGGCAATGGTGAAAATTTAAGATAATGTATATGGAAGTTTATCTTCAGCAAAAGAGTCTTAATTTGTTGGGTGGGGGAGGTTCTATGGGTTTTCCAACATTTGTTAGCCTCTCGCAGGTCAGGTGTACTTGTTACAAAGCCTGACATTGAAGACTCAGGGGAGCTGTTCACAGCTATCTGAGTACATCTTTGCTATAAAGTTACTGAAGATGGTGAGGTTAAGTGTGCTTTGCTGCAGAAACAAAATCTGGCAAATCTAGATAAACCAGACTGTTTCAAAACTGGTGTAGCTACTGTATGTGTTTCTGAGAAACATATATGAGCATCTTGCTTAATCCCCCCCCCCACTGTGCTACAGCACTGGTTTTGCTTGTATTAAAATCAGAAAGTGTGAAGTAGCATAAGCTGTGACCCATGTTATTTATATATTTGTTTTCAGAATTTATATACTGCCCTTCACCTAGAAGTCACAGAGCAGGTCACAACATAATAAAACCCACTTCTTTAAAATGAAACATGCAGGTCCCACTATATGAACCTAATTCATTCCTGAAAAATAGTTCATAAGGCAACTGTATGTAGAGTGACCTGAACATTTCCATCATTTAAGGGGGAAATTCCACTGAGTTTCTGACCCAGAACAGTTTTGCCCCCAAATTAAAAACAAACAAACTAAAAAAACATAGATTGGTGAAGGATGGCAGATTAGATGACAAGCAAACTTCTATTTCCCTCCATGTTGATTTAACTTGTTTCCAAGTTCAGCCATGTAATATGAATGTTCTCCTTACAAAGGAACAGCCAGATTGACTTCCTCTTCCTCTTCATTAGAATGATAGAATTGTAGAGTTGGAAGGGAAGAGACCCACAGGGTCATCTAGTCCGACCTCCTGCAATGCAGGAATCTCAGCTAGATTACACTGTACATATATGGATGGCCATCCAACCTCTGCTTAAAAACCTCCAAGGAAGGAGAGTCTATAGCCTCTCATGGGATTCTGTTCCACTGTCAAACATCTCTTACTGTCAGAAAGTTCTTCCCTGTGTTTAGTTGGAATCTCCATTGTTTTGGGTCCTAGCCTCTGGAGCAGGAGAAAACAAGCATCTGGCAGGCCACAGATTGCCCATGTCTGAGTTAAGGAATGCCTTCATTTGGTTACACGGATCCTGGTGTGAATTCACCTCTCTGGCATTTGGCTAGAACCTTAAGAAAAAAAATATCCACCTTCATTTCCCCCCAAACACTGTAAGGTGCCCAGGAATTATTGCCCCAGCCTGAACACAGCTCATTTCCTAATTACGGAGAGGGTGTGAAACAGAATATCCCAGGATTAAAGCAAGAGAAGAAAGTGTAGGATTAGTTCTAGCTCTTACATCCTTTCCAAATGTTTCAGCTTTAAGGCATCTCCAAACATGTGAACTAAATTGGCAGAAAGTTCCTAGGCACACACAAGCATCATTATCACTAAGTCCAAGATGGTACAATTTGACAGAGCACCAGTGTATTCTTAACAGAGTGTTTTTGTTCCAGAGCTGCACATGTAAGGTAGTTAAATTAATAGGGGGGAAATAGCGTGTTTTTTGGAATTTGAATACTTTAAATCCAGATTCCACCTTCCAGTTTGTTTATTTACTTTATATATAAGAGTAGTTATTCAAGAAAAAAAAATATCAAGATGGTGTAGAGTAAACATAAAGTTCCATGTTTACCAAGCCCTGGGTGTGTAATTCCAATTCCAAATGTTGTAACACTTATAATGTGACCACTTTGGTTCTGATACTGCATATTTCTCCATACATTTCTATGTTTCCTACCCAGTTTTATTTGGAATGTTAGAAACAGATTTAACCAAATAAGTTAAACATGGTCTTAATAGAGAAAAATTCGTGTTTGTGAAGTGTGTGGTTGGCTTCAAAAGGGATGGATGAGAAGATTGCCAGATCCACTACTCATAGAATCATAGAATTGTAGAGTTGGAAGGGACCCTGAGGATAATCTAGTCCAACCCCCTGCACTGCAGGAATAGGCAGGTGTCCCATACGAGGATCAAACCTGCAACCTTGGCATTATCAGCACCACGCTCTAACCAGCTGATCTAGCATTCCTCTGAAGCATGGGAAGGGGAAGGCAAGCATGGTCCCATTACGTACTGTACTTTTCCATGCATAAGACAATGTCCCCCCCCCCACTCAAAAATTGGGGTCATCTTATACATGGGTAGTGCAGATGGTGGAAATGATTTCTGTCTTGAATAGTAGATTGTCACTGCCGTCGTTGCGTGTGATAGGCTGCTGTGGCAATGTCCCCTTGTGATTGGGCACTGCTGCGACAATATTCGCTGGTGATTAGTCGCTGCTGCAGCAATGGCTGCTGGTGATTGGGCTCTGCTGCGGCAATTGGGTGCGTGATTGGCAGCTGCTGGTGTTGATCGGAAATAGGATAGGAGGCTTCTGTGTTGCATTCGATCGCAAGCATTTGGAATTTGGGTGAGCTTTTTCAGCATTCCTCCTATTCTGGATAATCTCCCCCCATTTTCTTAATATTGACTCCCCAAAATTAGGGGGCATCTTATCCATGGGGGCGTCTTATAGATGGAAAAGTAAGGGAAATGCAAAGCAAATTGAGGATTTCTCCTCAAGGAAAACATCTGAGGAATTTTGAGGGAAGGCAAAATGAGTTTGTATAAGTCTAGCAACATTTCCCAGTGCTGTTCCTAACCCTGGCCCCAATGTAGGAGTGTGTGAACTGAAACTTGTTTGCCATGGGTGCACCCCATTTGTGTTTATGTTAGTTACATCATGTCCATAAAGCATCTTCAACAGCATTTATTGTCACCCTAAGCTAGTATATTCATAAATCAATAGATCACCAGCTACTATTGTTTTAATATTTTAGTGCCAACAGTGTGCTAGATTTGGTACTGTATGTACATCATCATCTAATTGATATGTTAACACTCAACCTTGACAGCAACCTTAGCAATATTTTAGGAGTCTGTCTCCCTGTTGGTACAGCTGCTGAGATCTCTGCTGAAGCTCGGTGCCAGCTTCAATGTATGATGGTGAGAAAATGTTATGCATTTCCCTTTTTAATTTTGTTGTTCCCACAAAGGTTGGTGTTGGATACTGATTCCAGAGGATAGTCTGCTAACAGATTATATGTTTACTGATAATTATGGATTCATTTAATTAAACGCCTACATTCCTGCATTTTCAGAAATAGTAATGTCATTAAGGTTGAGCCAAATATAGAAGATCTAATAACATATCTTAATAATTAGTATATTAGATATAGCGTGGTGATACAACTTTAAGAAAGTTCAGGGTTAATCACATCACACTGATAGATTACCCTGAATATTGGAGGGAATTGGGAGTTACATATGGGAATTAATAGGAGGCTGGTTAGTTTTTCACACTGGAACAAGCTTACATGTCACTTCTCCTTCTCTTATGGTTTTTTTTTTCTGCTTTAACTGCATTTTGTGTCACTTATAACAGAACACCACAGTAGCCTACATGAGAGGAGGAAAACTGAGTGCTTGATCTGAGTGTTTGAGAGCCAGTGTGGTGTAGTGGTTAAGAGTGGTAGACTCGTTATCTGGGGAACCAGGTTCGCGTCTCCGCTCCTCCACATGCAGCTGCTGTGTGACCTTGGGCTAGTCACACTTGTTTGAAGACTCTCAGCCCCACTCACCTCACAGAGTGTTTGTTGTGGGGGAGGAAGGGAAAGGAGAATGTTAGCTGCTTTGAGACTCCTTCGGGTAGTGAAAAGCGGGATATCAAATCCAAACTTTTCTTCTCTTCTTCTTCTTCTTCTTGCGGCATTTCTCCTTCAGTAGCCTACCAGAACATCTATGTATTTCTGTACATGAACAATTTTTCTAGTGCTCTCATAAGAGTGCTCCACTTTGGGCCTTGGGGTTGTTGGAAATCCCACCAATGGTAGTTCAGCCTGCTTGAATATTTGGCGAATGGATTGGAGTGGTCTGCATTGCCCCTTTCCATCTCTGGCAAATCTATCTCTCCTTTCCAGTCCAGTCCAAGGGGATTTTAGATTGCACTGCAAATCTTTTAAATGTTGGTGCCCCAGGGTTACTACATTTTAAAACATTGGCCAAGGGAACATGATAACAGCCACCCAAAGCAGCAATTTAAAACATTCTCCATGGATAATGTTCCTTGTTTGTTGACCATTAGCACCAAATTCCTTAGTACCAATTCTCACCTGCATGACTTAGCCATGCTGATTTGAGAGTTGTAACAAACTCTTTAACATATGTCAGGAATTTCAGAGAAAGCAAAAGAAGAAGAGGAGAAGAAGAGTTTGGATTTGATATCCGGCTTTATCACTACCCAAAGGAGTCTCAAAGCGGCTAACATTCTCCCTTCCCTTCCTCCCCTACAACTAACACTCTGTGAGCTGAGTTGGGCTGAGAGACTTCAAAGAAGTGTGACTAGCCCAAGGTCACCCAGCAGCTGCGTGTGAAGAAGAAGAGGAGGAGGAGGAGGAGGAGGAGGAGGAGGAGGAGGAGGAGGAGGAGGAGTTTGGATTTGATATCCCGCTTTTCAATACCTGAAGGAGTCTCAATGCGGCTAACATTCTCCTTTCCCTTCCTCCCCCACAACAAACACTCTTTGAGGTGAGTGGGGCTGAGATACTTCAAAAAAGTGTGACCAGCCCAAGGTCACCCAGCAGCTGCATGTGGAGGAGCGGAGACACGAACCCGGTTCCCCAGATTACGAGTCTACCACTCTTAACCACTACACCACCACAGAGAACTCTGGATAACTTTGGATAACTCTGGATATGATCTCAGACACAATCCTCTGTGTAGAATGTACTCCTGTACATTAAGTGAATTTGGGCATATATTTCTTACTAACTCTTTCAAGAATACCTAAGCTATATAGCCATTGCGCATACAGATATAGCTTGTGATAATTTGAAGGGCACTACATCTTTGAAGGGCTCTATATTGATGTTTATGTCTGATTGCTGATTTTGGTGTTTCACTGTAGGGTTTTGTTTTTGTTTTGTGGGGAGGAATCTTTTATCCTTTGAAAACATAATGATATTAGGAACCACTTAAAGCTGCAAATTCTGATTTAGTAAAGAAGATTTCTTTTGCTGCAGCTTTTGTGTTGGATATATTTTATGTAGAATCATAGAATTGTAGAATTTGGAGGGACTCTGTGAGTCATCTAGTCCAACCCTGTGCAGTACAGGAATCTCAACTAGATCATACATGGTCATTCAAGCTGTGCTTAAAAATCTCCAAGGATCTCCAAGGAAGGAGAGTCCACCGCCTCTCATGGGAGTCTGTTCCACTGTTGAACAGCTCTCTTACTGCCAGAAAGTTCTTCCTGCTGTATTTCACATTCACTATTCAGTGAATACAGCAGCCAATCTTTGTTGCAAATGAGGGCTGTGTGTAGAGAATGGCACATTATTAATTTGCTGCTCTGTGATCTGAACTATTACAGAAAATGATCAGATCTTGTAAGGGTGAAGGAACACTAACAAAGTATGCCATCTCTGTTTCACTGCCATGTAGTCTGGCTGTCAGCCTGCCTGTCATTTGCCAGAATTATGCAAAAAGGAAAGAGAGAGAGAGAGAGAGAGAGAGAGAGAGAGAGAGAGAGAGAGATGAGTTAGGTATCCATATAAGAAGAGACTGTACAGATTATTGCAAGTTGCTGGTTGCTTTTTTCCTTGAGGTATCAGATGTGGCGGCGATCGCAGAAGACGCCAGAATCAAACAGGATTTTCTGAAACTCATAGAATTTGCAACACCAGGCAGTTCCAATGTAATATTTAGAACAGAACCAGGGGGGGGGGATCCCTAAAATGGTTGTTATCGCTCCAAAAGTTACCACCTCAAAAAGGTTTTGCTAGCACTCTTGGTATTTGAATACCTCACATAAACCCAAACTGTCTGTTCATCCGTAAAAAGGTAGCACCACACAGTGTTTAAGCATGGGTAGGCATAAAGAGTTTTAAATCCCTAGCCACATTATGCAATAGATAAAAATAGACTTATCCATTAGGATATTAGAATCACTAGGCATCCAGACATAAAAGATAATAATGTATTTCTAAAACTGTCTGAGCTGTCTTTCTTTATCCTAAGAAGGTATGAAAAGGCAAGGCATATAAAGGGTGAGTCCTTTAAAAGAGGCCCTGTGGACACAGAGTACACATATTCCACGGGGCCTCTTTTAAAGGACTCACCCTGTACTTGCATAGTTACCAATTCTTAGAAGTCCATTTCTTCCAAAGAGGCTTGGGAAGCCAGGAATCTCCATGGGGCCTGCGACTGCGGCAGCCAAAGAGAGCAAGAAATTACTTCATGGAAGGAAACTCCATCTCAGTCTGGATTCTGAATCTTCCAGGAAATAGGGATGCCACTACTTGGCCAAAGGGAGTCCATTGAAACATGAACCAATCAACGCTATAGTACAAGGCAGCAAGGCTCAGGACCTTCTGAAAAGGGAATAGGAGCAGATTACGGCATGAATGAAACTGTGCAGCCCAACTGGTACAACTTCACTTTTATCCAGTAACAAGGTAGCTTTGTATTTAATTAGGGGGTGAGTGGTAGGTGGGATGGAACAAACTGAGAGATAATATATGGCCGCAACTTGGAAAGACTTGGTTAGGGTCAAAGATGCAAAAGGTCCTTTCCTGTGTGTGACAAAACAGTTTTGCAGAATTTCCAACATTAATAGATATCTGTTGCTGGCTTCATGCACCCAGTAATGTTGAACTTTTACTTGTCTGGTGCTATGAGAGATTTTTATATTAGGGTTACTTGTATCTGACTGCAAGGGGGGGAATCAAACAGCACCCTCCCTCCTTTGAATATCTGACGGTCTCAGTTCTTCTCCTTTCTTGCCCAGGAGTCACTTAAGCTCATCATGCAACATGGGCACGGCTTATATCAGCATCCTGAAAGCCAAATACCAGGCCCCATTGGCCCAACAACAGGATTTTTAAATTACTCCTCCTTTCCAAACCTGGATGTGGATAATAAGCCATCTATAAATGGACTAAATGTAAATGGACGAGATAAGGACTTCTGGTCTACCACTAGCAATGGAGGGGACCGTTGACACTTTGAGGGGCGCACTGGATGCCAATTTAGGGGTTTTAAGGGGCATGCATGTGAGCAATGTGCTCCCCAAAGATTCCATGGTGAACCTGGAGATCCAGAAGGTCCATGGTGATTGATGAGAGCCTCCCCCCAGCAATACGGTCTCAGAAGACTCAGTGTTGTCTTGGTGGGTAGAGCCTCAGCACAGGGAACAATCGTCCCAACAGCAAGTTGCTCCAGAATCCCTCGTCGGCTAAGTGGCAGGCTCCCCCCCCCCCGCCCCAAAAAAGCCAAAATCAGAAAGAACCAATTTGAGAACATTAGAGAAAGAATTTGGCAAAAACAACAACAACAACAACAACAACAACAACAACAACAACAACAACAACAACAACAACTTTGGATTTAAAAAGGGGAGTCCACTCCAGAATTGGTCTAAACAAGCTTCATGGGGGGGGGGGAATCTGACTGCAGAAGACAAGGTAAAAAAAAATAAAGAGTCTGCTATGAAACCAAGTAATAGGGGGAGGTCTGAAAATGGAGACCAAACAGTATAAAGTGAAATCGGGATTTAAAGACCTCTGACCCCTGTAAAAGACTGAAAATTCCAGAGATAAGAAAAATAAACAGTAATAATTTATAGGAAAAAGAAAACTGGCCGTGTGTAACTATCTCTCCTCCTTCTCATTCCTTTCCCTCTGTCCATACTTCTCATTTAGCAGTGGATTAGAATCAGCACACCATGCATAACTACACACTGGAGAAATAACTTGTCCGTTGTAATCTGTATCTCGTGTGCCTCATCACACGCTGAGCAAATTTTCCTTTGAAGAGATGATGGTCCAAAAGAGTGTCAGGGAAGTGTCTGTGTTGCCTGCAATAGAAATAGAAATTAGGGGATTGAACTTTGAGATGGAGGGTCATCAGCAACTGAGGAATGAGGAAGAGCAGGGGAACAGGATGAAGAATTAAAAGTATTTAGCATTATGTAGTTGCTGGCTTCCATAGCATTCCTCCATCCTTGCTTTCTAGCTCCTTGCCTAGCTGCCCGTCTGCAACAGAAACTTTGCCTACTGATGGGGCTTGCTCACAGCATCCTTTCTCCAGAACCATGTGGAGACGTTACATGGAAAAGCCAAGAGTCGACTTAACAGCATTCCCTGCAATGAGGCCAGTTAGCAACATTGCTGTTGAAGATGTTTAAAAACATTTTAAAACAAAAAATGAAGAGGGCAACAAATAGCAGCACTAGCACTCATGCAAATCATCTTAAAGTTAAGATGGTGAGGTGACCCATTATGCTGAAATCTCCAGCAGTGATGATAGTTTGTTTGGGTGAAGTTAGTTCTCCTGAGAAATCTCTATGTGGGACAAGAAGCTACAGTTAGAACTGGATATGGAATAACTAATTGGTTCAAAATTGGGAAAGGAGTACGACAAGGCTGTATATTGTCTCCCTGCTTATTTAACTTTTATGCAGAATTCATCATGCGAAAGGCTGGGCTGGATGAATCCCAAACTGGAATTAAGATTGCTGGAAAAAATATCAACAACCTCAGATATGCTGATGATACAACCTTGATGGCAGAATGAGGGTGAATGAGGAAAGAGCAAAATATGGTCTGAAGCTCAACATCAAAAAAACTAAGATCATGGCCACTGGTCCCATCACCTCCTAGCAAATAGAAGGGGAAGAAATGGAGGCAGTGAGAGATTTCACTTTCTTGGGTTCCATGATCACTGCAGATGGTGACAGCAGTCACGAAATTAGAAGACGCCTGCTTCTTGGGAGAAAGGCAATGACAAATCTAGACAGCATCTTAAAAAGCAAAGACATCACCTTGCCGACAAAGGTCCGTATAGTTAAAGCTATGGTTTTCCCAGTAGTAATGTACGGAAGTGAGAGCTGGACCATCAAGAAGGCTGATCGCCGAAGAATTGATGCTTTTGAATTATGGTGCTGGAGGAGACTCTTGAGAGCACCATGGACTGCAAGAAGATCCAACCTATCCATTCTCAAGGAAATCGGCCCTGAGTGCTCACTAGAAGGACAGATCCTGAAGTTGAGGCTCCAGTACTTTGGCCACCTCATGAGAAGAGAAGACTCCCTGGAAAAGACCCTGATGTTGGGAAAGATGGAGGGCACAAGGAGAAGGGGACAACAGAGGATGAGATGGTTGGACAGTGTTCTCGAAGCTACTAACATGAGTTTGGCCAAACTGCGGGAGGCAGTGAAGGATAGGCGTGCCTGGCGTGCTCTGGTCCATGGGGTCACGAAGAGTCGGACATGACTGAACGACTGAACAACAACAACAACAAGTTCTGCATAGTGAAGGATGATGATTTAAAATTCTTGTGTCCCAACTATGAAAAACAACGAGTAACCATATGATTACTCCAGCTGTGTACAGTGGTATCTTGGGTTAAGAACTTAATTCGTTCTGGAGGTCCATTCTTAACCTGAAAATGTTCTTAACCTGAGGTATTACTTTAGCTAATGGGGCCTCCTGCTGCCGCCACCCTGCCACAGCGCGATTTCTGTTCTCACCCTGAAGCAAAGTTCTTAACCTGAGGTAATAATAATAATAATAATTTATTATTTATACCCCACCCAACTGGCTGGGTTTCCTCAGCCACTCTGGGCAGCTTCCAACAAAATGTTAAAATACAATAATCTATGAAACATTTAAAAAGGTACTATTTCTGGGTTAGCGGAGTCTGTAACCTGAAGCATCTGTAACTCGAGGTACCACTATATGGGATTGTCCCAGTCAGTTTCCAACATCATAGTTTGCAGAGGTCATAGGCCAAAAGTAAAAAATAACTTGTTTTGTATAAAACAAAATAAAAAATAAAAAATTCCTTCCAGTAGCACCTTAGAGACCAACTAAGTTTGTTCTTGGTATGAACTTTTGTGTACATGCACACTTCTTCAGATACACCGAAACGGAAGTCACCAGACCCTTATATATAGTGAGAGAGTGGGGAGGGGTATTACTCAGAAGGGTGGTGGGAATGGGTGATTGGCTGATGGGTGTGGAAAACCTGTTGACAACTGTTAATGACTGCAATTGGTCTTACAGGAAAAAGCAAGGGGTGAGATGGCTAAAGATGGCTTTGTCGTGTATAATGAGATAAGAATCCAATGTCTTTGTTCAGACCAGGTCTCTCCATGGTTTTAAGATTGGTAATTAGTTGCAATTCAGCAACTTCTTTTTCCAGTCTATTTCTGAAATTCCTTTGTAGTAAGACAGCTACTTTGAGATCTTGTATAGAATGTCCAGGGAGACTGAAGTGTTCTCCTACTGGTTTCTCTGTCCTGTTATTTCTGATATCAGATTTATGTCCATTTATCCTTTGGCATAGGGTTTGCCCTGTTTCTTTTGCATAAAAAGCAAAATAATGCTCAGTAATTAGAAAGTGCATTGACGTTTGATCAACTGATCTTTACTTGGGGTGACCCAGCTCTGAGTTTTGGAATGGAATTTCTAGAAAACAGGCACCAGGTCCTTTGATGTTATTGTAAAGTGGCTCCTTCAAAATCCTTTTTTTCCCCTGGCATGTCTGCCCATGTAGCATTGTAAATTGCTTTTAAAATTACATAAAGGAGCTTATGCTTCAAAATAGAAATCAAGAGCTTGCATAAATAATGTTCTTATCCATTAACATGAGATGCGTTCTTTATCTTTGCATTTAGCAAAGCTATAGTGCTTCATCTTGAAACTAGAAGACCCATTTGCAGTCACTCGATGATCTTGCCCTCCTATCCATCACAGGAGGAGAGAGGGTTTTTCTGCAGGGTGGATAGGTGCTGTCTCCCCGCCCCCATTTTAGACTAAAAAAAGGGGGAGATAAAATGCATTAATTCATGGGAAAGTGAGAATCATGCGGGAACAAGCTAGTTTTCTTTAGAAAGGAGAGAGAAAAATAATGTGCCTTGTGGAAGAATGGTGGACCCTCTCCAATGCTGTCTCCCCTCTTCTCTCCTTGAGCCTACACAAGGGCTTGCATGCCTTTGCTGTGTGATATGGGACTGTTTAGGGCATAAAGCATTAATGGACAATTACTGCTTTAGGAACTCAAAAAATGATGTGGGTTGGACTGAAATGATGATGAGCAAAATGCTGCCCATGGAATGGGATTTACCTGCCTCTCTCTTTTCTGTTGCACCACCCACCCTCACTTCCAAATATTCCAAAGGTTTAGGATCCTTGGGATATGATGTGGGGTATGGTTTGGGGGCAGGGACTGCAGGCAGAGGGGAAGTTGGTGTAAATCACAGACTCCCTGTTGCCTAAGTGGCATGGAGCTCTAGGCACTGCTGGATTCACAGTCCCTATGTTAGGGGGAAGCGGTTGGTATTGCTCATCACCAAGGCAATAACATTTCGTTAGCAGGGATTTATCCGAGGACAGATGATGCTATTATATTTTTAAAGCTAAGTAAGCCTCAGTTTGGTCAGTGCCTGAATGTGAGAGTTCCTAGGCGCATAAGGCGCACCGCGGTCCGATGGAGATATACATGTTGTTGTTCAGTCGTTCAGTCATGTCCGACTCTTCGTGACCCCATGGACCAGGGCACGCCAGGCATGCCTATCTTTCACTGCCTCCCACAGTTTGGCCAAACTCATGTTAGTCGCTTCAAGAACACTGTCCAACCATCTCATCCTCTGTCGTCCCCTTCTCCTTGTGCCCTCCATCTTTCCCAACATCAGGGTCTTTTCTAGGGAGTCTTCTCTTCTCATGAGGTGGCCAAAGTGATGGAGATATACAGTGATGAATAAAACACAGGGAAAAAATTTAATGGGTGAAATAGGCCAGAACTTTTTTGATTACTGATGTAAACTGGTTTGGCAAAGGCATTGGGTAAGTATATGCCCTCAACCAACCCACTTGCTGGTTGAACCTGGTGGTGGGTGACCCATTGGCATGGATCAAGTGTGACATTCCTGGCAGTTCCACCTCTTGGAAAGGGTGACATGGCCCATCAGCTCTACATAGATCCCTCAACATCAGTGCCCCTCCCTGAACCCTTTTAATGGGGCACCTTAATGATAAAGGATACCACCCAATGCGCTATCTGCCAAAGTCATGACATTTGCTATGAGGCAGGCGAAAATCTGCAGACGGGCCAATTAGCATCCTGGGGGGAGGGGAAAGCAGTGGTTGAGTTTTCCATAGCATTGTCTTTGAGCTTCTCAGCTGGGTCACAACTGGGCTGAACCACACATACAGAAACAGACAGAAGGGTGGGTGATCCAACGACAATGTGGGCAAGAGGCTGGACACCAGGCGCCGCTCCCCTTTAATGGGGGAAGGCGGTCCCATCTGCTGCCTGGCCTCCATCTTCACCTGGACCACCAGTGCTCACCTGATTGGCTGGCCTGGGGAGCCTGCTTCCCTCCAGGAAGTGTGCTGCAAGCCTGTATTGTCTTGAAGGGAGGTCTTGTGCTTCCCACTCCCTGCCTTCTCCCATACTACATCGCACTAAATCCCCACAGCAACTGCTCCTTATCTTGCAATTACTGGTAAATACAGTACAGTAATGGAGATACTTCCAGATGTGGTAAGCTCCCAGAAGATGAAATGAAACAGGCTTCCTGTTCATCCATATTATGCTGACAACTTTAGCAGTATGGCTGTGACAGCTGTGGGGAGAAGGGTACAAAATGGGATGGATTGGAGGCAAGATCGAGTCTTAAGGAGAAAGAACTGGAGCCAAGAGGTGTGCAGAGGAAAGGTATGGAGCAAACTATGGACTGGAACCCACCCATCTCCCAACACCAGCGCTTTTCTTTCTGGGGTTACTCAAGGATACGCAGTACCGACAGCTTTTTTTTTCTAGAAGACAAGCACTGCCCAGTGGGACAACTGGGTAAAAGTAGACTGGGAAAGAGTGGCAGTGAGTGGATTAGGAGGAGAAATGAGTATGAGGATTATGAGTGGGGAGAGGTTGGGTATACCACAAGGGAGAAACAGCAAGAGTTGGAATTTTTCCATCTCTTTCCTCTCTCCCAAAATTATGCCAAGTGCGAAATTTCTCTGGTCGATGACTAGTAATACACAAAACATTGCTTAGTAATATATCTAATATGAATGCCCAGTAATGCATATTCATTATCAGTTATATAGTGCTAGATAGTAATATGTAGTAGAATGGAATTGCTTGCTGGAGGGAGGAAATCACATTTTTCCAGTGACAAAATAATGCATTTTGATTTCTGAGATAATGTGATATTGTCGCATTAAAAGCATATTCTCATAGGGAAAGATACCAGGATTCCCCGCTGCAACTAACGGTTGTTCATTTATCATCCAGCTACTACAATACACTCCCATTTTCTGAAAAGGGACAAAATTGATTCTGAAGCTAGCAATAGACTCGGATCATATTGTCCTTTTTGTCAGTTAAAATATTTTGTCTTATCTCACCTCAGTTTACTTACTTTTAAAGTTTGAAGTCGCTTTAGTAATGGGCTTATGTATAAATGCCTGGTTTTGTTTTTTTGTTAACTGCAAAGGAAAAAAATGCAGTTTAGGCTGGCTACTATTCATCTTAATTTGACCCTTGTTAGCTGAGCACATCTAGTAATAATTCAGATGCATAACTGCTTACTAGTGCCTTCTTCACATTGCTGAAATGGACTTTTTAAGAGCTTAAGGAAGCACTTGGATATTTTATTTCAACTGAATTTGACAAATGCAATTAATTTTTTCTGTTGACAATCCATTCCAATTCCCCCCCCCCCTTTGCAGCATGATGCTGGAGAAACAATTTAGAGCCCTGTGTGCATTCCGATGCATGCAGACCTTTTGTCTGACAAGGATTTCTCATTTTATTTAGCAGACTGGGCAGTTCCAGATGGAGAAATCGCTGAAGTGAACAGAGAGGTCACTGTAGCTGGGAGAGCTTGGGTCACTCAGTGGAGCTTCTGTGCTCATAAGAAATTACCAGTGACTGGTGTGTGAGAGGGTATATGCTGAGTGTTGTGAGGCCTCCCATTACACATATGCCACGAATTGTAAAATGGGCTTATGCATATACATCGGCTACACACCTTCTACTCAAGAAAAGGTGTGTCCATATCATGCATATTGGACCAGTGTGTAAAGGAATGTGTGTGCACAGGCCAAATTAACATGTTATGCATATATGCAGTGGGGACACATGATTTCACCGCCCATTTACACATTCAGTATACATTGTTCAGCAAAAAAATGTAAATAGACCTTGGGCCTGTCAATATATTCAGTTTAGTCATTGTCTGCAGAACAATGTGGTTAAAGAAACCTGTTTCTCCTTGCCAGATTTAAAAGTAGAAAATGGTTGATTTTTGCCACAGGCACAGTTCTGTCTGATACATTCACTTTGAACTATTCTGATCTTTGATAGAAATTGCATTTTAATGTAAAGCACTGAAAAGAGTGTGTTTAAAACCCTTCCACTTTTGCTACATAACCTGTATTTAGTCATTCATCATCTTGGACACTATACAGAACCCAGAGAAGTGGAACTCTCTGCCTATGAGCTTCTTATATATAGATATCATACTGTGTCAGCTGAGAAGGTTGTAAGCTTGTGTGTGTGTGTGTGTGTGTGTGTGTGTGTGTGTGTTTAGATTGCTGCATTTCCCTTTAGAGTACACAGAAGTGCATTTCAAAGAGGAACGTGGCAGATCACACATGTGTGCACTTCATAGTAGTAGAGTATGCATGCAGTTTGTTCTTGGGTATCTGCAATGAAATACAAAGTATAGCATAAGAAGTCACCCTTGAAGATTTGTTGTAGTGTACTTTGTCCACTGTTGCCACTGAATTGTGGGCATCCTCAGCAGACACATAGCACTGAGTTATCTCCTCCAGCGTAAGATAAATAACGGAACCAAAAATAGAATATTATGATGAAGTGTGTAGCTTGTGACAGACCACTTCTGAGGACTACAGTTAATGCTCAGAGACATTATGGTTCCTGTACTGAGAATTTGCAAGATGGATGTTATCAATTAATATTACTGGTACATGCCAACTGAAAAATGGTTTATCTTTCACAAAAGACAAATTGTTGGGATGATAAATAATTGGATGTGATGTTGATGAAGGCAATCAAAGTACAGAAGAGTTAGCCCAGCAAATAATGATAAAAATGTATAAAAACGTTTTTTATCATGTATAATTACATTTTTGACCATGTTTTCACAAGGATTACATCTTTCACATTCTTCTTCTTTATTCAGTAATCCTTTTTGTTAAAAGAAAGAAAGAAAGAAAAATGTTACTGCTGCTTGCAGTGTGAACTTATTTTTTTAGTTTTGTTTTTATCTTCAAGATGCCATTTCAGTTCATACCTCCAGTGTGGTGTAGTGGTTAAGAGCGGCAGACTCGTAATCTGGGGAACCGGGTTCGTGTCTCCGCTCCTCCACATGCAGCTGCTGGGTGACCTTGGGCTAGTCACACTTCTCTGAAGTCTCTCAGCCCCACTCACCTCACAGAGTGTTTGTTGTGGGGGAGGAAGGGAAAGGAAAGGAGAATGTTGACCGCTTTGAGACTCCTTGGGTAGTGATAAAGCGGGATATCAAATCCAAAACTCTTCTTCTCTTCTTCTCCTTAATTCAGTCAATGTAGTCTTTAGTATATTTGGAATTCATATGCGAGCATGTGTGCGCACAGCAGCCAGATGTGTAGGTTGTACAAGCATCAGGAATTGCTGTGAACAAAACTGAGGCAGTGAAGTACATTATTCAGATGTAAGATGCTACTGCTAATGGAAACAAGGGACGATTCCTACAGAAAATACTACGATTCTTGTGGCTTTAAGGACGCGTGTCAATCATCATATTACAGTTCTGCGGCTACTATGGTTTTGTTTGTGTGCATATTATGTATTGCCTTGCATTTCCTAGCTCCTCTCTTTGTCAACAGTCCTAGAACCCCCTATACCAGAACAAGTGAATATATTCAACTCTATACGACATATAAATCAATCAATCTATAGGGAGGCTTAGAGCCTAACAGGGCTGCTTACCTGCATTAACACCTTACTGCCCAAGCCAAGCCTTATTACAAACCTGAAAGGTTTAAATAGAACTTTGATTTATTGCTACCCATCCTCTCCTTTTATTTTTTTAAACAATTTTTATTGGAATTTTATTTAAACATAACACAAACCCACCTACCCCCAATACACAAATCCACCACATAACAGTGAGCATAACATACAACAATACAAACAACCAAATAAAAGACTTCCTTTATCCTGTATCTGGCCTCCTTATTTACTTCTTATAAACTGTTTCCTTTATGAATAATTATTAAGATTTTTCTAATTATAACTTAAACATCCACAAAAGTCTCCTGCAGACATTAATCAAAACAAGTCCAGGTATGTATTTTAAGGCACTGTTTTGTGAAGTATTCTCTGCATTTCCCCCCATGCTTTCTGAAACTCTTGTCTAGCGTGATCTCTAATTGTTACTCTTGCCAGTTCAATATGCTCCAACAGTTTATCTTGCCATTTCCTTTTTTTGTTGGCACAGTTTCTTTTCCCCCCAGTTCTTAGCAATTAGGATCCTTGCCGCTCCTGTGGCCATCCTCTCCTTTTATATCACTGTTAGATCCTTCCCTTAATTTGATACTCTCCAGATGCTGATGGAATCCCATCAGCCATCAGCCCCAGACAGCATGGTCGGTGGCCAGGGATGATGAGAGTTATAGCCCCAAACACCTGAAGGGCACCAGGATGGGGAAGGCTGCTCAATTATGTATGCTTTCCCCTTCTTGTATCTGAATGCTTGCGATTTATCCCTGTGCAGGTGTTTAATCTATGTACAGATGTGCACATGGAGTGGGTGAGATTGGGATTGTGCCTGCTGTGGCCCTACCTCTAACCTCCATGTGTCTGAGGTCCTGTTTGCAGAAGACCTTACATGTGGATATCCAGACCTGTGTAAGTTTTGTGGCCTGAGCCCTCCACTTTATGCAATCAGAGAGCTGATGTCAGGATCATCCCATCATGGCTGGGGCAGATGTGAGTTGGAGTCAACAACATCTGGAAGGCAACACATTGGCTGCCTCTGACTTATACATACTGGGATGGATATGTGTTGGGTATATTTGAGTAACAGCTTGTACTCAAGCAGGTTGGTGTAGTAGAACTAGCAAGTGCTGTCCTCATCCCTCTCCCCATGTTCATTTGTCCACTGAGTAATAATAAACTTGTGAACAGGATTTATTGAATTAAGTTACAAACTCCTTAAGGGGTGTTTGAAGCGTTTTTTGATTGTTGGAAAGGCTTCAAACCAACATCAGCACACCATGGAGCCCGGCACGCTTCCCCTGCGCCCGTACCTGCTGTACGATCTCCTTGCTGCCGTCTCCTGTGCTATTTAGCAGAGTTATCTTCTTATCTCACGCAGCGGTGTGTGTGCATACCAGCACACCAGCATTTACAGAAAAACAGAGTCCAGCTTCCTTCTAATCTAGAAACTTTTATTTACAAGGCATAAATCATACCGGGAGATACACTCGACATTTTGCGTCTTCTCCCTTCTCCGTTCTCCGGACACAGAAAAACAAGTATCACATTACACATTACAGTACACAGCGTCTTCCGGTGACGCTCTTCCTCCTGTGGGTGGGACAACCTGGTTGAGCTTGTTAACTCTAAAAGCTCCAAACCTCTACAGTGTTGCGTGGGCAAAATGATGTCAAAGACAATGCCGATTTCTGGGTTGTTCCCCCCCCCCAGCATTAGCTTTTGGCAAATGTCAACTAAAATAACTCTCGCTGATACACAACTTATTATTCTTGAAAAATGTGTTAAACATTTCGTTTGAGTAAATAAGGATTTTCAGAGCTTGCTATGTTTGTAGAAACAACAGCAAGAACCTTTGCAATGTTGAGTGGTAAAAATAATAATCTGCATTTCTCAGTCGTGAGGAGAAAGCACTGTACAAATGACTTCGGATTATACTCTCCTTTGTTCACTGAGGCAACAATTTATATATAATGGGTCTCCCTTGTACCTTACCTTCATTTATATTTTATCACTACTGTGTTCTTGAAACCTACCAAAAGCAAGTCAGTGCTCAGGTCTACTACCATCCCCTTTTTATTTTTACTTCCACTAATTATTCTTCCTCTCAGCCTTTGGCTTCCATTCACCCCCCCCCCCCCCCCGATTACTATATTAGCTTCAATTCCCCCTCCCCAATTAAAAAAAAAAATTCTGCCAAGAGGAGTGTCTAGTCACTTGTTTTGACCACTGGTGCTTATATAAAGATTTCAAATGAATGGTAAGATTACATATTCTTCCCCAAGTAGATGTTACTGCTCAGAGTCATTTCTTGTCATTATCTCTTAACAGTTGCATGTGCTGAAGCTTGAGGATTAAATACTTTCTGATACAGATGGATTTGTAGCTTTATGTTTGCAACTTCAAAACCAGCAGATCAGTTTGACTTTATGGAAAGCAGATCTCCCAAGGTTCTTCTGTTCCTTTCCCCCAAACTTTCTTGTCATTAAAATTTAAACAATTGTTAAAATGCCTAGAGAAATATGAAAATTTTTGTCTTGGCACTAGGAGGCACGAAGCAAAGTTGTCAGCCATGAAAGTGAAGCCTGTTCCAGTTTTATTACCACAATAGAATAATTTGATGTGCAGGGAAGCTCTTGGAGGAGAAAATGCTCCTTGAAGTATTATTTATTCATTAACAGGTGTATAGCCCTTTTTTCAAGAAAAATTCTTTCCAAAGTGGTTTACAAAATACACCTCAAAGCATCGTGAATAAAATATACATTAAAACTACTTTAAAAAAAACTACTTTAAAATATCCCCCAAAAGCCAAGGTGATACAAATATAATAATCCAATATAACATAAATAAAAATGACCACAGCACCATTACTATGGAAAAGTGAACCACCAATCATTGCAGGCTATAGCTGGAAAAAACAAACGAACCAGTTTGTAAGGCTCATTGGATTGAATTTTACAATTGAATGCTGACCCTAAGGCATTTAGCATGTTAAAAATGCTCCCCACCAAAAAGCAGCACACAGAAAACCATTTAAATTTTTGTTTATCAAATTTATATATCACCCTTCATCCAAAGAGCTCAGGGTGATTCACAAGATGAAAGTACAAAAGCACAAATAAACAATTAAAACAAAAATGTAACAAAATAACTCCCCATCCCACAAACACATTTATAAGGCTGTAGAATTTAAATCAGCCCAAGGCTTGGTGGAAGAAGTACGTTTTTGCCTGGTGCCTAAAGACGTATAATGAAGGCGCCAGACAAACCTCCCTGGGGAGAGCATTCCAAAAATGGGGAGCTGCTACAGAAAAGGCCTGTTCTCGTGTTGCTACCCTCTGGACCTCTCATGTAGCAGGCACATGAAGAAGGACCTCAGATGAGGATCGCAAAGTCTGGGTCAGTTTATATGGGGAGAGATTTTATATTGTCGCATTTTCAGTTTTAATGCAATAATAGGCGTTAATAATTATATCTACAGGTGAGCTGCCATGTGTTTCATGAGTGACAGTTCTCTAACTACTGTCAGTACAGGTGCACATATTGTATGTTACACAGAAATTCAACCCTAGCTGTACCAAAGTATGCATTATTTTGTCAAGGTTGTTTTATGTCTCCTGGTAAGAGCACAGTGAGCATATAGGGCAGAACTAAACATCTGGCTGCAGCTGCTAACTGGGTCTCTAGGAATAAAACCAGGGGCAAGTCCCAGGCTGTGAGCAATTTCAAAAGATAGAATCATGTCACTGTTGTTGTTTTTATTTTAGTAATCACTTGGGCACTGTTTAACCCTAGAGTGGGGAGCCTGTGGTCTCTTCCCCACGCCATGTTGCTAGACTGCTACTTCCATAATCCCTGATTGGAGTTGAAGTCTAACAATGTATGCAGGGCCACAGATTCTCCATCACTGGTTTAGAAAAATGTCTGCCCCGCAAAAGCTGTTCTTTCACCCACTATCCTTGACCCACCTCCATTGACTTTACACAATGAAGGTTAGTTACTGCATACTTCTTGTCACTTGAGTCCAGCCACAGGAAAAAGAATGGTGTCTACTGGAAAGTACGTCCTATGTTTTCCTCAACACAGAACTTCATCAGCTGGCTAAGTCTTGCCTCTTGAGGTAGGAGGTACCGTATTGTCAATAACAGAACTCTTAACTGCCTCTGGTCTCCTCAGCGAACTTTGTTTAGACTTGGAGACTTATGGTAGGGGTATGGCGTTCAGTGGGTGGATTGGAGTGTGTGGCATTAGATGTGAAGCTGAGAAATGTTGAGATGTAAGCAACATGAGCCATGAGAGAGAAATGGGAGGTGGTCACTGTGCTTTACACAAAGGCTTTCTGATTCTGGCTTCTGTTTAGAGGTTCAAGAAGGCATAGTTTTACATTCCACCCTTTTTTCACTGCATGTTTCCGTTCCACTACAGTTTGTCTTCCATCAAAAACTATGTTATTCATCTTGCTGTCCACTGTGGAAAACTTATGCAATTAAGTTGTGATTATGCTATTCCACCTCGTTCATTTTAATGCACAGGAAGCACTATGCAAATAGGAGGAAATTCAATCAATTATGTGTATTGTTTGTGCATGGAAAACAACAAGAACAGCAAATACCAATCATGTCCACTAAACTGATTTCCATTCTGGACGTGGGATGAAGAGCCAAACATTGGCAGTTTCCCCACCTGTTTCCATTTCCATTCAGGATTCTCCAACATCCTACTTGTGCATCCGTGTCTGCCAGTGGACCAACTGTGTTAGCATCAAAAAGTACATTATAACATTGGTTAGAAGATGTTAAGGTAAGGCTGCATTTTGCAATGTTCTCAGTTCTCGTGGATGAAATGTGCAGAGCTCTTTGAAAATCAAGCCACATAGAATAATGCTGCATTTTTTTCTTGATGGTCAGTTCTGCAGCTTTATTTTCCAGCAGGGAGACAGATTAACATTTCTTTAGACTTCTTCTCTGAAACTTGCGGTAGAACTACAGTGCAGCCAGGTGCAAACAATCTGCAGCTTGCAATTCCTAGAGTTGACTTTGTTGTTTGTCCCACTAAGTAACTTTTACAATGCCTGCGGGAGAAGAGCTGGAAAATGCTCCAATAAACACTAACTGTGACAAAATATGGGCTTGTAAAATATGCAGCGACACGGATTTATCAGAAGAGGTGATTTAATACCACATTTAATCTGCAGTGCAGTGCTGTATTTTAACAAAAGAGGAATAGTAGCCATTAGGATATCTTGGGTTATAGATAGGTAAGGCTCTCTCTCTCTCTCTCTCTCTCTCTCTCTCCCCCCCCCCCAAAGTTCTTTCTTTTGCTGGCACTCCTTTATAAATTGCTGAAACACACATGGCTTTCATAACCATTATAAATACGTGCACCTGGGGTTGAAAGAGGAATTGAAGAGGGCATGGTTCTTAAACCGGGATTGAAAGCCAATTATTGAACATTTTCAAAATTAGGTTACAGAATAGTAGGGGTTTTAAGAGGATTTGCATGGTTGCTTTTTATTGCCTCACGGACACACATAAATAGTGCTTCTGCTTAAACTTTTTTTGAGTGTGGAAGAGAATTTAGACATACAACCTTCAGCTGGAGTGCCATTCAAATGTCAGGAAAAAGCTGTACCACTTGAATCTCCTGAAATTATGAAGGACGTCCTAATTATTACAAACTGAAATGATTGGTTTGTAGTCCTTGATAGTTTTTTTTAATTAAATATTTTCTTGATTTACAAAGGTAGTGCAATGTCTCACTCATATTTTTTCCATGTAGCATTTTTACAAGTCAATTTCATTTGTTGAGACATTAGAAAATAAAGGTGGAAGGAGGTGGGTGGGATGGGGAGATGGGTGGGGTGGGGTGACGATGCTTCTATTTTACTTAATATATGTAGGGTTTGGTGTCAGCGTTGTTTGTGCAGGTTCTCTGTTGTTCACTTGTGTTCCTTTGGTGGTGAGAGAGGTCGGGGTTGGCGTAGGATGTGATTGTTCATTTGTGGTTGGCTGCGGTGGTCTTTGGTTTTCTGTGTGAGTGGGATGGGTGAGAGTTTTTGATCAGGTTAGCCATATTGATTTGTATGCTTCGGTAGATTTTTGTCATTGTCTTGTTGGGCTGTGTGTGTGATGAAGGGGAACCAAACTGGAGTGAAGGTGTCTTCTTCTGTTTGTCCCCGTGTCAGTTTCAGGTTACTGGTTAGTTTTTCTAGTAGGGCTGTTTCCTATACTACTTGGTACCATTGATCCATGCATACTCCTGACAGGTCTTTCCAGTGTCTGATTATGATGTTTCTGGCTGCTGAGAGTAGGTGGGTTATGAGTTCTTTGTGTTGTAAGTGGGCATTGTTGTCTTGGAAGATGTTTAGTAAGACCAATTCTGAGGTGATTTCTAGCACTTGCTTGGTTATCTTACCTATTTCTCGTATGGTTGTTGTCCAGAATAGTTGGATTTTGGGGCACTCCCACCACCTGTGGAGGTATGTGCCTGTGGAGGTGCACCCTCTCCAGCATTTTGGTGAGGTTCCTGGGCGTATTAGCGCTAATTTTTTTGGCGTTAGGTACCACCTGTAGGTTAGTTTCAGGGTGAGTTCTTTTCTTTTCATTGACACCCAAATGCCCTGGTTAGCACAACACCAATTACACACCCTCTTAAATAATCCAGCAGTAAAATCAGCAGCAACTAGACCCCTGACAACCTTCGAAAACCTCATCCTAATGACAAAGGGACACGGCAAAGGGATGGTATCTGCAATATACAAAATACTACTCAAAAACCCCACAAACTCCCTAGACGCAATCAAAAAACAATGGGAGGATGGCATAGGATATGAAATCAACCCCACCCAATGGACCAGAATGTGGTCCAAGTCCTTGATAGTTTTGAATCCAGCTGTGCATATGAGCATTTTGGGGACGAGAAAGGAGATTTGGTGCCATACAATGTCTCCTGACCGCTCCCCCCCCCCAATTCATTTTTCTATGGTTGTTTGTAGTTAATAGGTATTCTTTCTCTCTCCCTTAAACCCTTTTCCTTTTAATGCATGATCACCACCAGTCAGGAACCATGTACAGAGGGGGATGGCAACATAATGCTATATAGCCCATTCAGATCTGGCTCCCTAGCACATTCCTTGATACCAAATGAAACAGTTCCCCCTCTTATTCAGGAAGGCAGAAACACATCTCTGCATTGCAAAGGTGGTGATAATGTTCCTTGTGTTTTTTTGTGCTGTGCTCTGGTGCTTTAATTGCCTTCCTGGAAGAGTGTGGCAAGGCAGGGAGCATCAATAAGTTGGCTTGGAAACGAGGACACATTTCTGAGCTTTTCCCGCACTACTCTTGAAATCTGGGCAATTAAACTACTGTAGTGCATCATGGGAAGAAACAGAACATTCCCTAGGTGCTTTAGCAACACGGGCATATTCCCTTCCTACACACCCCTGCAAAATGGGTAAATCCATGGGCCTCTGTTTGAACTCCTGTACCACCACCTTCTGAAAAATGACTTCCCATTCTGTGCCTGAAATTTAAGCTCAAGACATTTTTTTCAAATGTAATTAAAGTTCCAAACATTCCACCGCATCCCCCGCAGCCTAAATCTAGCAAATCTTTGCACGTATGCTTGCAAAATACGTGATTTAACTGAATGACTGTAAAAATAAAATATAAATTTGTCTTAACTTTCCCCTAAGCTAAGATTTTGCTACCTTCCAATATCTCTCTGATAAAGTAGTGGGCTGAGTCTGTTTTGGCAATGGCATTCGTAATCCACCACAGTGGAAATAATATGCAAAATAGGAAAGGATTGCCATGCACTTCTGTAGAAACAGATTGAAAACCACTTGGGCCTCAGAATGGGAGTCACCTGAGCCCAACGACTCTCATGACAAATATGTAGTGCTTTCCCCTTATTGTCAAGGAACCCTACTTTCATGGTTATATCCTGTGTGAAATATAGAAGGGTTCTAGGCACAAGTAATACTTTTCGTTGAAGCTTACAAAGAGAATAATATCTCATTAGAATGGCATATGTGTCTGTTTCCTAGTTTGCTCCCTTCTTTTCATCCAACTGTGCCAGCTTAACCTGAAAGCATATCCTAATCCTTTTATTGTTGGCTCTCTGTCGTGCTTTTTCTTCATTTTGAAAATAAAATAAAATAAATGCTCATGCTTGATCACCAGGTGATTATATTTCTGTGGTCCGTGATCTGCGTTTCAGAGAAGACATTTTTGGCTTTTGGTTTCTCAAGACTTCTCAGATGTATGTTTGGGATATCCTCTTGTTGCTGCTGTAATGTTTTTCTGTTGCTAAGTGTCGCTCTGGTGCAGCTACAGTGCAGTTTCTGCTTCAGGATATATATGACGAGCAACAACATTATGGCATCACTTAAGGACAGAAAACAACATTAGCCCCTGTAGAATAAAGAAGGCCATTTAGCAATGCAAAGGTCCCAGCAGATACTTTTTCATTATCTATGAAGCAGTGGGGCAGATCCCTACAGTTCCATGGAACTAGACTACACTAAATATAAATAAACAAATCATGAGGGAGGGAGAGGAAATAAACCACAAGATTAACCAGTAGAAAAGAATTACCTGAAAATGTGGGTTTTAATATGCTTGTGGAATACATTAGGAAAAATGTAAATACATTTCTCCTCATCTGCTGAAAATATTACTGTCTTTGAATCTTTTAATATGACAACTCATTCTTTTTGTTAAAGATTGCATCTACTTGATGTGTGACTTTTTTTTCACCTCCAAAGTACAATAACTGCTCTCATGGAGATCCAATTAACAGTTTGAAAGAGCAAGGCTGTCATTAAGTTTCTAACTTTACATGAACACAGTAATGATAGCTAAGGTAGTTCTACAGCACTCTTTATATACTTGGCTGAATAATTTGTGTGTTTGTGCTGACACACAATTAAATTTTAATAGGCTGAAGTGAAAGTTCATATTGAAAAGTCTCTAGTGTAAGTGAAGCAGCCTGTCGTTTACTTGTCTGTTTCCTCCCACCACCAGCAGTGTTTACTTTCAAGATTTTAATCTGATGAAAATATTTAATTTTTTTTGCAAAGAATTAAACTTCTTCTTTCACCTCAACCCTTACTTCAGGTCTCAAGCTTGATATTATTTCACCATTACAATAGATCACACTCGAAAGGAACAGAATTAGCTGAAGCACGGAGATTTTTGTAAGTGCTTTTTATCTATTAGCAACACAAAGTTGAAAAACAAGTGTGTGGATTTTTTGTTGTTGAAATGCATCAATGTAATGGGTTTTGCTCTGGAGACCTCCCCACAAATTTTAAAACTGTCTTCTGTTGATGAAAGGAATCACCTCACTCTAGAGCACTGCCTGAGAATTGCTGCCTTACACAGTTATCTGGAAAGATGCAGGACATTATAAGTGTTGTCTGTGTGATAGCACAGCATATGTCTGGCAGCAGCTATATTTGCATGCAAGCACTGTCTGTGTTTTTGGGCCAATGCATACTGTAAGATCCTTTCAAATGCTGTGTCCACAATGTGCTGCGAATCTGCCAGCCCATGACATACTTTTCAGGGCAATTATGTTTTGGCTGCCTCAAAATGAAACTTTTCGGCTTGAGAATAGTGAAAACACAGCAGTGTTCTAGCGAATCCTTCTTTACTGCTGGCAGGCTCTCTGTTAAAGAAGAATGCTAAGAGACTACATCTGCCTAATATGTAGTCACGATGCCTTCAGAGCAGAGTAAAGCATACAGGATAAGACTCCAAATTATGCCAAAGAAGCAATTATACTGTTGGCCTGCATCGGTAATGCAATATATATTTGTGCTCTAGTCTCATTAAAGTCAAAGTCAGTGATATCTAAGTGCATACCTAAAGTCGGAAATAAGATTTCGATCTGCTTCTCTCAGGCTGGATTTGTGGGTCTGGCTGCAGACTTGATGGCGTTTGTGCCAAGAGAGCCAATGCCTATGTTTAAAATTCTACCACTCCAGATAAAATGTGTTAGGCCTTGGTCAGTGACTGATTGCTGAATTGAACAAGTGCTGAACGACTAGCAGTGTTTACCCTGTCCACTGATTCTCTCCTATGCAAGCAGAAAGACCCTAAATTAAATTCACGATACTGCTACCTCCTCAAAATTTTAATCAAATTGTGCCCCTCTGTATTTGGAATGTAACCTCCACGTAGGTTGCAGCCTTACTGCATAGTAATCATGTTTACTGTACATATGGTCGCAATCAGATGTTAAATCATACATATTCTGGAAGATATGCCCAAGTCTCCCTGTCTTACCCACATGTACAGTAGTTTTAGATTGGCCACAGTATGAATTGGTTCCAGGGGTGTACCTAAGGGGTTAGAGAAACAGGCCACCTCCGAGGGCGCAGACCCAGGATGGGTGCAAAAATCACACCAGATTGCTCCAACCAAGGATAAAGAGTTAGTTATGTAGGGTGACATGCACATTGCCTGGATGGCAACTGAGATTGTGGAGTGGGTGGGTTGAAAGGACAGCTGGGGTAACAACCGCCATCTTCTTCGCACTCACTGTTAGCAGGGGATGTTAACTTCTCCCAACTCCTGTGTGTGTGTGTGTGTGTGTGTAGCCCTCAAAGCCCCCCTGCTTCCCTGGGGATCCAACTAGGTCCCGCCTGCCTCTTTCCCTGCTTGTCACTCTTGTGCAGGACTCACTCGTCTGGTGACTATTGTGGTAAAGTGATTTTTGGGGGAAGGGAAGGGGGTTGCTGATACAGCTCCCTGCCAAGGGTGCAAGGGACCCTAGGTACGGCTCCGACTAGTTCTTAAGTTTGGCTCACAAATTTGAAAGCAGGAGGTCTGTATATGCTGTAACATCGAGCCTATGTACTCACCCATGAGAAGTCAATTTATGTTTCTTTGCCACATGATCAGGGTTCCTATAACAAACTCTTTTTGCGATATAGTTGGTTGTACATTACATCACAGTTAAGACGGGATAAAATGCATGCCTGTTCCCATTGCTTCTCTCAGTACATGTTCAGTATGTTTATATGACTGGTGTAGTCATTGGCCCCATTTCTGCATGGAAGCTTGCCCAATGGAAAGATCTCCCTCTCCTCCTCCTGCTGCACACAGTTCTGGGGGGCTCTCAGGATTCCCTGCAAGCCGATGCAGGGGGTAAGCAGTGGGAAAAGGGGACATTCTCATTGTGCAAGTGGAATTCCTTCCGCAGGGCTTCCGCTGACAGGTTGCATTAGGTCAGGGGTCTGCAACCTTTAAGACACAAAGAGCCACTTGGACCCGTTTTCAAAGGGGGAAAAAACAACTGGGAGCCGCAAAACCATTGCGACATTTAAAACAAATATAACGCTGCATATATTGTTTCTTACCTTAATGCAATAATAATAAATAATGTATAGGAGCCAATGCAAAGTATAATTAGTAAAAACAACAAGAATAAGTTCTTACTTTTTTGCATTGACTCAGGGGCGTACCCAGGATCAAAACTAGGGGGGGGGGCAAGCCATGGTCGTTCAGGTTGTGACATTTCAGCACGGAAAGGCGAATGAAACCAAAATTTTAGGGAAATTATATATAATTATAGCAGTGCTTTATTACAGTAGTTATTACAATTATTTGCTTGGTTTTTTTAAATTTTTATTCTAGTTACATGTCTTATACCAGGGGTGGCCAACTCCCAAGAAACTGTGATCTACTTTCAGCAGTGATCTACCCCCGTTTTTTGGGGTTCAGCTCAAAGTTGTTTTTGGGGGGGTGTGGTGGGTGGGAGAGAGGGCTTCCCCCTCTAAGATAGGTTGGCAAGCAAACTAATAAAGAAAGAAAAAGGGGGGGAATGGAAAAGTGGGGTGGAAAAATATAAATTGGGGGTGGGGTGGGGTGGGGAGAATATCTTTTAAAAATATGTAGTAGTTTAAAAAATAAAAATAAAGGGGGAAAATCTTTTTCTTCTTTTTCCTTTTTTGAAAAAAAAAAAAACAAAAGGGGAAGAGAAAAGAAAAAGGGGGGATAGAGGGAGAAAAGGGTAATAATAAAAATTCAAATAGAGTGGCTGCAGCAGCTGTGGGGGGTGTTTGTTTGTTTTTTGTTTGTTTGTTTGTTTTAAAAATGGGATTTCTCCCCTTGGATTAAAAAAGGAGGGGAGGCAGAAAAAGAGGGGGGGTGGGAGAGCAAGGCAAAAAGCCCAAAAGCAAAAAACAGGTTGGGGGGGAATCACGCCAGGCACTGCAGCGCGCCGGCCTCGGGGCTCCGGGCCCCCGAGCCGCCCTTGGGGCCGTCTTGAGCATGTACACCGCCCGCAGCGAGCGCTGGTGAAGCACCGGTTGGCGGAGGTTTCAGAAGCAGCCCGGACGTTTTCGCCGCCGCCCCCCCCCCAAAGCAGCTCTACTTCATCCTGTCGGCGACCATCACCGCCCTCCCGTCACGGCGACGCCTGGCCCGCCTGCTCATTGGCCGGACGAAGCATCGCTCTCCCATGCCCGCCTCCCACCTTCATCCTCTGTGGCTACCTCGGCGGTAAGGCCCCGGCTCTGAGCATATGCGCCAAGGCATCTGTCCTGCCAATCGGCACGCCGAGGTGGTAAAAGCTCAGCCCTCCCCACACGCTTATTGGTGTGAAGAAGTCGCTTCCTCTCTCTGGGAGTGGTCAAGGTGGACATCAATCTTGGGTCTGTCCTCGAGAACCCCGAGAGGGCTGAGAAAGACCGCCCAGCTGTTCAACGCTGATGCGGATTATTCATGGTTTTTTTGGCCCTTTTTTTGCCGATAACCATTTAATTATTATTGAAAGGGCATTGAAAGGGGGCATGCCGGAGCCGCGGGAGACCTGTCAGAGAGCCGCATGCGGCTCCGGAGCCGCAGGTTGCTGACCCCCGCATTAGGTGAACCCCACTCATTGTAACTTAATCCATATGAAATATAGCCAAAATGGAAAGAAGCAAATACGGTATTTAAAATAATACCATCTCTCTTTTTGCCGATGTTTGTAAAGTGAAAAGGAAGAAATCAGGGTGTGTGTTTTTTAATGGAGTCAGTATTTGAGTTTCAAATTCAAATATTAGGAAAGATTTCTTACACAAGAAGTTGATAAAAATCATATTGTTGTTGGTTAGACAATTTCATTTATTTCAAAAAGATGGCACACTGTAGGAATATAGTACAGTCCAGGGGTGGTTGGAAGATAGATTAGTTGCAGGGGTTTCTGACTCCCAGTTTGTCTAAAAAAAGGGACAAAATAAAGGCTTCCCCCCCGCATCTCAAAAGTAGGTTGCTGAAATGTGTGGGGAAGCCAGGAGTGGATTTTTGTATGAAAATACTTATGAGCTCAGAGCCTACACCATATATTTAAAACACATGGTTCCCACCCGCTACCAAATCCTGGGAACTGCAGCTTACCCTTTACACAGCAACAATTCCCAGCACCCTAACAGTTTTGCATCTGCTGGCAGCTGGCGGGCCTCAGTGGTTCCAGTGGAAAAACAAACCAGTTTCCAGAAGCATAAAGCCTGCCCAACCCTGGGGTAGTCAAGATATGTTTAGAGCAAAGTATCTAAAGATTTATTAACAAATGCTACAGTAGCCTTCCAGATGATAGATCTACGTAGGATTAGGAGTAGCAAAGCCCACTAAAATAGAGAAAGGAAAAGAAACATTATTGGATTACAACAGCTCAGTGCCAGGTATTTAATGTGGAGCACTACATGGAGGGGGGTGGGGGAAACACGAGATAGTTCACTCAAATAGAGTTATCCCTGACTGTAATTTGTAAGGCAATAATACTTTTGAAACCTCATAGATTCCAAAGTGACTCTCTTAGTACAATTCTGGAATTTGCGACTTGCAGTTTGCAGCTCTCTAAATCATATTCACCTAATATAAATATCCACTGTCCTCAGGATACTCTATTAATTTTCTGCTTAAACTGTTGCTTTCCCTTAACATTAATCACTTTAGTGGAATATTTACTCACACGTTATTCACTGCAAGAGAAAAATCAGAGCACCAAAAATTAGCATGTGGCATATATGATCATCCATGACCTATCAAACTGGTGAGGTTGAATAAGTAATTAACAACCTGAAAAGTAGATAATAAATACAATATATATAAATACAAATTTCCATATAAATTGGGAAAGTGAAAAATTATTATCATTTGTGCAAAAAAATGACAAATATAGTAGTGGGACTGTGAAATATTAATGCCCATTGTTTCCACCTCTAATTTCAATTTTTGAAATACAGTATTGGTATTTGAGGTAATATTGCAATTCGCTCAGGAGAAGTATTGAATTGTCATTGTGGTGTAGTGGATAGACTAGTGCTGACCTTGGCCCAGCAAGACCTTAGTTCAAATCCTTGGGTGATCGTGAAGCTCATTGATAGCGTTGTGGACCAGTCACAGTCTTTCAGTCTTATCTGCCCCACATAGGTTGTTGTGATGATGAAATATTGGTGAACCCAGGGGTGCCAACTTGAATAAAATATTGGGCGGGGCAGGTAAGCCCCACCCCCACATAACTGAACACATGACGCGGTGCATGTGCACCATTTGAATGGCAATGCCCATGAACTTTGGCCCTTTGGCTCCCCCAATAAAATAATTGAGGGGGCTGGGACCCCAGTCACTAGGAATCTGCTCCTGTGAATGAACCCCCCCCCCCCCGAGCTCTTTGTGGAGCTCCTGCTACAACTACTAAAAAGAATAATTCTCATAAACACTTTCCCTTGACATTACAAGCCCTAGAGATGTTTTGGTGATGCACAATTATATTTATGTACTCACCCCACTTCCTCTCATACACATTTAGTTTTTCTGTAGGTTTCATTGTTGGGAAAATAAAGTTTCCTAGAATATTACAGTTTTGTTTTAAGTACCCAAATTAAGCTGTCAAACCCCTTTCCTGCACGTCCTTGTCTTGGATATGCTGAAATCTTTCTGAACTCCGTGTTTTGCATTTTCCTGTTTAAAAGTATTGCTCATTAACACACAAACTATGGTTCTCTGTCATCTGTATACAGTATTGTATATATCTGTGTAGATTTTATTTATATCTGTGTAATTATATATATATAGAGAGAGAGAGAGAGTATTGCTCATACCTTAGTTTCTTGTCTGATGTACCTTCTGCTCAACTGAACAGTTCACTGCAAAAGGGTCAGAAACCATGTCTCTAGTATTTTTTATTTAAACAATGTGTGCTGCCTTCAGTTCTGGTAATCCTGCCTGCATATTACTATGAATTCAATAATATTGTTTAAAAGTGTCACTGAGGTAAGTATTCTAGGATCTGCAGTTTTCAAAGAGGAAGTGATTAGTGAGAATGGGTGGAAGAAAGCAGCAGAACCTAAATATCGTGGCTGACCACTGAATCAGGCTATCGACATACTTCAGTGGAATCAGGGCCATACAGGTGAACTCATCAAAACTTAGTGGCAAAAGCCATTTAATTTAAAAACATAGTGCCTGCTGAATCAAGCCAGTAGCCAAGTCTAGCCCAGCACCCTGTTCTCGCAGAGGCCAACCACATGCTTATGGAAAACCTGCAGGGTGGGCCTGGGTAAAAAGGTAAAAAAAAAAAATGGTAAAGGACCCCTGGACGGTTAAGTCCAGTCTAAGATGACTATGGGGTTGCGGAGCTCATCTCACTTTCAGGCCGAGGGAGCCAGCATTTGCCCACAGACAGATTTCCGGGTCATGTGGCCAGTATGACTGAACTGCTTCTGCCACAACAGAACACCGTGATGGAAACCAGAGAGCATGGAAACGCTGTTTACCTTCCCGCTGCAGTGGTACCTATTTATCTACTTGCGCTGGGGTGCTTTCAAATTGCTAGAATGGCAGGAGCTGGAACAGTGCAACCTTACATATAAAGCATTGCAGTAATCCCACCTAGAGAGGTTAGGCTGCCACTTACTCACCTTTGCACTAGACTAAAATGCTGCACATGCTGTAACTTTTCTTCGTAGAGAATTTCTGCAGACCATTGATCATTTTGGTTGCCCTTGTCTGAACCTATTTCAACTCTTCAATCCCTTCTGTGAGGTGACTAGAACTGTATGCGGTACTCCAAACAGGGTCACACCATAGATATGTATAATGGCATTATTTATATTGGCAGCTTTATTTTCAATTCCTCTCTTAGCTTGGAATCCACCTTTTTCACAGCTGCTGCAAACTGGGCTGGTGCTTTCACTGTGACCCTACTAAGGTCTTGCTCTTGGTCATTGACTGCCAATTCAGACCCTATGAGCAAACAGGAAATTAAGGTATTTTGCCCTTACATGCACCACTTTTTTACACTGAATTGCTTTTGCCATTTTAATGCCCATTCACTCTGTTTGGAGAGGTCCTTTTGCAGCTCTTTGAGGTGCATCATCGTTGAGAACAACCACAATTTAACTCATGCTTCTTCACATGAAACTAAGTCCATGTAGTGATTAAAATGCGCTCAGTAAAATAGGCACGATTACTTATCAGAAACAGCAAACTAGACATAGGATTCACCCAATTTCCTACATAAGAGTGTGAAATTCATCTTGTATGAAACAATCCTAAATGACTGTTTAGGTTACGGGGTGAATCTTAAAGTCTTTAGCTCTTTTTTAGCTATTCAGAAGTTCAGGGGTAATGAGTATGCGGGGGGGGGGGGAGGAAGCAGCTGGCATCTGTGACTTTCCAAGGCAATTAGGGACCAGTGGAATGTAAGTAAATCTCCGAGGGTTATGCTCATAAGAAAACACACACTTCATCTAAATTTCCTGAACTTCCTGCTATATGGGGAACAAGGCAAAACAGTGTTTTGTGGTTATCTGTAGTAGTAAAATCCTACGTATTGCTATTGCTGGCTATATTGCTATTGCTGGCTATACTCTGTGTAAATCAGTAGGTTCATGTTTGGTGGGACCATCCTCTTTACTCTGACATCACCGCGTCAAAGTTGGTCAAGAATGAGAAAGTGGCAAGGTTGGGGCTGTATGGCTGTGGTGGCAAAGCCAATCTGGTGCTTCGGCTGGTTTGTTCTCATAGTACCACCCTCACTGCTGCTCTTCCCAACCCCAACCCCATCCAGATAAACTGCTCCAATGCTAATGTCAGGAAAATGGTTCTGTGGCTCCGTCCTATCATTCTGGCCACTATTTGTATGAATCGTGTGAAGAGCTGTCACCACATTCTACCTAGGACTCAGCTATACAGCTGCGAATAAAATGTTTTAAGTGCAATATACAATGTGACACTAGATGGCAATGGTGAGCCTTATGGGAAATTCAATGTGTTTTTAAAAAAACTTAAAAAAAACCATTTTCAGAGCTTTTTTAAATATGTGTGTAGATTCCACCCTACAGCAAATTGCTAGACCTACCTTTTTCCTAGTGGGTTTTATTTTGTTTTGTTTTGTTTTTTTAAGAAACATCATGGAAGAGAAGAGACCTTAATTTAGTAAACCCACAAAAAGTAAACCCACCTTCCAAAATCCATATTAGGACAATACTTGTCAAGGACTGGCTGGACGAAGAGGAGTGGTGGGAGGCAGCAGCCAGGGAACCCTCAAGGGAAAACCCAGAGGAGGAAGGCGTCAGAAACTGAAGGGTTTAGTGAGCAGGAAGAACCTGTGACAGGGAGCAGTTCAGACTCCAAGGCTAAAACAGAGGAGGTTGGTCAAGAGGCTGCTGAAGAAGCCAGGGAGTCTCTCCCTCCTGCTGTGACAAGCTCCTCTTCCCCCCTGGTTTCCAAGAACAAGCAGCGTAGTGCAAAGAGCAGAACAGAGATCAGAGGTGCACTGACACAGTTTGAGACGCTTGGGAAACATCTTGGAGAGGGGGAGCCCTGACAACTGTTCCAGAGAGGCAAGACCTCATGGGAAAGTGTTGCTGAGACCACTGGGCTGAGTTTATGTCTGTTTCCTTGAATAAATAGTTCACTTCACTGAAAATGGACGTCCGGTTCTTTTAGTGCTGAACTGCGTCTGACTCCAGACCTGACAATACCTTTCTTTGGCAAGTCAAAATACAGTGCAAGTTTTTGAGTTTTCATTATGCTAAATAAAAAACAAAACGACCGGGGGGGGGGGAGAGGGAACAGCTGGCTTATATGTTCCCAAGGATTTGAGGTCAACCATTTTTTGCTGATTCTGCCCAGCAGCCTCTGGTGGTAGCCGTGAAACCTGCATAGCACCTAACAAAGCCTCATTTTAATGTCCGCTACATACCCCACCCTGCCAATTCCATACTGAGACCGAGATCCCTTTTCCTTGTTCCCCTTGCTTTCTCTGTTTACCATCTAGCCTGATGGAGCGTTCTGAAGAACTCAAAGGCATATTACTATTTTCCGACGTTTTCTTTGGCCTAATGTGGTTTGGTGTAGTCTTTCATGGTGCATTTTTTTTTAATAGCGAGATTGGCATGCACGAGGTGGAAGAGGGAGTGTGTTAATTTATAGCAAAGTCCTACCTCTCCTCAGGGAAGCATGGAGAAAATTGTCTGTTAACAAGCCTTGCCTGCTAGGACTATTGCTATAGGTGATTCAGTTTAATCATTGTTTCTGGCCCCGAGCACTGCCTAAATGCTCATGCCAGTCCTAGAACAGCTCTGCTAAGAATAACTTGCTTTCAGTCAGAAGTGGGAAATTAAACACAGTGAGGGAAGAAGCATCATGGTAAACAGAGCAGCAGAATGCTAATAGGATAGGTCATGTGATAATTCTTCCTAAAAACAAAAACACAACACAGCGCCTTCAGCTTAATCAGAGATTAAAATACCAGAAACCTTGAGGGTTCTCTGTGGTAATCTCTGCAGCGCGGCTAAAGAAAATGGTTATGTAGCTTCAACAAGCGTTGCATGTAATTGCTGTTTTACTATGCAAGAAATTTTCGCTTATTTTGTGCTGCCTCAACACTTCTCAGAGTAAAGCTTCTATTTAAAATATGAATTGACGTTTTAGAGGATAAACAACATACTAGATAGTGTTTAATTAAATGCATTGGCCCAAAGTCATCCTTCATATAGCTTTGCTGACTGACTTCATAGCAATTTTAGCATGAATTAATTGGGGGTCTTGTTTCTATATCTTGATATTGTTATGCATGTTGTTGTTTTACTCTGACTGGCAAAAGCTATTAATGGAAGGAAAAACAGCTTGCCCGGCCCCATACTATAAATGTGTTAGTGGAATAATATTTTTAGCCATTCTGTTGGCACAGCAACTTTCCTGGAATATGCAGCTTGAAGAGGATATGATATACAGTAACACTATTGCCATTTATTTTAGCTCATTTCCATAACCTATTGATCATGCTAATTCTCCCTGTTTTCCCAGAGTCAGTTGCTAAGTTTGAAAAATTCTGTATTTCTGGAAAATTCGGCTGCCTTCTCTTCAATCTTTTTCTTTTCTTGTTTGCAGACTTTCACACTTCACTGGTGCAGAAATGCACCAAAGAACTGCAAGATTCTTACAGTTATTCACCAAATGTTTTAAGCCAGAATTCATTTCCACTTTAACCTTAAAATAATCATAATCAGGAATGGAATTTGAAGGCAAACATTTACATGTTGCAAAACCTCAGATTGTGTGGGGTACAGGGAAGAAAGAGGTAACAAATGGTTGGCGATCCTTGTGGTGACTTGATTATGATTGCCTGTTCATAATGGAACTAACGCTCTTCCTAAATTAGCAGGTTTTCAGTCTTAGGTTGCTCTGGGCCCTGCTTTTGTTCCTGTTCTATGCCAAGTCCATCTACCTAAGTACTGTTTGCGCCAGGGTTTGCCAATGTTTTTGGACTCATGGGCACATTTTGCTGACATCTATGACTTTCCAGTTTGAATTTCGAGAGAGTACTTGTGGGTGCCAGTCACCAAATGGCAGCCAGGTACATGTGGCATAAGCTGTGGCATAAGTTCTAATGGCTGCTGTGGAAGCATTACATGATACAAAATTAGACAATACAGCTATGGTTAAGCTTTCCCAATAATATTGGGCAGTATTCCCATAATATTGGGCAGGGGGTTGAGCTGGATGGCCCTTATGGTCTCTTCCAACTCTATGATTCTATGATTCAGTGAAGCTTTACACAGAGTAGACCTATTGAAATTAATAGACCTAACATAGGTGGAATCTACACACATATTAAAAGACGCTGTGAAAATGCTTTTAAAAAAAAGTTTTGAAAAACACATTGACTATTGCATAGATCAGTTTCACCATCTAGTGTCACATTTGTATATTGCACTTTACAACACATTTAAAACGTTTTATTTGCAGCTGTATAGCTGAGTCCTTAGTCATTAATTTAAATTGGTTTACTCTGAGCAAAAATTACTTGAATGCCACCTTGTATTTCCATGCTAGAAAAGGCTTGTGCTGTTGAATTCCTGCCTGTCATACAGCTGTTGAAGGCACAAGAACCTTGTTTTTCCACAGTGCCAACTCAAAACCAAAGCCTAGACTCTCCCATAAAACAGGGAGATACATACTTCTGAGTGGACATATATGCCATTGTATAAGTTATCTATGCAATGAATTATTAATGAGTACTTGGTCTTCAGCTCCTGCACAGCATGATACATATGGAAGCCTCTTTGCAAAGTTTTCTCATTTGTCTTTTGGAGAGAGGGGTGATCCTTTAACATCCACCCACACTTAACTGTGTAACAGTCTTTACAGAAAATAATTTCCGAGGACTACCTGATCTCAGGCGAACCCAGCACAGGAAAGCTTGCATCCTGGTTGCTAGGGAGAAGGGAAGGGAGATTCCGTGGTCTATTAGATATGGAGATTCCGTGGTCTATTAGAAAATAAGACAGAAGCAGGTAAAGTACAGGAAAGAGGAGAGCAGCTCTTTAGGACTCCAGGCATTCCTATTGCCTGGTGTCCAGACAACTCATTTATCAACCTCAGCTTTGACTGCATTCATTGGCTAAAAGCACGGACAGGTGGAAGCAGCCAGGCTGGCTCATTTCATAGAAACTGTTTAGAAGGGCATTTATACATTTCGTTTCACAGCTTTCTTTCTAGGAGGGCTAGAGACTCCTTTAACAAAACGAAAGCTCAGTCTGGAGCTGTTGCCTGGAGGTGCCAGTGAAGGCCAGCATGCACCAGGTTGGTGACCCCTGGTGCTTTGTGCTCAGCAGTCTTTCCCAGGAGTCTTTCCCAGGCTCTGTGGAAATAGCAGGGAATGAACCTGGGGCCTTCTTCCAAACATTAATTGCAGGCACTATCCCTAGATCCAGTGCTATTTTTCTAGAAAAAGAGGTGCTTGAACTCACAATGAACATCTCCCATGTTCTCTTAGAATGCCAGGGACACCCACCAGAGAGGTGCCAGAACTGAGTTCTGGCGAGTTCCAGCTCAAGAATATTTTTTGCCCAAATCTAGCTCCCTATACCGATTAATTTTGTTTCTGTGTTATATTCTGCAACAGACTGACGTAACTATCAGATGAGTTACCCACTGGTCTAAAAGCAGAGTGGTAGACTAGCCTCAGGAGAACTAGACTATGCTCTACTGACTTCATTGAAGGTACTCTGGCAACATGGTGTAGTAACAGATTCAAGAACATGGCCTGGAGGCTGTGGAAGGAAGTTTTAGATAAAAGGGAAGCTTAAGAAGAAATAGTGATATATTCAGCTAAAGTGAAAGGCTTATGATGGAGGGTTTTTTTAAGAAAGAAAAAACATTTTGGGGTGGAGGAGTCAGAATTATGTGCATCTGCACGACAGCTGAAATACATTTTGTATTTTTCTCAGTCAAACCTACGTACCCATTTGTAACTTCCATGCAATTATTTTATGAGGGTTTACGAGACTTTTTTTTAAAAAAACTACACTCTGACCTTTACTAATCTAAAATTCTGTCGTTCTGAAGGAAAATTATGTTCCTTTTAGTACAAGCTGCTGTTCTTACGACAGCAGGGGCCAGCGAGTTAAAGCCCTTGCTCTCCTAGCCAGGTATCAAGCACTGTCAGGCGTGGAGAGTACTCCCCTCCCTTCGGTAACTTCACAGACAAGAATTAACGAACAGTTTATATTTATAGTCTCTTTTTTTATTCATTCATCAGGTTGCAAGCAAAAATTCACTTCTCTCCACAAGGAAAGCAGTTGGCTACTCTAAATCCTCCCCCTTCCGTCTCCAGCAACATCCTGGGCGCCAACAGGAAGTTCCTCTTCTCTGCATTGTTTGTTCTCTAATACGGACGGACCTCCTAGTTCTTGGGGAGGGAGGGTTCCCTAAACTCTCTAATGACGTCTCTGCTGGCTGTTCCCTCCCTTCTGTTTACCTCTTTCCATTATCTCGTAACTAGGTAACTTCTGTCTAAGCTGTTCAGTGTCTGTGTCTCTCTCTCTGCTCCTGAAACCGCTGGAAATCGGGGGGGGGGAATCTTCCCCCTCCTCATCCTCTTCAAAGAGGAGCTGATCTGTCTGAGAATGCTTTGCCAAATCAGATTCGGACCATTCCCTGACAGGCCCCCTGCACTGGTAATTTGTGAAACGGAAATCTTGTACTCAAGAGCAAACCACAGAATTGGCGCGATTAACATAGTGTATCCTTCGGTTGTAAGAGAAGATAGCATGGCCTTAGCTTCCAGCTTGGAAAGCACTACCCTGGGAACTCTTAATACTGGCTGTGGCTCTTTCCAACTGTGAGCTGCGAGCAGATGTTTAACTCTCTTGCATTGGTCTGCTTGCATGATCAGTGTTATTGCAATGGAGAGGTCAGTGGGCAGGGATTTGTGGCTTTGAAGTTCTACATTCACAGAGTCTGAATTCTAGATGATATAAGTCCCTTTCTCTAGGGCTATTGTGCATGAATGCTTGTTGGTAAGATTTAATGTATTAACTTTCTAACAAGCTGGGGGGCAGGGGCGGAATTACTGTGTTTGGCACTAACAAGGTTTCACAGAAGGTGCTACGCAAGCTTTCTTGGGGCAAGGGTGAGGATATATTATTAGGTGTGCTTTCCTGTTGCCCTCCTCTGCGCTTCTGATGGAGGGGTACCCTGAAGAAGTTATCCACAATTTATTTTAAGCTCCAGGTCAGCTCACATGGTAGAGGCATTCCTTCAAGTGTTGGGGCCCCAGAGCCATTTTATAGGTTAATACCAGAACCTGGAAGTGGGGGTTAGACTTGCAGGCAAGCAAGGGCCAGCATAACATGTTAAGAATGCCTGACCCCCCTATTAGTAACCTTGCTGATTTTGCACCATCTTCAAGGGCAGCCCAGTGTGTAATGGAGTGCAGTAACCTAGATGGGAGGTTAACAGAGTGTAGATCACTGATGCGAGGGCAGCAGCTGAGACACCAGTGTGAGATGCGGAAGCACGCTTTATACCATGGAGGTCACCTTTGCTTACAGTTGCAACAATGGCTCTAGGAGTAATTTCCAAGCTCTGGACCTTTTCCTTCCAGTGAAGTGCAACCACTTCAGAATGGGACGAACACCAATCATCCAGACTGAGCAAACAGCATCCACAAACGGCACCGCTGCCTTGTCTGGATTTGGACTCAGCTTATTGGCTCTTAACCTGACTGTTACCATGGCCAGGCACTTACCTAACATCTTGTTCACTAACGCGTTTCATGATGCAAGGAACCCGAGATAAAAACAATGTACGGATAATAAATCAAGCAAGCAAGCACGAGGCTAGGGAAACCTGCTGATGTCCACACAAACAACTGCCAAAAGGTACACTACTTCTCAGTACACAACAGAAACTTTGAGTGGGTGAATTTGCTTGCCAAAGACAGCTACAGTTGTGTGAGTCACAAGCAAGGAGGGAAAACCATGTTCTCCCTGTTTGTTCCAATAGGGTAAAAAGTAAGAGTAAATAAACCCTGCAATAATAAAGCAATCTCACACATGCAAAAGAAGCCTGTCAGCCTTTGACTTTCCATGTGAAATGTTTTCTGCAGGGGAAGAGTAACTAGCTCAGAGGAACATTGCATGTGCTTTTAATGAAAGGGCTGGTGCCATGCTGTTTTTATTGTAATTATTTGTATGGTTTTTAATAGATTTTTATATATGTATATAGTTTTACTTCTAACAATGTTTAATTTTGCATTGATTTTTTTTCTATTAAAACTATACAAATAGTTACAATAAAAACAGCATGGCACCAGCTCTTAAGCAGCCAGTTTCCAAAAGCCTATTGGAACATCAAAAAAAAGGCTTCACTTGTTGGCGGAAAGGTGGCAAGGAGGGAGCCAGTTTAGCTTCTTTAGGGAGGGAGTTCCAGAATCTGGGAGCAGCCACCGAGAAGGCCCTCTCCCACATCTTTTATATTATTATTTTATGTCAACCAGTTAGAAAGAGTTTTTAAAAGAAAAAAGAGCAGTCTGTAAAGCTTGTTAAATAAATAAATAAAATCATGCACCTCAGGTTCATAAAGTGGGATTTACTGGCTCTTCTGACCCAGATTCAGATTCTTTCCATCCCATTTCCATTAGATCTCTTTCAAGTATTGTTCTAGAAAACTGCCTAGGTGTGCATACTAAGTACTAAGCCAGCTAGGCTTTCAAGCTAAGCCAATTATGTGACCCTGCCATCACATCAATTTACTCTTCGACTACTGTGGTTTGTATTTAACGTGAGACGTTGCTTGGATCCAATCAAAACTTCACATTCTCTCAGTCAAATACTGAAATGTATAGTCTGGTTGATATTAAGTGCTTAATAAAATAGCCTAACATGCTTAATAAAATAGCCCAAAATGACTTTAATTACATGAATTCTGCTGTGATAATTGCATGGGGAGCAAACTCAAACATTAAAACTACCTCTTCAGGCTATGCGAACAGCATTTCCTGAATTCTATTAGAACACTACACATTTTCTTCCACTCTCAGAAGAAATTGCTGTAACTTCACTTTGAACAACAGTTTAATATGATGCTTCTTTTAATCGCTTATTTGCATTCATGCTCCATATCAACCTAAAGGTTTCCAGTAATATGGCAATTTCTTTTAAATTACAGTAAAGTGATACAGAAATAAAATATAACAAGCTCTGGAGCTGGGACGTATATTTTACTAGGAATAGAATTTTTAATTTCTTTTTTAAAATGCCAGGTAAATATTGACACTTATGCACCTCCTGTAAGTAAGCCGTTCATGGTGTATTAAGTTGTTCAACCATCAGTAATGCCTGAGTATAGTGAAAACTGATGCTTTCCTTGAAACAATTCACTTTTCCTTTTAGAACCTCCCCCTAAAAATAACTTAACTATTTAGCTAGATTATTCAGGACCATGTCAAGGAAACAATTTGGCTCGCCTAATGTACTTCTGTAGCTTTCTGAACCCTACTTTCAGGCTAAAGAAGGCAAGGATGCCCCAGCTCTGGTTAACTGTTTAGACTGGTCAATTTAACATCCATGGTTGCACAGTTAGATAGCCTAGTAAACTGGCATATACACAAGCTTCAGGCACCTGGACACAGTTCCTTTACCCCCACTTTGCTTCTCCCTTTGCAAAAACTCCCTTTGCAAAAACATCCTGTTATGTCCAAACCAGGAAACTGTAGCTAATGGCTTCCAAACAAGCCAGGACCTGGAAGCCAATTTTAAAGCATGGCTTAGTATCCTGGCTTGAGCAGAAGCCATTAGCCGTAGTTTCCTGGTTCTGATGTAACTTCTGTTTCCTGGCTATTCCATTGCTTGCGTGCAAGGAGGAGCACAGAGGCTGTATGTGGTTGCCTCAAAAACTCATGCATATATTTGCTTATCAAGCCAAGATTTGATTGTGCAAATACAGCCGATGTCTGCCATGGTGACCTAGAAGTTCTGAATGTATGAAAGGAGTTGCATATAGGCAGAGGCCTATATTGACTTCTGTAAGGAGGAAGCATGTAATGGAAAATGCCTGTGTCTTTGTGGAAAGATTAGGAAGCGCTGCACAATAGTATGTGATTTACTTATTAAGATATTTCTATACTGCTCTTTGCCAGAAATGATCACAGGAGAGTTTACAACAAGATACCTATTTCACTATAATTCATTTTACTATAGAATCATGTTCATGCATGTACAATCTTACAGCAAATTCACATAAAACATTTTCATTTACAACAGAGGACTCTTAAATGCCTGCATAACGTGAAACAGGCTTGGTAAGAAGGCAAGGGTTTCTTTTTGTGGTCACATGGCAGTTTTCTTTGAGGTTATATGAGTAAATGTATGCATTCCAGGGTATTAAGAAAATATTTTAATTTCTTAAAATACGTGGTATCTGGTATAATGAGAACTGATTCTACAACTGTATTTATATAACCTTTTAAAAAAAATCAAAACATAATTTTGACACGTTAGTGTGTTTTTTCCTACTTTGCAAAAATATCTGTCTTTATAAAAGACATCAGCTACTGTTATGATGTCCAGAATTTTTATGTTGGAATTATTTTTATCTAACTGACAGGAAAAAAAGAATCTCAAATGGAAGGCAGGTTTGGCCTCTAAATATATCTGATTAATGATATCAAACTGGCAAACAGCTCTGTAGTGCTATAGCTTTAAGCAACAAGATTTTCTGTGCCACAGCATTTTCTGCTCACCTATTGAGAGGCTGCATGACAATATTGCTGTATATAACTATTAGACTTAATTACAATGGCTTTACTTTGCCTTTTATAATGGCAAAATGTTCGTGGCTAAATATAGAACCATCCGCTTTCTACTGTGGATGCAGCATCTGTGAAATCTTAGGTTGTGTGCAGCTAGTTATCTAGCTTATTTCTGCAGTTAAGTTCAGTTCCCTGTGCAGTAAGATGCCTGAAGTATCAGAGCTGCACGTTTCTTCCTCGTGTTCCTTCCCTGTTTTTATATTATATTCTATCTGCTATTTTTCTTGGAATGATATTTTGGTCCCAAACACAGCCCAGCAATCCTCAGTACTAAAGGCAGCTCCCATTGTTTGGTCATGCTATCCTGCCGTATGCTGTGCTTGCCTATCCAGCGACAGTTGCAGTGGAGCAATATGCTCAAATTATACTGAAGGCAATCTGGTTGGCCTGATACCTACATCTTACCTTGCTGCATCTTCGTACCCCCCCAAAAAGGGGAAAAAAGGACAAATCAAGCTTCTAGTTTTTGTTTTGTTTTATCATTCATTTTGTCTGAGTTATTTATATCCCGTTTTTCTTTCTCAAAAATCCAAAGCAGCTTTCAGAACAAAATTTAAAACGAAAACATTATGAGCACACAAAAAAGCCCCTCCTGTGCAGCTCTACACCTCTTAGCCACTGGCTGTGGGGGCCAACACTGGTTTTCCCTTCTGCTTTCACTGTGCCTTTCCCCCAGACATTTTTCACTCCATCTGGAAAGCCATATGGGCCAACCTTCATAAGCCGAGTGGGAGTTGGATACAACTTCTCAGATGTGCTTCACCTGCCTCCCCTTTTTCTGGCACCAAGATCTTTGGTGAGTAGTTAGAGGACTATCTCACTGAATCCATAGACAAAAGAAAGACTCTGCCTTCAGCCAAGAAGGAGGACTGGAAGAGGCGCAAAACCAGTCTTACCCCCCTTCCCAAAGACAGCTCTCTGGGGCCCAGGACTTCTCTTCTTACCTGCCTTGGTGGGGTAGGCAGGACAGAACTTGTGGACATCAGCCTGACGGTTCAGGGGGCAGAACCTTTGACCCTTCAAAGTTCCCCAAGTAGGAGGGAAATTCCTCTTCTGTCTGGTCTGGAGCAGGTATAACATTGGTATAGCATGGGGGCATGACTTGGATTGTCCCTGACGTGGATATGGCATAAGTGTGCTGTTGCTCTGTGTCACTCATGTCCCACCCAGATCTCTACCCAGTTTTAGGCATTGAACTAGCATAAAAATATCTGCGGAGGGATCTGGAGTGCTCCACCAATATATTTTTAATGGTAGTCCACTAACATGACAGTGTTCCCACCATATGTCCTTTAACTGTCTTTTTAAAATTATTATTATTATTAGTATAGGGTTGTGCCCTAAAAGTTGCAGTGATTGTCTCCATTGTAGCTAAAACAATGGTGTACGGAAATGTATGTGTTTTAGGATTCAATGCATAAATAAATATACTTGTATAAAAGCCTTCTTTTGCTCATCTCCTATTACTTTCAAACTGTCTGCCTTTGCAATGTATTCCAAAACTGTGCACTGTTTTCACAGCATTATTCTGTCCATTCTTTGGGGCATTAGGTACCCCCATTCAACCTCTACCAAAGTGTATTGAGTCCAATAACCTCCTGTGTTACTTTTAGTAAAGTGTAGGTTGATGTAGAGCACGCCCCCCCCTCCATACTGAAGATTGCTAAGGGCGAAGCTGAATTTATTACTGGCAAATAGGCTGTTGTCCATTACGATTAATGTGTTATGGTGTACCTCTGTACTTTAAAAATTCTGCTTTACATATGGTATCAGTTTACTCTTACCTGTATATGTTGATGAAGGTACTTCAGAGTCTGTCCATTGCTTGTCAGCCTTTTAACACATCAAATTTACAGTGCTGATGAAACTCCCAAACTGCCTCTCCTGCAATATCATAAACAGGCACAGCATAATTTTGAGCATCAGTACTGTTGATAAAGGCAAGCAGGTTTTGATGAGCCAGATTCCCTTGGAAGCTTCATGCATGCTTCTTTAGTAAATCAAACTCAGGCAGCATAGGAACAAAGGACAGCAGAACTTGCCTCTCATCCCATCCTCATTTGCTAATGAAGTGTGTTTCCCTGCATACAACTCCTGAACAATAGTCTTATTTTTCTGGGCTTTTTGTGCTGAAACAAGCAATTTGAGTCAATATCATTTTGCCAAACCAGCAATTTGTCTACCCACAGTGCCTCCATCTTATCAGGATTCATCTTTAGTTTACTGGCTCTTTCCCTGTCCACTACCAATAATTGTAGCCAATAAATATTGATAAGCATTCTGGCCTCCAAATCTTATTTTACATGGTTCTCAGACTGAACTAGGTGTATATATGAACACAACCTGGGTTTTTGGCATCCTTTGGGCAAGCAGAATCTTGAAAATGCGAATCTGAGCTACATTTGAGCCTGCATTAAGCCAAGAGTTGCAATTTTGTTATTTTACTGTAATAATAAGGACCATGTGAGTCAAGCTTGTCTTCAGTTCTTTATCTATCTATTATCTACAGGTATCTATCTATCTGTCTGTCTGTCTGTCTGTCTGTATTGTATGTATGTATGTATGTATGTATGTATGTATGTATGTATGTAATCTGTGTGAACTAAGATTGGGGTTTTATCAACTGCTCTTGTTCATTTACCAAACATACTAGCTGTACAGGTGTGCTGTATATAAGTGGAAAGATGGGAATAAATATTTCTTCCCTCCACTTCCTGGTTCTTCTCACTGCCCATTTGTTTTCCACAGTATACAGCAATTTGTGGTATACAGAGCAACCTTTATTGATACACATGCAGTATTTGCACTGTCTTCAGGTGCCACTGTAATCCTAGTAGCGTTATGAAATATCTAATGAAATGCAAGACATCACACTCAAATAGGAGCCCTGAAAACAACTCATCTTTCCTCTATTCTGTATGGTAGGGAGGGGGAAATAATTTGATTTCCATAGAAGGACGTTGGGTAACTGTCAGTTATCAGAACTGACTAAGGAAGAGAATGAGGTTGGGTTGCACCAGACTCATCATGCTGCTGCGGGTGAATGCAGAGTTCTTTCTCCTCATTTTGCTCAAATATGACTTTTGCCGAGGCTCCAATACTCTCCTCCCCAGCTTTCAGAGAATCTGTTAGTTGCTCAAGCAGCCTTCTTGCACTTGTTTTGACCACACAGGCTGTCAGCACGTGATCAAAGAGACATTACTCCTGAAACACTTGATGATCAGTATGTTCTAGTCTTGGAAGGTTCTTCTGAACTGAGTAACACAGTCCTTTGCAGCTGCAAGGATATTAGGCATTTCAGGCTTTGAAGCGAGTCTTCAGCCATTTTTTGTTTTGTGGTGTTATTATTATTACCATTATTTTATTTATTAAATTTGTATACCACCCTTCACCCGAAGATCACAGAGCAGTTCGCAACACTATTATTATTTTAAATAATTTTTATTAAAGATTTTCTTGGTTTACAAAAGTACATGCATTCTCTCTCTATCTTTTTCAGGTTGTAGAGTGTTTTCTACAGATCGGTTACATTTGATGTGAGACGTTAGTGTTGTATACAGAATAAGGTTTGGGAAGAAGAAGAAAAGGAGAGAGACCTCTCTCACTACCAAGGAAATATAATAAACAAATAGAAAGAGAACCTGCCCAAGTGACACTGACATAAAAAAACCCCACATATACACTAAGTAAAATAATATAATTTCACAACCTTATTGAAATACTAAGCTGTGTGTTGACAAGGGACACTTAGACTTATATGAAGGGCATGGTGATTTTAAACTACCTGTTTTGTAAAGTATATTGCTGATGATGTGCTGGTAAGACTGATAGGACAATTGACATTTTTGAAAATGCAGCAATATTGGTTTCAGTGTCAGGGACAAGTGTCTGCTTCATCAGGTCAAAAGATCATGTGAAATGTTTACTACAGATAAATTTCAAGAATAGGATTCGTGGTCATGAATCGTATAAAAATTGGTACTGTCTGTGCCTTTGCACATAATAGTTGCTTGAAAACACTAAATCTACTTTATTTATGGACTGATCTAGATTCTACCCCCACCTCTAAAAAAAAAACCCCTTGACGAGTGTCTGTGATGATACAAATAAAGGTTATGACCTGTTTCAAATGGGTATGTGCTGAAGAGTAAGTGAGAAATGCAAGTGGAATTCTGGGCCTGTGCTCCTGGCATATATATAGTTTCACTTTTCTGTTCCTTAGCTTCTTGAGTAAATATGTGGCTGAAGCCTTCAAGGACCCATTGTATTATTTGGCCACGTGCAAAAACGGGCTTCTCATTTAATCAAAATATTGCACTCTATAGCGCTAGATCCACTTTACGTAAAATGAATACTTACGTAATGTTCACAAAAATAGAATATACAGTTTAGGGTCATTAAGCCTTAGAATTCAACTATGTTTGACATACTGTACAGCCTTAAGGCTTTGGTAATTTAGATAGGCAGTATCTGTATAGCATAGTTGTCAAAAACTGATGGCACTCTTTTTCTATACATATACATAGCATGGACTGCAGAAGCCCTGCATTTCCATACACACAGAAATATTAACACAAAAGGTTAAATAACTCCGTTTCTTTTTGGCTCACTCTAATACTTCCTTATTAATAGCTCAATCTGGTTCTTTGGTTCTCTGCTGTAGAATGGAAGGAGGTCTATCCTATAATGTGAGCTAAAAAGTGGCCTCCAACTCCTTAGTGTTAATCAAGCTTGTGTTTGCACCGGGGCAGCTAAAGCAGCTTTTCAGGATTATTGCTGTACTATCAACATGTGAATGAGGGCTTTTTGAAGTATCATGGTTTCTGTCTACAGTAATCCTCAGTCTAGTACTTTATTTTGAATTTGTGCCATGCATGCTCACACACATACATTGATTTGCTGCCAAGGAAGAAAGAGATGACAGTAAATTATCTATTAATGCTTCCATCAGTATATTAGGTAATATCTGCTTTCTCGATATAGACTGTTACATACTTGTATGTTCCAAAAACAAAACAAAAAAGTGTTCCCAAACATGTTTATTAGCCTCTCATCCAAACTAAGCATTGTTCACATTCAAAATTTTCTTGGCATTTCTTGCAAAAGTACTTGATCACAAAGCCATCAGTAATAATAGAGTTCTTGCTTCATACACATAAAGTGAGGGCATATTCCTCTTGCTAGAGGGTATTGCCATTATTTATCAGTGGGCTAGAGCCAGTGACATGTGAACTGCTTTCTTGCTTGCAGCTTTGAAATGTGAGCTTTCAAATTTGTAAGCTTTAAGAAAATGATTCTAATAAAAGTTGTTTGACATTGGTCATGGTGATGGATGTTCATCTGCCACCATAATAATGGAGGGTGACGTGTTGGTTTATTAGTTTCATCATGAATAGGACAGAGGACTTATCCCCACTTCTGTTTGCCCTGCTGCTTTCCCCAGTCTTTAGTGCTGAATCAGAACAAAGGCAATTGGATTTCCTGTGGGTTGCCATTTGTTCCGATTCAGCACTAGAGAGTGGATTTTCCAAGGGAAAGTGGCAGGGCAAAGGCAAAACCACTTGAACCCATGCCTAGAAAGCACAAAAGCAGAAGTGTGGACAAGCCCTGAGACAAAACATAAGGCTTAATTTTCACAGGTTGCAAGGTTGAATCTCTGCTTTTGTTGATCCTGGGGGTGGGAGGGGCATGAAGATGGGTGATATTTATCCACCTTGTTTACCCAAAAGGCCATATATTAAGGAGTGAATTGTTTACATTTGTATACTTGAATAAAATACACATAATGTTTTTCCCTGAATAAAATACACACAAGGTTTGCCCCTTTGGACGAAACATATTTGGCATCTTCACATAATAAATTACTAATTTTTACTTCGCTTGCTTGCTTGTTTTACTGGCCTTTTGGTGTCTCTGATCTTGCACAATGATGGAAAAACTTCAGAACAATACAGGTTAATTAAAGAAAGCCATCCAGTTGCCAAAGCCAGACTCCTGCAACTTGGTGCCCTCCAGGTGTTTTGGACTACAGCTCCCATCAATCCCAGCTAGTCTGGCCTTAGTACAAAACATCTGGAGGGCAGCTTCCCACGCATCTTGCAACACAGCAGTTTTGCACACACACACACACACACACACACACACAAACACACACCGTTTTGGTGATACAGACCAGTAGAAATGGGGAATGGGAAATGCCAACCACTGAAGGATACTGTAAACCTAGTAACTAAGTTGCGTACATAGATTGTCCAAGGGATGTGTCTAAAGACGGTGTAGTGAGAATGCTTTTTTCCCCAACATGGCATTTAATATCCAGATAAGGGAAGGCATGCAAAATCTTTCCTAACCTACCTGTATTCCTTCTGAAAACGTCCAACATTTTGTGCCTTTAACAAGTGAAGTAAAAAACATGTTTTACCTTTCTTTGGGAAATTTACCTTGTTTGTTGTTGTTTTTTTGTCCGCACCACTATCTTTTGTGCATCTTCATACATTGAGATTAATTGGAGTCTACAGAGACTTCCCTCTTGTGTGCCGTGGGAGGGTGATAGAATTTGCCATCCATAGTGATTGATTGATTGAATAAATGGTATGCTCTGTCCACATACCACAGAAAGAGAATATGGCAGGTGTTTCTGTTTAGGAGATCCGTATTTTGCTGTGGAAGGTTGGTCTGTGCTGTATTAATGCTGCTATCATTTTATTAGCACAAGGCAAAGCCTGTATTTAAATGTATAACATTTATTTAAAGTGACCTATGTAATGTTTTCTTTTAGAGCTTGTAGTCTTATGCCCATTGTATGGGTGTTTCAATCTTATAAACATAAAACCTGATTTTCCTTGATACCATACACATCATCCTACATGTGTAGGACTTAGGGGACAATGTACACCTTACAGCTGCTCTTTGCTATGGCCAGTAAAATTATGGAACAGTAGATTGCCCCCATTGCATGAAGAGTTTCCATTCCATTTGCAGTCACCACCAGAATAGCCATAACATGTAAATCTGCCAAACAGGTAAAAGAAGAAGAAAAAGCCTAAAATGTGTTTCTCTTTAGATATGAAATGAATAACTGTAAGGTCTGCAAGGAGGATATGCTGTTCACCACCACTCCTAGCTAAGGATAATTTAGTCTAGGTTTTGGTGTGAAAAGAAATAAAAGACTGAAACAGCAACTTGAGCCTGCGAGTGAGATAGGCTGTGAGGTACAGATTTTGGCTCTGTAAGCTATCAAAAAGTGCCTTTTTGGTGTGAAGGGAAGAGACTTCCTTTCTTTGGCAATCAGATATGCATCAGTGGCAGGAGAACACTGCCATAACTGGGGAAATGATCCCACTACCAAAACAATATCAGCCAGTAGGAATTCTGCACCAAACTCCCGCTGATATCAGTAATGGCAGATACTCAACTCAAAATAAAACATTTGCCACATGATGAGCTATTTTACTGTGACAATAGTGTCATGACCTTGCAGTTGCTGGCAAGACTGTTTTGAGTACAAATGTACAGGAGCAAGAAGTCTTAGGACCTCTTTCTTGTGTCAAGTAGGTTTATGGAAAGGACGAAATGATGAACGTAAAGAACAAATGAGGCCATGTGCATCCTTGTGCAGAGATTGGTTACAATACCCACACAACCTTCTCTCTATGCCCGCATGGCAGCACTGGGACCTTTTTAAAAAGTAATATTGATTGACACCATAGCAGAACATGGAAGCACAAGATCTAGTTATACCCCGCTTTAAGAAACAGGTATAACATTTTAGCACATAAAGGAGGTAACTAACACCCAACATGTTATACTAGCATAGATTACTCACCAGTACTAATTAGCAATGGCAGTGCAGAAATGCAGAAGAGAAGACTGAAAGTTCTAGAAGATGTACAATATATTTAAAAAAAACTATTTTTAAATATAAACGAAATAAATGCATGAACAGCAGTATTACAAAACTAATGCCTTTGGTTGTTTCACACACACCTTCCCTGCTCTAACCAAGTTGTATCATTGCAGCTAGACAGGAGTGAATTGTTTCATGCGACATTGATTGCTTTCTTCAGCTTGAAATGGTTGTTTCTAATGCCTTAAGAGATAGGTGTTGTCACCTACAACCTACGCAAATACTATCAGGGTTGGGGAATGTTATCGTTTCTTTTCAAACAACCGCTGAAACATTTCATGTTAGCATTTAGAAAGAAGTCATCATTATCCTTGTGAGACTAATCAGTTTCATGTATATTTCACAGCATGAAGTCCTATTTGCACTATCATTATCCTGAGCTAGTAACTCCTGAGCTCACACCATTCTAAGATTTGTTCACATGCTCATGTGAAGGGAGAAGAAAGCTGAATGTTTCTCTCTATTGGGTGATGGTTTACTATTTCAATGAGAGAAACAAAGACCTGAAAATGACCCAAGATTTAAAACAGGCATAGGCAAACTTGGCCCTCCAGATGTTTTGGGACTACAACTCCCATCATCCCTGACCACTGGTCCTGTTAGCTAGGGATGATGGGAGTTGTAGTCCCAAAACATCTGGAGGGCCGAGTTTGCCTGTGCCTGATTTAAAAGGCATTGAATCAAGCTTGTGTTGCTTGGGTCATAAATAGACTGCTAGTAAGCTGGTACACAGCTGCTAGGTACTGGAGGTCCAGGCTGGCTGCAAAATGAATGGATGAGTACTATACTACAAATATGTGTTGGATTTTAATTGGGTGGCACTGCTAACTTCATAAACTATCCCCATAACTTTAAGATGGTGACGATTTAAGCCAGTGTAAAGCAACCTGCTAACTCCTTTTGTCATACGAGTCAATACTAAGAGGTAGGCTGATGGAGTCCAGTCCTATAAAAACACTGGGATGCGACTCCATCAGCAGTAGGCAGCAAGACTGCAAACCAAGATGGCTGCAGATGTATTCATCCTCTGGATTTAGCCCATTAAGTCAACAGAGGAACACTGAGCTGGGATGTCTTGATGCTTTTTCCTTGAACAGTGGACCTCCTGCAAAAAGTGTTTTTGGTGTTTCCTGCTTGGCAGGGGGTTGGACTGGATGGCCCTTGTGGTCTCGTCCAACTCTATGATTCTATGATTCTAAGTTAGTCATCTCTGCAGATAAGATTGGGAACAACTTTTTAAAAATCCAGCCCACATCCATCTTCAGAAGTTTGGAACATGCTCCTGTCTTCTTCATAATGACCATATCTCTCCCAACCACTTTCCTTGACTTCTTGGAGCATATTTTCTAATCTTATGTAGGGACTACAAGATTGGAAAGCATGCCAAGTTCAGTAATTAAGGCATTTAACAGTCACTAGGTACCATCACATTTATGGCTCTCATTCTGGGACATACTGAATATTTTAGTGACCTTGAAAAATCAAGCCCAGAGTCCTTAGTCTTAAAAAAGAAATAATCACATTAGGCAACCAGTTAATTAGATCTCACTTAATTAGCAGACATACTCCTAATAATTTTTTGTACTTCTAATTAGCTTCTACTGGCTAAGTCTCATTTAATATCTTATTCCAGTTTAATTAGAATTTTTCCATAAATGGGATTGATTTGGTGCTTACTAGGAAAGTTAAGATAATACCTTGCCATAATACTGTCAGTTATGTAACTTTATCCTGCTAGTTCAACATTTTTTTTTTCAGTGTTAGCTGCTCTGAGTCTTAAAGTTGGAGCAGCTTCAGAATCAGAATATTTTGGATTGTGTTCAGCTAACTTTAACTCAGAGTAGATCCATTGAAATTAATGGACTTAACTTAGTCATATTCATTAATTTTAATTGGCATACTTACTCCATGTAAAACTTTGCTGAACACCTCCTATTCAAAAGAGATTATTACTGTTGATGCTTAAGTAACAGTAATTTAAACAAGACTTCAGCAAAGAAGAAATGAATGTTTTGTGTACTGTACGATGTGAATCAGAAAGTCTAAAACCTGATATTAATATAAGTGAATGCCAGCTGCTGGAGAATGTAACAAGTGCAACAAAACAGCAGAATAAACACACTGTTTGCAAGCCCTCTTGATTTTAATTGTATTCTCCAGCAAGAACACACTTGCTTCTTAGCAGATTTTGTCTTACTATAAAAAAATAATAATGTGGGAACAATCTGACTAAAATTGGTCATTTCTTAAATTCTATTTAAAAGGCTTAAGCACAAGCCTATGGAATAAACAAAAGTTTCAGAAACTTGGCTGGTTCATTTTCTGTGTTATTAAATGTCCTTTTAAAAAGAATGGAATAAAAAACTGTGCAGACATGCATAATGCATAGTAAACCCCACAGTTAACTGGAGCTGACACTGAAAAGGCTTTGGCTATAAGAGTCTGTCTATGTTATTGTTTTTATTGTGCAGTAATTGTGTCATTCCTACTCAATTACTGTGGGCGTTCTAACCATCTCTCTGGCTGCTAGTACATCAGCTTCAGGGCAATGACATTTTCCCAGCACTCAGGCAGCAGCCTATTCCACACCCACCCAGGTACTCTTGCCTGCTACCATAGCAAGTAATAAGTGACATTACTCCAGCTTCCACCCTTCCACCACATGCAGCATCGTATTGCCAATTCATGAACCTTTTTAATTTTTAATTTCATTTTTCCTGTTCAGTTAGTTGGCAGCTGCCTGCTTCCCCATATCCCAAGCACACACCTCAGATTTAGAGAAGCACCCTAAGCAATTATCCTACTGCTGCAATGCTATACAGTTATACAAGTATCAAAAAACGCAAGGACCATTGGAGGAGAGAGACTGTAGGCAAGTGTTTATATGCTAATGCTAGAAACCTCTGAGCCAAATGGGTGAATTGGAGGACTTGGGTCTTAGAGGATGGCATTGTCCTATAGTGGGCACAAATAAAACCTGGTGGGATGGAGATAACCAGTGGGACACAATTTCCCCTGAATTAAAACTCTATAGGAAGGGCAGAAGTGGTGTCTCTTTAGAGTTGTTCAGCGGAATCCCTGATATGGAGCTTGTGTAGAAACAAATGAGCTTTCCTCCCCCAAGAAGGAGTTTCAAAGCTTTACTGCCAAACAGTCTTATATACTAGATACAAAGGATAAATGTTACAAAGAAACAAAGTTAACATATTGCTTTCAAGTTGCAGGCAGTGCGGTTCAGTCCTTTATGCAATGCAGTAAACTTTCCTCTCTCTGGTCCCAGAGAGAGATCCTAAGCTTGTTCATCATTGCAGAGCTTAGCATCACCTGCCACTGCTACTGCTAGCCATCACTGACTTTTCAAGTTTCCTCTCCTGCTGTGAAAGAAGTGCAGCTGGGTTTCTGGAGATGAGTAATCAGGTAGCCTAAGCCTGTGAAATGGGAAAATGCCAGCCTTTTGTTTTCACCTAGAGTAGAACCTCTCACTTAATGTAAACCTCTGTTTTCCAAATGCTAACCTCTACAGATGTTTTAACCTCAGCACGTACAAACATTTTATGCACATTAATCTTTTAGCTTTAACAGTGTCACTCTGCAGGTCAAAGAGAGCATTGAGCCCAACAAGCTAGAAATCCCCAAAAGGGCACATTCCCCCACAGAATCATTGTGGGTGATGATATTGGCCCCCAAGTGTTATTTAGTCCTAGGGATGTCCTATTGTCCCCCTGATCAAAATGTTCAGGGAGATTGTGAGATGATGAATGAAATCAAGGAAACATTCAAAAGAAGAGATGTTGTCGTGGTAGTCAATTTTTTTTGAAGAAGAAGAAGAAGAAGTCTCTTAAGGTTAACAAGGAACCAGTTCAATTCACACCACAAATAGTTCTCCTTTACTGATTTTTTAAAAAATTATTGGCCGCATGCCTTTCAGTTGTACAAAAATAGAAAACTTTTTCTGACCTCCATGTTTCTTCTTGGTTGTATAATGTTTGGAATATTGCTCTTCTAGAAAAAAATAACATGACATGTGGGAGCCTCATGCAAATCCAGATTCTTTTTCCCCTTTCTTTCTAAATATATTAAAAATAGATTTTAATATTATACAATACAGTCGCAACAAAGAAAAGAACATAGCATCAAGATTATGGTGTCATTCTGCCTGGTCTTAAAACATTGGCAGTCTGTATAGGTCCTCCACAAACAGGTTTGTGAAGTTGTTCGAAGAGCTTTACTTACTTTTTCCTTTGCATATGAAAAAAGGGACACCAGGTTTCAGCAAATGTATTTTCCTTTATAACCCCATTTGAAACTCTCCTAAGGCCAGTTAGTCATTCTGACCTAGCTATACCCCAAATATTATCGAGCCATGTCTCAAGAGGTAACTCCACCTGGGATTTCCAGTGATACACTATCATCACTAGAGGTGTGGCTACCAGTAGAAAAATAATTAAATCTTTATGCTGGATAGTAGGGTTGGAATCTGGGTTTAGTGAAAGCAGGGCTAAGGCTGGGTTTGACAAGAGAGGTTGTTTAACAATCTTGGTCCCTGGTCCCTTGTCCAAAATATATACCGTAAATAATTTTGCATTCCCACTAAACATGAAAATACGTTCCAAGGTCCCCATAGCCCCTCCAACAAAGGGTGTGTGTGTGTGTGTGTAGGGATTTATTGATTTGGGCTAGATGCACCGGAGCCCAATACCACCTAAGAATGACCTTCATATAAGCTTCTTGAAGGTGAGATGAGATAGTTCTTAAGGGGGGTGTCCTCCATGTGCCATCCCATTCAGTTTCTTTGCCTACATCTGTCTCCCATACTGAACATAGGCCCTTTACATTCCCCATGTAGTGTTCTACAAGCATACTATAAATCAATGAAACCACGCCTTTCATATCACAGTGGGGTTCAATGCACCTTGATTCAAATATCGCAAGGGAACGAAATCCTTCCCCTCTTTCTCCTACATGTTTTGCAAAGGAGCAGCACTGGAAAAGTTGAAGCCAATTAGGGTGCAGATCTTTTTGCCTTCCCTTTAGCCTTTCTTTCGTTGTTGCTTTGCCTTTGTATATTAAGTCTCGAATTCTATACACTCCCCATTTTCCCATTCTTTATAATGCCAATATTGTATCTGGCACAAACAATGATAAAACTTGAAAGTCTTAATATCACTTCATTCACTTGCCCAAGCAAGGAAAAATCTGTCATCCCTGACTGTTAGCTATGCAGCCCAAGGCTGGAGGTCCACAAATTCCCATCCCTTATTTAGAATAAGAATAAGTAATGAGGGGGATAGCATTTGTTTATAAGATTAATATGCTATGCTATATTGTAGTTCATGTTTCAATATTTTCCGAAATTTAAATTTGGCAGCCACTTAGTCATACTGGTATACCATGCACCAGCATATAAGCATGCCTGTAAACTTACTGAACCTCTTAATGAGGGTGAAAGAGGAGAGTGCAAAATATGTTCTGAAGGTAAACATAAAAAACCCTAAGATCATGGCCACTGGTCCCATCACTTCCTGGCAAATAGAAGGGGAAGAAATGGAGGCAGTGGAGAGATTTTACTTTCTTGGGCTCCATGATCACTGCAGATGGTGACAGCAGTCACGAAATTAGAAGACACCTGCTTCTTGGGAGAAAGGCAATGGCAAACCTAGACAGCATCTTAAAAAGCAGAGACATCACCTTGCTGACAAAGGTCTATATAGTTAAAGCAATGGTTTTCCCAGTAGTGATGTATGGAAGTGAGAGCTGAACCATAAAAAAGGCTGACTGCCGAAGAATTGATGTTTTTGAATTATGGTGCTGGAGGAGACTCTTGGGAGTCCCATGGACTGCAAGAAGATCAAACCTATACATTCTTAAGGAAATCATCCCTGAGTGCTCACTGGAAGGACAGATCCTGAAGCTGAGGCTCCTATACTTTGGCCACCTCATGAGAAGAGAAGACTCCCTGGAAAAGACCCTGATGTTGGGAAAGATGGAGGGTACAAGGAGAAGGGGACGACAGAGGTGGTTGGACATTGTTCTCGAAGCTACCAACATGAGTTTGACCAAACTGTGGGAGGCAGTGGAAAACAGGAGTGCCTGGCGTGCTCTGGTCCATGGGGTCACAAAGAGCCGGACACGACTAAACAACTAAACAACAACAAACAACAAATAAACTCACTTAAACAAATACACAGCTATTTGGTCAGTATTTTTCTACTCTGTGTCTTTATCCATGGATAGAGAAATCAAAAGGAAGAAATCCAAGAGGATGGGCTGGATGTTTAGAACATAGCAGATGCTTAAATCAGATCCATGCAAGTTGCTTGGATGAGTCCAAAGTAAGCAGCTTGTGCTGTTGAGCCAGATTGCAGACATTGTTTATGTTGAAGCTGTAGTAACTAAGGCCAGAGCGGTTCTGGAGCACTGCTGTCAGTTTCAGTGCTTCACTGACAGGAGACCAAAGGAAGTGGCTTGACAACTGGAGTCTTAGTCATAAAAAGATACGGCGCTTGGGCTAGATTTTTAAATGTGAACAGCATAGCAAATGGAACTCGAAATGCGATAGAAATCTTTCTCCCCACACCAGAATCTTGAATGAGATGCCTCACCATTTTTTCTTTCAAAGGGGGAGGGAGAAAACCTTAAAAGTTGCTTGGCACACAGTGTGAACTATTAGAGTCTAAAAATATCGCAGCATAGGAATAAAGTGCTTATGAGAGTAAAGCCTTCAAATAATGTAAAGGCTTGACTGACTCACACAAAACTTCAGCATTTAAGCCTTGATCCTAAATGTATTTATGTGGAGCAAAACAGCATCTCTTCCCTACTCCTTGAGGTCGGGGGGGCAGGAATGCTTCATGAAATTTAAATTAAAACCTAATAGTGGCATAGTCAATTTGACTCCAGGCATAGCTGCCCAGAACAATAATAACTAAAAGGACAAACTATAGGGAGTAGATAAATGGGAAGATACCAGTACAAGAGGAATTCCCCAGCCTTCCATTCTGCATACAGTCTGTTGTGCTGGGATTTAGGCATGGCCAAAGAGGAAGACACGGGTGGCGCTGTGGGTTAAACCACAGAGCCTAGGGCTTGCCAATCAGAAGGTTGGTGGTTCGAATCCCCACAATGGAGTGAGCTCCCATTGCTCGGTCCCTGCTCCTGCCCACCTAGCAGTTTGAAAGCACGTCGAAGTGCAAGTAGATAAATAGGCACCGCTCTGGTGGGAAGGTAAACGGTGTTTCCGTGCGCTGCTTTGGTTCGCCAGAAGCGGCTTAGTCATGCTGGCCACCTGACCCGGAAGCTGTACGCTGGCTTCCTCGGCTAGTAAAGCGAGATGAGCACCACAACCCCAGAGTCTTCCGCGACTGGACCTAATGGTCAGGGGTCCCTTTACTTTTACCTAAAGAGGAAGAGGGAGAGAACTGTGGTGGTACAAATGGAAGGAAATGAAATTGAGCCCTATCTCAATCCTTTTTCATGTGTACCCACCTATCAACACTCGGAATGTAGGTGTAGCACACACTACATCTATAGTGACTACATGTAATATGCCACCTAAGGTTCTTTTGAATGAAAAGCCACCATGTCACAAAGGCCACCATCGAAGAGGATTGGCAACACTACATTGCGATGGATGGAGAAGAGGGCAAGGTTTTAAAATACAACAAATATATCGGATTGTGTTTTGGGTGGTCTAATTCCCCAGCAAATGAAAACATCTGCCTCGTTTGTATGATTAAAATAGCGTTGCTTGTTATGGTTTGTTAATCTAGCTTTCAAATGTAAGCATGGGCATTTTAATTAGCTGTATACTGTTTGTGTGTTAACTCATTTTGCATTCGTTTCATGCAAGTCTAATTTATCATATGTGTGTTCATATTCTTCATACATAGGCACCGAAAGATAATAATTAGGAACATCTGTTAACATTTACCACAAGCAGATGTTAAACAAATTACATTGTTTATATACTCAGCATCAATTTGGAATAAAGCATATAAGTATTCCTCAGTGTTCAAGGAATTACATGTTATTCATTAGTACAGTTGTACTATTTCTTTTTTAAAAAAAGATATATATAATTACTTAATTTAATATGCTGTTATGATAAAAATGAAAACAGCAAGAGTTTCAGCTGAAATTGCCACATTCTTGAGCCTTCTATAATTAAAAATTAGGTGCAAACTTGGATTATGCTCCTATACTGCTATCATGAGTTCGCAGAGAGACAGGGAGATGATTTAGCAGTTTCCCTCTCCCAAGGCCCCAGGTACAGCCCAGCTCCCAGACTTCACAGCAGGGAATTGAGGTTGACCAGGCTGGCCAGTTGTCCTATGTGTGATGTGAAAAGCACCTCTGAATGTGGGAAATTTGTTGCAATAGTTCATTCAGTGCAGTGGTGGCATGCAGAGGTGGAGATGGTACCACTTGGCTCCTATGGGGGGGCACTCTGCAACCTGAAACTCTTCATGGAGGATTGCAGCAGAATTATTAATATTATTATTATTTATTGCCCACTCTTTGCCACGAGGTCCCAAGGCACTGGCAATGCCCAAACTCCTGAGTGCAGTGAAACAGCTGAGAGGACCTTCTTTGCTAATCTTAACACCCAGCAGGGTATTGTAGGGAAGGAGACAGTCTCTTTGGGGCCTGAGTCATTTAGGACTTCAAACACTAATGTGAGCACCTTGAAAGGCCCTGGAGATGAACTGGCAACCAATGCAGCTGTTGTAAAACAGAGGTTATGTGAATCTAAATGGACCGCTAGCTAGCAGTCTGGCCACTGCAGTTTGGAACAGCTGAAGTTTCCAAGTCGACTGCAAAGGCGGCCCCATTTGACAATTTTGATACAGGATACTTTCCCTGAAACTGCAGCATACAAAGATTGGCTGTGAAATGTCTGTCTTCTTTTGAAGTTTATTTGGATGGCAATGGAAAACTTGAAAAAAATATATGTTTGAATTTACTTCAAAGATGAGGTGACAGCTTCAAGGAATTCCCCCCCGCCGCCGCCGCCGCCGCCTCTTGCTGAAGCAAAGTGAGGCCTTCATCTGGCCACTGCTACTTCAGGTTCAGTCACAACTGTCTTTGAACATTTTGTTCCTTTCTTAAAAGTGGTTACAGTGGTTCTAAATAATCTACCCCCTTGAGAGTGTTAGCTTAAAAAGGAAATAAACTTTGTGCTGCATAAAGCAATTTCAGTGCTTTGCTGAGCCTAAGGTTATTTGTCTTTTGAATGGTAGCTTTCTTGGGTATTTAGCTTTCTGGTCCTTTTTTTAAAAAAAAGAGCTGCCGTCAACAGTCTCAACCTGCTAGTTGTGTATTTCTCCTGATGTTTCCAACCTGGAATGACTGGATCCTGAAAAATGCCACCTACACATCTCAGCTCCTTTAGGTTGCATTGCGATACAGTCTTTAAATGCAATATTCGGGTGCCTTTGGGATATCTTTGTGTGTCTGTTTTATGTGGGAATCTTGGTTGTGCAAAGCTTTCTGCAGCAAACAGGTAAAGGATAAATGACAGAGGTGCATCTTTAAATGCTCTGTGATTAGTTGAGAGTAGACCATTCTACTCTTCATTGGCTCTCCTTTGCTTTCCACTTCCAGTACAACATCATGCCCTCTTTTGCTGCACACTTTGGTGTGTAGGAGAAAGAAAGAGGAAAGGAAATGTTCATATTCCTTCAGTCACTGAGTTTGCAGTCATGTGCACTATTATCTGGAGGTAACCGTAGTAGATCTTTCATGTCAGAATGTTCCGTGGTTGCTCATGAGTAACACGCCAGATGCAGAGCTTCTAAAAACTAAGTTCTTTATTGTGAAAGTTATTTACAGTGCAGAAAAAGTTCATACGTCCATCTCAATCCTCAGCAGAGTCCCGGAATGAAGCCTTCCGGTTCTTTGTCCAGCAAAAGAGCCACGGGATTCTAAACCCCTGCCTCCCTCTCCCACGTCCTTCCTCCATCCGACCCCTGAGCGTGGGAACCTGACCTCTATCCCCACTTTCCCTGCGGTGCTGAGGCTCTCTGACCCCTTCCGAGCCTCTGCACCGCCTTGCCGACCACCTCCACCTCCTCGTTTGAGGAATGGTCGCTTCCACTCTCTGAGGGGGAGGGGGAGCTCTTAAACAGCGGACGTGGGTCCCTGTACTCCAAATGCTCCCGCGACACCGGCAGCCACAGGGAGGGGGTTTTCCTGACATTTCATCTGAGTAAAAATGTATACGAATGCATTGTGAATCTTTTGAGATTCCTTTGGACCATTTTAATCAGGAAGGGAATGTTGGTGTCCTATCACTATATTCATAGAGGTAATGGCTAGGGTGCTGGACTTCGATTAGGACTGAAATCTTGCATCAATTACCAGGTAGTAAGCCCCATTGAACTCGTTGGGACTGACAGCTGAGTAGACGTGTAAAGCATTGTGCTGTGAGAATGAAGAGACTTCTTTTTTCATTTCTTGTTTATTTTAAAATATTTATACTGCTTCCCCAGGCAAAGGCCATCCAAAACAACTTACAACAATAAAAGCTGCAATGGGGTGTGGGGTGGGGAATCTGAACTGTGTAAGACCTAAGAAATTTCCCCATAGGAATAAATGGAAATCATTTACTTGTTATGTGAATGCTTGCCTAACAAATGATTTTCTGAGTACACAATGTTCAGATCGTGAGATCTGTGTGTATTGTCTTTTGTGTGATATCTTCTGAGCTCCAGGTGTGTGACCTTAATTTCCTAAGCTGAAGGCCACTGACATTGCCTGGCATCGACTAAGGAAGGGCAGTCTATGTATTTCTTCCATAAATAAATCCATTGCTCAGGAATTTTCACATCAATTTACAATTTTGTAAATTGTAAAAAGAAGCTGTACTTTTAAAATAATATAAACTGTATTATAAGTAAATAAATTTCTAAAATTCCTTACTTATAAGCCTACCTTAAGAACATTCCTTTGAACATGGATTGTTTTTATGTATTTGTTTCCAATGGCTTTTCACAAAACATTTTACACAGCAATCAATTAACATAAAGAACAACTTATTTAGAATGCCTGCTGAAATTGAAAGGATTGTTTTTAGATTATCCAGTCATTAGAACTGCACTGGAAGCCCCAATAAGCCAAACTATTGATTAGAAATAGTAGGCATTTTTAATTTTTTTATGACCAATTTACATTTTCTCACTAAAGCAACATTCCAGAATGCAATTTATAACTGCAGGAATAGCTCCTTCAATGGACAGGCTTTTCTATTATTTGCGCAACAGGAGACTGTGGCACAACGAAAACCATCTCATGGTATTGCTCTGTCCCTTCTCGTTCCATACCTGAAAGCCTAGTACTTTGTAGTTAGTTTTTCTTCCCATGCCAAAATGAAGATATTGTGCCTTTTGTTGCTATGCCAACCAACCTTCTATTGCATGCAGTATCTCTAACACTGGTTGATATGGCAACCTTTCTCATTACACTTATACTTACCAAAGAGGTTGTTGGTATACTTATTCGCACCAAAAGACACACACTTTGGGAGGCAGCTTTCATTGTGCTGGAGACCTGCAAAAATATTGGCATGCCATTTGTACTTCATTTGAAGCCAACAGAGTTTCCAACACTAGCTAAAAATACTGTATGCTCTGAGGTAGGTAAAACAAGTCAAAATTAATTGTCCTACTCCTTTACTTAAAGAAGCACAACAGAGATAAGGAACTGATTTGGCACTGACCTGTTACTATTCATAAGAAGCCCTTAACTTTCTATTCTTAAAGGACCTGCAAACAGAGAGAGAGAGAGAGAGAGACTCCTGCCCACTATATAGATAAAGGTAAAGGGACCCCGACCATTAGGTCCAGTCGCGGATGACTCTGGGGTTGCACGCTCATCTCACTCTATAGGCCGAGAGAGCCGGCGTTTGTCCACAGACAGCTTCCAGGTCATGTGGCCAGCATTACTAAGTCGCTTCTGGCGAACCAGAGCAGCGCACGGAAACGCCATTTACCTTCCCACTGAAGCGGTACCTATTTATCTACTTGCACTTCATGCTTTCAAACTGCTAAGTTGGCAGGAGCAGGGACCAAGCAACGGGAGCTCACCCTGTCATGGGAATTTGAACAGCCGACCTTCTGATCGGCAAGCCCTAGGCTCTGTGGTTTAACCCACAGCACCACCTGCGTCCCTTACTATATAGGTAGCAAGGCAATAATCTGGGAGACTTTGATGGTCATGTCTTGCAACCCAGAGACTTTCAAAGTCTCGGGATAAAAAGCTGATGGGAACATTTCCTCTTTAAAAAGGTGTATTCAGTTCAAGAAAGTTGAAAGGAAATATCCTTGTTCCAAAGAGAACAAACCTTGTTTCCACTCATGTTTATGTATAAGATATCCTGTTACATATGAATAAATGCACAGGCACCTTCAGAATAGAAACACGAACCAAACTTTATTTAATAGACTTAACACTGTAACTTTTTGTTTTCTTCCCACCCCACCCCACCCTGCTCCCAACTTCTGGTAAGAACTTTTCTTGTAAAGTGAGCTGCAAAATAAAAAACAGAATATTGGGGGCATCTGTTCTTCCTCAGCTAAATAAATGCAATTTTATTCCAAACTGAAAATACCTTTGTTAAGTTGATAGGAGTTCCTTTCCAGTTTTTACAATGCTGATTGTAAACTTATTGAGATTGTAGATTTTTTTTATATATTTTTCTATAATGGGAGAGCCATGTTTTCCCCACCAGCTTTGTTATATAATTTTATTACGCTGCGATAAATGATAAAACAAATATTTTTATGGGTGGCATTGTGTGTGAAAAATACAGTGTGGCAAAGTCTGGAGAGGTAAGCCCAAGTGTTTCAGTATTTTATGTATTTAACTATTTGTTCACAGAGTTGTGTGGTTTTGAAGGCTACTCATTTATGAAGTCAGCATGAAAGCAGCTTCATCTTCAGTTACTGAGCAGGAAGCTCTTCTCTTTCTCCAGTAAACAGCTTCCCCAAAAATGGGAATATGATGGAACTTTTGGGAGAGTACAAGACAGCTGTGGCGTGGCTTTCCTGCTATTTATTCTTTTTCCCAGTGACACAGAGTTCTTTTAGACTGCTTCTAGTTTAATCAAATTACTAATATTGCACTATAATGTGGTTTTGGTGCTACACATATACCTGTGGGTTTTAGTAATCTAGTTTTTTGGTTCCAAATTACTTATTAGAGGCCAATAAAAATACTTTGCAATTTTATTACTACTAAAACCAAGCTTTAATTAAGCTATAACTGGTAGAGAATGCATTTGTTCCTATCCTCTACATCAGAAATTGCACAAAACACCAGGGGGTATATTGTCCTTCTGACGATGCACTAATAGAAATTGTTCATGAGCACTGAGAGTGGAATATAACTGCTATTTCTCTGAGCAGTAGTGACAATCATTCTCCACCCAAGATAGTTTTTCATCTTGCAGTATTGTATCGTATTCCCCTGAGAAATTCAAGTCTGATTTGGGATTCTGAAAAATTCAGATGGATGCCCAATTCTAGTGTAGCTTCTTTCCCATGCTTCCTTCCATGCAAGTAATTCCAAAAGTGTTCCCAAAGAGGCAAATGTTACACCACAGAAGGCAGCAATTCACACACACCCACAAAAATTAACGGTAGTAATTTATGGGTGCACATTTGAGGAAGAAACTAAAAAGTTGAATCTTTCCCTACACTTTTTTTAAAAATAAAAACACTCAGTGACATTTTAATTAGACAGAATAGCATGGTGATCAGTGGCGGAGCTTCATGCTTTGGCACAAGGGGTGGAGAGGAGGCGGGGCTGGCGCAAATCCTGGGAGTGTGGCATGCCGCCCGCAGGCGTGTGGCGCATGTCCTGGGGGTGTGGTGTGCTGCCCGCAGGGGCGTGACGCGTGTCCTGGGGGCATGGCACGCCATCTGTGGGGGCGTGGTGCTCAGTGCGGGTGGGGGGCAGCCGCAATGGCACCCCACCAGGATCGCACTGCCAGGAGTGGTCCGCTCGCCCTGCACTCCTCTTCCTCCACCAGTGGCGGTGATAATGTAACAGAACTCAAATGTTGAACACTAGCTAGGCTTAGAATGAAGTGTATCAGACAAAGAAAGTGTATAAAATTGATTTCAGAAGTGTGATATATGTAGGAACACAACTTAAGTTTCTTCTCTTCTCTCCACCAGGACTACACACTAACTATGTATTTTCAACAATACTGGAGAGATAAAAGACTAGCCTATGCTGGGATTCCTCTCAACCTTACACTTGATAACCGAGTAGCAGATCAACTATGGGTGCCTGATACTTACTTCCTAAACGACAAGAAATCATTCGTGCACGGTGTTACTGTTAAGAATCGAATGATTCGCCTTCATCCAGATGGTACGGTGTTGTATGGCCTCAGGTATGTAGCAGTGTGATCAAGATTTTTCCAGTATTGGTTTTATGCTATTGACCTTTGTTCCCTTGGTGTTAAGTTATCATAGACCCTCTGCAACATATTGTGCAACCTCTAGCGTTTCTCTAAGAGATTCCCCCAGTGATAATAATAATAATAATAATAATAATAATATTTATTATTTGTACCCCGCCCATCTGGCTGGATTTCCCCAGCCACTCTGGGCAGCTTCCAACAGAAATCAAATACAAAAATATCACACATTAAAAACTTCCCTAAAAAGGGCTGCCTTCAGGTATTTTCTGAATGTCAGGTAGTTGTTTATTTCCTTGACCTGTGATGGGAGGGCATTCCACAGGGCGGGTGCCACTACCGAGAAGGCCCTCTGCCTGGTTCCTCTGCAGTGATTAAATGACGTTGCTAATACAGTGGTACCATGGTACTCGAACGGCTTGGCTCCTGAACAAATCGGCTTCCAACGTGGCTTCCAATGGAGTGCAGGAAGCTCCTGCAACCAATCAGAATCTGCACCTTGGTTTTCGAACGGTTTCAGGAGTCGAACGGGCTCCCGGAACAGATTAAGTTCGAGAACCAAGCTACGACCATATTTCCTAATTTTGCCAGGTTTTCTTTGCTTCAAAGTTTAAGCTACCAACTCATATCTATCAAACATTCATTTAAAAGCATGTGGTCTGTTGAGACTTGCACTCCAAGGTTTAGTCATGTGTGAAACTTAACTCCTCATCCTTCCTGCTCTTTTACCTCCCACCCCAATATAGCATACATCCCCTCCTATCTCTGGGGTTCTACATGACGGTTCCCTCAGACAAACATGCCTTCCTGGTACCTTAATGCCATTGTGTTAGTGGGACAAGGAAAAGTGTGTAATATATTTAACGTGGAATATCCAAAGCACTGATAATGAATCACAAGGTAAAACGAAACTCCTGTTGAAGTCACGATGTAGGAGGCTGCTAGCTAGGGCTGCTATCTCATGAATCAGTTCAGTTATACAGTGAGTCTCCATATCAGTGCCAGCAGGGAAGCTTTCAGCTGATCACACTGATTCGTATGATAAGCAGCATTGCCCAGGAAAGTACATGCCTGTGGCTTGTGAGTACGGTGGAAATAACTCAAACTGGGCACCAGTGTTGGGTGAAATCAGGGCACAAATTTATTGACTAAGCAGCATGTCAGAATCTGCCCTTATTCACCTCCCAAGTCAGATCAAAGTTGTTTGTACTAAATGTTCATTGATTCAGCTCACATCAAATGCTTCACTTTCAAATCATTTTTACACTCCACACTCTCCCAAAAACCCTTGGACTTGACAGATTGAATCCATGCTGGAGGGTCTCCTCTGTAAACTTCGCCCACTTTGGCCAAAGAGGATGGAAATTACACAGGGAAACACAGAGCTTCATTGTGTACAGATTGGCACAGAATTCAAATCACAGATGCAATTGGACAGAGCACAGAGCGACTCAGAAACAGATTGGGGTTTGTTTTTAAAGTCACAGATACTGATACAAGGCTGGGGGGGGGCATGTACAACTTTATTTGAGATTATGAGGCCTAACAGCTTCCCAGCCTTGAAGCAATAAAATCCGCCACTTCCCTAACATTGAAAGAGGAAGCTGTACAATTCCTGAGCTTTCCCCCAAAAAGATAGAACTATGCAAACCCTGAATTAGTCGAAAAGTATTAAGCCTGAGAAACTACCCAGTCTCAGAAATAAGAAGCTGTGTTGCTTGCTATGGTCTTGTTTGTGAAAGGGGCAAGATATATGAAAAACACATTCCATTTTAGCGAAAGCAGGATTTGTTATGTTTTCATTCCTCATTTCCCAGAAAAATATGAGCGATCCAGAGCCCCTCTACTACTGCCTCAGTAGCCAGTGCTATAATACCACGGTATTGCATGCCACCCCAATATCCTTTTGGCAATGAGGCACAGCAGAAACTGGTGTCTTTAAGAGCTTTATGCTGTAGGGGTTCACCGCATGAACACCCCAAAATGGGTCTTGTTTCTCTCATAGCCACAGCCTTAAATTCAAACAGAAATCAAATATTGCTCTGATTCTCTCTCCAGTTTGCTGCTTTACTTCTAGGTCACATCACTGCTCCCCCAAATCTCTACTCTCAATTCTGGCTTTATCCATTGAGAGAAGGGGACCCACCCATTTGCCATCTTGTACCAAACCCCTTAATCTCCCTTAACACCCTAAATTCCCCCAAATGTCTCATCACCCAGGTTTATCACCTCACCAGGAGGGTAGCCTGGTGTTTCCAAAAATCTGAAGCCTGGATTAAATTCTAACATTTGCTAGATCCAAGGAGAAGAGGGGTCTGGCACCCAGTTTAACAATGCCATACTCATAACAATAGCAACATTTTGTATACAGACCAAAACTCAACAGCCACAGTAAATAATGGCTCAATGTTAAGTTGTTCATATCATGCCAACCTTTAATTCAGTTCAACAAATAAACACAAGCTCTGAAGATAAGTTGCTGAAAGCAGCAAATCTCTTAAAGAAAACAAATGCTTACATTATCTCTTCAGATGGTAAGAGTTAATTTCATTCTATCCGCAATTTAGTCTTGGAATTTTATTAAATGTGCCGAGTAGATGTAAATTACAAAGACTTCTGTGGAAATTAAATCAGCTCAAGGGTATTTACTTCAAACTATTTTCAAGCACTAGTTTGTTGTAGATGTCTAATTATATAACTAATAATATTAATCTAAATGATATGAAACTGTGACGTGTTGCACAGAGTTTAAAATAATTTTAAAAAATAAACCTTACTAACAGCAGTTTTGAGTGTTGCTGCTATCTGCAAATTCAGCCAGTACACTACTGTACTTGTATGCATGTTGCTCTTCAAACATGGCAAGTCTTGCTACTTGAGTGTGGGAATTCCACTCATCGTGCGAGTGTAAGACAGTTGCGGCACTTCACAGCTTGCTGCCAGTGGCAGACTGATTCAGAGCCTCCCAACAGCCGATGGGAGACATTCCCCTCTCCCCTCGGCCATGGGGAAATCAAATGTCAGCCCAATTGTGTGCAGGCTTCAGGAAGCATCAACAGGGGGAGCGGGCAGAGCCAGGTGGAAACTTGGTGTTGTTTCTGCTTGGGTCCGCTTCTTTGGGATTTAAAGGGGCCCTGCAGTCTGCATTGTGAAATAACAATGCTTTCAGATGCCTGCACTTCTTTAGCAATCTCTGAAGACAGTCGCAACAATTGCAATTAATGGAGAGTACCTACTTCTATATGCATGCAGGGCAAGAGATAAGGTAAGCCAGATATAATGCAATTTGGCAAACAGCATTATTGGGGGGGGGGGAAACTGACACAAAAATTCTAAGTAGCAAGAGGTAAAAAGAAACACAACTATTTTTATGCAGTCTGGTGTGACTTTATTGATTACAGAATAACAAAACAGTGTCCATAGTTTATGGCACAGTCTGGTGTGCATGAAGTATGTATTTTTATTTTTCCCTTCCTCTCTTCCTATAAATTCCAATTGTTATTGATACAAATTGCCTTTTACTTATGGTCACCAGTCTGAACAATACATTTTACCATGCATTGTTTTGTCGCTGTAATAACTATAATTTCTGAAGCTGACTATTTATATATATAGTGGGACCTCGGTTTAAGAACAGTCCGGTTTAAGAACGATTTGGTTTACAAACTTTGCAAAACCAGAAATAGTGTCTTGGTTTGAGAGCTTTACCTTGGTCTAAGAACGGAATCTGAACGGTGAAAGGGCATCGCCAGCGGGAGGCCTCATTAGGGGAAGCGCGCCTCGATTTAAGAACAGTTTTGGTTTAAGAACGGACTTCCGGAACGGATTAAGTTCGTAAACCGAGGTACCACTGTACTGCAGATTTTATGTTCATATAGAAAGAACTCAGAAAGACAAATTCAGACGTAATTGTAGGAGCCACACACGTATTTAAAAATGTGGGGTGCAGATAACAAAAATAACTTTCTGTAGATAACAAAAATGACTTTCTGAAAACTATAATTGTCTATATATCTTATTCTTTCCCACCTTCCCTTTCACCCATTTTAAGGTAGTTACCATGGTCATGAGCATTGTGAATAATATGTCAAGCCACAGAACACTTAGATTTCCCGAAGTATCGTCAGCTTGCACATTTTCAAAGAGAAAGGTCACAGTGGCTTAAGAAATGGACAAAATGTGAGATAAACGCAAACTGACTGCTAAATGTATCTACTTGTTTATTTATAATGTTTGTGAAGAGATAAGTATCAAAACCAACCCTATATTTCCAAATGCATTTAGGCAGGCAATGTCTACAACATTTGAAAACAATAATTAGCCACTGTTTTGATAAGGTGTCTTCTTTAGTTATATTGCAATAAAGAATCAGTCTTGTATTGTAGTCGGATATTGCTACATAGTTATGCATTGAAGGAAAGAAGACTAACTGTTCCTTCCTTTCTTTGATACATAAGTTCCATAAACACTGGCCTAGGTTTTGAGCTGCTTGGGTTGGCTTATTACAAAGAAGGGATCGTTGAAAGGTCCTTGAATGTGCCATCAACAAGTGATAGAACATTCCTTTGTGAACATTTATGTGTAAAGATGAAATCCCTAAACTCACTTAGCAGGGAGTAAATCCCATTGAATTTTATTAGAATCAGTTCTGAGTACACAGGAACAGGAATGCATTATAAAGTTTACAGTGGTCATATAAAATAAAATAAAATAAATCCTTCCAGTAGCACCTTATAGACCAACTAAGTTTGTTCTTGGTATGAGAAGTGTGCATGCACACGAAAGCTCATACCAAGAACAAACTTAGTTGGTCTCTAAAGGTGCTACTGGAAGGAATTTTTTGTTTTATTTTGTTTTGACTATGGCAGACCAACACGGCTACCTACCTGTAAGTGGTCATATAAGTGTAACTTGGGGCTAAATTTTGTTATACTTATCTATTTAAAATAATAATAATAATAATCCTTGAATATGCTGCTTCTTCCAAGTGTGCAAGCTGTGCAACATTTTATACAAACAATATAGGAGTATAAGGAATACAGGCATATAACTCAAAACCACAGAGAAAAGCATTGTACCATAAGTATTTAAAGTGTGTTTGCCCACATATATTCATTTTAAAAAGGCTACGAGCTCCCTTGATTTACTGAAGCAAATCATTTTATATTTGTTTGCTTAAATAACTTGATGCAAGCAGAAAAGCTCAGGTCTTTTATTTGTCTGATGCACTAAACTACAACTGCTTGCAAAGGATTCCATTTCCTTAACAAACAAATAGGATTATATAATTACCAGAATGGTGCATTTTTAAAACAAGCTTGATTGCCCCTTAGCTTAAGGTAGCATGCTTTTCAAACGGGGGAAACATTTGGTGTTACTTGTACATGTTAAGTCACAGCTGCTGCTGTCATACCGGAGAAATACAATCTCCCTGTAGTAAATAGTCTTGAGCACCTTGCCTGGGGAATTAGCTGGGTGCTAGCAGATGTTTGGTAAAAAGGAATTCATCCCTGAAGCCACAGACCAGCTGCAAAGGCACTCTTCAGAAGCTGTTCCAGTCCTTAAGAGTTTTGTTAATATATATATAATTTTATCCTGCATGCTGTAATGTGAACCCTTGAGAAATCTTTTGCAGCTTTTTTCTCCATCACCCCAATTCATCTTCCATTTGGCCGCACCGGTGCTGATCAGTCTGTTTTCCCTCATTCAATGAAACTGTTTACTTTGAACTTCATTGGGCAAGTTTGCTGACAAACTCCATAGCAAGCTCACATGATCAAGCCACAGAGTAGCAAAATTTCTAAGTCAATTCATAAAGCATTATGTTTAAGCACTTGTTTAAAAACCACACGTTAAGGTTGCAACTGTGCACCCACTTACCTAGGAAGATGCCCCATTGAATTCAGTGGGATTTGCCTCTGAGTAGGCATGCTAGCTGAACTTCCACATGATTGTTGGTTGTAGTGTTCTGTGTCAAATCTGTTTGATCCTCAACCTGCATGTGTTATATTAACAAATAATGCCTTTGGTTCTAAGTAGCACTGTGTCGTGATGGAGATAGCATGGAATGTAGCAGTTTTCTAATCCAACCAAGCTTTGCCCACACTGGACCACCTCTTGCAGCAAGTGTCAGCTTATATCTCAGCCATCTTCTTATTATTTTAAAACCTCAGTTAATTAAATGCAAAATTATACACAACCCCACCATATATAGGACGTACTGTATAAGAGTCATGCACCATATGGTACTCTATTCCTGCAGCATCATTTTATAAATATCAACACAGAAGTATTTGTATAATGAGTTATATACCGGTACATTGTTGCATGTATCTGTTTTTTTACTTTAGGAAACCTGCAGCATATACTTTTCAATAGAAGGAAACTGGGTTTAAAGTCCTGGAGGAAGCGCTTTGAGTCCTAGCTGCTGTTTCCAGTCCCCTCAACTTCACTAAGGAGTTTCTGAAGGGGAGCTCCCTTGTGTAACTGACCCAGCTGTGCAGGGTCCTCTTTAAGCAAAGACAAGCAATTCACTGTTGGTGTTTTCAAGGAGCCCTGCTCTGTGCTTTGAAGTCCCAACAACCGGCTGATAGGTGCCCATAAACTCTTTTTTGTCCCAGCCACATCTACCTGCCCCACCTAGGGTGAAAGGTGAAGGACAGGTGAGCATGGCCTTGCCCAAATGGCCTGGTGAGACAAATGGGGAGCCCAGTGGGCCACAGGTTGCCCACCCATGAGTTTAGTCCTAGTGAAGGAATAGCAAACGATTCAGTATCTCTCTCGCGTTACCAGTTCCTGTTTTTCTTTTCTTTTTAATGTTATATTTATTTAAGGGACTGTTGATTTACTGCTCTTATAAAGTTCATATTGTTGCATTTTGTTTCAGAATTACAACCACTGCAGCTTGCATGATGGACTTGCGAAGATACCCATTAGATGAGCAGAATTGTACACTGGAAATAGAAAGCTGTATGTACACATAAAAGTACTTGCTTTACTAGATTCAGTTGTGTGCAGTATTTTAGCACAAATTATAATAATTTTAATTTTGCTGCTCAGTTCTTTATTTGGTTTCCCATGCACATTCATGTCACGTACTGAAGCCTCAGGATGGTACCAGGGGTGGCATAAAGGGTCAACATTGTTAGGCATTTTTTGAAGGCTGCACCTTAGCAGGGGTCCGCTGGCAAAATGCAGATCCCTTTGCCCTGCTATTCTTCCTTGTCTATGTCACTGCCTAATCAGCTGCCCTCTCCAAGCAAGTGAAAAGTGACAGAAGCAAGGAGGAGGAGAAACAGTCACTTGACCGACCTCTCTCTTGGTGGTGGTATGGATTGCGCCCAGAAGGGCAAGGCAAATGAAAGGGCAACAGTATCAGAGATGAAGAGGAGCAGTTACTGTGAAAGGGAGGCCCCTTGAACACGCACACACACACACACACACACACACGGAAGCTGACAGTGGATAGGACAACCTAGGACAAAATACGAGTTTCTTAATATTAAATCTGTTGCAAAGATGCAGGCAAAACTGTGTACTTTCAGCTTCTGTCTATGCAAATCAGAAGGTTAAGCAAGTGTTTAAGTTCTCCCCCCATTGAAATCACTGGGACTTAAAAGTGTTTGGTTTTTGTTTGGATCATGGCCACTTTTCCTTTTTGCAGGGATCTTTTTCATTTTCATATGTAGAAAAATAAATAAGTACATAAATAAAGTAGCTAAGTTTCTATTATTTGTGGGCATTAAAAAAAAAAAAACAACCCCAAAGGCATGGAAAATATAATGCTGTTCTGATTAGGCAAGAGCAATGACTGGATGCTTATCTACAACACAAGAGAACCAGTGTTCATGTTTTAATCAGATTCAGTTTGAGGAAAGCAAGCACTGAGATTCAATTTGCTTTCAGTGTGCTTTATTATGGATGAGTGATCTTGCTACGCCCCCTCCCCCCTCTTGGGCTGTCAGATAGACCTACTTAAGATTAGAAATCCAGCTTCATGTAATAAGTATAGAACCTCTCTCTCCCATCCAGTTGTTTTCCGTAATTGGAGTGCTCATATCATTTAAATTTGTATTTCAAGAGCCATCGCTTTCTTCTACAATGCAAAGGGTATAGGGAATTTCTACACACATAAAATATCAATACACACTAATGAACACTTTTGAGTAAATTACGCTTGGCCTGCTACCACTTTCCTGTTGAAGTTATGGGAGTTTTGCCATGGATTTCAAAGGAAGAATTAGGCCATCTGCCTCAAATTTGTCTCACGGCACTTCTAAAGTCTGCTTCTCAACATTTTTCAGCAGAGTACAACTCTAGCATTTTTTAAAAAACAACAACAACAAAATTTTAGTTCTTCAAATAGTAGTGTTTCAGGATACACCTATGTCATTGTTATTTAAAGGATTCAATATTCTTTTTTAGTGCATCCAATCACTTCAGTACATGTATGCCAGGGTGCTTCTACCTTCCTTGGCCCTGTAAGGCTGGCATGAAGACTGGGTTATTTTCATCTTGCTTTCAGTGCAGATTGTGCTAATGAAGGGGGGAGACCCTGCTTTTTAATGGTCCATTTCCAGTGCTCCTGATTGTGCCGCAACATAGAACCACAAGTATAAAAATCTGAAGGACAGACCCTCTGGGATCACTGTTCGAAGGAGATTGGTCTTGATAGAAAGAACATCTCTATATCTAGCATTGTGCTCAATACTTACAGGGGGGAGCTGCAAAAGTGGTCCCTCAAATCATAAACATGTGTTGTCATCCGCTCTTGTTCGTGGCTTCTTCATTGTCCAGGCTTAAGTCCTGTGTGTCCCATTTATATATATATATTATTCTTCACATAGGCTGCATATAAGCCATTTATTTAAATCACATTCCCCTGCCCCTAAAACAAGAATCCTGGGAATGGTAATTCTCTGCAAATTGTAGTTCAGTGACAGGTAAATAACAGTTCCCATGATTATTGGGTGTGTGTGTGTGTGTGTGTGTGTGTGTGTGTGATTTAAATGTATGGTGCATATGTAGTCACAGACCACATGATCCCAGCCAGTCAAGGATTGCATAGTCAGCATGATGACGTAATGACCCCATTTAACCAATAAGATTGACCCTATGACAACATCACATGGCCGTTTCTGTTCTTACTCTGAAGTGTTCCTAAAAAGAACCTCCAGTCTTCCTTTCTTTCTTTCTTTCTTTCTTTCTTTCTTTCTTTCTTTCTTTCTTTCCTATCTGTAAAAGGTGGTGTCTCCCCATCGCATTAACAGCCCGGCTCAGTCAGCTTGGTATTTACAGTCTTTATTACATATGTACAAGAAACATCTACAGTTCAGGATTACACGTCCGAACCTGTTGAGTCAGATTTGGGGAGCGGCTTCCTTCTATTCCCGCGCCAACAAAGTAGACGTGGGAATCTCGCGAGACGTCTTTGATTCTTACGTTTCATTTCCCTCCTTGTCTGTGCTGATTTGAAAGCCCCCTCCCTTCCAGAGTCTGAGCTCCTTTCCCTGAGCCTCTGGGCGTTTGAAGGGCTCTACAGCCTCCCTGAGCCCTTCCTCCTCCTCCTGGCTAATCTCCGCCCTCTCTTCCGCTTCCTATGGGCAGTTGAAGGGCTCCATAGCATCCCTGAGCCCCTGCTCTGCCTCTTCTGCCACTTGCTCCTCCGAATTCTCCCTGACCCTATCTGTAACTTTAAACTTATTACATAAGACATATTATTTTTGGAGGTAAGTTCTTCAGGTTGTGCAGGAGCTACAGTATAATAAACATGTATTACTATAGCATCAGTTCTTAGCATGAAGCCAAGAATGGATTTTTTTTGTCCCTTTAAATATAAACAAGAAAATAAGGATAGATGACACATCTGATGGGCAGTTGTTCTCATCCTGGCAGCTGACAGATGTTTCAATTGGATCTAACGAAAAGAGACAGAAGTAGTGTCTAATAGGCCCATGGCCTGCTTATTGGTTTCTGAGGGATTGACGTCTGTAGTAGCCAGATACTTGCATCACATTTATTCGTCAACAAAACTTGGTAAGAAATACACAAGTGGCTGCCCCTCCTCTACTTCATGAGGGGGAGTGAATTTGTTGTTCTTCTGGGGCAATGAAGACTCAAACAAAATTGTGCCTTGGAGGAATGCTGTTTTATTTTTTGAAATTGTTGTTTATGGTTGTTATCTTGTACTGTAGTTCTATATTGTTTGTCCTCTAACAATGGTCAGTTTTACATTTAAGCACCCATGATTCTAAAGCATTTGTGCTTTGTTGACAGATGGATACACAACAGATGACATAGAATTTTACTGGCGAGGTGGGAATAATGCAGTCTCTGGAGTGGAAAGAATTGAACTTCCTCAGTTCTCTATTGTGGAACACAAACTTGTGTCCAGGAATGTTGTCTTTGCCACAGGCAAGTATTTCTCATGCTTTGACTGCTCAGCATCATTAGCTCTCTTGCACATGACCATAGAGGTGACAAAAACTTGGTGGCCAGATCATAGTTTCGAAAATAAAGGGCACTATGGTGTTACAATGACTGGAATAAAAGACAACCGAGACATTCCATGTTTTCGTGATGGTCTAGAATAAAGGATACAAGTATGAACATCCCAAACCACTGTAGGGTTTTTTTTGGGGGGGGGAATGCTTTGCCAAAGCAAGACTGCCAACCAAGCACTTTAGAGGCAAAGTCCTTTTACTTGGTGATTTCAGGGATTCGATATGAAAACATTTTGCGACATCCTACCTACCATTAATGCTGCAAATTATGAACCATACAGAACAGACAGTTGGGCATAGTAGTATTAAAAGTGAGAATAATAAGGGGCTGTAAACAAGAACAGGGGCAACACTTAAAGGTCAGAAACTGACTGAAATGGTACAGCAAAAACAATTCACTCAGAAACAGCTTCATGAACCAAGCCACCAGACTGAATTTTCCTGATTAAATTATTTTAGGAGTATTGCCTGTATAGTGTTAACCAAGCTAATGGATAAACATAGTAATAGAGAAATAAGTATTGACACCTCCCCTCGTAAAAAAATTCTTTTTTTATGTCAAGTTTTTGTTCTAATTATGAGCACTGTAACAAGTCCTGACAGAATTCACTATTTTGATAAGTATTTTTAAGATTTAGGGTTATCTGATTTAAACATCCATGAGCTGGGATCAAGGGGAAGAAGGCTATTCCACTGTCTTGTGGAGATGACACCACACACACACACACACACACACACACACACACATTTACAGTAATATGTGAAAATTATTTTATCAATGTAAATTAACTTTATCTCTGTTCTTCACAAAATTTCAAAAAGGAACCAGATAGATGTTCAAGAATCACGACATCTTTTCTCTAATACGCATTAGTTTCAATGTGAACTCACAAAGTGATTTTTATTCAAGGTTTTATAGGTAACAAAACAGCCCATCAAATGTGTTTTTGCTTCTGTAGAAGAGGAGCATAACTGTTTTTTCCCCTCATTTTCTAATAGGTGCCTATCCAAGACTGTCACTGAGCTTTAAGTTGAAGAGGAATATTGGATACTTTATTCTTCAGACCTACATGCCCTCGATACTGATTACCATTTTATCGTGGGTGTCCTTCTGGATCAATTATGATGCATCTGCAGCAAGAGTTGCTCTCGGTATGGAATGAGGATGAATGGGGCATTACCCTGTCATATCGGTGTACAAGGTTGTTACAACAGCCACATATTTAAGCACAGGTGACAAAGGGTTGCATGCAGATGAGTGAGTGGACTGGCACAGGAGGGATGGAGCACTTCCCAGAAAATAAACAGGCTGTCAGATGAGGGAAATCTCCATTTCCACAAGCAACGAAGAAATGCAGTAAGCTGCTACAGCTACAGTCCCCAGCAGGCGAATAAAGACTTTTCACAGGCTGGGCTTTTTTGGATGAGAAGTGGTTTGCCCAGTGGGGTGGAGCCACAGCAGTAGCCTCCCAGCAGCATGGTAGCGTTGCTTACTGGTAGCAGGAGGCGAAAAACAGTGACATAGTTGGGGCTGCATAACCAACAGAGCCAATCCATTGCTCACACCACTGTATGTACACAGCCTCAATCTTGCTTCACTTGTTCTGGTAATCAGTAGTGGGTCTGTTCCCTTTGCTGTTGAAGCAGTTGGGTGAAGCAAGGGGGACCGAGCCAAGAGAAGGTTTCTGAAGTCCAAGCCCTTCTTTGATTATTGAGCTGGCTTTGTGGTGGAGGATGAAGAGGGCAAAGGAATATATAGGCCACTTTGCTTCCTCTTCTTCCTCCCAATTCCTCATGGATTCTCCCTTGTTACATACATTTACATACATGGGGTAACCCAGAATATGAAGTCCCATTGTCCACTCTCAAGTGCAAAACTCCTGCTGTTGAAACAGCAATAGTTTTCCAGCTATTATCTGTTCAAGGAACTGTTTCCATATCACCTGCCATAGAACACCTGTGCTTTCAAGTGGATTATTATTATTATTACTATTACTATTAATAATAATAATAATAATTTTATTATTTATACCCCATCCATCTGGTTCTAAAGCACATATGCCATTCACACAGGACTGTTGCTAGAGCTTTTGAGTTTCACTGTTGCTCTATGTGCATCCCAGAGCACTCTTGCTAGGGAACACATTTCAGATAGAATTGGTAGGCCAGCCATCTTTCGCCATTACCAGCCTTCATATCGAGCAACCCATGATGAGCTACCAAGGAATTTTAGACTTCCATGGAACACCCTTTGAAAAGCACTGGGTTACATCAATTCTCTAAGATCAATTGATTTCAGTGAAAATCCCCTTTCTAGCTCTCCTTTATATCTCCTTTCATCCTTTTTAAGGAATTTCACATATCACAATATGCTTTTAGGTCTGGAAGAAGTAGCTTTATAACAAATCATTTATAGGTATTTCAGAAGCAAACTCTTCAGTAAAGAAACTGTCTTACTCCAAATCGCTTTGGTTGTATTAGAGATCTTCCAGAATTCACCAGCCCCTTACCTGGTGGAAATCCAATATGTGGAATACCACAGACTCCTCACAGCAGCAAAATTAAACATCCTGGAAACAGTGGTCTTGTTGGGAAGATACAAGGGAGTCCCATATGCCCTGAGAGTCTGTCCCTGTGCCTTGGGAATGGTTGAGTCAACCGAACACATTCTCCTGACCTGTCCATTTTATGTAGACCTTAGACAAAAACTGATAGCTCCACTCTTAGGCCATCTTAGCCTGGTAGATAGAGAATGTCAGGTTTCGTTTTTGGTGAACCATTTTACTGGTACCACAGCCTTTGAGGTGGCCAAATTTCTTTTTTTTGGCCCTTAAACACCGTAAGGTTAAAATCGATAGTGTTGATATGGGTCTTTATGTATAATCTACTTTTAGTGTATGTTTTAGTGTAAACCCCTCTGAGTTGTCTCAGGTTTTTTTTTTTTATAAATTTGTATGGATAATGATTGTGTTCTGACTGACGGTCGAATAAATTGTTGTGGTGGTTGTATTAGGTCAGGCATCCAATAAATGGAATTCACAGAGCTATGAAACAAAATACGAGGTCCTTGAAGGGAAAGGCAGAATATAAACGTAACAAACAAACAAATAAAACAACAGTGTTCCCTCTCTTTATTTTGCTGACTCTTCTGCAACATCAACAAGCTCCTGGAAATGGCTTTTAGGGGGGAATGCATGAAAGATCTTAATATACTTGCCTTTCTTCCCGTTTTTAGGTATTACAACTGTGCTTACTATGACAACGATCAACACTCATCTCAGAGAGACTTTGCCTAAGATTCCCTATGTCAAGGCCATTGACATGTATCTCATGGGCTGCTTTGTATTTGTCTTCTTGGCCTTACTCGAATATGCTTTCGTCAACTACATCTTCTTTGGGAAAGGTCCTCAGAGGCAAAAGAAACTTGCAGAAAAGACAGCCAAAGCAAACAACGATCGCTCTAAGTTCGAAAGCAACCGGGTAGGATTATTCACATCATCTACTAGCCTGTCTTGTTTTCAGTTCCAAAACACCAGTGTGGGTCGGTAGGATTAAGTGTACTTACCCTCCACGCTAAGCTGCATCATTGGCATCTGTAGAAACCGCAGCCACCTCCCTCACTCAGTATGAATAGACCCTTAGTCACATAAAACACTCTCAGTACACAGAGAGTGCAGAAACGGAAAGAGTGAGCAAAACATGGTTCTGGTAGGCTACAGGTTCACATACTTTATAACCATAAGCGGAATTGCTAGTTCAGGATTCACAGACCTGGGGACTTCTCTTCCCATCAGGGGCATCTTGCCCATAGAGGCAAGTGGTGTGGGGCGCCGGGGCGCCAAGCTCTGGAGGGTGCCTGGGAAGAGGCGGAGGCTGGACGTGGCACCTCCCGGCATCAGCTCACTGCCCTCACCCACCGTGCCAAAGCAGCTCTGTGCCTGGAGCCTCCACCTCTTCCCGCTGGAGGAGCCCCCTCCAGCTGCTGTCCGCTTCCTCCAGCCCCACAAAGCTGCCGGCAGCGCTGTAAAAGGTGAAACGGGGGGGGGGGGGAGGGTGCCAGAGGAATCTTTGAATGGGGGGGGGCGCCAGGGGGATCTTTGAACCACGGCGCCGGATTAAGACAGCCCTGCTTCCCATCACTGACAGTTAATGCAATGTTTATTGCCCCAGTAACCCTTGCCTTGCCTCCAGGATAGGGGAACTGGCCAACTGAATGTGTTTTGTTACATGCAAAAACTACTACTTCCTCCATTGCTATTATTTCTTTTTAGAATGAGAAATAAGTCACGGAGCCCAGACTTAAATGCTGTCAGCTTTTTTTTTCCAGACTAGGGAAGATACAGAGATTTTTTGTTTGTTTTGCAGTTGCATTTAAGTGTGTCAAAAGCAAAACGTGCATTTATTCAGTAGCAAAACCTCCGCTCATTTCCTGCTGTATGTATTTGTACAGAAAATGGTTAAAGGAGTGCAAGAAGACAGCTTTTCTTCACGAAGTTTGCCTCTGAATTCAAAGGGTCATTCATGATGTGATATTAATGGAATTATATTTGGTTGATGCAGGTCATGGCAACTGGTGTAGTAAGAGATCGAGAACCACATATTTCGATGTGAAACTGCAAACACATAGCTAGAGCAGTGCCTCCTTTTGTGTTATGCAGGAGAGAAAGCTAAATATGACATCAATGTTTAGACATTTAAGAAAGGCTATAAGTGCAGTGTTTGTATTTGTATTTGTTTGTTTGTATTCCTCAATGTACTGATTTGTTTTTTTACTAGTTCTGTTGTTACAAGTCACCACACTGAGAAATTTTAATTGATGTTTATCTAAGGGCAGTGTATGTGTGTGTGTGTGTGAGAGAGAGAAAGGAGACATGTGCCTCAAGGCACATGCAACATTATACAGTTGTATAGGTCCTCTCAAGCCAATACAGTGGTGCCGTTCTGCGAGTGTTGTCGTATAGCGAATTTTTCGTCTTGCGAAGCACCAACGGGAGAATAGCGATTTGACGGGGGGGATTTTTTTCCGTCTTACGAGGCAAGCCCATTGACAAATTCGTCTTGCGAGACAGCCTTCCGCTAGCGAATGCCTTTCGTCTAGCGAGTTTTTCGTCTAGCGAGGCATTCGTCTAGCGGGGCACCACTGTATTATAAATGGTGTTCCAGCATACAGTGGTACCTCGGGTTAAGTACGCTTCAGGTTAGTATGCTTCAGGTTAAGAACTCCGCTTAAGAACAGAAATCGTGTTCTGGCGGTGTGGCGGCAGCAGGAGGTCCCATTCGCTAAAGTGGTGCTTCAGGTTAAGTACGCTTCAGGTTAAGAACGGACCTCCGGAACGAATTAAGTACTTAACCCGAGGTACCACTGTATTTTGTTGCTATGTCCAGGGAGGAAAGTGGTATTCTTGTCACCCACTTTTCTTAAATGGCTAAATGTGTGATCTACCATGTGATCAAGGGAGCACATCCAGGCTTACTTAATTTCTTCTCCCTACATAATTTTTTTTGACCCAATCCAAAACTAGTTTTACTGTCCCAATGACTTCTGGGAATTGTTTTGTTTTTGTGAGTTGTGTGTGGAGTGTTAAATACCAATGTGCTCTAATCTAATACAACAAATACTAGTAAGGATTAAATCAAGTTAAATAAAATGGTAAGTAAGCAAAACTGAAGACTTAGTCATTTAAAAGAGAGATAAATGGTCTATGTAGACCCAGCAGGTAAGAACAACTGATTTATTTTGTAGGCTGTCACACAAAGAATTTTGTGACTAATTCTGCAATCTCTGGTTTTCCGTCTTCTAGAAGTGAACCGGGCAATTCCAAACTAGGACTTCTGGGCATTCTTCTAATCAATGGGGCAATAATCTTTGTACGAGCATCTTGATCATAGGGGCAGTGTAAAAGTCCATGGTCTATGGGCTCTCTCTCTCTCCACCATTATGAGGGCAGAGCCTTTTGATAAAGGGGGTTTTCTGTAGGCCCCCCATTTAAAACCACAAATGGAAAGAGAGCACACCTTGCAAGTGTAAAGGCCCTCATAGGACTGTACTTCTATTGTGAGGTTCATTATTTCCACCACCGCCCCCCCCACCCCGTTATATCTGCATCGCACTTTACAACTCACAAGGTTCCTTGGCTGAGAAGCACAACACTTAAATTGTGATATAACCAGGTATATTTACGGATTTTTTTTTATTCTGCCATACCCCACCCCACTCCTGTGCACTCCCGAATGTGTGCATGCTTTGTTGCTAGAGTTTTGTTTAGAAACGTATGCAAAACTTTATAGCAGTAATTCAGGGAAGTATTTTGTTGAAGCTTTGCACCTATTCTTTATCAACATGAAGGCTAGTTTGCACATTCCACTATTTTGGTGATGTAATAACTTTCCACTTAGTAACTACCAGGATGTAAATCTTTTTCCCCATTGCTGGTCTGCATATGTTATTCCCATGCAAGCATCACTATAGTATGAGGTGTTGGGTGAGCAATGCTTAGAAAATACCTGCCTCCCAGTTATTAAAGAATTTAAAGAGAAATGTGGTTTCCAGTCTTTCTCTGTTAAGTACGTCCTGCATGGTTAGCTGAAAATCCTGTCCCTGGAAACAGAGTGTTCCAACCAGGAACATTCATTGTACCAATTACTATTAAAAAGCATTGCTCACTTTCTCCAACTTCGGATCTTGGGAGTTGGGGAGATACGATGCTGCAGGCTGTGTGATACCAGGCCCTCAAGTTAGTTTGAATTTGGCCTGTTGAATGACCACCTGCCATTCTTGTACTTGGGGAAATATTAAATATATTTAAATAATTACAGGCTTTCTTCTGGACTGAGAATATATATACAGAACAATGTTAATGAGCTCTAAAATTGAGTGGTAAAGGTAAATCTGCACATGTTTCGTACTGGCCCCTTAGTAAGAGCCATTTACTGAAAACAACCCATGTCACCAGTTTTTTTTTTTTTTTTAATAATTCAGTGTGCACCTTTTTAAATCAGCAGTGAGCCCATCTAATAATTTACAAGTAGAATTCTTAATATTCACAACGGCAAGGAGGAACTAACAGTGCAATTTCTGAGGCATGTGGAAATGAAATACAAAACTTTCCTCTTTTAATTTGCTTATACACTTCACTATGAGCTTTAGCAACATTTGTTACACTGTTTGCAAGATGTTTATTTGGACTTTAGTGTTTTTAAAAATATGTGCTAGAGCTAAAGATGTCCATTAAAGTTAGGCTAAGTTAGGTTTATTGAATTTATGAATCGCTTCCAACAGCAAAAGTCCCAAAGCAATTTACAATAAAACAAACAATTATTTGAAAGGCAAGAACGGCTAATCAAGAAAATTTAGTAACTAGACATTTAAAAGCGGCTTCCCTGTAAATTCTAGCTTCCCTCTTTTTAGCATTCAGGAGGTCTGTTTATCCTTCACTGAAAATAAAAGGTAGATGGTGTCTGTGGATTGCAAAGTAGTTTTCAAATATTCTCACTAATATCGCCAAAAAAGGAGAGGAGTCCATTCGAGACAATATTAAAAATGGCCAAGTGACAGCCCACAACATTAGCACACACTGGAACTGGCATAGATTGACTTTTGGTTCACAATCCTGTTTCAAGGGGTGATACAACTGAATGTCTAAGGCCAATCTACACAGAGTTCAAACCACACACAACCCAGACCATAACAACATAGCACAAGGTTAAAATAGTCTGGTTGAAAAATCCCAGCTGCCATGAGCTAACATCGTCTTCATATACAATGTTTTGGTCTGATTCTAAAACTGCCTGCTTCCATATTGACTGTTGCATAAGTACAGTGTCAAAACTCATATTATCACAAGCCTTGTGGGGATGTTATATCTGCATGAAAGCTAACGTGCAAAGACAAGAGAACCTGCAAATGGAATATTATGTCTGCTAGTGACTTGCCTGTTTGTCTTATTCCCTGGCCAGGAAATCAGTCAGTTTCTTCTATATTGCTCTCAATCCAAGCAGAAGGATCCCACAGCTAATTTGTGGGATCTGACCTTTTTGTGGATCACTATATTATAACATCTTCTGATGATAAAGCCAGATCAGATAAAGGGTGCTACACATTCTCATTTTACTACCACAGAGCCCTTGTTTTAAGTTCATGTGCTACTTCAAGAGGGGGAAAGGGGGAGAATGGTAAAATGTAAAGTAAATAACACTGTGCAATTGTGAATGGTATCAAATTCCAGGATGGCTTCAATTCCAGGACCCTTAATATCATATTAAATAATTAAATTGGATTGAAATGATTCAGGGAACATGAATTGCCTGCCATTGAATTCGCTTTCTAAAAATTCCGCACAATAAAAAATATGTTGAAATTGGCATTAAGAATGAAGTGAGAAACCTGCTCATATTGATACAAGTTTGCTAAATCATTTTTTTAATTGATCTAGACCCATAAAACAAATGGGAGATTTGCCAGGAAATGACACTTCCTAGACAGTACGGTTACATACTTGCTTTGCAGAGCAGTACAAGATAAATTTCTAGTAAATACGATGCACCAGAGTGAATAGTATCTTCAGGAACCACTGGTTATCATTACTTAGGAAGCCCTTGGAAAGTAGTGGTACATCTGCTATGTAATCTCACCACCATCCCAGGATTATTTTGCCTACAAACTATACATTCGACCCAGTTTAAGTTGGCCAAAAGTTTCATATTTACATGTCCGGTGCTTGAGTAACCTTTACCCAAGGCAGAGGGAGGGCTGCATTGGGAGATAAAAGGTGGGATGAACCTCCTGTTTCTGGCAATGGGTCACTGTATTGTGGCACACGGCATTTGCACCCATATGTATGCCAGGGAGTGGAGAAAGTGATGTTTTGAGTGTTGTACCAGTCATTCCTCAGATGAGCAGCAATACTCACTTGGGACCAGAATTTGCCCATAGTGTTAATGACTTTTCTGAAGGATCATTATGTAGGTAAAGCACTTTGTGAGTTCTACAGCAGATGAGTAGCCTGCATCTGTATGAAATGCAATTTCGAATATTGATCAGAACTTACAATACAGTTCAGTAGTGAAAGTGGGTTTGCTCTTTAGCCTTTTTATATACTGTTGTGCTCATAGGAGCATGCAAAGGTCTAGGAGGATTCCTCATCCCAACAGCAGAGACCCATCTGTGTTAAACACCCTCAGGAGAGAACCCTCTCTGATCTGCATCATCTGAAGTCCTGAGGTGTGACTATCTGGCTGACTGGCTGAAAAATAGCATTCCTGTTATAGAACCTACATGGTTTATATTTATGTTATTGGCACGATTCCTAACCCTTACCACTTAATATGGTAATTCTGTCCATTTTCATGGGGAATAGTTAAACCTTACTTGCTAATTATTTTATTTATTTGTGTGTTTGTTTTAAAAGCATTTGTATACTACTATTCATAAAAAACAACAACACGAAAGTGGTTTATAACAATAGAACAAAAAAAAACATACAATAAAAAATATTAAAAAGTTAAATCAGACGTCAGTTAACTATTATGGAACGATGTATTTTTAATTTCCTGCATAGGCCTGATGGAATAGAAGAGTTTTCAGCAGGCATTTAAAACTTGGAACAGAAGGTGCCCTCTATTCTGAAATAGAATTAAATATTTTTATTTACTGAAAACAGTTATGAACCTCCATTGTTATGAATTTGTTTCCAACTAGGTGGACATGCATGGGAATATTCTGCTAACGTCTCTCGAAATTCACAATGAAGTTGCAAGCAATGAGGTCACCACAAGTGTCACTGATCCTCAGAATTCAACGATATCCTTTGACAGCTCAGGTATCCAGTACAGAAAACAGAGTTCGCATCGAGAAAACCTTGGAAGGCGTACATTGGACAGAACTGGCGCCCACCACAAAGAAGAGTCATTTACGGAGAAGGTCTTCACAGCTAAAGATAAAAATTCCTGACCTAACGGATGTGAACGCCATAGACAGATGGTCAAGAATGGTGTTTCCTTTCACATTTTCCTCTTTCAACTTAATCTACTGGCTATACTATGTCAACTAATTGACTTCTTCTTTTTTTTAAAAAAAGGACTTCAACAAGTTAAATATTAATTTGCCTGTTATTTTGTATGTGTACATAAGAAGTTTTACACTACTATATATTAAATATAAAATATATATAAATATATTTAAAATCCTGTTTATGTGTGTACATATATGTGAAAGAATGTGTATTATACCCATTGTGCATACACATATGTACTATATATATACACACACACTATACTTACGGAAGATAACGGACCGTTTAGCAGAATGCGTATTAAGTGAGTTTTTAAAAATAAATTAAAAAGTAATGGAGAGGCAAGTGCTTTGAAACAGTAGGTTTTGATAAATCTAAAAGTCATTTAAGACCACCCAACTATTTTTCAGACCTCTGCAATTCCATATTTATCAAAATTATGTGATATTGTTTGTGGAAACTTGACTGCTCATTAACTGGTAGAGTTAACACTGGTACGCTTTCTTTAAGTTGTATTTCCTAATCATTGAACCACATCAATTTTTTATTTCATTTTTGTTTTTGCTAATGGTTCGTGTTTTATATTCTAGCACAGATCAGTTTCCCTATCAAAAATGTGCATCATCCTTTTAGCTATCACTTGTTTATTTTCATGTAGCAATTTAAATCTTATCAAGCGATCAGTTTGCTTCGCGTTCATAGGATTTACGATCCTTAAGAAGCTATTGAACGATGCAAAGCAGCCTCTTCCTATGTGATGCAGTGCATTATATAATGTTTTAATTTAATATTCCAATTATAGGATTATTTTGAGGAGAGAATCCCTACAGCATATTGCTACTGGAATGTTGTTTGAAATGCAACTGCTGCTAATATATTCAGGATCTATTCTGATCTATACAGGGTTATCAAATATTCTCCTTTGCAGGGGTACTATAATCTGAGGAGATTCTTTCTGAGGAAAATTTAGCACATACATTGCTCCATGTTCTGCTGTATCTGCTTCCCCTTTGCAAATCTTCTCCATGTTACAGTGGAGCAGCCAGGCAGAACAAATCAGTTTCCACAAAAGAATAGATACGGTTTTTTTACAGTAGATATATATATATAAGAGCTTCTTCTGTGCCACAGAGCTTTTCAAATTTCCAGATACCCGGCAATGGGAGGATATGATAATCTTAGCCCATTGTTTCTTTAATTATTAGTATTCCAATGATAACTAGAAGACACCTCAGGTTAAAAATGAAAAGGGAAAACCATGCATTTACATTACCAAACATCTTATAACATGATTAATGTAAGATCTAGTTGCATAATATGCATATATAGAATAATTTACCCAATTTTCTTTCTAGCGCTTGCTACTGTGACCGCATGCTATATCATACTTTTGTTTCTGTGATGTACAGCTTTCTCTTTTCTAGAATTAAACCAATATAGCACTTCTAATGTATAAATTCAATAACAGAACCTTTCCACACCTATTTGTACATATATATGTATATACACACTAAAATGATAGTATAGCTGATATGCTACATTCACAAACCATAAATAATAGAGAACACATGTCTTGCTTCAGCATTAAATGCATTCAGTCCATTTTCCTTATGCAAAATGTTCCACTTTCGTTTTCCTGTAGTTAGAATGCATTCATATCAGTGCTGTTAACTTAGCATACATGAGATGAATGAATATCAAAAGGAGTTTAGAGAAAATTGGATGAGCAGGGATTTGGAAGTAAAGTTATAGGTGCAATTTGCCAGTTATATTCCCCATTCATTTCATTATGGCAGCTTCCACTGGTTGGGTTGCAACTGGAAACATTTTGTAGCCTTCATTGTATGGAAGTAACCTCTGTTTCACCTGCCATACCATTAAAGGACCACTTTCCATGTTACAGGAATGCTTTTTGCATGTCACTCCCACATAAAACAATATACTATAGAAAAGGGTTTTATGTTGAGGCTGAGCTAAACCAGTCATACCTGGTTCCATTTTCACATGTTGGAGAACACCGTATATGGGGGGAGAAATGGTATTTCACTTAACCGGCCTAGTGATTTGGGAGGGAAAGTTTTACCTTGATATGAAAACAGAAACCTGTAGAATTATATTTATGCTCAGCTGATACCACATCTGCTATTGAGACAACATAGATATATGCAGTGCTGTTTTTCTAGAAAAAGAGGTGCCGGAACTCACTGTGAACATCTCCCTTGTTCTCTTAGAATGGCAATGGCGCCCACCTGAGAGGTGCTGGAATTGACTTCTGGTGAGTTCTGGCTGGGAAAAAAGCCCTGGATATATGCCAGGAATCTAGGGCAGCTTGCTAGAGACCATGGCTTTCTTGGAAGAATACGTATAAACTAAAATCATGCCAAAATTATTCTTAGTGGACTGGTTCATTTTATTGCCTAACTGAAGCTACCATTGAAATTATAATATGAGCCTTTAAATCAAATAGGAATCAAAATTTCAGTACAGCCGTAGTCCTAAAATAATAATAATTTTAAAAAAATAGAATGTGGAAGCTTGTACTGAAGTTTATAAAGTTATGAAAGATGGGAAGGGTTGTCTTTTTGTTTTTTTTTGCTATGAATGTAAATAAAGATAATTTTGTGTGAGGGTATCTCGATTGGTCTATAACGTTCAGATCAAAAGTAACGAGTGAGGAATGACAGCAACCTGTAATTACTTCAGGCTTCAACAACAATTTAGACAATGTGATTCATTAACTAATTGAAATGAACTATATATCTGTAAAGTTTAATCTGAACCCTAAACATATTAAGCTGAAACAGATTCTATAGGAAGCTACCATATTTTTACGTGTATAAGATGATGTTTTTGTAGTATTTAAACAATGTTAACAATTTGGGGTCTCTTATACACGGATACTGCAGAGGGGCGACGGGATTGGTGGCATCTGCGAGCAGGAGATTGCCAGCCAGTGATTGGGTGGGTGATTGGTGGCTGCGGCAAGGCTGCTGTCAATTGGCTGCTGCCTGCGGCAATTGGGCAGGTGATTGGTTGCTGGGCAATATCCCCTATTTCCTTAATTTGGGTTCCCAAAAGTAGGGTCATCTTATACATGGGGGGGGGGCATGTTATAGACGGAAAATATGGTACTTTGTTTGTGTGTGTTCTTAGGATTACAGCTTACTAAGCACTTACTAAATTATTATCTATTCTATTCTATTCTATTCTATTCTATTCTATTCTATTCTATTCTATTCTATTCTATCCAACCCTGCCTTTGCACCAAGCAGGGGCAGGGGCACTTATATTAGATGGAGTTGCCCCTCTGCATCAACCATGGTGGCCTCTGCCTGCAGAGTTACAACCACCTTCCTCCACTGGTGTGGAGCTCTACTTCCAACCGCTAGACAACGGAGTGCACTTGTGGTTTTTTCCACCAGCAGCAATAAGTAGGAACCCTCAAAATGGGGCATTCCGGAGACGGGGAGGCAGAACCAGCCTGGGATCTGCTGGATCCTAATCCAATCCTACTGCTATCACATGGGCCCAAATTGGACCTGATCGTTATGCCAGCTCCAGGCTGGTGCAGCTACATGCCTCTCCTGCTCTTCTACCCTAGCTGTAGATGGGCTGTAGATGCCGTGGTGTCTCCATCTAGCTACGGCTGCAATTAGCAGCCTTAGCGACTCTGGTGAGATCAAGGAAATTGAAATACAGCTGCATCAGCTTTTGGTGGGTGAGGAACTGCTACCAGAACGAGCCTGCCGGAGGAAGCAAGAGTGCAATCCCAAGGCCCATACAATGCTACAGAGCTTCACATGTAGCAAAACATTTGAGGATTTTTTCTAGGGAAGCCCAGTGGGAATTTGGATGGGACTAGTGAAATTCTCTTGCAAGGTTTTCCCGTTCCTGAACTTAGGCTGCTACTCGAGCAAATTTAACCATGTCTTTTATAACGTTTTACATTAAAATTCTTATAAATTATTTGCAGGCCAACAAAACATGTTTGTTATGAAAGGCACTGGAAAGAACATAATAAACATCATGTCAGATCAGGCCAAACACCCATCTAGTCCATCATTTTGCTCTCATGTTGGCCAACCACATTCCTCTGAAAAGCCCTAAAGTAGGAGCTGAATGCATCAGTGCTCTTCCCATTTGTGATTCCCAGCAGCTGGTATTCAAAAGCATTAGTTCCTCCAATAGCGGAGAGGGAATGTAGCTGTGATGACTGGTAGCCATTGATAGCCTTATTCTCCACAAATTTCTCTAATCCTATTTCAGAGCCATTCAAGTTGGTCGATATCATTGCCATTGAAACAGTGTGCATAGTAATAATAATAAAAACAGAATCAAACACAGGAATACTAGCTCTAGGAACAATAGCATCAAATCAACAAACTCTAAAACGGGTCAGTAAACTTTTTCAGCAGGGGCCCAGCCCACTGTCCCTCAGACCTTGTGGGGGGCCGGACTATATTTTGAAGAGGAAAAAAATGAATGCATTCCTATGCCCTACAAATAACCCAGAGATACATTTTAAATAAAAGCACACATTCTACTCATGTAAAAACACCAGGGAGGCCCCACAAATAACCCTGAGATTTTTCTAATGTTACTTTGTAATAAAGGCCAGGATTACAGATTACATTTTTAGTGCTGTGCTGCATGATCACCTAGTTCAATTTTCAATGTCATAAGTGGTCTTTCAAGGGATGTAAGCAGTCTTTAAAAAATAAAAATCATGCAGTACTGATCTACCACCTATTTGGTATAAGAGCCTGCTGGGTCACCCAAAAGCCTATTTGTATAGCCTGGTGTTTCCCACAGTCACCAACCATATGCCTATGGGAAGCTAACTCATATTACTCTCCTGCTTGTGAATCCAAACAATTTGTACTGTATCATACTGGAAAATTAGTCACTGATAGCAGTATTCTCCATAAATCCCCTTTAAAGCTATCTAAATAGGCCCTCACCAACCACAAGATGGTTCAGTACTTTTGAGTAATAGCTCAACTCTGTCAAATTTTTGTTATTGTTTTGTTTTGTTTAAAAAAGGGAGAGGAACATTTTTATTAGGGGACAGAATCTGATGAAATTTGCAGACAGAATAAACCATTCTGCAGGCATGATTCCTGACACATTTCAGAATGATAACTGCAGTAGTTTCTTGTAAATGCAACTGCTACTTACTAACTTAATTTCCCCTACTGATTTGTAGTCATCTGAAAATTGGAGAAATGAAAGTGGCACCCCAGGCTAAGAAAGAGTTCAAGGGACTCTGAGCTAAGCACAACTGAAGTTGTTTTGGAGTGCAAAGAGCTAAATGGCATTCACTTTCTATGTAAAATAATTCCCTCTGGTTACAAGCTTGACCTGCCAGTCACAGTGGAGCTCTCTACCCCATCCCTTCCCATTCTGATTTATTCCTTAAGCTTAAAGACGTAAGTTGCTCTTGCAAAGCTGATCCTTTCCCCCAAAATCCTGGCTGGGCGAGCCCACGCATGAGGCAAGATGAGGCAACCACCTCAGGCAGCAGATCCACAGGGTCAACAAATCCTGATGTAGACCTTTATCCCCCTCTTGTTCCTGGTCTACAGTAGCTCTTCCCTTTCCCCTTCTTTCCTGGTGGGGAGTGAGGTGCCATTTTATGGTTCGCTTCAGGTGCCAAAATGTCTTGGGCTGGCCCTGAAAACTGGGATTGGGGAGCACTGATAAAACCATTTCTCTGATTACAAGCTAGAGCTGTCAGTGAAAAGCTTTCCTGCCCTCTCCTGATCCTGGTGTTTGCTTTCAGCTAGTCATAAGTTTTGATTTGGCAAAGTGCCTCCCTCTACCCCCTTCATTTTCCTTCTTCAGGAAGTTTAGCGACATAACTTTGCATTTTGTGGAAGCTGGCCTGTGCCATTCTTTAACGTCTGGATCACTGCATCACCACAAATTCTTCTGTCCAGTCTTGAACAGATCCTACTTTGCCTCAGATTGGTTGAGACTGAATCCATCAAAGCATCGCACCTCTGTTTGGGGTTCATCCAGATCTGGCACACACCAGATTCTGGCAGGGAATTCTCTCTCGTGACTCTTCCAGCATACAGCTTCATTTGATAGCCTAACTATTATGAGATGAGGAGAAAATCTTATTTCTGTGCACTTCTTACACACCATGCATAATTTTATATACTCTATCATGTCCCACTTACTTGCCTTTTAAAAAACAACAACTAAAATATTGTAATGTTTCCTCCTAGGGGAATTCCTCCAGCTGCTTGATTATTCTATACCTATTTGCAGCCACTGAGCTCTGCAGCTCCAATGTCGTTTTTGTCTTTCCCTTTTACACCGTGATCTCAACCAATTGGGGATTACACAGTGAATCTGTTAACATGACAGTGACACATAACTAATCAGATTAAATTGATGCCATTGAGGGCAAACGAAGCCCTTCTGTTGTCTGTGCTCTGAACAGGAGAAGCAGGGAATGGAATGTGTCGCCATTGCCCAAGATAATGGGGACAAACTTCCTGTCTTGCTACATCATATTCCCACTTCACTTCCTGCCACTACTGCATGGTAAATCCCTCTTCAATTCGAGTTGTGTGTGGCTATCTGGGACAGGATTGTAGGTACGGAGGCAGCTTAGGATGTAAGCAAAGTAATGCAGTGTGGGTGCGCAATTTCTTACTCATCTGTGCATACAGATAAATATGTCCTCCATATGTACTCCATTACTTTTAATGTATCAGGATGCACGTGTATTGTAATTCATATTCTGCTCCAGCTAGTCAGCTGTGCACGACTGAACTGAAGGTGGGCGAAAGTACATAAAACTTTGTTGCCTTGTCCCAATTCTCCTTGACACTCCTTTTGGTCCTTCCCTGCTCTTTTCTAAGGAGAGTGAAAACTCGGCAAATAGGTGATGCTTGCAGGAGGAGTGGAACGTATGAATATTTTCCTAAACCCTCCCTCTCCCCAGATTAAGCAGAAGATTAGATGGAGGCTGGAGTATGGGCAACAGATTTGAATTGGCAGTTTTTTTCTGTTCTAAGAAAGATACTGTAACGAAGGAGTTGCTCTTATGAGCAATTTGGGAATTGGTTAAATAAAGCCAATATAAACCGAGGTACTTTTTCAGCTTGGACAGGTGAGCCTGCAGCACCCTGTCCCTCCCAAACTGCGAACCAGAGTCTCCCCCCAAACAACACAACAACAACAACAACCCACTAGTCATAACAATCAGATCACTCACTCAACTTTTCCGGGGTTCATCTTCAATCTTTGTCTAGGCTGGCCAATCAAGTGTAAACTTACTGTACATGCATTTAAATCAGCAATAGTGTGTTGCTCACTACTGTCGGAGCCAGCTCCTAGGGGCCAAGATCCCTTCAGCCCTCTCTGAGGGGAGGCAGACGTTGATGGGCATTGCCATTCAAATGGTGTGTGTGCACTGCCTGTGATGATTATGTGAGGCTGGTGCTTACTTGCCTCCCTCCTCCCCCCACAATATTTTATTCAAGTTGGCACCCTGCTTGGTATCATCCCTGTCTGTAGAGGGACCCCCCCCCCACATTTTTCATTCAGTTTCTTCCCTCATAGAGAAATCTTTTACCAATCCCCAATGAAAATTGCCTGGCAGGACTGCAAGTCCCAACACTACCCAATCCCCCACCTCTCCTTGCAATGGCTTTGGTGATAGCACAGCAGATGCTGGGAAGTAACTTTAGCCCTTGTGAACTTTGGCATGTCTCTTAGGAAAAGATCTATATTAAGGCAAATGCCTGCCTTGATTACATTACTTGTCTTTGAAAAATCCTCAACACAGCAAGGCTGGCTGAGCAAACCAATACGGACTGGACTGTTTTGTTATGACTAATTAATAAAAAAATTAATGCATTGAAGAGCTGAAGAATTAGAAAGATGCTGCTTTTCGGAAACTTATTAGATAATACCTGCATGTACGCAGTTATAGAAGGGTTTCCCAAACTTATCCTCCAGCAGTTCCCATCAGCCTGATCACTGGTCCTGCTAGCTAGGGATGATGGGAGCTGTAGTTCAAAAACAGCTGGAGACCCGCAGTTGGGAAACACTGATTTATAGGATTGCAGGTCTAGGAAGGGAGTTGTGAGGGATCAAAGCAGGAATTGGTATGTGAATGAGGAGGAAGGAGGCCCATCAGGTGCAAATAAGGACATGAGTCCTAACAGCTGTGTCTACTGAAATGTCCTCTTCTACATTACTATGGTATAGGATCTCTGGCATCTTTTGCCTGTGACCACCAGAGAAAGCAGGTGTGATCTGCAGAGCAATCCTGTGTAGACCAGTGGGGCTTATTCGCATGCATGGACTTGCAGCCCTTGTACTTATTTTCTTCCTCCACTGATAGGCCTCTGGGCACCCTGGCTCCACCTACCATTGACTGCCTGGTTTTTCCCAAGGTTGGTGCAATGCATGATGGGCAACCCACAGGCAAAGTGCACCCAGTGGGTTCCACCCACTAGGCATGTCCATGACCCAGCTGTCAGACAACCCTATCGTTCTTTGACATTCCCAAAAATGTTCCTTGTAAAAGAAGCTGGTTGCACTCTGCAGCCATTGTGTGGACAGTACTAGGCCTCTTGTGGTACTTAGGATTTCATACCGTGTGGTGGCTGAGGCTGAAAGATAACGGCTTGCTTCAAGCCAGGAAGAATGATTATGGCCTAATGCAGGGATGGGGAACCTGGGGTCTTTCAGACATTCTTGGACTCCCAACTCCCATCAGCCCCCACCAGCATGGACAATTGTTAAGCGTGATGGGAGTTGTGGTTCAGCATTATATGAAGTACTGGAGGGTTCCCCATCCCTGATCCAACTGGAGTTTTGAATCTGGACTACTCGGCCCGCAGCCTGCCCTCTTAGCAGTTGTCCTACACCAGCTCTCTGTGGCCCCCTATTTACTGGTGTGCGCAGACAGGTCAGGAAACGAGTGGTGTGCTCAGTTTAAGACACATGTGATTTGCAAAGATTGGATGCTGAATAAGTACCCTACTGATCCTCCTCACTTCATGCAGAGAAGCCGCGTGTGTGTGTGGTGTGTGTGGTATACTGCTACATAGGGATTGCTAGCATTACCCTTAGTTATAACTGCTGTATGATAAGAGAGAAATGTGGTTAGGTCCTGATGCCATTCTTCCATTATTACATCAGTATCAGGAGACGGCACGTTTGCTGAATTTATCTCCTTTCCTATAGCGGTAAGGAGCACCTGTAGATAGGCAACTGTGATTCATGAAATTGTGAATTGTCATGCTTATCATTTGGCCTTTCAGGAGTGCAGTGGCACTATTACCCAACCAACACATGACAAATTGGGACCTTCACAAATAACGAAAAGACAAATATTTAACAACATGCATGAAATAAAGTGGTGGAAAAAACATCACTGTGACTTTTCTCTTTCTTTTTTTCTAGAAATATTTGTAAAGGGGCAGAGAGGAGGAGGAGGAAATGATGGTATCCTGTGCAGAGCGAGCTTATTGTTTTGAAAAATTTTTTACAATAAAATATATTTTAAGAAGGAAAGAGGGTATTATGGATTTGCATAGCATTGGATATATTGTTTGTTTTTTAAAAGGGAAAAAAGGTATTAGCATCATGCAAGTAAAACCTTGTTTTAAATTATTGACTAACCTGTTTTCACCAGTCTCTTAATCAACAGCTTTTTTTCTCCAAGTCATTCCTAATGTTAAGCAGAAGTAGAGGATATGAATTTCAACCTACAGATGCAATATTCTTTTTGTTAGGTATTCAAAACAAATTCCATATCGCCTGAAGAAGAATAACCAATGCTATCAAGAGAATTAAAGGAAAACAACAGTAGACTCAAAAGACGGTTGCCTTCGGGCATCAAGCAAAATTCAGTAAATAAAATGTGTTTGCTTTAACATGATTTCCGCCCCCCCCCGGCCTTTCATATATAAAATTAATGTAACTTTATTTCACATAGCAAAATAAAGAGGGTTGTGTGTTACTTGTTTTTCTTCTCAATTTGATGCTGCTTCTTTCTGCCCTCTAACCCTGCACAGCACTTAAGGAAGAGAGTAGCTTGACTAAAATCCAAGGGGACTACTATGAACATAAGGACCCAAAAAGATCCCTGCTTGATCAGACCAGAGGCCCATGTAGCTCAGCATCCTGTTTCCCAAGAGGCCAGCCAGATGCCCATAGGAAGTCTACTAACCAAGGAAAAAAGTATAAAATACTCAGCCGTGACTGATCCCTAAAACGAGGTAAAGGTATAATAAAGATATAACCCAAACTTGACTGAACACAGCTCCAAAAATGGGTGAGGGCCCCTAAACAACTAAGTGGAATTAGACAAATATATATATATATATATATCTATACTACTCAAATGAAAACCCTCATAACTGAAACCCTAACGAGATGCCGGCTCTTCCTCGTTTCACTGGATAAGAAGTCAGTTTCCTCAGAGGGAAATCAGAAAGTTACTAAGATCAAACTAAAAGAATAACGAGCAGTAGGAGGAAAATCCTCCCAAACTATTTCATGTTATTTAAACTCAGGCTAGCTAACCTAAATAATTCTGATAACAAAACCCATTGTTTTGAAGACGTAGCTGCACGGGCTCCTATGACCAGATGCTACAAGAACATGATTGAGACTGCTCCTGATAATGCCTAGTTCCTGGTTTATATACCTGATCAAAATGGTTTCTTAAAGGGATAGGTTCATTATATCTTAGGCGTGTCCAAAAGCATTACAGCTGAAACAAACATATTTGTAGTAAATTCAAACGGGCTCATTTTATGAAGAAGAATAATGGAATACCTTTGTATTTAAGCGAAAAACCGGTTTTTTTTTGGTTTATTTTTTTTTTTTTTTTAAAACACTGTGACCTGGTAGTGATCACTTGTTTCAGTTGTTTAGGGGCTCTCGCCCCATTTTTTGGAGTTGTGTTCAGTCAAGTTTGGGTTATATCGTTATTATACCTTTACCTTGTTTTAGGGATTAGTCACGGCTGAGTATTTTATACTTTTTTCCTTGGTTATTACACCCCGTGATTGTCTTTCTGTTTTTTCGCCATAGGAAGTCTACTGGCAGAGGCTGAGCCCAGCAGCATTATCCCCACATGCAGTTCACAGAAACTGACATTCAGGGCTTGTCCACATTCCCACTTGTCCAGCACCAGAAAGCATGACTCTGAGTGGTTTTCCCTTAACCCTGCTTTTAAGACATTGTCCAAGCACGGATGGATCTACTATAAAACTAAAGCAGCTTAAAGCTTCAGGCCTCTCATCCTGGGGGGCCCCGGAAGCGAATTTTGGGTCTAGAAAGAAAACCAGAATTGCTGGTTGATCTGATGGAACACCAAAGAACGGTTTTTCCCCTGGCAAAAGGAGCAGGGCAGAGAAAAAAGTGTGGAGAGCCCTCAGAGACACACTGTTTCTGATCGTGGAGGCAATGACTACTAGCCATTAATAGTCTTATCTTCCATGAATTTCTCTATCCTGTTTCAAAAGAAAAGCAGCCATCACCACACCTTATGTATGTGTGGGTATATGCGCTTGTCACCTGAGGCCTTTCTCTACGTCCCCATCCAGAGAGGTTCGGATGGTGGTAACAAGACCAACAGGCCTTTCTGTGGTGGCTCCCCCAATTGTGGAATGTTCTCCCCAGAAGGCCCGCTTGGTGCCATCACTACAAGTTTTGTGCACCATCCTGGATCTTTCTGATAAGGGCTGTGTATAAATTGAATAAATAATAATAATATAAACTATATAGTTGTGGGCCCCCAGAGGGAACTATGTTCATTTGCCAGCATCATCCTAGACATGTCTACTCATAAGTAAGTCCCATTTGCATGCATGTGCACATATTTAATGTTGGTTAGTATAATACAGCAGCAGAAGATGAAGATCATTCTGTCAGGATGATCATCACCCAACCATCTGCTTTTACATGTACAAAGCTGGCCGTCAAAGCCTGATAGAGGCTAATGTACATGGCATCGTGAATTATTTATTATTATTATTATTATTATTATTATTATTATTTGCTTGGATGAAGTAGAATCTGAATGCAGGCCCAGCTGTTACAATGTCTGAACAATGGCAGCCTTGGTGACTTAACATCCAAATATTTGACTTTTATATGCAGATTTGGAAATTGCTTACTGAAAAATCAATTTAAAGAAGGAGTGACTTTATTGAACCAATCGGAAGGTCTTGATACTTTATGCTGTTTCTCTTTCGGACAGAAATGATAAATTATTAGATGGCTTAACATGCCAATTCTTCCAGCCCATTATGCTGAATTTAATTCTTCGTTACTGCCATCTTTCAAATTGTTTTTCTGAGAGAATTGCCCAGTAGAAATGTATTGCAACCGAATCCTCATGCCCGATGACAGATTCCCCTTACGCATAGAAGTCACAGAGTATCAACAGGAGGATTAAGCAGGAGCAAATACCTCCTGCACACACACGGGAGGAAGCTGCCACTCATTCGTACAGGTAATGAAAGTAAAACAATTCGTATTATGCAATTAGGGCAACATCTATTGCCAGAAGCACTTTAAAGTAGATTTGCAAGCAGTGCCAAACTAAGGCTGTTCGAGGACAATGGGCTTTTGGGTTCACAAATAGGGCAGGGATCAATGATGGGAATCACTCTGCCCAAAAATGTTTGCAGTCTCTGTGAGAGGAACTGCTACCCTCTTGCCACCATGTTCCCCCCATCACCACGTTTATGCATGCACAAGGCAGGATGCCGAAGCAAACCATAGCACCAAAGTCAGATTGGCCCTATTTGAAAACTCTTGTTTCTCAGCATCAGTGGGTCATTCTGGAGACTGCATTGGCCACTGTTTCTGACAACATACCTTTCTAGGATCTGATCGCCTTCAATGAAGGTGGGAGATATTTCAGCACCAACACCATCATTTTAAAGTTCTCTTAACAATAAAGATAATCTATGGCCTTTTAACTTTGCAGGGGGTATTGATTTTTTTGTTTGTTGTTGTTATTATGTTATGTGTTTTTTTTGTGTGTTTTTATGTTGTAAACTGCCCTAGGGATGAAGGGCGCTCTAGAAATTTAATAAAGGAGGAGAAAGCCCTCGGTGAGGAGGTACTGGTGTGAGACCTCCTCCCAGGTTGCTTTTAGGCCCTCCAAGAAAATAATGGCTAGGATACAATAAATCCAACAGTTGGTGGATAAAGTTGTATGACTTCTGGAAGCTGTCAAATTATAAACTCTTTATTTTCTTTTTGTCTACCCCGAGTGCTCAGCAAGCACAAGTGTTTGCGGTAATCTGCCTTGTGGCTGCCTTTAGCACTTTGTTGTTTTTACCAGCTCAGCTAAACAGAAGAAAAATTGCTCATAAATGTTGTGTTTATTGTTACTCGGAGGGAGGTGAGAAGGAGAAAGGGAGCAGTGCGCTCTACCACGTTGATGACAAAGCCCTTGTTGTTATACTACCTGCCCTCTGAGTAAAACTGGCCAAAACAACATCTTAAACATAGTTTGGCGCAAGGGAATGTGGCTTGTCCAAGCATGCTTTGGGTAAGAACAAATCCGTCTTTTCCTTGCTCTCAGAGTCCTCTGCTCTGTTGGTTTGAAGACAATCAAATGTCAGCATGGTTGTCCCCAGATCCCCACTCACATCCCCAAGCAAGGAACTAATTTTCATGTGTGCCTGTAGAGGCGGCTCACACCTTCTGAATTCACGTAACCGGCACGTGGCAGGAACAGCAGTAGCAGCACGTAGGAGGAAATAGAAGGATGTGAGAAGAGTCCTGCTAGAAAGATCTAGTCCAGCATTCTGTTCTCACAGTGGCCAGCCACTTATGCTTATGGCTAGCCTACAAGCAGGATTTGAGTGCAACAGCCTTCAGCCCCAATTGTGATTCCCAGAAACTGGCATTCAGAAACGTACGGCAACCAACAGTGGAAATAGTATGCAGCCATCATGACTAGTAGCCCAGAGGCCCAATTCTGCTGTCCACCTAACTGGAAGAGTGCATGCAGTGTGACAATAAAAATGAGGCATATCAAAGCCAAGTTATTAGTTTCCTGCTGCCCATGCTAAAGTAGATTCACTGACCATTGGCGCACATTTTCTTCGATGCAGCATTTTTTAGAAATTTGATTTTTCCACGGGCAGGAACTTCTGTAGAGTGGCACTCTTTGTGGCATCATATCAGGAACACACCAGATTACAAAAGAGAAGAAATATTAACAGTATGTCATTGGTGCAAGTGAGTGATCAGCCTACTGGTCCAAGCCCTGTAAGATCGCTGATGGTTGCTAGCATCTCCCGCCTGCCCCTTTCTTCCCAGCTCACACCTTTACAGATATGTGAGGAAAACTTAAGGGCAGCTCTCAGAAAAGTGGCCATTGCCCAGTTTTGCTTTTTCTGGACCTGCTGTGCTGTGTTATTAATGAAGGAATGACTCAGTCTGTTTCTGCATAAGCCAGAGGTGTAAATAACAATCAGTTAGGAGAACTTCTTATCTATCCTGAGAATGTTTGCTTGGAACAACTCGTGTTATTTTTAATGAGCGACATGTGGGTAACTGGAGAAATCTCCGGGGGATGTTAAATGCTTGAAGTGTTGTAATGATGAGGACAAGACTTGCTCATTAAGTTGCGATGATAGCGCTGTGATTCATTATACAGAGCCTCCATGAAACATTCTAGCCAGGGAGTCCCAAAAGGAAGTAGAAGGAAAGAGGAGAACTAAGAAAATGGAAGCTGGAAGAGTTCACCAGCCTCCTCGAAGTCTCCCAGCAAAGAGCCAGGAGATCCTGCTGCAAGTTCAAGGCTGTTGAACATTTGTTGTCAGTGGCACCCTCAGGGCAGGATTTCAGAGCAGATCAATATCATAGAATCATAGCTGGAAGGGACCCTGACGGACATCTAGTCCAACACCCCCTGCAATGCAGGATATCCTGCCCACAGCCGTCCCTGGGTAGGCTCAAACCACAAACCTTCTGGTAACAGCCAGGCACACTGACCCACTGATGCCTCAGCAGAAGGAACAATAGGGTCCCAAGTGCAACAGAGCCTCTACCACATTTTGAGGTAAGTAAAGTAATGCGCATTACAATTTAAAGAGGGGAACCTCCATTTGAAGTTACCGGTAAGTAATGTAACGTACTGTTAAACACCACCCTGATCTCCAAGTGGGGAGACACTCCACCGTTTCCTTGGAATGGAGGTCATTGGAGATTGTGGACTCCTTTAGAATATATGGTTTTATATACATATATACAACCTGAGTATAGGATGGAGGTGCTCACAGCATCAACACTCCAAAAGGTCTTGCTTCTTCATCACCAGTATGGATCCAGCACAGAGTAAGTATGTCTCTGTGTCCAGCTTCCAGCTTGCTTTCTGCTCAGCTCTCACATTGCCCAGTGTTCTACTTACCAGTTAGGTGAAGGTGGGAGAAGGCCCACCCCAATTCCTCAGATGATGCCATCACTTAGTGGTAGCTCTTGCAATCTAACTCGTTCTTTTGGGGTGCTGATGAGGACAAGTAAGTGGCCAGCTATTGTTTTACATAGAAACCTGTCTGACTAAGTTCAGCAACCTCCTCTTGCCAGATTCCAACCTCACTCCAATAATTGGGAGGGACTTCGGGCATCATCCAGACAGACACCCCCCACACACACACCCAGTAACCTACAACAATACATTAACATCTAAAGAGGTAGGTGTTTGTGTAAGATCATGAAGTCCAGAGTTGGAAATGAACTAGCTGTACCCCTATTTACTGTGATCTAGGATAAGTCACAATTCTCATCTTCACTTCCCTTTATGTAAACAATAACACTGGCGACCTAATTTCAGTGTGTGACATATTATGGCCACAATTCAGCAAAGCACCAGGCACTCTTGATCTCGCTGCTTATTTCATCTGTCTCAAGGATGTCCAACCACTGTGGTGCCATGAAACAAAAAGTTCCCAAATTGAAATGTTGTCTCTGCCATGCTCCATGGTAGGTAGCCATAGGTACATCACAGTGCTCCCTGCCCCCTTTCCCCCATCTGCAGGATGAGGGCAATAGGACGGGTTCATGTAAAGATTACTTACGGTAAATCATGTGTATGATGTGCTTTGGAAGGCCTGGAAAAACTATGTAAACGATGATGATTCTTATTAACTTTATGTAACACTGTTATCAATATTGTTTCCATATAGATAGACTCCAGAAATACTCTGGAATTGAAATAAACCTTCATTGCATTAAAACCTCTCTATAATACTGTATCTATTTGTGTGAGAATGTGAGTGTGTGTGTCTTGCTGTTTATTTAATGGAGGGAAAAGCGAAACATTTTAGAATCACGTACACAGCACTATTCCTTGAGGGTTGGGCTAAATTATAGGTAACTGAGTTTAAGTGCTTCATTTCCCTTAGAGACACTATCTTTTATGTACTCCGACAGAGGCCAGTCAGGGCTAAGCAAAACATTCAGAGAAGTTTATGGTCAGGGCAATAGGATGCTCAAGTCGTTTCTCAGCAAATTTTAGCGTGCAGTGAGCTGTCTGAGAGCAGGGATAGAGCAAAAGATTGCTGTGATGTATTTATTTTTAACGTCAAATGCGTCTTCACCCATCCCTTGAGGTTTCTTTTCATTAATGATATATTGCTGAGTTCTCATTCATAGATAAAAGTGGATTTTTTTCCCCTTCTAAAAGAAAAAATTTGTTTGAGAATGAAACATTTGAACATTGGTGGCACAGGAGAACTGCTAACACTGCTATCTTATACAAGCAGAAAGGCCATAACTCAGTGGTAGAGCATTTGAATTGGCATGCAGAAGGTCCCAGGTTCATTCAGGTAGGGCTGGCAGAGACCCCACTCTGAATTCCTGAACAGCGACTGCCAGTCAGTGAGCTTGATCGACAAATGGGCTGACTCTATATAAAGGAGCTTCCAATGTTCTATGTCTACATTCCTATGTCGACGCTGCCCTAGGCTGTTTTGGGAAGGGAGGACTGGATATAAGTGGAAATAAATAATCATCAGAAGTAAGCCCCACTGCTTAGAGTGGAACTTACTCCCAGGAATGTGTATGGAGGAGAATGATTAAGATAACAATGGACCTGGAAACCAAGCTTTATTGAGGAATGGTTGATGGCATTAGGTATATTTAGCCTGGAGAGCAGAAGACTGAGATGTGATATGATAGCCATCTTCAAAAATCTAAAGGGCTGTCACATGGAAGATGGAGCAAGCTCCAGAGGATAGGACCTGATCCAATGGGTTTGGGTTACAAGAAAGGAGATGCTAACTCAAGGTTAGGATGAACAGTAAGAGGTGTTTGACAGTGGAATGGACCACTCAGAAGATGGTGGACTCTCATTTCTTGGAGTTTTTTTTTTAAATGTTGGATAGTAATCTGTCAGGGATTCTTTAGTTATGATTCCTGCATTGGAGGAGTTGGGCTAGATGACCCTTGGTTTACCTTCCAACATGATTATTCTATGATAGGTAGGTGTGTTCACTATAGTATAGGACTGTAGCCTTGATGTTACAGTTTCCCATTTGGATAAACATGTTGCAAAATAGGTCTACTCAGCAGCAAAACTCCAACAAAAGTCCTGTTGACATGACCACCATTCAAGTACAGTGGTACCTCGGGTTACATACGCTTCAAGTTACATACGCTTCAGGTTACAGACTCCGCTAACCCAGAAATAACACTTCAGGTTAAGAGCTTTGCTTCAGGATAGGAACAGAAATTGTGCTCTGGCGGCACAGCAGCAGCAGGAGGTCCCATTAGCTAAAGTGGTGCTTCAGGTTAAGAACAGTTTCAGGTTAAGAACGGACCTCCGGAACGAATTAAGTACATAACCAGAGGTACCACTGTACTACCATTCATGGGGAAGGATAAGTTTCTGGTGGGTCAATGTATCTGATCTGCTATTCTAAAGTGGAGAAAGGCCAAAAGTTATCTAAGATTTCATGGAGGCACACAGCTCGCAAGCAGCAGATGTATAAGAAACAACAGCACAAAGTCAGGAGTTAATTGATTTTTTGTTTTGTTTTGTTTTTTTCATTACTCAGCCCCTGCAGAGTACAACCTGCCACCATGTGGCATCTCCAGAAAAAAAACCCCAAAGCAATATGCTTAAGGAAAAGTTTGCTATGTTCTGGCTCAAGGTAAACAGTTATGAACCCCAAGGAAGCAAATCATGGTTTGGGTCATAATGCACACACTTTTGTCTTTTCCTTAGTCAACTTGTTTTCTATGCATTGCCCCAACAACTCCTGTTGGCTGAGGGACAAACCAGAGGACAGGAATCAGGCAGATAATAGATTCAGTTCACATTTTAAGACAGACCTACCTCATTTGTACTTTCTGAAACAACACATGAACTGGAACACAACCATCATTCAAAATGCACACTTCTCTGAATTTTGCAATGGAGTTCTCTACCCACCCAAACTTTCAGGATGGTGGTATAAATGCATCTAAATATGTGCCAATAACTTAATTGGATTAGAAATGTCCCATGCAAAGAGCATGCAGTCAACTGAAGCCAAATATGAGTCTGATGATATTATCTTTGGAGGCCATACTTCAGTGGTAGTATTCATGCTGTGTACCGAAAAACTTACAGGCAACCAGTTTATTCATCATTCATTCTGATTTATTTGCAGGGAGATTAGATGATATTGCATCATCATCATCTAGTTATATGCCACCCATCTGACTGGGTTGCCCCAGCCACTGGGCAGCATAAAAACAAGCAGTATCTCTCACTTTCCAGTCTCTCACTTTCCATCTCTTCATCATTTTCCTTATTGCAAAAGGGCATGGGGGTTGTTGTGCAAGACCTCCCAATCCACTATAATTGTGCAACCTGGATTTGCCAGCATGAGATGGAATCCTTCCCACCCAAAAATAGGGACAACCTGGAAGCAGCCCAGGATCCATCCCTAGCATCTCCAGGTAAGGCCGGGAATGATCCCTGCCTCCAACTCTGAGCAATCACTGCCAGTCCCTGAGCTAGATGGAACCACAGTCTGACTTGGTCTAAGGCAACTTCCTCCCTTCCTATGTCTTGACTTTGTGTCCATTTAGAACCATAGAGTCAAGGGTACACCTATCCAACCCACAAGGAAAGCGGAAAGAAACAGGGGGTGTTAAAGCTTGATTGGGTTCCGTAAGACACATCACCTCTTTAAAACGTTGTTTTGCTTCCCAAACAGTGATAGACAAAACAGCTGTGCGGCCACCAGAAAGTCAGATTTCTCCAGCTGCGGCCTCCTCAGCTGCATATAACCAGCTGCTAAGACTGTCTTGCACCGCCAGAGGCAAGAAGGAGCTTTTAAATTGCAGGAGGGGAAAGTTCAATATTAGAATAAATCCTCCTAATGCTAAGGGTAGTTGGGCAATGAAATAAGTCGCCTACAGGAAATCTGCAGGATCCATTCTGATCATGCCTTTAAGCAGCTAGTAAGCAGCAGAAGCATATGCAGGGAAAAGCTTCAGGTACGGCAAACTGGGCTTCGTTGCTGAGATTGAACTGAGGTCCCAGGAACCCCAAGGTGCTTCCTAGTCCCTTACAGTGAAATGTCTTCCTTTCATTTCTTTCTTGCCAGCTGCTGTTACCGACGGTTGCCTGCCCAAGAATGACCCAGCCACTAAAGGAGAAGGTGCTCCAGGGAAATAATAGTGACGTCAAGGTCCAGGCCATTAAGAATAATTTGGGTGTTCCCATAAGCAGGATTCTGAGCAACAGGACAGCTGGGAGAAGCAGAGGCGCTGACCCTATGGGGCACCTTTTAAGTACATTGTTTTGCTTTCATGAACATCAGAACGGCAGGAAGAAATATTTTAATTAACCTATCCCTCGGCTCGCTGGCTCGATGCGCAGTCTTCCTCCCCCCTTTGAAGCAAGGAGCTTTATCCCCAGGCAAAACCTCGCCATCCTGTGCCCCCCCCTCCCCTGCCACTTCCCCTGCCTCCACGCCAGCTCTCCCAGCTGTGGTTGAGCTGAAAAAAATCCACCTTGACAGACAAGCAGTCTCTCTCAAGAGAATCTCTCCCCCTCCACCTAGCCGGCCTGCCAAGCCGGGACTTTTCAGAATGTGTACGTATTGATTCCATCATTCACACTCTAGAAGTAATTGCTCCCTCTGAGCATGTTTATAGATCCATACAAGCTCCTGGTTCCATGCAGGATGTCACAACAGCTCAAGATCAAGAGTGGAGGGTTTTCTAGAACACAGAGGCTCTGGTATGGAGAGAGTTCTCTTTCAGGAAATAGAGCAATCTCCTGGAATCACATAAACCAGAGACTTCTTTGAAATGCGGACAGTTCATAAAGGCTTACCAGTAAGTGAATTGCTTGCTGTAGGGTGACGCAGAGTATACAGTGTAGACTCATCAGATTGCCTGTAGTCACTGGCCACGAGCCAAGCGTACTTGCACACAGCAGTGGGTTGTGCCTGCACTGACAGCTGTGGGCATCAAATGGTTTGCTCAGCACTATGGTGGTCAGCCATGGGAGGGGATGGAGTTCTTGCCGCGGTATTCTCCTGCCATGCCCCATAACAGTTTCTTGGATTTCTGAATGACTCCCAGGTCTAAAATTCTTGCAGATCCCTGGCTATGCATCATTTGCTCAGACTAAAGGCTGGCGACCCTAATCAGAATCCATTGAAGCATCAGTGGCAAACTGTCATGTATGGATGAAATGGCAATGGTGCAGTCATCATTTAGCAGTTAGAAACCAAAGGCTGTGAAACAAACAGTGATGCAGCTGATCAAAGCACTGGGGCAAGAGTATATTTTTTTAAAATGCATTAAAAATCACTAAAAACAACAACCATTTTAACACTTGTTAAAGTGTAGTTGTTTTTACCTTAGTGATCCATCATAGGCCAGGAAAACATCACACACCTGTGTCTATTGGAATAGCATCATCCCTGAGATATTCAAAACTACCAAAAAAACCCCCTCTCTATGCCTAGGCAGGGCGAATTTCCTCTTTGCTTGACTTCCTCAGCAATAAATTAAGGTTGGACCTCTAATGAAAATAAATGGATCCCGAGTTTCCTAACAAGTCACAGAGACAGCAGGAGACCTAATAGCAAATAAAGTATCACATTTATGGCTCCATAAAGCAGAAAAAAACAGTCACTATGCTATTGGCTCGGTGGATGTTTGCATTATCTCTCCATAGCTAACCAATGGCTAATTGGTGAGACTTTGATGCTCAGGTAGCAAAGCAGAGCAACAGCTGTGTCTCATATTTGTCTGGTAGGCCAGGAGTGAGGAAAGAGCCATATTCCCCTGTGGGAAGCCTTTTGAGGGCCACATGCCAATGCTGAGCAGGACCAGTGGGCCAAAGTGAGTCTGGCAATGGATGCAACTCTTAATTTTGTATAGTTGGTTACATCCTAGCCAGGCAAAAGTCAGAGGTTTCTACCAACACATCTTTCCATCCTTCCAATGAGACATTCTAGCTAAGCAGAAGCACTCAAAGTGGGTATGCCAGGCAACTAAAGGGCACTGGCAATAGGCTCTGGACCATGCATAGGCAAACATGGCCCTCCAGATGTTTTGGGACTACAGCTCCCATCATGCCTAGCTAACAGGACCAGTGGTCAGGGGTGATGGGAGTTGTAGTCCCAAAACATCTGGAGGGCCGAGTTTGCCTATGCCTGCTCTGGACTGAGTAAAGAAAACTTTCCTTTCTATAGCAATGAATTCACAGTGACAGCAATCTTGGGCTGCAAGTCCTGCTGAACTCATGGGGACATCTGGGTAGACATTCTGTGTATAGGGCTGTGCCGCTAGGGTATTTGCTGCCACATAAAGGGGTGGTAGCAATCCATGGCACTGTCCAGTCTTTCCTTTTTTAAGCCATCAGTCAAAATAGCATTAGTAAAGTGAAACCTCCATATTGCAAGACAGTATATCTTTGGATTCTGGTGGCAAGCAACAGATCCAGCATGTGAATTTGTTTGGTTATGACAAAGGTTCAAAACCTGGAGACAGGTTCAACTAACCCGGCATGCTAAAGGAAGCCAGTGCAAAGGCTCCAACTAGTGCGATAGAAGCATATTCCAACTGTACAATTCCATGGTTTTATGATTCCTCCCCTGGGTGGGTAATAGGTTGTGCTATGAAAAGAGTTGCAAAACGTAATAGTGACCTTTGCAGATTGAGATAACTACACCAGCTGACGGATGCCTCTGTCTACTTTTTCCTGTGTGATCTGCACTAATCTACAAAGTCAAGACCCGGCAGAACCTATTTAATTAGCACTTTTGCAGTTTCCCCTTTTCTATAGATACAAATTTCATTGCAGTAGCTGCACAAGGCACAGTTCAATCTACAGCAATGTGCGCTGTTGGGGGGGGGCAAGGAAGAATTCTCAATATGGCCTCAATAATTGTGCTCGTTTCCAATGGCATTTGCTGAACTAAAGACCACAAGGCAAGTGGCATTTATCACACTCGGCTGTAATGAAAACAAAACAAATGGGGCACTGCTGCGAAGCTCTATCTGGCAAGAATTTTGAGTGCTTTCACATCTACCACCGGCACTAACACTTCTATAATATCGCTATTTGGGAAGAAAAATGGGGACCAAAATGAATAGCAGCTGAATAAGATTTCGCAGATTTGCATCGAAGGAATCCCATCACGATTACAGGAAATACATTGGGGCAGAATCTATAAACCCATGGGAATACCACATAACTGCATGCATGCATGGCTAGTGTCCATGTTTGTTCATAACTCCTCCACATGAAGTTGCGCATGACAGTCAGCATGTACGATCAGTTTTCTGGTCGAAGTCTTCCTTACCCTGCTCTGCCTCTCATTGATGTAACAGATCTGCACAGGGTTTTAAACGCAAGATGCCACTATTCTGTCTGAGAAGTTTTGCACAGGGTTAGACATGAATTTCCAGATTTTGAATTTGGCCTCCTCCCCCTTACCACCATCACCAGACTGCCTTGTAATTCTGTCTCTAATTCCATAATCTACTTCTCCTAGGGCGAATCTACACTTGTGGTTTTTTAACGTTAAGGAATGGTTTTCATAGCGTATTTGGACACATGACACCCTTCTTTTAACATTCACAATGTCTTATTAAAATATGACACCAGGGGGTTGCTGCAGAGCAACAAGCGACAGCATTTTGGTGGGCGAGGGGAACAAAGGTAAGATACAGTTTAATTTATAAATATGCCCTGTGATGTTTTAGAATGATAGATCTAAACATGTCAGTGTAGATCCAGCCCTAATTATTGGATTTTCTGTTCCTCTTGAATCACAGCAATATGATTCAAAGAGTCCATTGGTCACAGCTTCATGACACAAAACAATACAGTGGCCGACTTGAAACCAAGTTCAGTCTTGTAGGAAGGTAGGCTTCTGCCTTAGCCAGCTCATGGGTCTATCTAGCTCAGTATTGTCTATGCTAGCAGGCAGTGACTCTCTCTCAGTCCTAACTGGATATATCAGGGATTGAATCTGAGACCTTCTGCATGAAGCCAAGGGGCATGGAGGACCAAGCAGGTAACCAAACTATCAGTACATTCATCATCCCATGGTGCCATCACACATTGAGAGTAGAAATGAGCAAATCACTCTTTTCTTATCCATGTCACCTCTTGGGTGCGTCCACCCACAGTTTGGTTTGCCATTTTCTGTATTGTTCCACTCCTGTTGGTCTTGAATACATATCTATTAATGTATTTCCATTCAACGTGTGCTTAAAGAACTTATATTGATATATATTTTAAAATCAAGTACATCTTCAGGTATGAAAGGCGGTAGATAGTGAAGTTCCAATCTGCACATTTGGACGGTGCAGATAAAGATATTTTTATGGAATTCAGAAAGATCAGATTCCTCAGGCATTTCTAGTTGAGAAGGCTTGTTCACAGAACTCACTGTTCAATTGCAATTGAATCCAATGGACAGTGGTAATAACCATTAGCTTTGAGCTCACAGCACATACATGCATCACTCTTCCATGAATGTTTGGTGTGTGTTTGAAATGTGTCTTCTCTTCAGACTCTGTTATTCTTTTCTTGGAAATTCTTGGAAATATTTTCTTGGCTATGTTCATGTTGTCTAAAAGGGTCATAAATGCTGGAACATGTGTTGACTGCAGCAGACAAGGGCATGTGAAAAAGCCTATCAGAGAAGAGAAGGCAGTGGCTCACGACATCATAATACATATCATAATGTCGTAATGCCACATTATGATACATTCCCAAGCTACACCTGCTGTTCGTGTACAAAAATTGTATATACCAGCAGGACCGGTGCTAGGGCTTCTTGCGCCCTAGGCGAGACCACCTTCTGGCGCCCCCCGCCAAAGCCTGCTTTAGTGGGAGCCGGGGGTGGTGGAGAGGCAAGCAGCAGTTTCTCCGCTGTAGCACAGAAGCTGCTGCTCGCCCATCCCATCCCCCGCCAAAGCCTGCTTTAGTGGGAGCTGTGGGGTGGTGTAGGGGGCAAGCAGCACCTCTCTGCTACAGCGGAGAAGCTGCTGCTAGCCCATCCTGCCCATCCCGCCCAGGCCTGGCCAGCGCCCCCTCCATTTTGGCGCCCTAGGCAATTGCCTAGTTCGCCTTAATGGACGTGCTGGCCCTGTATACCAGATCTGGAAATGATGGAGAACTGATGGAGATATGTTCAGCCATAACTACTACTCTTAAGAGACCTGGCATGTTTGACTCAACTTTCCCTGCTAACCAAAGCTTCTCACTCCTCCTGGCTGGGTTTTTCCACCAATCCCAAGTGTAAGAATGATGTGGGCCATCACAGCAAAGCTCAATTTACTGAGTGACAGCATTTTAAATGCTTCTGGTGTCCGTCCGTCCGCCCCCCCTCCCGGCCGCCACACACACATACACCATGTGCACTTGGAGCTGGCACCTAAGAGTCTATTAAAGGGCATCTTTCCTTACACTACTGTTGCAGTTTACAAACAGGCTTAAACAGATTCAGAATGAGCTGGCCCAGCAAATTCAATTGTCCTGTTTGGGAAAAGAAATGTGCTTTTCCTATTGATTGGAAGGAGTGTGGGCAGGGGAAACAAAATGGAGATGTAAGAGGATACTGATGCTGCGACAACTCCTCCCTCACTTTTGCAAGCCTGTTTTCAGGTTGAAAATTGGGGGCGGGGGGGCATTTTTCATGATTTCTCAGAGAGTGGGGGGAAACAAAGTATATCAGAAGATGCCTCAAACCATCATTGATCCATCTAGTTCAGCATTGTCTTACAGTGTTTCCCAAACTTGGGTCTCCAGCTGTTTTTTGGACTACAATTCCCATCATCCTTGACCACTGGTCCTGCTAGCTAGGGATGATGGGTCTGTAGACCCTAGTTTGAGAAACCCTGGGTGCTTTAATCTGTCTATCTGACCTCCTCCTTACTGCCCAGCTTTCGGTGAGCAAGTCAAACAAAATTGGTGATAAGGGATATCCTTGATTCTGTCAAAATGTTCGTTGTTGCTGCTGTTTCTCAAAATTAACACAATTAATTCTGGAGCAATAAGAATTCAACAAACCAGTAATGGCTCCGTTTATCTCTCTCTCTCTCTCTCTCTCTCTCTCTCTCTCTCTCTCTCTCTCTCTCTCTCTATATATATATATATATATATATATATATATATATATATATATATATTTCCAAGCTCATTTATTCTCCTGAGTTGCACTTGTAAATGAATTTGGAATGAGTGAAGAGTGGAAAGCAGAGTGAGAAAGTCTCAGAGTCCCCTTGCTCGCTGTTTTTCACAGGGAAGCTAACAATGCAATCCTATATATATTGAATAAGAAATATCTTGAGTTCGACAGGACTTCCTCCCAGGGAAATGAATATAGAATTGCAGCCGATGACTTGTTTATTTTAAGAAAACCTTTTCCGTTTCATTGGCATATCTTAATTACTAGATTGGCCTTTTCACAAGGATCCCTTTTACTCTGACTTTCTTCTGTGCTTGTCCTTATCTAACGTTTCAAGGAATGTGATTGTGTCAGCTTTTATTTATTTATAAATCTGGTTGGATGTAAAAGATATAGTTGCCAACTGACCACCTCCTCCAAAGAAGAAGAAGAAAAAGAAAAAGACCTGCTCCTATCCTTCTTACATCTGCCCAATGGTGCAAATCTCCCTTTCAAGTGGCAGCTGCAAGAACCTCCTAGTGGTGCAGCGCTAAAACTGCCATCACATTTGCAAAGCTAAGCAGGGCACAGCCTGGTTTCAAATTGGATGGGGGACTTCATGTTGAGATTCCTGTGTTGCAGGGGGTTGGACTAGATGAGCCGTGGGATCCTTTCCAACTCTACCATTCTATGATTCTAGTTGTACTGAGCAGCAGGCAGAAAGCTGTTTGATAGTGAATCAATAGGTTCATCCATCCATTCATAATGGGGTGCATTATGCATTTGATCCCCAAACTCCCTTATGAGGCAACCTGTTCTGTGGCTGAGCAGCATTAGGGAGAACTTTCTGGGGATATGTATGAGCAAGGGCAGATTTGGTAATATGGTGCCCTGAGTGAGGACAGGGTTGTTGTTGTTTTTTTGTCTCTTTCATATTTCTTATTTTCACAATAATTCCTTTTTTATTTTATTTTTATTTTGCCCCCACTCAGCTCGGTGCCCTGTGCTGGGGAACTGCCTAAATCCAGCACTGACTATGAGGTGTTTACAGTGGTACAAACTGCCTCAGATTATGACGGACTTTCCTTGTTTTTCAGCCGCCTCTCAGAGATACTGGCCACATCTACAATATGCATTTAAAGCAGTCATACTACTTCAGCGGCCATGACATTTCAACCCACAAAGAATCCTGAGAAATAGAGTCTGCAAAGGGTTCTGGGAACGGCAGCTCTCAGCATAATTTGGGGGGAAAGCGTGGCTGTTAAAAGTGACACAAATGTCCTTTAAATGTAATTGTGAGGAAGTGACAGCTCCAGCTCCAGATTTCCTGCCCTAGATGATCACGGAGGTCCTTTTCAACAATGATATCTGAGTCTATGCTTTCTCAACCTGGAACAAAGAAAAGAACTCAAACCTTGCTGGTGGTATCTGTCTGGTATCTCAAGAGACAATGGAGTATGCCTCTGGGGGTGAAGTCAAATCACTGTGTTTGCAGCACTGAAGTGACCTCCCCGGGGTGCAAACAGGAGCGAAGGAAGGAGAACTGGCACCCGATGCGGCGTGTCTGGGGCGGGTCAAACCGCCCAGTGGCGCATGCGCGTGCGCTGTACATATGGCACATGCATGGCACCGCTACGTAGGCCGCATGCGTGTGCGATGTATGTAGGGCACATGTGCAGCACTGTATGTAGCGCTGCCGGACATGCGCCACCTGGCGGTTTGACCCGCCCCAGACACGCCGCATCGGGTGCCAGTTCTCCTTCCTTCGCTCCTGTTTGCACCCCGGGTGCAAGCCTGGGCTGTGTGCATGGAGGTCCTGGGTTGCCCGGGCCGTTATCCTTCAAAGACCCCCTTTCTTTGCCTTGCTGATGTGGTCCAAAGGAAAGCAGAGCAATACATTTTGCACCAGCTTGGCACCCCAACAACTAATGTTGTGAATATGTAACCATTTGGCCAGGACAGCAGGATTCTATCTTCCTTCTTCTGGTATTTGTACCCCTCCCCACTTCTAAAACCTTGCTCGGAGGCCCAGTCCGCATTTATTTCCAAACCCCAAAAGATGGGGGGGAGCACTTAAATTGAAATTATGCTTTACTTTGTGACCTAATTCACTCCTTTCCTGTTACTTCTCCTTTTTGCCTGTCTCCTGAGTGCATTTGAAAAGTTAGGGGAAGAAATTAAACTCAAAAGAAGTTTCCCTTTGCATTAATTCATGCTTTAGAATTCTGTTTAGTTACCTTGCTTTTTTTTCTTCATTTCTCTTCCTCATCTGTACATTTTAGGAGGGCTGGTAGAGGAAAACACTTTTAACAAGTGATGCTTTGGGGCAAAATTTGTATTCATTTGCTTCCCATCTTTAGGCACTGTGTTTCCATCACTTGTAAATCATAGAAAGTGACTTCTGGTAAATAAAAACCACGAGGCATGCACATTAGTGCCTTCTTTTAAGAAAGAGCAGCTCATCAGAAAAAAAACCCTCACCGGAAGATCTGCAATGGAAAAGAGGGGAATGTCACATTTAGGGAACCCATAGGGAGAATTTGCCTGAATAGTCTTATGTTAGCATTCATTGTCAAAACACAGAAGGGAGCTTGAACCAATAAGCACTCTGCTTATTGGTTTATTGTCAGTTGCAGTGCTTATGTTGCATTTCAGTGGAAGCTGTTTCCAAACAGCTGGGGGGGGGGTGAGGGAGGAATTTGGCTTCGTCCTAATTTAAAGGCAATCGTACTTTCTGAAACAATACAAGAACTGAAGCACCGTTATCCTTCAAAGTTCAGACTTCTCAGAGCCTTCCACCATGAGGTGCTGCTGCCTGCCTAACCCACACAGTGGCTTTGTCCCATGAGGGCTGATAGGATGTCATGGCTAGCCCTGAGTCTCATAGTTGCTGGGCCTGAGTTGTGTTGCCCTTTGCGACGAACCCCACTCCTCAATTACAAAAATCATGTCCAAAAGGGTACAGGGGTGAAAACCAACCCCCCTCCACTCGGTTCGCATCAAAACAAACCCCTCTTACTTCAATGACTTATTAGTAATGAGAGTCTTTTTCCAGCTTTCGTGGCCTGGTATCCTCAATACTCTGGGTTACTTAAATGGACAACCTCTTGCCTACAGTAAAGGGCCTCCCTCAGCTCGGATCCCCACTCTATCGATTTGCCTCAACACTCTGGCAACTTTGTGGCACTCTAGGTTTTCACCATCTAACGCTTTTCTGTGTGACTCTAGGACACAAACTATCACCTCCCTTTCCTCAGGTAAGTTTTGCCCTTTCTTGAGTCCACACCTCTGTGAGCTTTGATACCCTGCTGGACCAATAATGACGATTCCTTCTTGGCACCAAAAAGAAATGAACTTTATTTTCTTGAGAACATAGTTGATTTAAAGATTCATGCTTTCACAATCTTAGTTGTAGTAACACAGAAACATCTTTCAAACTATAGTTTCATGTTAAACTAATCCTAACCTAAACCACCACTATCCTAGCCCCACACCCTTCTTCTTCCCTTTCTCCACTGTCAAAACGGCTGTTCCCTCCTTTTAAACCGGGAACCAACCCGCCCCCAAAGGATGAGCTGTCAGTTAAATTGAAGGTGGATTAACTCCTTCTGAGCTGGGAGGTAATAACTCCTCCACCCTAGGGCCAATCCGTCACACCCTTGCATGAAGTCTTGGGTTTGCAATTTTGGGAGAAGGGAGACTGCCAGCTGGGGAATGGGCGAGCTGGCAAGGCCCCCTAGATTTAGAGGCCCTAGGCTTCAGCCAACTTAGCCTATACATAAATCCAGTATTGGCTTCAGTTGACTATGAAAGCCTGAAAAGGCTTGGGAAACCCAGCTTTAAATACCACTGCCTCTTGCACGGCCACTGCTACCTCTGAAGGTTGCATTAACAGAGCAGCCACACTCTTTCTGCCCCAAACAGCCAGCCAACTCATCACAAGATGGCAAAGCGAATATTTCCATTTATAACACATGGTACCTTTAAGGCTATTTCCCTGCCAACTTCCAGAGGTGCTGCCTATGTTACTTGGTACTCACAGCCTTCTAGTGAGTGAGTGTGAAAGTATGACACCTTGAAGAAAATGAAGAATAGCTCTGTAAAGGTTTGCAATCCCGCCCCCAGGAGAACATGCTTCGGAATACCTCTGCTGTGGTATGGATAAAGTTCAGCTCCTTCATTTTTATGGGTACCCAATAATTGGAAGAAAAATGACCCCCGATGAAGACCAAACGGCCCAACGTTTACATTCATAAACCTGAGTGAATATCAATTACATTATCAAATATTACACAAAACATTCTTCTGACTCTCCCAGTGTCATTTGCTGTATAAATTGGCCTATTACAGAGCTGCAGACTCTGAGATACTATCAGGGCCCTTCATTAAGGTGCCATGACTGAAATGTGGAAGCTGTCACTGGGCAGAAAATGATGGCGCAAGGGCACCATAAATCACAATTTAACCCATAATAGCCTTCAGCTGGGGCCCTCGCCATGTCATTCATTTCATTTCTGAAGACATTTAGTGCCATTTATGCTAAGAAGTTTGCACACAGGTTTATTAGAATGGACCTAGCGAACAAGGTGGTGAGGAATCCCTGTTCCCTGTTGACCTTGCCATCCCGATAAAGAACAACCATTCCCATAAAATGTCATCTCCTTTCCCCTTGAAAGTCAACAAAACTCATTCCCACAATGCAAATGAGTTTTTCCTAATGGATATTGCAGCAAGATGGTGGCTGAGGAGAAAAATCGATGCTCTCCATTTGCCAGACTGCTTCTGACTATTACCTGCACCCCACAACCTGACATTTTTTTTTAACCCACAACATTTCTCTCAAATGGGGATTCAAGGGGCCCCACAGGTGTCCTGGAAAAAAAAACACCAAGACATCCCATTTTACCTCATGAGAGAATGGCAGCCATTTTGTGTGATATGCTCTCATGTGATTCCGCACCACAAATCCTCCCCCCCCAAGGGCTGCAGTCTCATGCGGTGCTCCAAAACAGACATTTTTGGGCACCGTCACCCCCAAAAGCACTTGAGGGAGGGAACTGCTGCATGAAATTGTGTGACATCAGTGTCCAAAATGGCCACCATTCTCTCACAAGAGAAAATGGAAATATGGCATCCAGGAAGCTAGCACCCCGGTTTTTGCCTTCAGGGTGTTGGAGGTTATGTATATCTAGGTGCACCATTATTACACAATACCCAAATGAGTGAACTCTAAGCATCCAACAAATAATACTATCATATGTGCCTACTATTGTTTGTTGGCTTTAGGTGGCTCCCACTTTAGTGGTTTCGTTGTCCTGACATGCCTCACTCTTTCCCCCCTCTTCTTCTTTGCCAGATATCTTTCCTGTTTACCAAGCTGTACAGTAGCATCTACCATTGCTCCAAATGGCAACTTTTGCAGCATGACAAATACCTCGTGTGTTGGATGCCATTGTACAGACTGAGCAGTTTTCATCTGGTCACCTCCAAGGGACACCAAGATAAGCTTGTGGTGGGGTCATGAAGGGCATGTGATCGGGATGGCAAGCTGCTAGTGGTCTGAAGCATCACAGCCATATTTCAGCATCTCCGTGAAGTCTCTGTTGCCTTATAAGCAAGAAGGCATGTGCTGCATTTGACCTTCAAATACCCCTGAGGAATTTTGCAAGGAATTCTTGAGGCCCCAGAACTGTTATCGATTTTTTTCCTCCAGAGATTGTTAAAATATTGCAACAAAATGTGTGTGTGTGTGTGTGTGTGTGTGTGTAGACAGACAGGTGATATAGATAGATGATAGATGATAGATGATAGATAGATAGATAGATAGATAGATAGATCATCTATCTGTCTATCTATCTATCTAAGGTTACTTCTACCTTAAATCAAGCATATCTTTCCCAACACCACCATTTTCCAAGGCACATCACAGTATTATTATTAGAAGTCCACTTCCAGGTCAAGAGCCTCTCATCCTCCATTCTTTAAAATTTAGCTTTCATTCACAAGAAAGTAGGTAGCCAGCATTGTGTATCCCAGTCATATACCTGGTCAACCAAAAGCCTTCCTAGCAGATAATTTCAGTTCTGTCATAAATAAGAAAAAGTGCATGGATTGGGGAAATGATCATCACCTCTAGTAGTCAGGGTTGATAGAAGCCTTGTAAGCCACAATGACTGCAGATTCTAGGCGTCTTTCACACAAGGACTGGATCTCCCATCACTCCTAGAAACAGATACTCAGCAGGTGCCCATATTCACATCTTACTAGCTCATGAGATACCCATATCAAAGATCTGGGATCAGACAACACCATCCTTAGCTGAAACAGATTCCTCTCAATAATTCCAGTCAGGCTTCTCACTTCAAACTGACATAGCTTTTTGTAGATTTCTCAGTTAAGCAATCAGCACAGCAGTGATCAATAATTATGTGCATTTGCTGCCTGTCTGGCAAAACCAGAATGCATCCCTGAGGGACTCTGGGGGAAGTATTCTAAAGTAAATGATGGTGCTACAAGACCATTAACTGACAGAATGCATGCGGTTAATTGATGACAAGGAGCCGTTTAGTTACTGGAAGAATCCCTCCCAAGCTCAGCTTGGTGCAATGTGCAAAGGAGACTTCATAACTAAAGGCATTGGCAATTTAAGAAACAACCACTGCAAGAATACACAAGAGCCTGTGTGTGTGTGTGTGTGTTGAGGCTGGCAACATCCCCCCCCCAATCAGAGTGGGAGACCTGCAGTTACTCACGAAGGTTTGATTGCAAGTATTTCAGCATGAAAATGTTTGGTGAAATTAAGTTAGGGTTAGCGAAGTGTGTGTGTGTGTGCATGCAAACACAACATTTAACACCTTCACAAGAACTAAAGGTGTTCTCTGTGTGAGTTTCTTCACAGGAACAAAATGTGTTTTTCTTCTTCTTTTTTACTGTACTGTTGCTAGTTCTGCCCAGAGCAGAGTTTTAAATACCACAGTGGAAACAACTCCTAGGTTTGGGTTTGGGTTTTTTTGGTCATTTTCTTTTAAACTTTTAAGAAATCTGTAAATTTTCCCCTGCTGAAGTGCAACACACTGAAGATCAAAACGTCTTCAAAACCCCTTTCTTAAATAATTCATGCTATATTGCAAATACTGCTAAAATTATCTCCAGAATTAAAACAAACATTGAGATTTTTCAAAGCCGCATTGAAGCTTTTGCCCAAATTCTCATAACTAGTGGTTATGTAAAGAAAGAAAAGAGATTGAAAGTTGGATGAGGAAATGAAATTCAGCATATACAAAAGGAAACAGGGGGAACAGATCTTGTGAATGAGTCTTCTCAAAGCCAGAAGTCTCCAGATGACTGTGGCAGCTCTCTGTTCTGACAGCTACTACAGTCACCAAAGGATAGCTCCCTTCACTGGCACAATCTCAATCAGTATTCTGTTTTTCTCTGTTGCAAGAAGCCAGATGCTGATGGAAAGAAGAAGAAGACGAAGAAGACGAAGAAGACAAAGAAGAAGAAGAAGAAGAAGAAGAAGAAGAAGAAGAAGAAGAAGAAGAAGCAGCGTTTGGATTTGATATCCCGCTTTATCACTACCCGAAGGAGTCTCAAAGCGGTTAAGATTCTCCTTCCCTTCCTCCCTCACAACAAACACTCTGTGAGGTGAGTGGGGCTGAGAGACTTCAAAGAAGTGTGACTAGCCCAAGGTCACCCAGCGTGGGGGTGTGAGTGAATAAATCATCTGTTAAGTCAATTGTGTTGTTTTTACAACTCTCAGAAATACAAAAATGAAAATTCTAAAATCTGGATTACTTACGCTTGACGAAACTCAAAAGCTTGCATACTATTGTGTGTTATTTTAGTCGGCCTAATAAAGGCATTGCCCTAATTTGGATTTGGGATTTTTTTTCTTTGGGGACATGATGGCTACCTTAAGTTTTTAATAATGCTAATGTAGACATTTGATTCGGACGTCACCTTCAGTCACCTTGCAGACCTGAGTGTATGTGGCGGTAAGTGAATTTAAGCAGTAAAGTCTTGGGTTCTATATACATTTTTTAAAGAGTAAGTCACATTGAATTCCGAGGTGTAAAAGCTTACACTGTAAATCTTTCACATGAGTAAAGAAGAAACACCCTCTGTAGCTACCAGTTTCTTTCCTAGAACCAGTATACTGCATTGTTTATTTCTAAGATGTGGCTGTTAGGACCTCTGTTTATACTATTTCATTCATTTGTATGGATGATTGTGTTCTGACTGACGGTCGAATAAATTGTTATTGATTGATTGATTGACTATTTCATTCAAAGTGGAGCATAATTTATTAGATGCACTAGTTTCTTTGGACCGCTCTATAGGAAAAAAAGCTGCTTTAAAAGCACAGATACATGCAGTATGTGCATGTATATGCACACAGAAAAAGTGACAGTCTTGAGGAAAAGTCATGGCATTCCAATAACTGGATTAACATTTATCTCTGGGCATTTCCGAAAACCTAGTTAATGGGATAAACTATACCTTTCATCATCACAGACTAACTAAATTGTGTACCATTAGGCTTAATGTCTGATTAAGAAGCATGTGCCTATTTATCTATCATTGGCTCACGACGCTGCAAAATTCTCAGCACTGCAAATATGATTTTGGTGGCAAGCAATCATAATCTGGAGATATATATATATATATATATATATATATATATATATATATATATATATTCACTAAAAACAGTTTCATTACCTATCTTTATCCCTTTCTGCTTCCCTGATACAACCCTTATAAATCACGAGGCAACCCAAGTAAATTATTGGCCTGTTTAATCAAAGATTAGAAGGGAAATTAATTCCATCTACCTCCCCTTGAAGATATCTCCAGGTCAACAATTTATGAAACTAAAGTGATTAACTAGATGATGAGGGAACTCTGCCAGAAACAGTGCATGACTGCTCCAGTGGGATCTCTAAATACCATTAATACTTTTTTCAATAAAAGTAAATCTCTTTTCATTATTGCCAAACATGGTGGGGTGAATGGGGTGGGATCTTGTGAGCCTGATTGTAGAAGGGCTGTAACTTAGAGAGCTATGGAGCTCAAATGTGGGCATTGAATGGACACAGAAGTTGAAGCTTCAGACTTCTACGAGTCCTCCAGCGTGATGCTTGTTACCCTTTCCAGAATGCCAGCAGAAGCTAAACTTTAATTCTATCCACAAGGAATGAAGAGTTAAGTGTCAAATCGCACTAATCACCCCGAGTTGGGAACTGAAGTATATATAGTCATTTCTAAGACTTGTGCCGAGGGTCCTTTGCAAACATTCAATAACTCTTGCCATGGCCTTGATTTTGGCAATCACAGGTTTATTGAGGCGTGGGCAATACAGGGGGGGAGGTAGGTAAAAAGGTGAAGGACCCCTGGACGGTTAAGTCCGGTCAAAGGTGACTATGGGGTTACGGTGCTCATCTCACTTCACGCCGAGGGAGCTAGTGTTCCTCCACAGACAGCTTTCCAGGTCATGTGGCCAGCATGACTAAACTGCTTCTGGCACAATGGAACACCGTGACGGAAACTAGAGTGCCCGGAAACACCGTTTACCTTCCCGCCACAGTGGTACCTATTATCTACTTGCACCAGTGTGCTTTCGAACTGCTAGGTTGGCAGGATCTGGGGCAGAGCAACGGGAGCTCACCCCATCGTGGGGATTCAAACCGCCAACCTTCCAATCAGCAAGCCCAAAAGGCTCAGTGGCTTACACCACAGCGCCACCAGCTCCATGAATGCAACCTGGAATCAGTGCATGAGTGCACAGAGACCAAGGACCAGTTTTCAAAGACCATATATTAATTAAATTCTCAATCTTACAGCAGATTCTTGCATGCTCTGCAGAGTTATAGTTTCCAGAAGAGAGTTGTGCTGTCTGACTAGATGGTGGAGCAAGACTATCATGGGAGCCTCCTGCTGCTTCTTGGCACACTGCCGAGCACTTTGCTCCCCAAATGTGTCTGCCTCCAGGTTTCTTCCTCTCTCTGCTCTTATTACATGAGTAGCATATGTGCCAACTCCCTGGGCCCCTGGGTGCCTGAGCACCTACAAAATTCCGGCTGGGCACCCACAAATTTCAGTACCAGGGCTATGCATGCTGCATGGCACCCACAGCCCCTTTCTACTTACATCTCTCCATGATCCCCGTGATCTGAAATCATGAAGGGTAAGTGGCTAAGAATTACAATGCTAAAAATAAAAAAATAAAAAATAAGAATTACAATGCTAATGTTAGAAAAGAGCTTAATTTGATGTTTTCCACAGTATTACATGAACCTGAGAAGCTCTTGAGAAGGACATTTATTTGAAGCGGCACATTGCATGTCAAGAGTGACACAGCATCAGCATCTGCGTTGAATCAAAAGGAGGCTCTCTGGAGTGAGGCAAAATGCCATGTTTCCCATTGGTGCACCACTGGGGATATAATTGCCCTGCTTGCTCCTAAAATTATACCCACAGGAGTGCAAGGGTACACCATCTGTCAGGGTTAACTCTATTATCTAACAGCTTCACTCCAAGTGGTTTTCATCACATGAGCTAATGGCTTTCAACTAGACACTTGAACATAACACTATTTATTTTTTCAGCTGCAGATGACAAAGCGGCCCCTTTGGGTCATGTAAGCTGGCAAGGCTCGGAGTAAGCTGTAGCCAGTGAGGCAGTTTGCTAGGTGAAATTGCTGGCTACTGCAGCATGACTATAGAGGTTGGAGGGGCCTTCCTGTAATTACCTTTAGATGCCAGTAGGCAGAGGTGTGGGATATTGCAGTCAGCATGTTACCAGATTGGATGGTTGTCCCAATGACATCAGTAGCCTGTGTCCACAACAGGATGACTTGCAGTGTGGCAGTTCTAACTCCCTATGCCTCCACCATCCCCCCACAATGCTTAACCCCACCTCCCATCACCAACCTGTAGCACCCTGTGGTTTAGTGAATTGTCTCGGCAGCCACCTGTGTTTCGAATTCCACATTAGCAATATATGGATTATAAAAGCACACAGGTATTAAACGGAAAACGAGCGAGGTCCCAACTAAAGAAGAATGGCAACTTAAACTGGCGGACTATGCGCAGCTTGCAGTCCTAACATATAGAATAAGAGAACAAGAAGAGCATACGTTTAAAGATGATTGGAAAAATGTTTATTGAATATATGGGGGGGAACTGTACACTTGAAAACTCTGGCAGCATTAAGATAAATTCAACAGTGTAAACAAGTTTTGATGGATATATTAATGGAATACTCAATGGTTTAGTTTATGTAAAATATGCAGGGATTTATGATATGCAAATTGAACCATGGAAAGAGAAGAAGGGAAGTCGTTGACATTTTAAGGTTGTTTAATGAATATTTTAAATTGTAAAATAGAAAACTTAATAAAAATTAAACACAAAATAAAATAAAATCACGCAGGTATCTGACTTGCGATATGAAATGCACTCTCTCTGCAAAACTGCGTGCCACTACAAACCTGGTACTTTTGACGTAACCCCTGAGCTATAGGTAGCCTTGAGTCATTGAGGCCAGGGCTGTAAAACTAATTTCATTCATACCTTATCCAAAGCAAAGCCCAAATCACAGAATTTGGGTAAGGTGGATTTACTAGGAGTGACAATGTACAGTGCAGGAAAAATCCAAAGTTTCCTATCACAATTCCTTATTCCCGGTACAAGAGGCAGGAATGAGCTGAACATGAAGCACCACTTTAGCTAATGGGACCTCCCACTGCCGCTGCGCCGCCAGAGCACGATTTCTGTTCTTATCCTGAAGCAAAGTTCTTAACCTGAAATGTTATTTCTGGGTTAGCGGAGTCTGTAACCTGAAGCGTATGTACGAACCTCAAGAAACACCCCCCCCCCCAAAAAAATGAACACAAGCTGTACACTTTGCTCTTAACATTCATTGTTGTTGTTTTTAATTTTGCCATTTGATTTTGAATGTCTCCAAGAGTTGACCTTTGAGCTTGCCAACGACTCTTGCCTCCAATGGAGGCATCGTCTTCCCTCAAAATGGTGCACGTGAGTGGGTGGGAGGTGGGGACTGAATTGCTGGAGCAGTGGCTTGAGCTGTGGCAGGAATGCTTCTTCTGTGCTAGCCAGTGCGGCTCAAGGCTCATTTGGGTCCAAGTTACAATACCCATGTAACATAAAAGCTTCTCTCTCTCCCTCTCTCCCTCTCTCTGTTTTTGCTTGCCTGGGAGCAACGGCAGCTTTTTAAAAATGAGAACGCCACAGCATCTACTTCCCATCCTGGCTAATTATTCTGATTTGATTTTTTTTGTACAAGTGAGTAACAGCTGATTTTTGACATCGTCTCCACTTCCTGTCACTCCACTGACAAATTCCTTTAATAAGAAGAGCTGGTTTTTCCTGTGCAGCACATCGCTCCATTGTGAGGAGGTTTCACAGCAGCTGTGAGGATTATGAAAGGGCTGAGACCTCTCTGCTATTTGCTGGTGCTTTCTTGCAACGGATCCAACGGCAGCTCAGAGTTAAATCCTCCCATTTGAGATTCTTTTGCCTGCTCTTGCTTTTCATGCAGCCTTTAGCTGAACTAGGAAAAGTCAAGCCAGTTAATGTCAGGGTTATAGTCACAGTGAGTGAGTGAGTGAGTGAGTGAGTGAGTGAGTGAGTGAGTGTACTGCTGCTTCAGCCGGGCCCCTTTAGCAAAAATCCCAGGCCCGTCTTTTCCCTTTTGAGAATTTTCACCCACATTTCATTTTTAAAAGTAGGTCTCTAGAACGGAAGGATGAATCTGTCCATTTTGATCCTTCTCAGCGTCGTCTCCTCCTCCTCCTCCTCCTCCTCCTCCTCCTCCTCCTCCTCCTCCTCCTTCTTTGCAAGCATAAGTTCTGTTCTTCACATTTCCACAGCAATGTGCGTTTAAAAAAAGGGTGTGTGTGTGGACTCCTAACAAAAAATTGTCAGCGTTTTAGTGCCTTTTTCTTAATGGGCACATTTTTTTATATGCAGTTTCGACAAATATATCTGCAAGCGCTTTCCCCTAACGCATTTGGGTACCTTTTCACTAATATGTGCATTTTAATGCAAACTTCAACCTAATTTTTGTAAACATTGTTACATTGGCGAACTCTATTGCAAAATTCGAAGTTTGAAGGACCACTGCGTTTTGGCCGTTTACTGGTTGGAGAAGTGTGAATTATGCAGTTTCTCATTACAACGCAAACAAAACCAGATTTCTCTCCCATCCGTAATTTCTACCCCCTTTTTTACATGTAGTAATATAAGGACAAGCAGGCAGGCAGCATTCTGCACCTCAAGTGCATGGGTTTTTCTGAGGGCCACACTCAGATTCATAGCAGGCAGCCCAGTAACTTGTGTTTCCTTAACTGACTACAGCCAGAGGAGGTGGATTCTCATTGTGAAGGCAGCCCCAAAGAAGGGGAGGCTGTTCTCGCCACCACTACCTCCCCTGCATTGCTAGGAGCTTTGGCGGTGATGGGGGAGTCCCCATTAGACTGCCCCACCCATTTCAGTCTCAGTAGGTTGGTGAAGAGATAAGGCTCTCTGCCCCACTTGCGGCCTCCACAATGATAATAAAGACTCTCCACCCCAGTAATGAATGAAGGAAAAACAAGATCTGTAGTTGCCTGCTATGTTTTAAATGCACATTTAGTTGGGCTCTCCATCAGTCCAAATCTACCCTTCATACTTGATGTTTTGGACTTGAGTAGGTGCACCTGTGTAATAAATAAGTTCACTGCGCCAGCTTTGAAGGGCATATCCACGCATTGTTAGGTGCATGCCCCTGTAAAATGCTTCTAGACAAAGTTCTTCCAACCCATTTTGTAGGTGGGTAAGAGAGAGAGAGACAGACAGACAGAATCTGGCCACAAGTAACTAACAAGTTTCATAGCTGAGTAGGCATTTGAACCTGTATCTTCCTAGTCCTAATCTGGGATTCTCTGCCATTCTGTCACACAGGTTCTCATAAGAAGGGGAAGTTGAGTGAAGCAATGCAAAGCATGGAATTGTTAGACACTGTGTTTGAGATACAGCATGGAGCTGTAGATACTCCTCTATAGGAGCTGTAGTAACTCCTCTAAGAGTCAACCTGCATGCACTGTTGTCGTACTGTTGGTTTCTCAGATTGCCAACGCAGGGGACCTGGTTCAGATTAGGAACTTGGTATGGGAGATAGGGGGCTTGGATCCTTTTGCCCCACTGCAGCCTTAATTCAGATCAGGCAACTTTGAATCTGCTATTTGCATGGAGATGGAAGGTCCTGTATCACCCAAGGGGAGTTCCCTCTTCACAAGTCAAATTGCAAGCACGGGGTGAGGGATGAGGCTGGTCTGGATCTGGACCACAGCAGGTTCTGGTCCCCTGTGCTGGCAAGGTATAAAAGAAAAACCTAGCAGTGATCATAGCTCAGCCAGTAGAGTGTGAGACTCTTAATCTCACGGTCATGGGTTCAAGCCCAGCTTTGGGCAAAAGATTCCCTGCATTACAGGGGGTTGGACTACATGGTCCTTGTGTTCCCTTCCAACTCTACAGTTCTATGATTCTATGATGGATGAAGCTCTGTAATCAATGTCCAAGGTAAAGGTAAAGGTAAAGGTACCCCTGACCGTTATCTCCAGTAGTGGACGACTCTGAGGTTACGTGCTCATCTCACTCTATAGGCCGAGGGAGCTGGCATTTGTCCACAGACAGCTTCCGGATCATGTCGCCAGCATGACTAAGCCACTTCTGGCAAACCAGAGCAGCGCACAGAAACACCGTTTACTTTCCTGCTGGAGCGGTACCTATTTATCTACTTGCACTTCGACATGCTTTCGAACTGCTAGGTGGGCAGGAGCGGGGACCAAACAATGGGAGCTCACCCCATCGCAGGGATTCGAACCGCCGACCTTCTGATCAGCAAGCCCTAGGCTCTGTGGTTTAGACCACAGTGCCACCCGTGTCCAAGGTAGTTTGGCCCTAAATGTTTAAAAAAAACCTCCTGAATACTTTCAAGTGGATATACGTCCCCCCCAATTCCTCATTTTTGGTAGACCATGCATCATTTCCACTGGACCAGGCTACTTCCAGAATGTGCCAGAATGCTCCTGGTATGCAACGCTGCAACATGACTTGCAAACTTGAACATAATTACGACGCTGCATTTCAAGCCTTGTTCCTACGAGTGAGAGATTCTCGCAGCCGAGATTTAAAAGGTATAATGACACCAACATTAACTCATAAAGACTTATACAATTCCCTGCTCTTTGTGTATAAATTTGTCAAACCTGAACTGACAGCAATACAAATGGAGGTTATTGAAATCCATTTTCCCCCAAGCAGACCACTAAATCATTTAATTTCTCTCTCGCTAGACAAAATCTAATACCAGAGGTGTCTAATTGCTGGGGTTATATATTTTTCTTTCAACTTTTGCCGTTCTAATCTCTGCTAATAAGCTCCTCATCCTTCTTAAAGGTGAAAAGTTTGCATGATGAAAAGGAACTTTGCAGATGGGCAGGATATCATCAAATCGCTGCTGAAACACAGTCAGCCTTATCCAGCAAGGCAGTTCCAGGGCCTGAGTTGATGCTGACACAAAGTTCAGATGTTCCTTTCAGTCCACTTAATATATATATATATATATATTCCAAAAAAAAACCACACCTCTAAATGCTGTACAACCAGGGGGGTTTTTCAGCCAGAACTCAGTTCCAACACCTCTCAGCTCAACAGAAATATGGCATGCAGCAAGTAAAGCAGTAGTATAAAAGCATGTAAAAACAGGGAAATCCTGGAATTCAAACACATAAAACAGGGCTTGGTCTTATGCAGGGGTCAGCAACCTTTTTCAGCAGTGGGCCACATTCCACTGTCCCTGAGACCTTGGGGGGAGCCAGACTATATTTTTTTTTGGGGGGGATGAACAAATTCCTATGCCCCACAAATAACCCAGAGATGCATTTTAAATAAAAGCACATATTCTACTCATGTAAAAACACCAGGCAGGCCCCACAAATAACCCAGAGAGGCATTTAAAATAAAATAGCACATTCTACTCATGTAAAAACACGCTGATTCCCGGACCATCCGCGGGCCGGATTTAGAAGGCGATTGGGCTGGATCTGGCCCCTGGGCCTTAGTTTGCCTACCCATGGTCTTATGGATCAGGGAAAGCCAGGGCAAAATGATAAGTCTTTACAAGTCTTTACAAGACATGTGAAATACCTTGATGGCATATGATACAGGGAAGGGCACTCCATAGCATACAGGCACCAGCAGAAAATGCCCGTTTTTAGGTCACCTTTTGTGTTGCGAGGGGTCAGGAGCAATAAAACCCCCGCGTTCAGAAGCCATAAATCACCAAAATGGGTCCGGCAGGCTTCCCGATCACGCAGTTCCAAAATACTTTCACCTTCATAGCAGAGTTTAAATACACAGCGTTCTTGAAGCGAAACCCCCTGCAATATCGTCTTTGTTAATCAGCAGTCTTTAACAAACGTACACTGACTCCTTCACTGTCAGCAAAGCAGATTTATTGCAGCATAGCATAACTCAAAAGCCCGGAGATGAGGCGTTCATGGCTCCTCTCCGGTACAGGCAAAAACGAAAGCAACCTTCTCACACAGACTTCAGACTCGGTCTCTGAGAATTACAGCAGTCTCATATTACAAAGCATAACATCACATGTCAGTTCCTGTGTGACGGCGTAGCTAGATCTGTGTGTAACCCTTTCAGATCCTCACACCCCCTCTCGCCGGACACACAGGGCACGGTGCAGGTTGTGGCCTACACCAGATACAAACCATTACAGAATTCCCAATGCAGTTGGAACCCCAAAGGTTTGGTGAACCCATCCGCTAGGTTCTCTTGGCTTGGACAATACTTCAGCTTCACCAAGCCTGTCTGAATACTCTGACAAACATTCCTAAACCGGATGTCCAAGTGTTTGGTTCTGGACTTGAACTGTCCAGTCTCTGCCAGCTTCATACAGGGCTGGTTGTCCTCCCAAACTGTGATGGGTAAACAACACTCCCCGTTGACTTCCTGGACCAAGCACTTGTAGAACTCCATCTCCCTACAGGCTTCAGATAACGCACTGAATTCAGCCTCTGTAGAGGAAAGAGCTAGAAGACTCTGCTTTCTGGATCTCCACCCGACCAGAGCCTCCCCGTACTTGACAACGAGTCCAGACACTGATTTCCTGTCGTCCAGATTGGCCCAGCTGCTGTCAGACCAGCAAGAGAGCTGTGCTCCACCTTCTGCTGACAGCTTGAGACGCCAATCTCTGGAACCTTGTAGGTACCTCAGTACCCTCTTGATGCCATTCCAGGCATGCACACTGGGTTGTGCTGCCTCCCGGCTGAGCAGATTTACAGCAAAGGCTATATCTGGTCTGCTCCACTGGGAGAGATACAACAGACTTCCAAGTGCTGACTGGAACACCTCGGGGCTCTGGAACGCAGAGTGTTCCCCGGACTGACTGTCCTTTACGTAACAAGTCTCCATTGGTGTTCTGACACTGGCACAGTCAGACATCCTGAACTTCTCCAATAGCTGTTCGATCTTGCTCTCCTGACTTAGCAAGAAACTGCCATCCTCAGTCCTTTCAATTTTGACTCCTAGGTAAACACTCACTGGACCTAGTTCTTTGAGCTTGAAGTGCTTACTAAGCTCCTGTGCAAACTCCTGCACCTGACTCTCTGACTTGGCAAGGCAAATGATGTCATCGACATAACAGAGCACCAGAGTTTGCTCCTGGCCGGAACCTGCCAGGTAAAGACAACTGTCAGCAAGACTCCGCTGGAAACCCATGCTTTCCAGCGCTTGATGGAGACACAAATTCCAGTTCCTGGCGGACTGCCGTAAGCCATAAATGGATTTGTGTAGCTTCCACACGACATTCGGCTTATTGCCCTCGAACCCTGGTGGAGGTAGCATGTACAGAACCTCCTCCAAAGACGAGTTCAGATAAGCGACGTCCACATCAAAGTGGTGCACTACAAAACCTCTCTGAGCAGCTACAGCTAACAAAAAGCGAAGAGTTTCACTCCTAGAAGTCGGCGCATACACCTCCGTGTAATGCAAGCCCTTCTTCTGCGTGAAGCCTCTGGCTACTAGCCTAGCTTTGTACTGAGGTTCTCCAGTTGCTGTGGGTTTAAGCCTAAACACCCAGCGACTGCTCACAGCACGCTCGCCCTTGGGCAGCGTCACTGTGGAGAACACCTTCAGTGCCTTCATGGAGTCCATCTCCTTCTGCATTGCCTGGTGCCACTTCTTGGCTTCCGGCTCAGGCAATTTCTGCACTTCCTCAAAGCTCTCTGGCTCACACAGAGCCATACAAGCCCACACGCTAGTGGCTGTGTATCTGTCAGGAGGAATTCCTTTCGTGGTCCTCTGGGACCTCCTCAGTGTGTCGTCGGAGTCCCCCTCTGACCCAGACGAGCTGGACTCTGCCTGTGAGTCCCTGACGTCTGGTGACTGTCCTACTGACCTGCTCCTCTTGAATGGTTCCCCTGGACCAGCCTCTGGAGACGTTCTACTACGCTTGAACTGTCTTCCAGATCTAGCCTTTGGAGAAACTGGTGCACTCCGCGGCTCTTGCTTCGGAGTAGCTACTGGACGTGGTGCAACCTGGCCTTGGTTGGGTGCTCGGCCCGAACCACCAGAAGTGCCAGGAGTGGCAGCACCACTACCTCTCGGAGCTGGACCAACAGCCGGGGCTGGTCCGCCAGCTGGACCTGGTCCACCAGCCGGACCACCACCCGGACCACCACCACCAGCCGGTGGTGCACCTGCTTGTCCCACATCTTCAGGACCTTCCAGAATGTCAGTAAGAACTTCTGGATTGCCGTGAACACGTTTCCACCCCTCCTGCTCGCAGAACTCAGCACTGCAGCTGAGCACTACCCGAGACTGATCCTTCCCCTCAGGGTAGACGAACCTCCAGGCCTTGGAGGCTGGCTCGTACCCGACGAAGATCATCTTTTGGGACCTAGGTCCACCTTTACGGCGCTTGGCTTTAGGCAGCAGCACATAAGCCTGGCAGCCGAACACTCTCATGAAGTGAACCTTTGGCTTTTTGCCATACAACAGAGCATAGGGCGTGTCACCTACCACCGAATTGTAGGTGCGGTTCAAGCAGAAAGAAGCACACTTCCATGCTTCAGCCCAGAACTTCTGAGGCAACTTAGCATCGAAAAGCATGGCTGACACCGCCTCTTGCAGCGTCCTGTTCCTCCTCTCGGCAACTCCGTTCTGGGGAGGAGCATATGGAGCTGACAACCTGTGCTTGATACCTTTCTGGCGGAAAAACCCTTGCAGTGTGGACCCTAAGAATTCCATTCCTCGGTCCGACTGAAAGCTGCGAACTTTGCAGGAAAACTCAAGTTCAACCGCAACGACCCACTCCTTGATCATGCTGGCCGCCTCCCCCTTGTGTTTGAGCGGAATCGACCATCCTGCTCTCGAGTGGTCGTCCGTGAGAGTTAGAATGAATTTGGCTCCGCCCATGCTGGGCGTCGGGAACGGACCACAGAGATCTGCATGAACTAGGGCAAAACACTCCGTGGTGACTCTATCTGATCTAGGAAAATGGCACGTTTTTACCTTGGCCTGTTTGCATGCAGCACAGTCAAGAAACCGTGAGCATGGTGAAAACTCGCACCCTTGCGTGTTACCTGGGGCCTTCTTTACGTACTGCCAATTCCTATGAGAAAAGCGTCGATGCCATAAGTGTAAACAATCACGATGCATCGGCGTATTCGCGCACAGCGCCTGTGCTGTGTCAGAGGTACTGTTACCTGTTTCCAAAACAAAAACTCCATCATCATTACAAGGCACACTGACCAACAGTTTACCCCCTTTAGAGATGGTACAGACATCATTCTCCAAATGAACCACATACCCATCCCTTAAAAGAGAAGACACAGACAATAAACAGCGCTTCATGCCTGGAAGAACAAAGCATTGAAGATCAGCCTGTAAAAAATCAACAAAGACAGTAGCGTCAGTCTGTAGCTTTTTCTTTGAACCATCAGCAAGGGAAACTTGTTTGCCTCCAACAATGTCCTTGCAGTCCCGAGCATGGTCACCAGATGGCACAAAATGGTGAGATGCTGCTGTGTCAATCATGAACTGTAACTTAGCAACAGGAACGTCCTTGACGGTAGCCATAGCAGCAGCAAGATGACGTGGGTTTCCTTCAGACGATGAGCCCCCACCTGTGCCTCTCCTACGTGCGTTTCCAGGCTTGCCGAAACCTCTTATCTGTGTGTTTACATTAGCAGCGCCTCTGGCCTTGCAGTCTCGTTGCAGGTGGCTACTCGAATTACAGAGATAACAGCGACGTGTAGCAGCAAAAGCCTGCACAGTTGACTCATCATGGCTTTTGTTTCTAGCTGCCCCCCCACTCCTGCTGGGAACAGGGCAGCCTCCAGCATATCCATTGCCGGAGTCACTGTGCCTCCTACTCTCCTCCTCCTGTAAGCGTCCCGCAATCAACCGGAGATTAAGATCTGCAGCAGGCATGGCTTCCAGAGTGAGACAAAGGCTCTCATACTCATCAAAAACAGAAGTGAGCAAGATATACGACTTCTGCTCCTCCGTATACGTGATGCCCAAAAGCCTCAGCTTTTCCAACGTGGCTATCACTTTTTGCACATGTTCTTGGACGCTCTGTCCATGAGCCAGTTTTAAGCCATACAGCTGCCTGGTCAAATGGATTTTTGCACCAGCTGTAGGTCTCATATAAATTCCTTCCAGCCCGGCCCAGATAGCGTGGGCACTCTCAAGTCCAGCTATCAGGGGCAATTGGGAACCTTCCAGGGCCATTATGAGCATTCCCCTGGCTCTCTCATCCCTGCGTTGCTCAGCTTGTGCAGCTGCGACCGCTGCAGCTCCAGCGCCAGCAGCAGCTTGGACAGGGGGGTTTCTCAGGCATTCACTAAGCCCTCTGGCAAGAATCCAAGCTTGGGCTTTCACTCTCCATTCCAAATAATTTTCTCCATTCAGTGGAGGAAAGGGGCAGGAAAAGGATTCATTTCCTTCAGCAGCGGCAGCCATTCTCTCCCCCCGGGGCTTTCTACTTACTGCTGTAGAACTCAAACTCCCGGCTCCGGATTAATGGCGTCGTCCCACCAGCGAATGCTTGCCAGCCCTGGCTGCACTCCAGCTGGGTTTCACTGCCGTGGCACGCTGTCCATTCCTCCCTTTGAAGACGATAGCAGGCAGGCAATTAGCAAAGCCATAACCTTTTGCCCATAACCTTTTGTGTTGCGAGGGGTCAGGAGCAATAAAACCCCCGCGTTCAGAAGCCATAAATCACCAAAATGGGTCCGGCAGGCTTCCCGATCACGCAGTTCCAAAATACTTTCACCTTCATAGCAGAGTTTAAATACACAGCGTTCTTGAAGCGAAACCCCCTGCAATATCGTCTTTGTTAATCAGCAGTCTTTAACAAACGTACACTGACTCCTTCACTGTCAGCAAAGCAGATTTATTGCAGCATAGCATAACTCAAAAGCCCGGAGATGAGGCGTTCATGGCTCCTCTCCGGTACAGGCAAAAACGAAAGCAACCTTCTCACACAGACTTCAGACTCGGTCTCTGAGAATTACAGCAGTCTCATATTACAAAGCATAACATCACATGTCAGTTCCTGTGTGACGGCGTAGCTAGATCTGTGTGTAACCCTTTCAGATCCTCACATCACCACCTGAAAAATGTTTAATGCATGCGTTGGGTGCAGATGTTGCTAGACCCCAAGCTGCACTGATAGCCTTCCTCAAACTAGTAAAGATGTTTTGGACTACAACTCCCATCATCTCTAGCTATTGTCCACACTACCTGTGGCTGATTGATGAAGACAGTTGTGGCTCTCTCTCACACACAGACACGTGAAATGGATGTACTTTAGAAACCAACAAATGGATCAGCAGGGAAGAACAATTATCCCATTCCAAAGATGCCAACAGCACAATAGCCGCAACAGGGAGTCCATGCTGGAAAATTCCATGCCGTTTGTTTTGGCATCATTGTGAAGGGACCATATGCTATATATGGATGGATGTAAAACATGTGGGGCAATTCCATATTGTTCTAGGATCATATGGAAGAGACGTAGGGGTGGTGGAGAAATTTCATTCAGCTTACATCTGTCTGATGTGGCAAGTGTCTCTATTGTAGAACAAAACTCAGAGTTCAGTAGACAAATACGGAACTAAAATGTGTGGGTTTTGCTTGCGAACACTGCCTTAGTTTTTTCATGCTTTTCATGCTAGAAGGAAATCTTCAGAGTTAGCAAGGCCCATTTCCTCCCTTTGATTCCATATTCACTTGGACTGCAATCCAACGCTCACTTAACTGGGAATATGGACTGCTGAACTCCATGGAACTTACCTTGTACGGGACTGTTGGTGTCTTTTGTTTATTCAGAGAGGCAAGTATGAAATGCCAGCATTTTTGTGGCCACGTGACACGTCTTCTCATTCCCCTTCCTCCATTTGTGAACATTCATGACAACACCAGGCAGTTATTTTCTTGGTTATCAAATGATGCACCGTGAGAGGATGTAACATTCTTGCATCTCTGGTGCATCCCGAAGGAGCCTGGGGTTGATGTTATGTGCCTTGAGAAGGAACGTGGCAATGATGGCGATGATGCACTGCTCATGAGTCACCATTTGCCCAACCATTTAAAGCTAGGATTGGGGTGAAGGGGGGAAATTGGGAAGTGCATAATATTTGCATAATATCAAGCAGATGATTATTTGGAAAGATGAAGATATTCTTGGTAACTGCTATGCAAGTTTAATTGAGAGGACAAAAGATTCTGAGCTCTATGGTTTTAAAAAAATAAAAAAGGGAAAGACACAACTGGATATTTAGCAACCAGGAAGTTGTCTATGAAAAATCCCATTGAACTGCTCAGAGAGTGCTCCCATCCATTGCTCTGGAGCTTATCATCTTGCAACCAATTTGAGCTACAAAGCTGGTATCTTCAAACTGAGGTGCCTCTTGATGAGAGACTGTTCTCTCCCTCTCCCTCTCTCTCTCTCTTCCCTCCCCCTCTCTCTTCCTCTCTTCCACTCTCTCTCCTTCTCTCCCTCTCTTCCTTGGTAGTTTATTATTATCCTTATATTATATTCTCTCTCATTGTGTTTCGGTAAGAACTGGATACAGATGAAAGGGAAGGATAGTTTGAGGACCTTGTGTGAGAGGCAGTTAAGGGGATATCTCGCAGGGGAGGAATGAGTCCAGGTGAGAGCTGGGAGGGCACACCTTCCTATGTAGGGGATGCAAGTTAAGATAAAGGTAAAGAACCCCTGGATGGTTAAGTCCAGTCAAAGGCAACTATGGGGTGTGGCACTCATCTCGCTTTCAGGCTGAGGGAGCCGGTGTTTGTCCACAGACAGTTTTCCAGCTCATTTGGCCAGCATGACTAAACCACTTCTGGTGCAACAGAACACAGGACAGAAGCCAGAGCACATGGAAATGCCACTTACCTTCCCACCACAGCAGTACCTTTTTACCTACTTGCACTGGTATGCTTCTGAATTGCTAGGTTGGCAGGAGCTGGGACAGAGCAACGGGTGCTCACTTCATCGCGGGGATTCGAACCGCCGACCTTCTGAATGGCAAGCCCAAGAGGCTCAGTGTTTTAGACCACAGAGAGAGAGGATTTTGTAGTTTTCTTTTCGGTTTCTTCTTTGTTTAGTTTCATTCTTTTCTTTATTTCTTGTAGATTAGTTTGTTCTTTTAATTGTATTGTGAAAAACTCCCCCCCCAAAAAATGGGGGGGGGGTAATTTCCTTCATATCCTGCAAATTAATCTGCGCAAGTGACATTAGCTAAGCAAATCCATTTGTTTTTAACAAGAGACCACATTGGATCTAAAGGGTGCTGGGAACACACTCAGATCTGCTGCAAAATAAATCCTATACTTTCAGCAGGATGGAAAGGTTTTATTTAAATGAAAACAGTGACATACAAATCAGCAGAGACAAAAGATTTGCATTTATCACATAGATGCAAAGCGTGGGGAGGTTATTCACACACCAAAGCAAAATTTGATTAATAATAATAATAATAATAATAATATGGCAATGCTTATTCTAAATGAAGAAAGGGGGTACCATGCTGAGAAAGCCTTTAAGCTGGCACTTGCATTTAAAACAAGGTTGGGAGCCTGTGGCCCTTCAGATGATGTTGGACACCAATTTCTGTTTGCCCCACCCAGTATGGCCTGTGGTCAGGAATGGCGAAACTTCTAATCCAACAACATCTGGAGAGTCACAGGTTCCCCGTGTTTGATTTAAAGTTTTGTGCTGACGCGGCAACTACTGAAGCTGCATTCTGCTTACTGAAGAAAAATGAAGCCGCAGAGTTCCTTTCGCTTTGCACATGTCAAGCACTGCCATGGGCTATGAACAAATGCTTACTTCTATGGATGAATGGGAATGACTTCCCCCTTACTGACGCCATAGATCTAGGCCTGAACCTACAAGATTGATAAGCGTTCAGATTTGATTGATAACTGTACAGTTATAAGGCTGAAGAAGAGCCTGGTTTCACTGAGGGAAGTGGGGGGTTTTGCTGTAGTAGAGGAAATCCTATCCCAGACCTTTCTAAAAGTAAGAGAGAGAGAAAGAGCAATGTCCATTTTAGCACTAGAGAGGACAAGTGGGTAATGTCTCAAGAAAAGATGAATTAAAAAAATGTTAGGAAATGAACACATACCCTGTATGGGGATGGAACATAGATGCACATGCTCTGTTTCATTTAGAGCATAATAACTTAAGAAGGGACTGACAGATCAGCCCAGTGACCCATCTAGTCCAGCATCCTATTCTCATTGCCTATGGAAAGGTCTTCACCCCACAGCACTCTGCATTCCCAAGGTTTCCAGCAATTGGCATTCAGAAGCATACTGGTTCCATCAGGGTTAATAGCCTTTGATAGCTTATCCTCCATGAATTTGTCTAATCCTCTTTTCGCACCATCCTGGGTTAGTGGGCACCTCTGCCTTTTACAAGAGAGAATACCATAGTTTATCCTCTGTGAATAAGACCTTTCTTTTGTCAATACTGAACGTTCCAGCATTCCACGCCGTGGGATTATTGCAGATATTAATATTGTGCAGCACAAAGCAACTGGGTGCATAAAAACGGACTCCTTTTGGAATAAAACGTTTTCCGGGCCCATAAGCTTCATTTAAAACTTTACTTGCAGAACTTTCTTTAAAACAGAACAAAGACAATAGTGGTACATCCAAAACACTTCCATACAATATCTTGTGCATGTCCAGCACAGGATCAGCTCCTTACAAAATATGAAATAATTCCAGTGTTACGAGAGAGGGAGGAAAAACTTTTATGTATCCACTCCTGTCAGACTTCAGGGACTTGGCTTCCTCCACCACCCCCCTTTGGCAGTAGATAAGCAGAACAAAGAGAAAGGAGTCTCTTACCAGTTAGAATTTTTAATGATCACAGCGAGAGAACAAAGAATCCATTCCTAGGAATGAAGGTGCTCCCAATGAAAGGTTACACCCACTTCCTCCCTAGTCACCCATGTAACTATGGCATCTTGCAACCTGATCTCGCAACCACTGTGCTCTCTGTGCTGTCACCTTACCTGCTCTTCTTGACCATGGGCTGAGTGGATAAACACTTTCCAGCGACAGTGAGTCTGTTCACTCTCTCCTAGTTCTTCGCCTCCTAGCTGTTCTCCACCCAGTACTTCTCAGCTTCTGCCTTCTGAACTATGTCCCTCTGCAAACCACTGTTCCAAATCTATACTGTCCCCCTGCTTCTGGGAAGATTCAGGATCCTGATTCAGGATCCTCAGTGCAGCCCTCCTCAGCACGGTCCCTGACAACTCTCTCCTTGCCATAAATAATTTTATGCACTCAATCATGTCACCTCTTACGTGCCTTTCTGTTGAATAAAAAAAGTCCCAAATGTTGTAACCTTTCTGCATGGGGGGGGGGGGATGTATATGGAAAAACAGCACACAGGTCCTTCAGAGTGCATTCACATAGGGATTTGTGGCAGAGATCTGGTGCACCATCCCTGTCAGCAATCAGGTTGGGCTGAGGTCATACTGGTCCCCAACCTGCTGCGAAAGCAGACCAAGCTTCACATGCTGAAATCCCTTAATCTGCACAGCTGTTAAGGATGCTGAAGCCCTGTCCTCTTCATCAAGCCATTCGTTTGCATCTGTTGCAAAGCTAGTTTGGTTAGTAGGCACTTCAAAAAGAAACCCTCTAAATCCCATACATTCAACATCAATCAGCGATCTGTGATGTCTGGTGCAGCCCAAGCAGCCCACAAGGGAGCAATAGGAGCAGGTTTCCCTTTCCTATTGTGCTGCCTATAAAGGTTATGTAAGGCTACTTCTCTTGCAAGTGTCAAGTTCTATTTTCTTGGATTTTACCTGAGGTAGCCTGGAATTCTTTTTGCAATGAAGTCTTCATCTTTTTAATCTGTAGCCAAAGTACATTGTATATTCAGGAGAGAAGGAAGTGACTGAATCTCCCTCTGGCTCCTAATTTTGGGGTTTCTTGACATGCCGTCACGTTGAACAGGATGGGGGATGTCTGCTGATCGCTAATGAGAAAAATTCACAACGCACATAAATATTCGCTTTGAGGTGTAGCGAGTTGACTGCTGTTGACAGTACTGCAAACTTTGGTCATCAGCAGGTTAATCAACAAAAAAATTGGTGGCTTAATTGGTGGGAGCTATTTTAATCAAATTACTTCTGAATTTATATTCCTCGGTATCTTTTAATGATAGGTGCCGTCGGACTTTGTGCTTGGGGAGAAGACTAGGCATGTTCACAGTATTCAGAAGATTTATGATGTTGGTGCTTATTAACCTCTGCAGCACTCCAGTGATTTTCAAAGCAGAGCTGAGTGGGATTTTTATTTTATTTTTTGATATGGTAATGATCTTCACAATGAGATCCATGACAAAAGAGATCTGAGGAGGTATGACTAAAGCTGCCTGCTAGGGCTCTTTGAAGATCCCCACATTAAATACACAGAAGCCAGGCGGGAAGGCCTTGTCTGGGCAATTGAATCCCTTTTTATATACTATGCAGAGTTATTCCACTTTTTGAAAATAACCTGTAGATAAGAACCATAGGACCAGTTTAATATGGAAATGTATCACGAAGTACATTTTCGCAGGGTGAAGTGGTTTTATGGAAGTTTGCTGCTTATGGAAGTGCACCGGCTGAATAAAAAAGGCGGCTTTGATTTTAAATGCTGGGTGTACCTGGGTGAGGAGTGGTTTAACAATTGATCCCTCTTCACAGGGACCTCTGGAACTTGTAGCTCTATGAGGGGAGAAAGGGCTTTTCCAACACTCCCAGCACTCTTAATGAACTACAGTTCCCAGAATTCTAGGGAGAAACCATAACTGTTTAAAGTGGTGTAGAGTCGTCTGAGACTGGACTTAACTGTCAGGGGCCCTTTACCTTTACCTTTTTTAAAATAGTAATTTCAATGAACCATTTACATGTGGCCTTCAGCTCATCACAGAGGGGTGGGAGGGAAGGATGAGCCTTTCCCCCAGAATCCAGTCATGGGGTTCTGTGGGATTTTTTCCAGGGGAATAATAATAATAATAATAATAATAATAATAATAATAATAATAATAATAAATTTATACCCCACCCATCCGGCTGGGTTTCCCCAGCCACTCTGGGTGGCTCCCAACAGATTAAAAACAAAATAAAACATCAAACATTAAACACCTCCCTAAACAGGGCTGACTTCAGGTGTCTTCTAAAAGTCAGATAGTTGTTTTTATTTCCTTGACATCTGATGGGAGGGCGTTCCACAGGGTGGGCTCCACCACCGCGAAGGCCCTCTGCCTGGAAAGCAAAGTACAACATGGAAAGGAGTAGCAAGCGAGTTTCTGACATGAAAAAGAGTGACTAATAGTGTCTGCAGACAGTCAGGTCATGTATCCACAGCAGCGATCCGAAGAAGAATGACTGCTGAGATGAGTGCAGAGAGAAGAAACGCCATGGTGCATCTGCGGCAGCACAACCGGACACCTTCATCTGCTGCAGCTGCAACAAAAAAACGCCTCTCCCATATTGGTCTCTACAGCAGGTGCTGTAACTCCCCAATGGTTTGACTTGAACCCCAAAGGTGCGCTCCTTCATTATCTCCCAAGACAGACAAATGCCAACAACAATGAGCGTTCCCCACATCAAACGGGGTGCGCATGTTGCGAGGTTGCGAGGAGGCCCGTTGAATCACGGTGGCGGCTCCTGGCAGTTGGTCTGGCTTCATCTTCCCAGGTTGGGATACCTGTGGACTCCACCTACTCTAGCAGCCGCCCAATCCCGGCTGGGGAGGTGTTGCCAGGGGGATTGGCCAGGTAGAGGGAGGGATTATACAGTACACACAATAGAACTGGAGTCATACCTGGGAAGCGGCCGTTGGATTCAGAGCTTCCCCACCCTCCACTCCCTCAATTGATGCTTACTTTGCAGGTTTAACCACCTTTTTTTCCACAGCCACACAGCCACACAGGCGCTGCTATGACAAGGTCGCTGTTGAAGGGCCGGAAAGGAATTTCCCTGCATTGGCAGGTTTCGTCTTTCCTGTAGCAATTCGTCACAACTTTGGCGGTTGCAGGCCTTGGGCGGAATCCTTTAGTCATTTACAGGATTGGGGGGGGGCGTGGGGCGGTGACCCCCGCCCCCATTGCGGCGGCGATAACAGGGTTCCCGTTAAAGGGGTCTCAGGGGGAGGCATTGACCAAACGCCCAGGGTCGTCACTGCCCTCCCCTCCCAGCGGCAGCGAACATAGGGGGGTGGGCTATCTGCTTGAACATATGTTCTCCAGACTAGCCCACTTCCCAATCATGCTGGATAACCCTGAAGGTACCCAGAACCCCGGCTGGGGGGGCTGGGAAGGATAAACGCCCAATGCCTGAGCCAAGGTCTTCCTACATCTGAAATATTAATAAAGTTGTGGCCAATTTAATCCCATAAAATGTTGTCATGAGTCTTTATTTCCCCCAGGAGCTGCCCCGGGGTACGGGGGGACAATGCCTCCTGTTTCAGGTTCCACAAATGCTAGAAACTCAATCTCTTTTTTGACAACAAAAGCTGGGAATTTTGAGATTATAGCAGTGTATCTGAAGAAGTGTGCATGCACACGAAAGCTCATACCAGGAACAAACTCAGTTGGTCTCTAAGGTGCTACTAGAAAGAATTTTCGATTTTGTTTTGACTATGGCAGACCAACACGGCTACCCACCTGTAATTGAGATTATGGGTCATTTGTGGGGAGGCTGCCCCTCCTGCACTCCCCCTACAGACTCCAATGAGTCCTTCTCAGGTGGGACCACATCAATGGGTGCAGCCACAGTTGTTGAATGTGCTCAGTTCCGCTTAAGAATAGCTCTTCTCCAAAAGTACTTGCTGATAACAACCTATCCGGTGCTATTTAAATTTAATTTTTTATATTGCTTTGTGTCAGACTGCACAACAGATAAGCTGAGCAGAAGAAAAGGCCTTGATAAAATTCAAATGTATGGATGAACATCAAAAGTGTAAAGGAAAATGTCTCCTATGATACTGATGCATGAATGAACAGGGAATGTTTTTGTCTTTGCCAAATGAATGAAACTCTGCAAATGATGAAGAATAGTTGCCTACCGTTGGGGTAGATAAATGAATCTCTTCCTGACATGTGCATCATTTAAACAAACACATTTCCATTCCATGTCTAACTAGTTCCTATGTCTGGCTTGGGGGGAAATGGAATCGATTAAGTGTGAATGTTTTTCATTAGGGTGAGTGTACTGGCTCGAACAGAGAATGCAGATGCCAGTGGATGGCTACAGAAAATTGCTATCTGTATCTAAAGCTCTGACACAGAGATAGGGAACCTGTGACCCTGCAGAGGTTGCTGAACTTCAACTCCCAGCAGCCCCTGTCAGAATGACCAGAGATGATGGGAGTTGTCGACCAGCAACATCTGGAGAGCCACAGCTACCTATTCCTGAGTCAACATGATCTTTGAAAATGTGTGTGTGTGTGTGTGTGTGTGAGAGAGAGAGAGAGAGAGAGAGAGAGAGAGAGAGAGAGAGAGAGAGAGAGAGATCGAGATCACCTGCCTATGTGGTTACTATGTTCCTAACTCTCTTGATTTCTGACCAAATGAAGATGCAGGGTGAACTTAACTTCCCCACCTGTATTTCCCAAAATTCCTGATTACACCCTGATATATTATTATTTAATAGTTCACAATTTAATTCTCTATGTAGATTGACTGCATGCACAGCCGGCCTGCCCGTGAGAGGTGGGGTTGAGTGGCTGCCTCGGGTGACAAAAGAGCGAGAGGCATCCTTGCCTGCCCCACCACTGCCACCACTGCCCAAACAACCCCTCTCACCAAGAATTTCCAGAGGACAGCATTGCCACTCGTCTTCCCCACCTCTGGGATGGAGAAGATGAACGTCAAGGCCTTGCGGAACACCCCCCTCTCACCAATTTTGGTGAGGGGGGAGTTCTGGAAGTGGCAGAAGTGGACTGGCTGAGTTGGATTGGGATGGCAGAAGTTGGGGGCAGAGGGCGGCACATTCCTGTTTTGCCTCAGGTGGCAGGCTGCCCCTGGCTATACGTAACTTTGACAGGGTTTTTTTTTGTATTCAAACCAATAGAGTTGAACTTAAGTCCCACTGCAATCAGTGGAACAAGCAGTGCTTTTTTGGAAGGGTACTCAAGGGTACACAGTATCGGCACCTTTCTCCCCCCAAATGTTAAACGTGTGGCACTTACTGTAACAACTTCATGGTGAGTACTGGCACCTTTAAAAAAAAAGCACTGGGGACAAGTTAATGATGACTTGATTAAATGGGAACTTAGTGCAACTAAGTGCAACTAAGAATTATGCAGAAATTCTGGTTTAATATGCTGGCTGTTTGGCGTAAATAAACATTGACTTGACTTGATTCAATGCAAACTAAGTGCAACTAACAGTACGGCTTCAGCCCAATAATTATGTTCTAGGCTGGAGCAATATGTATTCCTGTTGAATTGTTTCAAGGCAAATTGTTTACTATTGCCATTTAAAGTGGGTTTTTTTCAAAAAAAAAAATGAACCCCAGCTGTGTTGGAAATATTAAGGGCGGTTGGCAATTAATCATGCAATGTCACTCTCCTGCCATTTTCTATGGTGGGATATTTATAGACATAAGAACCTATCGCATGTTACTCAAATTCATCAGCAACTCTAAACTACTGGGGTTATCACATTTTTTTTGTAACAAAGAGTAGAATTGGAAGAGTGGTTTATGAACAGTCATGTTGGCTATGGTTTACGGGAGCTGTGGCTCAAAACACCCGGAAGTCCTGGGATGGTGGGAAAGACACCTTCAGGAATATCCCCTGGATAATGTTTTTGAAGGCACTATGTTGCATCGCCGACACAGGTTCTGAATCAGCGGCTAGTGGAGCCTGAGCTGTGGCCCCATTGCAGACTTTCTTTCAAAGCTTTCCAGGAGGCATCAGAGGGCTTCTTTAAAGGAAAGAGATAGAAAATCTTCTGTTTCATTATGGATTTGAACTCCTGTCTGACAAGGCAAAGGCAAACAAAGGTTTTGCTTTGAGAAGTCTCTTTCCATTACTCAGCCTTCTATGCGTCACTGCTGTTCTTTCTGCCATGCCTGTTCCTGAGACTCCGAACAGTCCCCATTTCTGATTCCAGCTTCAGAATGTCACTTCCCTCCTTTGACAGAGGTCTGGCATACCTTCATTTTAAAGGAAGGCAAAATAAATAGCTCGTTAGGAAGACTGGCGTTTCAGCTCATATATTGACCCAGCCGTGTGCGTACACCCACACACCACCACCTCATTTCCATTTTGTTCCTCCTGACAGAAACCCCCCCCCCTCATATTTGGCTGTATTTCAAAGTAAGCCATTGGCTTTCAATTCTGTAGGGCAAACAGAAGGACAGGGAGAATTGCCAATGAATAGCCCTATGAAACAGAGGGATTTTTTTTGCTCTGAAATATATTAAAGATGAAGTGATGCAGCAATGAGGCTCCTGAGGCCCATGTCTCACAAGGGGGGGGGGTCTTAGGCCACATTCATACCATACATTTAAAGCGCCATGGTATCATTTTAAACAGTCACTTCCCCCAGAAAATCCTGGGAGCTGTAGTTTGTTAGGGTGCTGAGAGTTGTGAAGAAACCATTGTTTCCCTCACAGAGCTACAATTCTCAGAGCTTCTTGTGAAGAAGGATTTAATATTAAACTAGCATGGGAATCGTTGCTGCCACTTACCATTCCCCCCCCCCCCCCCAGGATGATGAGGAACCATTAGTGGGCACTCTTTGGATTCGGTCAGTCAACCAGCTACAAATCAACCTAACAGTTACCATGTCCAGCTTAAGTAGTTCCTTAAGCTTTATAAAATCAGATTTCTTGAAGTCCAGAGTAGATGTCCAACTACACTCAGCATTCCCTTGCTTCTGTAGAATGAAACCCAAGAGGACATGATTGCTTCCTCCCAAGGTTTCCAGTAAATCAATCAGTTTCTGCCTGTTGGTGATGACCACTCCAAGATACATGATCCCCTTGTTGCTTCCTCCACCTTTTGAGAAATGAAATTGTCAGTGAGGCAACTGAGGAATTTGTTGGCCCTTACATTCTTGGCATAGTTTGAGTTCCAGCAGATATCAGGGTAGTTGAAGTCTCCTATGTCTACTATAAATCTCCTTTTAGAATGGTTGGCAACGTGCTCTAGGAAGGCTTCATCCAAGTCTTCAGTCTAGTTTGGTGGTCTATAGCAGACACCCACAGGAAGGTTGCTGTTGTTTCCCTCTTCTACAATATTCACCCACATACTCTCAATCATGCTCCAAGTCATGGATCTCTTCACAAGTGAACACATCCTCTGCATATAATGCTACTCCTCCATCCTTCCTGTTTGATGTATTCCTTTTGAATAGGTTGTACTCCTCAATTTCTACATTCCAGTCATGAGTCTCATCCCACCAGGTTTCAGTAATGCCTATTAGGTCATATTTGCCACCCTGTTTTAAGAGCTCACATTTGTCTAGCTTGTTTACCATACTCTGTGTATTAGTATAGAGACTACTCAATTCCCTCCAGATGCTTCCTTCTTGTCATTTTTTTGCCCTTTAGCACCTCAGTTTCCTGTGCACCAGTGAAACTATTATCCCCATTACCAGGTGTTCCCCTGTTGTCTGTAATATTTTCTCCATGAAAATATTTTCCAGTGCTAGTGGGCCTTGACAGGTTTATTTAACCACAATTGCTGTGTACTGAGCAGCATTGGGCAACTGGATCTAGCCACCTTTTGGATTCCCCATAATGGGCAGACCCACCCACTTGTCAAAGTTATTTTTTATTTTTTTTTATAAAAGTTTTATTATTTTCTACAATAAACAACAAAGTTAGTCTACAGAGAGTGCTGGGGGATGTAAGGATACTTAGGACAGAGAACTTGTTGTCAGGAAGCCTCTCCACAGAATCCTGGCTGCGGCAGCATTACAAAAATGATCAGGTGGACTGCTGTCAATTGAATTTACAGACAGTGCAGCTCTTTCTTATTTGTTATAGGTAGTGGGGAGAAGTGATTTCACAGCTGCTTGCCTCTGCCAGAGAAACCGGCAAGATCAGAGAGACTCAATTTTTCAGAATTTGCCTGTTTTGTTTTGCGGCCCTTCAGAGTATGTCATCAGTCATAACATTCATAAAGGAACCATCCATATGGCATCATTTGAGAAATGGAAGCTAAATGGGTGTCATCAGTATACAAATCTGCTCAGTTTTCCCCTTTATATGTCGGTCTAGTTGCTGTGATGATGTGTGTGCGTTTGTTCCAGAATTGTTGAGAAATGTGTTCTGCACAATACAGTCTACAGCCAATTCAGGGGCGGTTGGGGGGGGAGCATGCATGCTAATCTCCTTTTAATGGAGATGTTGTAAAGAGGCCATATAATCCCAGCTCTGTGGATTTTGCAATTTCAGTACTGGAGAGTATCAGATAATTCCTGCAGAAACAATGGTGCCAAGCAGCATTGCAATCAAACAGCCTCTGCCAGCTGAGGGTTTAGGAAGACATTAGAATCTAGTTGCTGTCTGCAGCTTGGCATCCAGAGACTCAGCTGATCTCTTGTGGCCAAGGGATAGCTGGGTGTCAGCTGCTTCTAATTTACGTACACACAGTAGACTAAAAAACTGGCTTGTGTGTCAGATAGTACTGGCAAATGATACTGTGAGGGAATTAAAGGTCAGCTTGAATGCGTAACCTCACAAAGGACCCATGTAACACGCTTTTGACAGGAAGGGAAGAGATGAAAAGACATAAGAGAAGTGGTTGAGGCCAGAGACACCAAAGGTAGGCAGTGCAATCAAATAATTGTGGTGCATTCAACCATCTTTGCATCATTTACAAGCAGTGGTGTAGCGAGGGCGGGGCACCCTGGGTTCCAGGGGAGGGGGGTGACACTTGGGCCGGCCCTGCCCCACCCTGCCGGCGGGCCCCAAGCAAGCCGCGGAGCGAGGCAACCTCGCCCGCAGCCTGCTTGCAAACCTGCTCGGTGGCCTGCGAGCAACCCGCAGAGCGAGGCCGCGCCACCCCCTGGCCCGTCCGGGCCCCACCTGCCAGCGCCGTTATGGTTGGCTCGTGGGCCGTCACCGCTGCTCCCGTGGTGACCTTGCAAGCCGCTGAGCGATTGGTGGCTCGTGGGGCTGCTGAGCGCAAGCAGCACGGCCTTACGCCCGCCACTCACACTCAGCAGCCCCATGAGCCGCTGATTGTTCAGGTTGATGCGGGAGCAGCGGCAGCCCGGCGACGGAGTGAACATGTGCCAGATTTCGCGCATGCGCAATCCGTCCTGACGTCAGGACGCCCCGCCCCCAGGGGGTGCCTCCGTTTGCCGCCCCGGGTAACGAGGAGGCTTCCTCCGCGCCTGTTTACAAGGAACATGGAGACTCATTTGGGAGGTTGTTTTATGACTGCAGCAGAGGCAGTAGCCAATGGGGTGCCTTTCAGATGATGGGAGAACTCCCACCAACCCCAACCAACATGGCCAATCATCAGGAATGAGGGGCATTGTAATCCAACAAAGATATTCAGGACATGAAGTTAGCATCCCTGGTCTATGGGGCTATGCACACATAGCAGTTTCTTTAAATGTACACCTAAAAATGGAAAGTGTAAATGCAACCAACATGTGTCATAAGGGCTGCAGCAGCTTCCTATTGTTCTCAGTGCTTTCAGTGACTGTCAGGGCACTGTCAGGCAAGGAACGTCCAGAGTGAGGAATTAACTCTTTATTGTCAAAAGTATACTTACAAGTTAGGAAAAGACATATCTATCAGCCCTACATCTCTTTGCTACTCCTAGATGTTTTTATTCTGTGAACCGCCCTGAGATAATAAATAGATGTGTGCCCAATGAGACAGTTGCTGCAACAGAGAGGCCCCACCCCCCAACTCGGCGTATGTATCACTCCCCACCCCACCCCCACAGCTTCATGCAAGCAGGTGTAGACTACTCCTGCGTGTAACCTCCTTCTGCTCCTCCCACTTCAGTCCTCTACTGGTCCTGGGAGACAGGATCAGGAGCAGGAGGAGGCATGGAAGCCCTTGACTCCACACCTGCCTGACCTATCTCTCTCTTCCAGCACTTGTTCTTCACTCCCCAATCCTGCAGTTTCTCCTGCCTCTTAATCTCATCTCCTTGATTCCTTCTTACAAGGCAGTCTCCAACACCACTTCTCCCAGTGCCCATTCCCCTGCATCCAGCCACCACTCCTCAGTGTCCATAAAGCAGAAGGGACACTTCATAAAGCAGAAGTGGGGCACCTTTTCAAACCTGATGGCTGCGTTCCCTCCTGGGCAGCCTTCTGGGAGCTGCGTGCCAGTGGGAGAAGTGGCAGCATAGTGGGCAGGGCAACAGCTGTGACTCTGAACTTCATACAGAAGGCTACATTACAGTCACATGAAGTCAAAGGTGTCCACACATATCTATCCACACACAACTTCAGCCTCCATCCAGGCAAGCAAAAGGCATTGTCGAAGTTAGAGGGCATATCCCAGCCAGGCAAAAACAGTCAAGGAAGGCAAAGAGCAGGGCTCATGAAGGGTGTGGCCTGGGAGAGTCCTGAGGGAGAAAGGCTTGGTAGGCTGCAGTTGGGCCCTGGGCCTCAGATCCCGTTCTCCAAGAGATTGAAAGGTGCATGCCTAAGATTGCATCCTGTTAAATGAACTTCATTTGGACACCTTTTCCATTATGCTCTGCAGGCTGCCAGAAAAACAACAACAACAACTCCCTTCTATGGACTTCACAGATGCATTATTTTAAAAAATTTAACCACTTTGGCAATTTCATTTCAAATGATCCTTCCATTACCACCACCGCCCCTCTTTCTCTTCCTAGAACGTTTTACACAGGAAGGAAAGTGCTTCAAAGTAATCTGAAGATGCTGCTCGGCTAGAAGCAAATAAATATCATTTGCAGCAATGACTCCTAATAACCAAGCAGCTATGCAAACAGCGAGCCTGATTCTGAGTCTAATTCGGATCCCATTGAAGTTACTGGTAAAACTACCTTTGGCTGCCATCCAACGAAGCGATAAGAATGTGCAGAGCAAAAGCACACATGGATGTTTGGAGCTCTATTGGATGTTTCTTCAGCCATTCCCACTGCTGAGGAGAGAAGCTGTATGCAGAGTGGAGGTTGGCTTGTTTCTTCTGCGGTAGGCAGTGCTGCTGTAGCAGCAGCAACAACATCATCTGTGTTCTGGCTGCACACATCTCTCCATCTGCACATATTTCTTCTTCTCATGGAATCGTCTTCTTGATGAAAAGAACAGCATGAGGTAATACAATATGTGGAATCTCTGCTTCATTCTGATCCAGTAAAATGTTGGAATCCAGTATAACCCAATAGAAACTCTAGGAAAACATGTGAGAGGGTCTTCACAACTCAAGTGTAGGGATTATCTTTTGATGGATGAACAGTGTGGTAAAACTGGCTTTGCTGTAGGATAATGATCCTGCGATTTTGGTCCTGGATCAATCCTAAAGGCCACTTACGAGAGCATATACCTTACTGAAAATAGTGGCATTTACTTCCTAGGAAACCTGCAAAGCCATGTAGTTTAAGAATTTCAACAGAATAAAGTGAATAACTAGAACAGCGTCAAATCTAGCAGTACCCCTCCTTCAGTTTGCATCCCTGAAGAACATTGGTACAGGGGGGGAAAACTCAGGGGAAATGCTGAGGCTTTTGTCTTGCCAAAAATGCATATTAATTCACATTGTTTGTTTATTCATGTATTCAGTCTATTTATAGCTCACATTTCTACCAAGAACGCATTTGAAGCAACTTCCTTTCCCCCTTTCTTTTCCTCAGTTGGATGAAGGATGACTTCTACCCTACCAAAATATAATCAAATATTCTGCCAAGACACTAACACTTCAGGGTTATTGTAAGAAGAGCTTTTTCTCCCGTAGTTGGACCAAAAAATGGGAAAGTGAGAAAGTGTTACAAAGCCGAGGTGTTAGATCATTCCAGACAGAGCTAAAACAAAATTTAAAACCAAAAGCAATGTTTAAAAAGACTCAGATTCTTGGTATCTGAAATCATTTTCCTGTGTAGATAGCCAGTGTGGTGCAGTGGTTAAAAGAGTGGATTAGGACCAGAGAGGCCTGGGTTCAAATCCCACTTGGCAATAAAGCTCACTGGGTGCCCTTGGCCCAGTCACTTTCTCTTATCCTTTCCTACCTCACAAGGTTGTTGTGAGGATAAAACGAGGCCAAAGAGAACCACATACACCACCTTGAGCTCCTTGGAAGAAAATTAGGGTCTGAATATAATAACAAAAAACGTTAGCACTCCTGTGGCTTTTTGCAGTGGTGTCGCGTGGGTTGCTAATGCCCGGGGCTGCATGGAGGGGTGGGTGGAAAGGAAGGAAACGCATGCTCATTCAACTGCCTAGCAGCAGCTGCAATACCCAGGAGATTGCAGCCACAGGGATAAGAAAAAAAGTGTTGTTCCATTGCCTGGAGAGGTCACTTCCTGGTTCTCATCGAGAAGCTGTTTTCAATGGAGCTCAGTGACAGAAATGCGCAGCTGCATTGAGGCAGCACCGGGTGTTGAATTTTTTTGCGCTCCTAACAATTTTGCACTGGGGCAACCACCCCATGGGCTCCCTCCATGCTATGCCACTGGATTTTTGTATGTGACTAAGAGAGGTAAGAGAGAGAAATGTGCCTGATTTGACCTTAGTTCAGGTTGCTTTTAATGTATGGTACAGATGTGACCTTAAGTCTTGCAACGAAACACCTGTTGGTGCTGGTTTTGTGTTCGTTTTTTAAAAAACAGATCCATTGACAGCAGAAAGAAAACAGGAAGCCAAACAGTGTCCCTGAACCACTAACGTAAATGGTCAAAGGAAGAGGAAAGCTGAATAGACGGCATATACTTTACCATCAACTTCAGATTTCATTTGCGCGAGGGGATTGACAAGCGCCGCAGTTCACAAATGGAGGGTTTACAAGGTGTCTTGCAGTGTGTTTACATAGAGATCTGAAAACAAAAAGCAAAACAAAAAAATGTTCCAGCTGCAAGGGCCGTTGCACAAAGGAGTGGAGAGCCTCTTCTGGCTCCACTGAACTGTATAATGAGATGATCGCGACTCTAATCACAAGAGAAGAAAGAATGGAATGTACCTATATATCCTATTATGTAAGACGTTTCATGGCTGATGGGAGCGGAGAGGACAGCAAAAGCATCTTTCATCTGCTAGGGTGGAAGATACAATTCCGTTGTGTTTTGAAATGCGTTTAGCATACTTTGTAGAGAAGTGGCGTGATTAATTATTAGGCATCTATTTTTGAAAAAAGAAAAAAACACAACTACAGGGGGTCCATAACTAGAGAAAAGTTGCAATATTGGAATGGGGGGGGGGAAATACTTTTTATGCAAAGGCTTAAAATAATCCTTGGATAGATATTGCACGACAGGGGCAGCACATAACAATATCACTTACCATTTAGATTGCCAGTGTTCTTTTCTTCTTCTTCTTCTTCTTTTTTACTAAAATGCTATTTTCATGGAAAGAATCTGGAATTTTGGTCAATAAATCAGATCCTGGTGCTTGTTATCCTCCGGCACAAAGAACCGCTTTCTTTGTCTTTGATTTCATTTATTACACTATATCCTGCCTCTCCTCCAAATAGCTCAAACCATCTTCTACTCACAACGCCCCTACAAAGAAGGATTGGCTGAGACAGTGGCTGGCCCAAGTCCGCTCACTGAATTTCCTGGCTGACCCGGGCCTGGAACCTGGAGTGTTAATTGTTTAATTCACGCTGAAATGGGCTTGCCGATCAGAAGGTCGGCGGTTCAGATCCCCGCAACGGGGTCAGCTCCCGTTGCTCTGCCCCAGCTCCTGCCAACCTAGCAGTTCAAAAGCACCCCAGTGCAAGTAGATAAATAGGTACCGCTCTGGCGGAAAGGTAAACAGAGTTCCCATGCATTCTGATTTCTGTCACGGTGTTCCGTTGCACCAGAGGTGATTTAGTCATGCTGGCCACACGACCCAGAAAGCTGTCTATGGGCAAGCGCCAGCTCCCTCGGCCTGAAAGCGACATGAGCGCCCAAATCTCATAGTCGCCTTTGACTGGACTTGACAGTCCAGGGGTCCTTTACCTTTTTACCTTTTTATGTGGTTGGCCACTGTGAGAACAAAATGCTTGATCCAGCAAAGCTCTTCGGATGTTCTTAAAGTCTTAGATATATGGGTCACTTAGCTTTTTTTACCTCTTGTGGTAAAAAAAACAGCAACCTGAGAACTAGCTTTCCATCCTCCTCCTCCTCAAACCCTGTTAAAAACAGAAGAAAAAAAGACCACTATGGCAAGAACAAAAGCTCACGAATGGATGCTTCACAGATTGTGATCTCTTTGGGAGACAGAACAAGGGGGTGCATGCTTTGCCTTTGGCTTCCAGTCATCAATCTCTGCATTTAAGTTAGTCAGACAAAGGCCTCATTCATCACTGTGATAAATATAATTTCCTTTCCAGTGTCCTATAGCCAGATCTTTGCCTATTCAGTAAGGATTTTAATAACTTCCACTTGAGGACGAAAGCAAATTAATCTCAATTCCGCAGCTAAATAGTGCTGACTCTTACCGGAGACTCGCTCGTTAGTTCTGTGTTGCCACTTGTCATGATCTCAAAGTGGCCTCCCTTGTGAACTTTTTTATTATTATTATTGTTATTATTCCGCTAGTCATTTGACTGCAATTATCGCATCCCTTGTCTACCCTAACCTAATATAGCTTCAGCTGCTTTGCTTCCTCTGCTCAGGTCTCTAATGTTTTTACAGAGCCTATTAGCGTTATTCCTTTTCGTGAGCTGTAAAAATAGCACTTCGTTAGCCATCAAGACTTGTTAATATTTTCCTTTACTTCATTAAACAACAAGTACTTCAGTCATGAAACATTAGGCAGAAATTGCATATAACTGCAGAAAGCTAATAACCCTTCCCATCTTTTGAGATGGAACCGTTTTCTTTCTATAGAAGAATCAATGGTGTTATTTTTTTTTTCTATTAATATTTTCGATAGCATTTTAAGGTGCAACATCCCTTAGACCGTAAGCACGATCCTGTTTCAGCCTTGCAGCTGATGTCTGAAGGCAATCTCATTCTCCCAATAATCTTTTGAGGGCAATTGTTGCTTTTACAGACTGTCCGCTTCAAATACTAGACTCTGGGGTTCATCCAGTTACTTGGGTGACTGCCCACTGCTCCAGGATGCTTTCCGCTACTGCCTATAAATGTATTAAACTTTCCACTTAAAGGCCTGGTAAGATTAAGGCTCTGCACACAGGTAAGGCGCACTGAAAACTGTGGGGTTTATTCTCAGGTAAACCTGCATAGGGTTGGATTGTATGGCTGCAATTCTCAATACTCAACATTATTGAACTCAGTGGGATACACTTCTGAATAGACATGAGGGCTCAGATCATCTTGCGCTCTTATTTTCATCAGTAGAACCCCAGCCCAAAGCTGCAACCTCAACAAACTTACTACGGATAAGCCCTAATTAATGAACACAGAGCAACTTTCATCTGAGTAAAGATGCATACAATTGTGCTGTGCCCTTTCCTTAGCTCCATAATAAGAGCCTCTGAAGTATTATTACACTTTGTAAGATAAGAAAACTCTGATATAAATTATTATTACTTCCTATTTTTAAAAGACATCTGAAGGCCGCCCTGTTTAGGGAAATTTTTAATATTTAATGCTGTATTGTTTTTAACACTCGATTGGAAGCCGCCCGGAGTGGCTGGGGAAACTCAGCCAGATGGGCAGGGTATAAATAAATTATTATTATTATTATTATTATTATTATTATTATTATTATTATTATTATTATCCTGAACGTCCATTGCCTTGCGGCTATATTCATTCATGAGCAAGACTTCAGGAGCAATCCCAGAGGAAAAATTTGTACCCACTGCCTCTTGTTTGGGAGAAGAAAGGCTAAGGAGCAAACATTGCACAAATCTGAAGTGAGGTCCCTAAAATGGTTGAATGAAGAGCTGAAATCTGGCTGTGTGATCCTGCTAAGATGGATGGATGTCACCTTGCACGCCTCCTTCCAGCAACTCCTGCAACCAAGCTGGTGCCAAATGTATTGCTCAGCATTCCTTTGGACCACATGTGTGGGGCCAAGAATGGAGTCTTGTTGTCTGGGCAGCCCAGGACCTCCATACACACAGCTCAGACTTGCGCCCCAGGGAGGTCACTTCAGTGCTGCTAATGCAGAGGGGTGGGGGACAATACAGGAGGCAAGAGTTAGAAGTTTCCCGTCTCTGCAGCCACAGCAGGTGCTGTGTTTCTCCAGTGGTTTGACTTCACCTCTGGAAGCACACTCCATTGTCTCCTGAGACAGACGGTTGCCAACAACAACAAAAAGACAAGAAAAGAGTGCATTGCAGAGGGGTGGACTAGATGACTTTTGAGGTCCCTTCCAACTCTACAATTCTATGATTCCTCACTGATTAACAGAGCATAAATTGCCATGCAGGCTTTTTCATAGCTTTCAATGCTTCTCAGTTTCAGAGCTTCCGAAAGCTCAGGTTCAGTTAAAGAGCACTCCCCTGGATGTTCTGAAAGAAAAAAAGTGGTTCAGACTGCAAGCAAGATTTAATTTTGGTGTCTGAATTTACGGCTGTTATTAGCACTCTCTGAAAATTGATGACAGAACAGTTACTAGAATTTTCACTTTTCTGATTTACTGCTTTCTATTCCCCATCCAGATGGCCAGGCAGGAGGGATGTTCATCTTCACGGTGATAATGTCTGTGATCAACTTTCTTAACGATTTCAAGGAATACTGACACATCCCTCCTCTCCTTGCCCTCCCCCTTCCCGGGTCTCCTACGTGCTAGATTTGACAAAATGTTTTGAAGAAACTCAGCGCCTCAAGTATTGGCGAAGGTCTTTGTTGATTTAAACAGCGTTTTGCATCAAGGCATAGGGGACCCGAGCTGGTGGCCAACATCTATTCCAGTCTGAAGAAGTGTGTTCATCCAAATTGGCTAGACAGCATTGCGGAGTTCAGCCTAATGACTTGGAGACTTGGCACCGATGGAGAAAAGAACGATTCAGCTTGATTGGCGATCCCTTAGCAACCAAAGCAAGTTGCTCTCTTGCTTTTGTGCTTTGGTATAAACCAGCAATAAGCAAGCATCAAAGCCGCTGAGGAAATATCTGAGGAGGTTTAGTACAGCCAGCAGGCCTGTAGAGGATGGCTGGATGGGGGCTGCCACACAGGATGGGGGAGAAGTTTGGTTCAATTGCCATTTGAAGGTGAGCCCACCTAATTCTCACTGCTCGAAACAACCAGCAAACAATCTGCGAAAAATTGCGCTTCTCCGAATTGTGCAATGCAGTTCTCCAGAAAAGTATTGTCTACCAAGATGGAATCACAGATTTGTGGCATTGGAAGGGACCACAAGGGTCATCTAGTCCAACCCCCCTGCAATGCAGGGATCTTTTGCCCTACATGGGGCTCGAACCTATGACCCTGAGATTAAGAGTCTCATGCTCTGCCTGCTGGGCTGTAAAAATGCATGTATTCGTGAAGATAACATACAAAATTGCATTACATTAGGGGAAATTGCTTACACAAAATATTCACATTAGTCACAATTGCATACAGAAATGTGAGCACTGGGGGAAATCCGCAATAAATTGCTGATGAGGAGTGCTTGTTTTTTTAATTGCAAGCTGATGTGGAAATGTGGAGACTGTGGAAATTTGGGACTGTAATAATGAGAGAGAAACTGAAATTGGCTGATTTCCCCGCTCCCTGCTGCTGTTGCTTCCAACCCTAGAATCTGCCTTCCTCACTCTACCCAGTGGTAGGACTGGCCCCGCATAATTGCTTAAAAATGGAATTATATAACCAAGTCCAGACGAAGGGCTGTCTAAAAAATGGGTCATAAATAGCATTTGCTATTTAAATTTTGGCAATATCTAGCCATTCTCCCAGCATTCTAATGTATAATTTGCCGTCAACAGCAAATAAATGTAAGACTTCCAAGGATCCCCTATAGTTACATTTTCTTTTCTTGCTGTTTTGGAGAAGACAAAGAACAAATTATTTATTCGAGTTACTTTTTAAAGAAGAATTATTCTCCCAAGGTGCCACACTCCTTGTAGTTAATGGCAATTGTTAATAAGGAATCTTAAAATAAGGTGTAGCTCCAGCACTTTCAACACGTCCCTTGATGTGTCATACTAAATAGTCACTGAATAATAGATTCATCAGTTAGCATCACGACACACCAACCAACCTGAATATGCAAAGACTTTTTCTTTTCAATGCCTTTTCTTAAATTTAAAACACACACAAACACACACACACACACACACACACACTCGGAAAAAGCCATAATTTAGGCATCTAGGATAAGATGTTGTCTCAAAGGCAGAATTTAGGCTGGCTGCTAGGAGCACATGCACACCTGCTATCCTGGGGCAATTCCCAGGGGGCCCTGTTTATGCCTGTCCTGGCCGCCATCTTATTCCCCACAATGTCCCTGACTTAACATCACCCTGGAGCATTGTGGGAAATGCCACGAGGCTGGAGGAGATGCTGAAGCTGTTTGCCTCCCCGCCCACCCCAGCTGTTGGAAGCCAGGCCCAGGTGCATGGAAGGAGTGTGGCTGTGGAAGAATAAAACAGTTGCAGGTTGGGGGGCTGTAGGTCTTGCCAGAGCTACTGCCCTGCCGCATCCTGGTACTGTAAAGCAAAAGCACTGCCACGACTGCTCTGGCAGAACACTGGAGATGGTTGGGGCAGTGAAGATATGTTTCTCCTGAAATCACCACTGCCCCACCCCACCCCAGTCGTGGTGAGCAGCAGCACTTCCACAGCCAGGAGGGTGGCACAGCCTCTGGGAGGGTTATTTCTGTTTAAGATGCACTATAGACCATTGCTTTGTACTAGCCCATTTTATAGATAAGTATGTTAACCAGGGACGTGGGTGGCGCTGTGGGTTAAACCACAGAGCCTAGGGCTTGCTGATCAGAAGGTCGGCGGTTCGAATCCCTGTGATGGGGTGAGCTCCCGTTGCTCGGTCCCAGCTCCTGCCCACCTAGCAGTTCGAAAGCACGTCAACGTGCAAGTAGATAAATAGGTACCTCTCCGGCAGGAAGGTAAATGGCGTTTCCATGCGCTGCTCTGGTTCGCCAGAAACGGCTTAGTCATGCTGGCCACATGACCCAGAAGCTGTATGCTGGCTTCCTCGGCCAATAAAGCGAGATGAGCACTGCAACCCCAGAGTTGGACACAAGTGGACCTAATGGTCAGGGGTCCCTTTACCTTTTTTATGTTAAGAAACCAGGGGTGGGTGGGTGCTATATTCAGCTTTCATTGATCCAAAAGCTGCATTCAATTCAACCTCTCAAGTGAGACTGTAAACATTAGCTGACATCCATTAGTGCCCTGGTCTAGTTAAATATGGGCCCAAGTTTCTAGCATCTGTAGAACTGGATATAGAAGGCAAAATATACAGGCACCATTCCTCTCACTTTTGGTGATAAATCTAGCCTGCTCCTCCCTTCAGTGTTTTGCTTCTTCTCCCTCCCGCCTGCCCCCCCCAAAAAAAATTCCATGGATTTCCACGGTTGGCATGCATTATTTCATCTTTCAGATGAGTTATACAGAAGAGCTATTTTCTCCCCTTCAACCAAGGCCATCAGGACTCACTTAGCCAGGCCATCACCAAAGATTAAGGGTATAAGAAACTTCCATTACTTTCTGTTAAACCTGTTCTTCATTTCTGGTTTTCAAATGCCATATCACCTCTTGTTCCCTTAAATTATTTCTGTTGGAATATCCTAATTCTGTGTCTCAGCTTCATCCGCACTTTTCCTCCCATATCTGCTTAGTTCCTGTGCTAAAGAAACCTCAGCTTTATTGGGATGGCTTGAGGGCAGGGTCTCTGTGTCTTGGAGCTCTTTGATTGGGCATATACAGGCATTCTCAGAGGCCCGTTCCAGTGACTGAGATGTTGGCAGCTCTTTAAAGTAAGTTTTGCAAAGTTTTCGGTATCTTCACGTTTTAGCTTGTACCAGGATGCTCCACAAAACACTGCACAATTGCGGAATTTTATCTCTGCTTACTCTGCTCCATGTCTGCTGGCCTCTGAGAGAGCGCAGCATTCTGGGTAACAAGTTCAACGCCCGGAAATTGACTCAATGTAGAGCGTTCCCGTCCTTTCCTCCGATCCTAGTTTACAAACCCAGGGTGGCTCTTTGGAGAAGCTCCATCAGCATTCCCAAACTCTTCATTCATTATTAACAGAGTACATTCTTCTTTTAAATGTTTGATAAATCCAGATGTTCCAACCATGTGCAGCCAACGTACTGGTACTTCAAATTAGAGTTGCATGGATTCTGGGAGCAGGATGTCAAAACCTATTCATGGTATGTGGTTTCCCTTATGAAACATAGATACCATATGGTCTTGTGTATCCCTCTCGTGAACGTCTCTTCTTCCAGGCAGCTAAAGAGCTAGCCCTCTACTATTTCTGCGGCTACATTCACGCACAAAAGATTTTCCACAAAGAACAGACAAGGTTAGGCTGTAAGAGCTTACCTCTGAAGTCCTGGAAAAGATCCTGTGGAAACTCATCCAGACCCAAGAAGTTGGTACAATCTATGATCTCATCCAGATCTTCATGTGAGTTAATCACTGTATTGGGGAAGGAGCCCGTTCCCAGGTTATTCATTCCTCATGATGTAGTTTCCCTTCGAGGAAGTACAAAAAGAAAGGAAAGAAACTCAAGTCAGTTATTTCCTTGGTGCCATCTTAGCGCAATAAGTGAGAGCAATACAAACAAAACTGAATACACATTTGCTACCCAACTCCACCTTGAAACCACCGCTGGGATAATAGGTTGATATTATTTGGGGGAGATTAAGGTGCTATGGCAATTCATCACTTTGTTTTTTAATTAGTTCTGCAGAACAGCTATGACACAACGTAGAATGTTTATCCGCATCTAATTGGTGGGCAGCAGTTTGCCTAAGTGTGCTTTAATCTTGCTAATAGTGGAAACAAATGATATCATTTATTAGAACTGAATTTCTGATTTGGAGGAGAAAAGAAGTCAATTTCATGCAAATTGATTTTCTCTCTCTCTCTCTTTCACAGTAAGCGACAAATTCAGTTTTGCACACAACATTTTACACCACTTAGCCATGAACATGGATGGCCATCAGGCCAGAGCGGATGGCTGAGTCACACAAATATTCTCTGACATTTGCATTTGTTAATCCTTGATGTGAAAGCCCTGATTAATCCATCTGAAAAGGAGGCAGGGGGGCATAGTGACACATTATTTATTAACGTATACATTTATGAGTTGCCCTTATACTAAAGGCAACTTTACAATAAAAATACACTTTGAAAGCAGGAAATGTTATGATAGACTTTATGGAACTGGCCGAGCTGACAGCAAGATTGCGCGACCAGAGGGAGGAAGCGGTGCAGGAAGATTGGAAGAAATTTAAAGTTTATCTGAAAAAAATATTGTAATGTTCAAAATTTTTGAAATTCTAGGGAAGTAACAAGAGGTTTCTGGTATAAAATAGGGTAATTGGGATTTTAATAAATGATTAAAAGAAATTATATTGGATAATAAAATAACAGGTATTTAAATATGTTAATGAATTTATGATAAATTATGAAACTGCATAAAGAAGAATTGTAATGAAACCCAGGAAGGGGAGGTCGGGGAAGTCACCCTAAGATGTTAAAGGGTAAATGTGAAGTTGATATAAGAATTTTTTCTGTTTTGTTTGTTGTTTTGTATTTGTGTTTTATGTTTTATATCTTGTAAAATGAATAAAAAATATCTTTTTAAAAAAATGAAAGCAGGAAATGTTAGGAAATAGTGCAGGGTAGATTTCAAGAACAGACAAGTTTCTCAGCAACAAACACAAAATTGACATGTTGAAGATATGATTCTAAGATATTGCTTTTGTTGTTGTTGTTGTTGTTGTTGTTGTTGTTATATGCCACCCATCTGGCTGGGTTGCCCCACCCACTCTGGGTGGCTCCCAACAAAATATTAAAAACACAGCAAAACACCAGCCATTAAAAACTTTCCTGAACAGGCTTACCTTCAGATGTCTTCCAAAAGTCAAATAGTTGTTTATCTGTTTGACACAGGGGCATGGGGTGGGGGACGTGGCCCCAGGCATACATTTTTGAGGGGGTGCAATCAAGCGTCCCCACAACAGGCACAACACTGGCCCCACCCTGGGTGCCCACAACCCACACTACGCCGCTGGTTTGACATCTCCTGTGAGGGTATTCCACAGAGTGGGTGCCACTACCAAGAAGGCCCTCTGCCTGGTTCCATGTAGCTTCATATCTTGTAGTGAGGGAACCACCAGAAGGCCCTCAGGGCTGGACTTCAGTGTCCAGGCTGAACGATGGAAGCGGAGATGCTCCTTCAGGTATACAGGGCCAAGGCAAAAAAGCAGAGCAGAAAGCAGGGTATTATACCATGTTAATCAGTATATCAACATTATCATTAGAACATAATAAGTGCTCTGTTGAATCAGGCTAGGGGCCCATCTAGTCTAGCATCCTGTTCTCACAGTGGCCAACAAGATTCCTGTGGGAAACTTGCAAGCAGAACCTGAGTGCAACAACACTCTCCTCACCAGAAGCTAGTATTCAGTGCAGAGAGAATTTAGTCATCACGGATAGCAGCCATTGTTAGCTTTATCCATCAGGGATTTGTGGATCACTCCATCTTTCTGGAGCAAATGCCATAGTTTAAATGTGTTGTCAGGGATGGACTCAAGAGGGCGAGTTGGAGGAGGAGGTGGAGTGGTGGAGGACCCCCCCCCCCTTCTCCTGACGCTGCAGGAGAAGAGGGAGGCAGCACTGAATTATTTGAGGAGTTTGAGGAAAGTAACAGATAAACATCAAGAAGGCTGATCGCCGAAGAATTGATGCTTTTGAATTATGGTGCTGGAGGAGACTCTTGAGAGTCCCATGGACTGCAAGAAGATCAAACCTATCCATTCTCAAGGAAATCGGCCCTGAGTGCTCACTAGAAGGACAGATCCTGAAGTTGAGGCTCCAGTACTTTGGCCACCTCATGAGAAGAGAAGACTCCCTGGAAAAGACCCTGATGTTGGGAAAGATGGAGGGCACAAGGAGAAGGGGACGACAGAGGATGAAATGGTTGGACAGTGTTCTCGAAGCTACTAACATGAGTTTGGCCAAACTGCGGGAGGCAGTGAAGGATAGGCGTGCCTGGTGTGCTCTGGTCCATGGGGTCACGAAGAGTCGGACACGACTGAACGACTGAACAACAAAAACAGCTCAGAGACAGATGAACAAAGGAGTTGGGCAGTGTTACAAGAAGGGGGGGGACTGCAGCAGGGCAGCCCGATGCCACGCTGTCACTGGAGAGTATTTCTGATCCCCCTTCTCCCAAAACGTGATATTAGTTAAGAGTGCAGGAACAACGGAATCAGAGACATTTGACCATGAGCGGCCACTGTAAGGGAAGGTGCTGTTGCTAGGAAAGAGGGGGGGAGGAGCCCAGTTTGGAGCAACACCATGTTTGAGGCTTGTTGCTTTCTTCTGTCTCTCGCTATTAGGATTAAATAAAATTCATTTTAAAAAAGGACTCTACCTTGTTTTCTCTGCTCTTTTTTCTCTTTTTTCAAATATTTTTTTATTGGATTTTACACATATTTTCCAGCATAACATCCTCCTAAACATCATTTCAAAATTTTTGGCTATCACAGCCTAAAGACTTACTTCAACCTCGACTGATGGTTTTCTAAAGTCTTTCCAATTGTGCATTTTGTTACTGTAATTATAGCTATAAACTCAAATTTCCAATAATCTATTCCTAATTCTATTCACAATAATTTATAAATTACTCCTTACAAAACTTCTTTTAACCCTACAAGCGATGTCAGTTGGTCAATTGATTACAATTGCTTCCCAAATATATTGAAAACTTCTTCCATTACTTTAGGAAAGTCTGGTCCTGCTGGTTCCGAATTTTCCCTGTTAGTCTCGCCATCTCAGCATAGTTCATCCGTTTCTCTTGCCACTCTTCTTTAGTTGGTATTTCTTCTGTTTTCTCTGCTCTTGCTGTAACCGGGGGAGGAATAACCTTCCCAGAGTCTTGAAGGAGCCTTGACATCTGTGCTGCATGAAATAGCACTTCATTTTCTCTTTCCTGAATATTATGATATTCAGCTTTGTTGAATGGCCTTCTAGTAATATGACAAAGAGAGACACTTCTTTTTGTCCACTTTCGACACACCATGCTACACACATACAGAGAGAGAGAGAGAGAGAGAGAGAGAGAGAGAGAGAGAGAGATCGAGATCATGACTTACCTTTTTTCTATGCCTAGGACAAAATGTCATTTTATTTTTCAGCAACAAGATTTATGTTTTTGGCATGCATACTTAGTACATAGGTCTTTTAATATATTTATTATGTTTATATTCTGCCTTTCCCCCAATTATCTCAAAGTGGCATACATTCATTTATTTTATTTTCATTTATTTTCATTTATTGAATTTATATACCGCCCTATACCCAGAGGTCTCAGGGCAGTTCACAGAACAAAATAGGAATATAAAACCAAAATATATATAATCAAAATAAAAACAACAACCCAATAACACCCCACCCCACCCCCATAAAGAACCACATTTTAAAAGGGCATACGTGGTTCTTTTCATCCTCACCACAACCTGGTGAGGTAGCTTAGGTTGAGACATAGTGACCTGCCCAAGGTCATCCTAATGAGATGCATGGCTCTATGGGGATTCAAACCTCATCTAGTCTTGATCTGGTGCTCTAACCACTGCACAACACTGACTTTTGCGTAATTGTTTCTAGTGCAGTCACTCATTGTGTGGAACCACTGGGTTGGCCAGAAATATAGTTGTCTTCCAGGCTTCAGGGAATTTGATCCCCCTCCCTCACGGCAGGCTGCCAGTAATGGAAAAACAAGAAGCTCTTACCAATATATTTTACTCAATATTCACAGAGAGGGGTGTAGGATATCGCCTCTCCATCTCTCCTATTCTACGTCATCCCTGCATCAGCTGATCTGTGCTTTCTGCCTCTGAGCTTTCTCTTCTGCTCTCAATGTCCACGGGGTCCTGGGAGGCGGGGGGTCTGGAATGCTTTCTAAAGACACTGTCAGCTGTCTCTCCCCCGGTGCATCTTTTTCCTGCTGTTCCTCTCCCAACATTTCCCAGCTTCTCCCCTCTGCAGCCTCTGAACTATGACCTTCTGCAAACCACTGTTCTAAATCTATACTGTCCTCCTCTTCTTGGGAAGGTCCAGGAGAAGGGGGATGCAGTCTCCACCATTCCTCCTCTGATGTCCAGTCCCTGACAGTGTCCATAGGAAATAATCCTTCTAAGACATGAAACTTGGGGTCATGCCCCTCATTTACCCTAGATGGCATTTCTACTCATCTTGAATAACTAAGGCTATAATATTAAAACCCTTGCCAGAGGGTAAAACTTCATTAAACACAGCTGGCTTACTACTAAAAGCATGCATAGGACTGCTCTGTAAACATTTTGTATTTGTGTAGCAGTACACAAATTATCCGACTGCCCCCAATGTACATAATAGTACTTGTGTAATATTTTTCTCTCTAAAGACTCTCTGTGTAGGAGGAAAATGTAGTAGAAAATTGTCTTGGTAAGAATAGAGATGTTTTAACAAAATCTATAAATACAAATATTCTCACTCTATAACAAATGTCATAAAACACAGCTGATACAAAGGGACGGCGTTCCTTATAGAATAGCATTCAGGAGAAAATCAAGTTTGCAGGTTTCTGCTGCATTAACTTTGAATTATAATTGATCTGTGGGAAGCAGGAAGAGAAAGTGTGCCTTGGTGCACAGGGCTTTGTATATGGCGTGAATAACGACATCCATCAGGGTATAATAAAATGTTGATTACTCCTAAAATATAAATAAATCTTGGGGTTTACCACCCAAAAGTGGTACATTCTTCTAATTACACCATTGATGAGATTGACTTCGAATTGGCTGCAGGGCAAATACAATAAACCACTAAGCTCCGTACGCAGTGCTGAGCACACCAATAAAAAAGGACGAACTAAACAAAACAAGGTAATTGGGAGAGAAGCCCCTGGAGTAAAGAGAAACACACAAAAAATGCACAGATACACACAACAACTCTCATCTAGGAAACAAATGACGTGAGTTGGGTTTGGGCATTCTAAGAACTCATGAAGACAGTGTAAGGGGCGGGTGGTCCTCACCCTCAACACCCCCAGCTTGGTCAAAGTGGCTTCACACAAGCTAAGCTTTTGCTTTGGTTCTGCACGCAGTTTTACGCTTACACTTGCGGTTAACAAAAAATAAGTGGAATGTGCAAGTTCATGCTTGGATTGGAGTGCTAATGAGCCAAAATTTGAGCTAAATTAAGAAAGACCGGGGAAAATTTGGAAGGAGAAAGGGAAGGGGTGAAGTGGTCTATGATGGGGGAAAGGTCAAGAACATGATAGGATAAAATTCAAGCTGGGTGGTTAGCATGTATTAGAAAGTGCGGCAAATATTATGAGTTGTATCCAAAGCAGCAGTGTTTCCATTACCTCTCCTCTCCCTGTGCATGCACACACCCAAAATCTTCTCCAGAGGGTCCCCCAACCCCCCTGAAGCTGATCTTGAGAGCACATAGGGAACTTCAGTGGAGAGAAGGGGATGGTTCCGTTCTGCTGGCACAGATATCTTTCGATATTGCCCAATGACTTGGTTCCATTTGGGAGGGGAAATTCCAGTTTCACATTTTAAGTGGGTATCATGTCAGCTGCTAAGCAGGTAGCAGGTAAAGAAATAAAGCAAAGGTACCATGAGGTTTTCAGCTAATTTTTGCAAGTACAGAGGATGGAAGAATACCAGGTGGAACAGAAATCCAGACCACAAAAAGGAAAGATTCAACTCCCATAGCCTCCAACATCCCACTGAACCAAATTGTGAGACTTGCTTGTTGGTCCCAAGATGTTGCAGAAGCCAGCTGACTCACGCAAGTGCACAAGAACAAGAACAAAAAAAAGTATTTTGGTCCAGCACTCTGGTGCGAGCCAACTGATTCGTGGCAGAGCATGAGACCAAAAAACCAAACGTATTTTGGTCTGGTGCAATCCAGCAGACTCGCACCAGAACATGGGACCAAGAAACAGGATATTCCATCAGAAGCCCCGCTCAGTTTGGGATGGTTGAGAATGCCATTTTGTTGTGTACAAAGTGTTGCACGTGCTCACTAGCTTATCGCACAACCATTTTGAAACAAAAAGTCACCTGGTTTCAACCACACAAGAAGATACCCTAGTGCAGCAGTGGTAATACGCTTCTGGATGTCCGATCTATGTGATATCATGGTAGTATTTAGGAAGCTTATTATGTACTGGCCTTGAAATATGAATATGTGGGGGTGCACCTGGAAACATCTAGCAAAGCTCTTTCCCCTTATTTATTCAGATTTATATTCCAGTTTATCGTGAAACTCTCTAAGCAGGATGCACAATAAAATTATCACGGAAACATAGCTAAAATCCACCACCCAAAAAAACCCCAAACCAGAAAACAAAAGATAGTCATCAATTAAAAAAAACAGATCAAGTTTCTTAGATGTTTAAAACCTAGATAACTAAATTATATGTCTAGGTAGGTTAGCTAAAAGAAAAGCTTTTTCATCAGCTTTCTAAAATGAGAGGAATCATTAGTGATGGGATGATGGATTCGCTAGAAATACTGATTTTTTTTTTTACCCCAAACTATGGTCAATCCATTCCAGAAATACCTATTTGAACCTTGAAATCTATCCCACTAGACACCTTCTCATCTGTGCTTGCCCTGATTTTTTTATTACTTCCCCTTTCGGTGAAGGTCCTTGAATGGAATATAACATATGAGAGGCTCCAAAGTTATTTTTATGTATTTCTTAGCTCTGCTGTCACTGCTGTAAATGTACAGTTACAGAGAATGTCAGATTTCATCTCTTGGCTTAATGTAACAGCAATATGATGGGTGTCAAAAGACTGATGGAAACAAATGCAAACCGCTCTTCCTATAATGGATTTTTAATTGTTAAAAGTGAGCGAGAAATCACCTCCCTTAGCGTTGGCAAAAAAAGAAGAAGGGGGGGGGGAGAAAAAGAAAAGAAATCCTGAGGAAAAACTCTGCATAAATATATAAACTATGTTGAATCTGAAGATCATTGCAGAAAGGACAAGGCCAAATAATTAAGGACATATTCAGTTATTGTCTGTCCTTTTGCCAGATTCCCTTAGGGCTTTTTCCAAAAAGAGCCACATCATTGGCTTTATGGTCTGTTGCCGTGACCCGTCCTCATGAGTCAAGGTGTGATGTCAGCATGTGGTTCTCTTGAAGTTCACTGTATCAAATAGAGCAGGGAGAATCTCCTCCCAAATTTGCAGTTATTTTGTGGATGCATCCCTTAAGCAACACATCGGCGTCGGTTCTTTTTAAACTAGGGATGTGTGAAATTGGCTAAAAGGAATCTGATAATTCAAACGGATACCTTTCGTGACAGGCTGTGGAAAACAGCAAGTGCCAACAATAATGTTGAGCCCATTGGATTCCAGCGAGTCTCATCAGCACTGGGACAGGCCTGCTTATGCTGGCACATGTTCTCATCGTTGCAGGAGACACCGTATGTCATTTCAGAGGGCCTTCTCGGTGGTGGCGCCCGCCCTGTGGAACGCCCTCCCATCAGATGTCAAGGAAATAAAGGGGTGATATGATAGCCATAGTTAAGGGGTGATATGATAGCCATGTTCAAATATATAAAAGGATGTCATATAGAGGAGGGTGAAAGGTTGTTTTCTGCTGCTCCAGAGAAGCGGACACGGGGCAATGGATTCAAACTACAAGAAAGAAGATTCCACCTAAACATTAGGAAGAACTTCCTGACAGTAAGAGCTGTTCAGCAGTGGAATTTGCTACCAAGGAGTGTGGTGGAGTCTCCTTCTTTGGAGGTCTTTAAGCAGAGGCTTGACAGCCATCTGTCAGGAATGCTTTGATGGTGTTTCCTGCTTGGCAGGGGGTTAGACTGGATGGCCCTTGTGGTCTCTTCCAACTCTATGGTTCTATGATTTTATGATTCTATGAATTACCTGACTTTTAGAAGCCATCTGAAGGCAGCCCTGTTTAGGGGAGTTTTTAATATTTGATGTTTTATTCTGTTTTAATATTCTGTTGGGAGCTGTCCAGAGTGGCTGGGGAAACCCAGCCAGATGGACGGGGTATTAATAATAATAATAATAATAATAATAATAATAATAATAATAACGATAGCACATGCTGCTCAAAGATGCATCACATCATTGACGTTGTATTCTGTTCTGTACCACAACATGCATTCACAGCTCCTAGTTCTCAAACAGGGAAGCTTGCTGCAGCAGTGCAAGCAATGGTTTTGAGAAAACTTTATGAGGATTCAGTCTAACAGTTTATCACTGGATGCATACCTGCCCTTGCGTGATGGAGTGATACTGCAGCAAGAGCACAAGACAAGGCTGGTGAAGGCTGCCCGTTTTTCTGCTCCTGCAATGCAGCTGTGCTGGCTTGGGTCCAAATGACAGCAACCGTCATGATTTGTCAGAGATACTTAACCAGTGCAATGGCTAAGACAGTGCCAAGATTTTTGCTCGCCAGAAACACTCGAGTTGTAGAAAGGGTTATGTTCTTCCTTCTTCATTTTTATCCTTCGACTGGCTAACTTTGTGCCTTTTTTCCTTGTTTCATCGCCTTATTGATGTTGCATTCTCTCCTCTCTCTCTTTTTTGCTATTTAACAAATGCAAGTTAAATATTTATGTGCCTGATGGCTAAAGTGGATGTAGAGCATTTCTGAAAGAGGACCTGTTAATGCCAACTCACGCGCATGACGCATTTATGGGAAAACTGTAATAGTCTGCTACTGAAGCATGAATATTTATTAAGAAATTGTGAGCCAATAGTTTCAGCTCAATTTCATTTTGAGTTTCTAAAAGCCTTCAAGTTTTCTGCTGTACTGCTTACGTTCCAGAATCGCTCTGCTGCTCACATTTTGGATTTGAGACTGAAGGAGAGGGAATACTGAAAGCATCTTTGTCAAAAGCCAACGAGAGCCGTTTGGCGCCGTGTGAATTTTTCGGTATTGGATGCAATGAATACATCTCACCAGTTTCACAATTTGCAGAGTCTTTGTATATATGCGTGGCAACATACCACTTCTGTCGCAATAGAAGCTCCCCATCCTTCTCGCACCATGGCACAAAGGCATGTGGATTTTTTTTGCCCTTCCTTCTTAATTTGCCCTCACTCGGGATGCTTCAAGCACTTGGGACGCCTAAAATGTAGTTATTTCTAATGGGGCTATTGTGGTAAAGGGATTTTTAGGGGGTGCACCAATAGAGCTCCGTGCCAAGGGTGTAAGGGACCCTAGGTAGGTCTCTGAATGAACACCACCCCACCATGGCATCAAGCAGAGTGTTGGACAGAATGGCCGGTGAGGCCCCGTACCAAACTTTGTGACTCAACGATTCGGTGTATTAAAATCCAAGCAAACAGAAAGGGAAGCCTGCAACAAAAACCCAGGGTGAAATAGAGAAAAATTGCAGGAAACCTCACACAAGCACACACACCAGCCAACCACTGTTTCTCTACAAAGGCGAAGAAGAAGAAGAAGAAGAAGAAGAAGAAGAAGAAGAAGAAGAGGAGGAGGAGGAGGAGGAGGAGGAGGAGGAGGAGGAGGAGGAGGAGGAAGAAGAAGAAGAAGAAGAAGAAGAAGAAGAAGAAGAAGAAGAAGAAGAAGAAGAAGAAGAGTTTGGATTTGATATCCCGCTTTATCACTACCGAAGGAGTCTCAAAGCGGCTAACATTCTCCTTTCCCTTCCTCCCCAACAACAAACACTCTGTGAGGTGAGTGGGGCTGAGAGACTTCAAAGGTGTGTGAATAGCCCAAGGTCACCCAGCAGCTGCATGTGGAGGAGCAGAGACGCGAACCCGGTTCACCAGATTGCGAGTCTACCACTTTTAACCACTACACCACACTGGCTCTCAGAGCGAGGGGAAACAAGCATCATTTGCTTTAACACAATATCTGGTGTTTCTTGCTTTTGCCTTGTGGAGGTGACATGTCTTGCTTTTGCTCCAGGGTTCTGTTTATGTGCATGGCTTTAACACATAGTAATCAGGTGGAATGTTCTCTTCATTGAGCATGCAGTCATCCAGAACTCCATGCAATTTCCCTTCTCCTTTTCTAGACCATATCCTACTGCTTTGAGGCTATATATTACTGCTTATGTCCTCGGAAGTAAGCCTTTGTGTGTGGCTGCTATAGAAATGTGTCATTATTCTTCACCTTGCTAATTGTGCCCAATCTACTCAAAGTTGATGGGTTGTTGTTGTTGTTTTAAAGCCCCTAGCCACACAAAGGGGCTATTTCCATTCTGGTCATGACTGAGGAGGGAATACCATGTATGGTAAAAATTGCATACCCATCTGAAATTTAACGAATGAAAAACCAAGGACGTGGTTACAGGCTCAAGAAAAACTGGATCTGATGAGAACTTGAGAGGTCATTCAGACCAACCCCCAAACTTCTAAAAATATTTTGTATGTTAAACTAAAATGACAGCACAAAGCACATCCTTTTCCAGCCCAAATAAACTACATTCAGCAATTTGACATGATGCAAAACAGACCACAGTGACAATTAAAAACCCAGTATTTAGCTAAAAACAGGTTGAAGTTTAAAAAGCTATTTGAAACCTGTTTGAAAGCAGTGTAGGGATGACCCCTCTGTACATACCTGGGGCCAGGGTAGTTCCATTTTTGTTTAAGAAGGATTTCCCTGAGTTGTAACCCAATAGGGTGTATTGAATTTTTCAACTTCCAAATGGTTTGGGAATTCAAAAGATATTTTGGTTAAATTAATATAATTTAGTTTTGCTTGGTAAGTGAAATGTGTGTAAGATTGCATAGAAATCATTTAAAATGCTGTCCAAGTACTTGCCATCATATTATATATTAATGTTATTTATTTTTGTTATTATTTAACATTACCTAGCAGACAGTAAAATTGAAATTTGTTGGTTTCCCAATCACAAAAATACTAGCAGATTACTGACACACAATAACATATTATTAAGACCCCCCCTCACTGAAGAAATTTGCAAAAATTACGTTTCACCCCCTAAAATGACACATTTAGTGACCCAGCCACTTACAGAACAATTGCATAAGCGAATATATTGCTTTTAGGATGTGTAAAGATGCTATTATTGTTTTGAAAGTTTGCTAGAGCCTCTTCCACATTCCAACTCATGGAGGACTCTAAACCAGCTAAAAATGATTTGTTGGTGGGGCTGGTTACCCACGCTACTTCTCCTTGCATGTTTGTTAGGAGACAGAGCACACAAACAGGGCTATTGATAAATTGCTTTGGGTCACAATTAAATTGTCTTGAAGGCCTAAACAGGAATTCACTAAGGCCAGTTGCCCCAGATCCAGAGGTTTCATGTGGGGGCTAGCTGCAATGCCCCACCGATGCCCATACACAATTCCTGAAACGAGGCAATCGTTCCGAAGCATTGCAATGGAAACGTTTTGTCCCTTGGCTGCATCAAAGAAGGAAATAAAGTCAGAAGCAATAAACAGCTCTCAGTGCTGAGAAAATTGAATGATTCAAGAGCCGATGCTGATGGGAACTCTCAATTCCTGAAAAGCTGCAGGGATTGTTAGTGTTCAATTAGCGCTAGGTGTTCCTTTGGCTCAAGCCAAGCCCACTCAGAACGGTGGAGCCAGATTGCGGCTGCCCAACTGTCTGGAGGTCGATCTTTACATTCGCGGATGAGCTAATGCGTTTGTGGAGAGGCTCGTAAAGGGAGGAGTTCACCTTGCATTCGCCTTGGCTCATAACAATAAATCTCCCCATGTTTCCAGAAATAGATGGCCTTTTTCTTGTCATTGATCTGCATGCCATAATTTAAGCATTTGCATGCCCTAATGTGGAGCCTTCCCATTGCCTGAAAGATTTCTCTCCAGGGAATGATCACTACAAGGACAACCTTTTGAAATGTAAGAGCACCGTCATTGGGAACGGAGGGCCCTGAAATCCGTGCGGGGTTCGGATACAGCCAAATGCTGAAGCGCTATTATGTCCCTTGATAAATGGCTCCTGGAGGCATTGTGGATGCAAGCAGGAGCACTGTAGCAATTAAATTCCAGACAAGACATCTAAAGCGAAACCCCCGCAAGCGCACCATTTGCAAAGGACCTATTAATACACGCTTTATCAAAAGGCTTGTAAATCCACGAAAATGCAAAGGGAAGGCTATCCTGGAGAGGCGAGGGAAGTTCTAAGGAGGAAGGAAAAAGAAAAGAATTCGGAGAGCTTTGTGTGGTCTAAATGTGGAAGGAAAAACACTTCGAGTTGTTAAGCTCTGTGTAGTAAAAATGAGAGGGAAAGGGGGTCCTTAACCTCTAGGAGCACCGTGCTGGAGAAACTGGAATCAGAAAAACAATGAAAAATCATGGAACATCTTTGCTAATTGGGGCCTGGGTGGTGGGGTGTCCATGCTCACCTGAACTCCCAACTGCTGAGTCGCTGCTGCTTGCCAGGAGAGAGAGAGAGATTGGGCATGTTGAGATGATGGGGAGGTCGACAGGAGCACAACATTGGCTCAGCTTTGCACACCGTTGACCTCCATACCACTTCACCCCCTCCCACTCTTCCTCCTGGTAGGCAGCAGCCCATATCCTCTGGGGTGTGGCCAGTTTCCCACCACCAGGAACCAGAATCCAAATCCTTTCCCTCTGTTCTTTCCCTGCGGGACTCTTGGTCAGGAGGTTTCCACCGCTCCTCCTCATCCATCCAGCCAGGAGAACACAATACGGACAACAATAAATTAATGGTGATACAGGAAGCTGACTTTCCATGTTAAACAACTGCATGGATGAGCCCTGAATCTCTTGCTGTACATGTTTTATGTATATAATACTCACTTCATCAATAAACGAAAGCAACTCATAGGTACATTGTCAGCATATGTTTACCGGCAATTCCTCATTTTCGGCGCCTTTGATTAGGACAATTACATGATCAATTAGACAGCATGAAATCCTCCAATTAACCTTTGCCATGCAGTAAACACATTTTTGCTTTAAGTGTTTCCCGTAAAAGGAAAGTTAAGATTGGCCTGCGGTCATAACCAATGAAAAGAAAATATTGCATAAATCTAAACAGAGGCATAATAAAAACCCCAAAGAAGGCTTTTTAGCAGATAAAATGAAAAGTTCATCTGTTACGTAAGACAGCTATTACAGGCTTCTGTGAACTGTGATAATCTCTACTCTCTGGTGGGGTGTAAGCACTACCCATAGCCCACTACAATTAAACCCACGGCTACATGGGGAGTGCTAAAGGAACGGAGACAGTCCACTTTCTAATAACATGTCGTACAACTGCTGCAGAAGCAGTCCTGGGATTTCCAAAGGGCTTATTTGCAATATCATTTCACCTCTTCAGGAAGAAAGTGTGTCCGGAATTCCTTGCCCCTTACTATCATCTCCCCCTTTGCCGGAGCAGTCACTGCTAATCCACAGAGGCAGAAAGCTGTCAATGCAGTCCGAGGCTGGTCTACTCAGAAGTAGGAGTGAGTGAATCTCATTGATTTGGGTTTCTCAATATTCCAGTCTTAAGTTCGATTCGTCACATTTCTGCATCAGTCTTTAAAAAAAAAAAAAAAAAAAAAACATTGATGGGAAGTAATTGATTTAACAGTGTGTACTTTGGCCACCTCATGAGAAGAGAAGACTCCCTAGAAAAGACCCTGGTGTTGGGAAAGATGGAGGGCACAAGGAGAAGGGGACGACAGAGGATGAGATGGTTGGACAGTGTTCTCGAAGCGACTAGCATGAGTTTGGCCAAACTGCAGGAGGCAGTGAAAGATAGGCGTGCCTGGCGTGCTCTGGTCCATGGGGTCACGAAGAGTCGGACACAATTGAACAACAACAACTTTTCCTGTTGATTCATCATCTCTCACCTTGCTGAAAATTCCCAGAGTGCCACTCTTAACATCAGAGTATTCTGAGTAAGGCAGTTGCCATGAGAGCTCATACAACCTATTCATCAGGGGATGCCTCCCCTGTGTTTCTCCTTTATCCTACTTCCTACCCCCTTTCCCTTATGTTCCACAAACTTCCTGTTATGGGCTCACTACTGGGGACTTTCTGGTGGTGGCTGGCTCAGGGCAGACTAAGTGAACATGGTGGAGCAGGGCCACATCTGCCCTAATGGGCCAAATTCCCCTCCAAGTATCGGGTCTTTTTCCTGTTCTTCCATCCAAGGTGTTTCATAGAATCAAAGGCTCCATCCTCATACCGCTCAGCTGCCCTGATTTTGCCGTGGCAGTCCCAAAATTGGTAAGCCATCACAGCTTTTGACTTGAAGTCTGGGTGTCCTGATTTGAAGGTTTGCCCCCCCTCAGTGCCACCCCAGCAGTGAGATAGAGAGAGATGGTGGTGGCATGTCGTGGAAGCCATGCAAAGCCCTAGGCTCACACAGTGGACTCGACACTTCAAGGTAGGAGCTTCAGATCTGATCCACATGGATCCTACCTCTCTGTTCCTCTCAACATGGCAGGCAGCTCCGAGTTTGGTGGCGCAGCCTGATGATGTCATTCACCAAGGCACCACTGGGAGCCAGAGGCAGGGGAAGCATGAGTTTTAAAGGGTCGCAGTGCAGATTGGAACCAGCAGTGGTAGTGGGTGAGTCTTGAGCGGCTAGCAGGATGAGGAACAGGATGAGTGTGAAGGGAAAGAGGGCTGGTGCCCAGTGCTAGGGTCCTGCCTGGTAACATGTGAGGCAATGAAGAGGTGTCAGTAGTGCTTCTGAGCATGTACAAAGTGCCTCCCCCACCCTGGCTCTTGTCCCAGTCAGAAACACCTTCTATTCCTCAGATGAAAACGTCCTGATTTTCATCTGAGGAATGTGGGAGAGTATGCATCCTTTTATACAAGCTTTTGTGAAGCAGCGTTCATGAAATCTTATGGCTCCCTCCCACTTTTCCACCTTCTCATTATTCCCTGATATCACAAGGTTGCTGTTTCCCTTGCAGCTGACACAGAGGGCAATGAAACATGTCCTTGAGATCTGTTTTGAGTCGTTCTAAACACACACACACACACACACACAACAAAGCCCCCAGGGAGGGGTCAGCAGCTTCCTGACATTTGCAATTGTGCTCTGTAATCTAAAATATGTTATGTTCTGGCTGTGAAGTGCTGTTCACATTTTTAAAAGAAGAATACTGGGAATTTTATTTTACTTTTTTCCAATTGATATTTGCCTCTCTTTTTTTCAAAAGGCAGAAGAATCTCTAAGAAAGTAGGCTGCCTTAGGCACACACTGAGATTGAACACCATACAGTGGTACCTCAGGTTACATACGCTTCAGGTCACAGACTCTGCTAACCCAGAAATAACGCTTCAGGTTAAGAACTTTGCTTCAGGATAAGAACAGAAATCGTGCTCTGGCGGCACGGCGGCAGCGGGAGGCCCCATTAGCTAAAGTGGTGCTTCAGGTTAAGAACAGTTTCAGGTTAAGAATGGACCTCCAGAACGAATTAAGTTCTTAACCCGAGGTACCACTGTATTGGCACTGAATTCTCTTCCCCATCCCCACCCAGACACATTGCCCAGCTGAGTCTCCTTGCAACTTGAAGTAAGTTTGACAAGGGCAAGAGCAAGACCTAGGCTGCATCCATACCATACATTCAAAGCAGTAATATACCAATTAAAGCAGTCATTCAATTCAAAGTGTTGGTGTTGACCTTTAAAGCCCTAAACGGCCTTGGTCCTGTATACCTGAAGGAGCGTCTCCACCCCCATCATTCAGCCCGGACACTGAGATCCAGCACCGAGGGCCTTCTGGCGGTTCCCTCACCGCGAGAAGCAAAGCTACAGGGAACCAGACAGAGGGCCTTCTCGGTAGTGGTGCCCGCCCTGTGGAACGCCCTCCCATCAGGGGTCAGAGAGATAAACAACTACCTGTCATTTAGGAAATACCTGAAGGCAGCCCTGTTTAGGGAAGTTTTTAATTTGTGACTTTGTATTGTATTTTGGTATTTGTTGGAGGCCGCCCAGAGTGGCTGGGGAGACCCGGCCAGATGGGCGGGGTATAAATAAATTATTATTATTATTATTATTATTATTATTATTATTATTATTATTATTATTATTATTATCATGGCTTCCTCCATGAGAGGAATCCTGGGAACTGTCATTGGTTAATGGTGCTGAGAGTTGTTCCCCTCATGGAGCTACAATTTTCAGAGTGGTTTAACAAGTGATACCTCTACCCAGAAGTACCTATTCTTCCTGTCTCTCTCTCTCTCTCTCTCTCTCTCTCTCTCTCTCACACACACACACACACACACACACATTCTGGGGTGTATGTTGCAAACATAACCCTATTAGACTCACCAACAGTTAGAGAAACTGTAATGGCTGGAGTGAAGAAGGAACTCATGGTGGTGTGATGGAGAGAGGAAAAACTTGTGAAAGATGCGAAAACATTCATACGTATGACAGCTATTTGACTGGCAGCAACCGACTGCAAATGTAGCCTCCTTTCAAATATGTGGGGCTTCCTTACATGTTGTGGGTTTTCCTATGTGCATATAAGCCATGGAAGAACAGTTTCAGCTCATCACAGTACGGCCTCCAAGGGAGATATTGAACCTTTGATGGAATTACAGGGCCACCCATCAAGTGTTAAAATTGCATTTGCTGTGGTTTTAAAATCCCGTTCTATGACTGCAAACGATCCGTCTCAGAAAGACATGATCCTTGCACATGACGCCTTCTGCACCTTCCGAGAGATAATTAGGGTGCCTTGCGCTGGCAGGCTTTCTGTATAATCTTGGGAACAATAACATTAAGACAACTTTCAGCATCATGGGGACTTTACCTAGTGATTGGGGCATTTTAATTGCTATAATTTAAATATGGTACAAGAATCAGGTCATGAAGCAGCCTTTTGAAATCCCAGAGGTGATTTGGAAACTGAAAAGGAGATGGCTATTGAGCACAGAATGGTATCAGGTATTATATCACATAAATAAATGAATGAATGGCCAAAATAAGTGGCTGTACCTTTGTCCAAAATCAGTATATAATGTTTTATTGATTATGTGTGTTTGGGTTTTTTTAATCCTGTCTTTCCTTCAAGGAACTCAGGACACCATACATGATTTGTTTTATCCTCAGAGCAACCCTATGAGGTAAGTGTGGCTGAAGAGAGTTACTTACCCAAGTCTACTTGGTCAGCTTCATGGCAGAATGGAGATTTGAACCCTGGTCTCCTCAGTCATAATCCATGACTCTAACCATCAGGCAACACTGGCTGTGTCTTCCACACTGTGCATTTGAGGGGCTAATGATTTAATGCGACTTAAGAATGAGATCAAATCAGGCATCCTCCTCTGCCTTGAGGGAAAAGGTGAATGAACAAACCAGTGAATCAGCCTTCCATGGCTGTGCTGGTTGAAGCTCATGGGAATGGGAGTCCAAAACACATGGAAGGCACCAGGTTGGGAAGGTTATAGCAGTCCTTAAGACAATGGCAGAGAAATTGCTCTGACAGCTGGGAGTCTCATTCTATTAGACATGCACTGCATCTGCAAAAAGCCTGAAGCTTCTGGCCTATGCATTTGGTCACTCTGATCCACATTCTCAGCATATTATTCCTGTTGATGTTCAGCTGTTTGCCTTCCCTGCCCCTCTCCCTGGACCTCAAATGCTGCACACCTCCCAAGAGTCCTGATTTAACCAAGACAACCATACTTCCTTTGAAGGCGCTCCGGGCTCTGCCTTCATCCCAGGGCACCCCGATTTCACCACCTGTGGACGGGGCTTGCAGAAGTAGCTCCTGCAGCAACATTGTAAAGGAGATCTTCTCAGCCTTTGGGAAGAAGCTGTTGAGCCTCTGACAGGCTCCTGGGGCCCTCCTGCCACCTTCCCAAAGCCAGCCAGCAGTCACGGGGCTTTGGGAAGAAGACCGGGGGGCTCTTGGACCTCGTCGGAGCATTGCACCTCCCTCTCTCAGCTGGGCAGAAGCTTCCTAGGCTTTGGGAAGGAGGTGCCAGGGCTCTGACATGATACCAGAGCCCTCCTGTATCCTTCCCAAAGCCAGCAAGTTCTTGCCCAGCTTTGAGAAAGTGGTGGGACGGCTCTTGCACCCTGTTGGATCATTGTGCCTTCTTCCCTAAGCCAGGCAGAAGCTCCCTGGGCTTTAGGAAAGAGGTGTGAGGCCACTGTCCTGATTTTTATTAGCAGAGTGGTGGAGTGTGTGGTGCTGCAGTTCCCTAAGATATGGCCATTCTTTGAGTTGGTGTTTTCCTTCAGTCACAAGGCCCCCTTTGGATCTTTGCTTTTTATTTCCCACGACATGAAACCACCTTATTTTACGGCTGCCCCCTTGTAGGTGAGCTATGGGTCTGTTCCTATTATTGCATCGTCATGATCTGCCTAGGATTGTCAACAGACTGGATGGGGTGGGGGAATAAGTAGAACTGGGATGTTCCTCTTGCCTTTAACTACAGTTTGAGACGATCTCCTCGCTGAAGCTTTTTCACAGCATGGAGATGGATAAAATCCTGCAGTAAAATGCTGCTGCCAAATGTTGTTTAGGAGTTGGCAGTCCTCAATGTGCCAAATGCAAGGATGGAGGGCAGCTTTGTAGGAATGGGGGCACTTGGTCCTGACCCGGCTCAGATAGGAGATGCAGCTGGATATCAAGCACCAGCATACAATGTTGGATGCGTCTGGCTAGGAGATTTATGGGGGAAAACTGGTTTCCGCTCCAGTGGCAGCAAACTGCTTGGTAAGAATTTGCACCATCAGCAATGAACAGGAAATGCATTAGTCTCAGGTTTCATGAACCAATGAGTTGGATGCAGTTAGCCTCCTTTCCCAAATGAATCTACTCAGATAATCAATTCAAATTAAGACACAGAGCTACACTGGTAAACTGCTAGGTTATTAACCTTAATGATATTGGTGCTTTCTCTTTGCCACAAGTAGTATCAGAGGTACAAGTTGCAAGCATGCTCCCTGCTGAGAAGATTATTGATGTTTCTAATTAAACATTGCAACCTTCAAATGGGCCAATGAAGAACCTGAGGAAGGGCTAATTTTTATTTGCACTATAAGAATAAATGGCTTGCATGTAAAATCCCCCTGGAGAATTCGTTGGCATTCTTGCTTACTGTGCACTGAACTGACTTCTGTTATCATATAAATTGTCGTATAGTCTTTCTGGATGATCGATTTACTTGTGCAAGAAATGCACAGTTGAACTTGGGTTGCATGGGAACCAAAGGTCTTCCATTCAGAAATACTCGTTTCTGGTTGATGGCATTTCCGGTAGCTCAAATTACAATGTTCCGTTTCAAGGCCAGAGGGAAATCCATATAATTCTGCGCAAGATCTGCACACGTCTGTTGGATCATCCATAGCTGGACAATACCTTTATTAGGACCAATCACAAAATAGTGTCAATTTTTCGAGTTCTCCAGAACCCTTCATCAAGCAAGATGTTACACAAAGCAAGAAGGGGTATATAAAGAAGAATGCAAAGCAGAATAGTACACAAAAAGCAGGGTCAAATTTTTATTTTATTTTTTGAAACAAACAACGTAGTTTATTGTACAAAACTCACATACGTGCACAAAACTCACATATATGTACATTAGTAATGGATATGACCTCCGTTATTTTTAAGCAGCATTTGAACATGGTTTGGCATGGAATCTACTAGTTTCTAACAGTCACCATTGATTTTTGGATCCCTGTACATAAGCTCAGCTTTTAGACTAAAATCACATCCGCACCATACACTTAAAGTATATGACAGGGATGGCCAACTTCCAAGAGACTGTGATCTACTCACAGAGTTAAAAACTGGCAGTGATCTACCCCCTTTTGGGGGGTTCAGGTCAAAGTTGTTTAGCCTTTTTTAGGAAGGAAAGCCCTGTTTTGGGGGGTTCATGTAAAAGTTGTTGAGCTTCTTTAGGGAAGAGGAAAGCGACGTTGAGGTTTTTTTTTAGGAAGGAAATATCTATTTTTGGTGGTTCGGGTCATTTTAGGGGTGTAGGGCAAAGATATTGAGGTTTTTTTAGGGGAGCCAAAGTTTTTTAGCTTCTTTGGAGGGAGCCACTGATCTACCAGTGATCTACCACAGACGTCCAGTGATCTACCGGTAGATCACGATCTACCTGTTGGACATGCCCTGGAGCAGCCTGGGAACTATAGTTTGCTCAGGGTGTTGGGGCCAGTAGCTCTCATTGGGCTGTCTGGTAAAGGCTAAACTCCAGTAGGAGATGTTTTGAATGGATGGCCTTGTTGAGCCTCTGGGTAGACTGCATTGCAATAGAATGCCCACTGTTACACATGCATGATAACGGGATGTGACTATCATTGCTTTCAACATGAAGATACCATGCAAAATATCGGTTTTCCCTGTCGGAATAGAAGGCCCATGGTGAAGGATGCCGTGCATCACGTTACATTCAGATGAATCTACTAAATTTTGCATTAGACAATACCAGCCTAGTTGTTGCAAATGGGTACAACAGAGACAATCAAGGATGATGAAGTCTGACAGATCAGAAGCAAGATGAAGGAACAATTAGCATATCAAGTCTGACCTCTTACATAACAGGCCATAAACTTGTCAGTAGTTCTCATCCTACTCTGTAGTTTGAGGAAGAACGGATTTTACATCTTAACAATTGAGCAGAGTCTATTATTATTATTATTATTATTATTATTATTACTATTATTATTTTAAGTAATTAAATTTCTGTACCATCCTTTGTATGAGGATTCTGTTCCTAGGTGTAGTTGCTTTCCTTAACTGAATGTATATTTGAGCTATATCTGAAAACCCAGGTGTTAGAAAACCCAGGGTTTTTATAGAAAACAGAAAAAGATTCATTCTTCCTTATACCTTCCCATACTCCAAATTCAAAGCTAAGTGAAGATTTACTTAGTTAGGGTTGCCGTATTTCAAAAAGTCAAAATCCAGACACAAAACATGTTGAGGTTTTTTTTGGGGGGGGGCAAAGTTGTTGAGCCTGGATGCCATTTTTGACAGACAAATCCTGACTATGTCCAGGAAATTCCAGACATATGGCAGCCCTAATTTAGCCCTTCCTCCCGAAGGGCACCAAGATTACAAGCAGCTAAATGTTGACACAATACAATCGAAAATCAATTTATCTAAACCTATTGAAAAATCTTAAAATGTTTAGAACATCTGAAAATATTTAGAAACGATCACATACCCTTAAAGTTATTAATGTCACAGTTACCATGACCAATATCTCTCAGCCATCAAATACTTGGGTAAACAGGAAGTTTTTTACATTTCTCCTGAAGCTCAGTAATGAGAGAGACAGATGCACCTCAGCAGAGGGACAGGCATTCCACAAATGGGGAATCACCACCCATAAGGCCCTGTCATGGGCCAACACCAATTAGGCAGCAGCCAGAGTCAGTACCACCAACAGGGCCTCACCTGTCATCTGTAGAGCCTGAGGTGGTTGATCTTAGAGAAGCCACTCCTTTAGATACTTAGGTACCGAGCTGTTAAGAAACATGGGAATTTGTCCCTGTAAAGACAGGGCCATTTCCTCACATTCTTCAGATAAGTCCTCTGCCAGCTGATCGTATCTGTACATAATCAACATGAAAAACGGATTGGACTTTCTATCCTTTTAGGCCCCTATTGTCTGCTCTACTCGCTGGCAGCTTTCTGGGGCCTCCGGGTCTTTCACATCAACCGCTATCTGATCTTTTCAACTGAACTTGGGGGACCTTCTGCATGCATGTGTTCTCTGCTTGACCTTATGGCCCCCCACGCCTCCTCCAAATCTGCTCCTCACTCTGCTATTGGAGCTGCCATCCCTCAAGTCTGTGCAGCCATTGTAGAATGCTTCGGGCTGCTTTAATTCAGCAAATATGAGATCACAAGCTAAATCATGTACTGGCAGTGGGAGAAGGCAAGCTGCCAAAGAAGCTGAGCTGGATTGGTGCTAGGCAGAAAGAAAAACCAGAAAGAAAACAGCAAACTCTGGCTGGCTCCATATTTCTGTCCAGTGAAACCGTTGATTAGAAATCTTGAAATTTGTCCGTGATCCTTTTACCTTCCATCTTGTGTGTGTGTGGTTACTGTGACTCTTTGCTTCCATGGGCTGATGCTTTGATTGCTGTGCTCACCTTTAGCTTATAGAGAACAAAAAGGAAAACCTCTTGCTTTTGTTCCAAGGCAGCTTGTCAAATGCTAAGAAGACTTGCCTCGGGCGCTCTGCTGAAACCAACTCGCAAAAGGTTTCCTATTATGACAGGCGCAAAGAAAGAATGCGTCTGCCATTAAAGTGATGGCTTACTTATTTCACGGTTCTTCTGGAGACTTTTAAGGCACCGCGGAACTGGATGTGGCTGGTATACCATGCGGAGAAGCATGGACTATTTTATTCCACATATTTAGCAAACAGAAGACAAGTGAGGGGTTGGTTGTAGGAGAATAGCTGATAATGCATCAAAGGGGACATTCCTTCTCTTCCCACCTTGGACACCTGATTCTGTCAGTGTACTCATACTAGCCAACTGAGGCTGAAAGTCACAAATTGCCCTGCTGACACTCCGGGAAAAGGAGAATGAACTGTAGCTCGGTGGTACAGCTCCTGATTTTGCATGCAGAAGGTCTCATATTCGATCCACAGCATCTCCAGGCAAAGACTGCTGTCTGAAGCTCTGGAGATATGTATAGTCTCCAATTGCCCTGGCAATGCCGGGACCATCACAAAAACCCTGAAGCCATCACAGCTTCTCACTACGTCGTGCAGAGTCCCAAAAAATCCCGCAAGCAGGAAAAGGGAGTGGGGAAGCAGGGGGCAGGGGGCAGGGGGCAGGGAGAGGAGGTGGCTGTGGCCAGGCCCCTCACAGTGGGGCAGCAGGACCCATAGCAAGGGGAGGGAAGTAAGGGGGAAATGTGTCAGTTGCTGCCACTGCACTCATCAGCTCTGCCAGCCAGTACCACATAACACATCTGACTACTACAGTGATGGTGGGGGCAAAAGCAGCCTAAGGAGACCCGGCTCTCATAGGGTCCCTTTAGAGGTCATAGTCACTGATGATAGAGACTACATTGCTGGTGCAGAAGTGCCACCTTGCAAACATCCACCACTCTCTTTGATTTACCTTTCCGTGTTATTGGGTTTGTTTCCCCCACCACCTGCCCTCCAGGTGATGATATCTTCAAACTCTCTTCTAGAACTGAATGGCCATGCAAATCCTTGGTGCATTTATGTTGCAATCCTTTCTTTACCCAGGACAAGTTCCTTTGGATATATTGGGTCCTTCTGAGTAAGCATGTTTAGGATTGTATTGCACAGTGCTTAGCGTTTTCTTATAAAGGGGGAGCAAAATCCTGAAAGGATGGTCCAGGTTCACCTTGGTTAGCTACTGAGGAGTCTACCAATTTCAGTCGCTCTCAAGTTCCTCATTTTTCCAATCTTAAATCCAATTCTCCACATTTCTAGAACAATTTGCATTTTTTGATTTGTTTTACAAATCCTGGTGAAAATTCATCAGCATTTTAGTGACAATTCCTCCTTATAAACACATTTTTGGAAAATGTGCTCAATTTTTTTGCAAGCAATCTCCCCCAATATAATGCTTTCTGTACATTATTTTCACTAAAGCATTTTTATACACATTTCCCCCTAACGTGCATTTTTATTTTTACACATTATTTGGTTGGAGAACTGCATCACAATATTCAGAGAAGCACAAACTTCAAAGGATATATGGGTTCTCGTTCATATATTGGTTCAAGAAATGCAAATTAGGTAGTTTTCTAGTGTAGTGGTTAAGAGCGGTAGACTCGTAATCTGGAGAACCGGGTTTGCGTCTCCGCTCCTCCACATGCAGCTGCTGGGTGACCTTGGGCTTGTCACACTGCTTTGAAGTCTCTCAGCCCCACTCACCTCACAGAGTGTTTGTTGTGGGGGAGGAAGGGAAAGGAGAATGTTAGCCACTTTGAGAGTCCTTTGGGTAGTGATAAAGCGGGATATCAAATCCAAACTCTTCTTATTCTTAAAATGCAAGCAAATCAAACTTCTCTCTTTTTTAAAAAAAGAATTTTATTAAATTTTCAAACAAATGAAAACACAAACCTTACAAATAAACACTACAGTGACCAAAAAAATACAAAAACCCAATACAAAAAAGAAAAATACAAAAATAGCAATAAACATCATATTCCTTAACATTGTTAGTTGACTTCCTCACATCCTCTCCTTCTGCATTCACTGTATATCATCATTAGTAAATTCTTAACATTATATAATCATCATTTATATCTAATCTTTTTCTTAATCTCTATTTTCATTAGCAAATCAAATTTCTCCCCCAACCTTAACATAAACTGGGTTGCTGGCTACTACTGGTTTTGTATGACTTTGGAACAGCTAACACTGAGCCTTCCAGGGGCAGCTCATTAGTTCTTAAGGAGCAGCTCTATAGAATAACAAGTGCCTAGTCTCTATATAGCTTCCCATAAATCTGAAAGAAGAAGACAAAGCCATTTCAGTATTGTACACTATAACAACTGTCTCCTCCAGTTTAAACTTATGAATTACAGCTCCTCAGCAAATACGCACATGAAAATACATTTTGGAGTTTGTTTATAAAGTTCTTGTAAATTGGGCCATGCATATTTGAGGAGCTTTGCAAAGATGAAAGCAAGTAATATACAACGTCTTTTATATTGGTGGCCATGTTGTGGTTTGTGTCCACCCATTGTGATAAATGGACTTGTCCCTGTGCTCACAACAGAAGAATCTGCACAAACTCCAGTGCTTAGTATGTGTGCAAGCCAAGGCAATATTTCATGTTGATCCCTTGGTCTACTTCTTCCAGAAGAAAGAAAGAAAGAAAGAAAGAAAGAAAGAAAGAAAGAAAGAAAGAAAGAAAGAAAGAAACAGTTGGCTCTGTGCTCCATTTGTGTATATATATTCATATATATATTTAAAAAAAACTACCCATAATAGCACTGCAGATTTAGAACAAGGAACCATCTTGTGTAGCTATCTGCTAAACTCCTTCCAGAACCAAAAGGCAGAATCATGCTTCTAAGTACCAGTCACAGTGGAATGATAGTGGGAGAGGCCTAGTGAACTTGTGCCCCCTTTGTGGGCTTCCCATAAGCATCCAACAAAATTATGTTGACCTTTGGCCTGATGTTTACTACGAGGGAAGGATGCAACTGCAAACACATTCATTGCAGTAAATTTATATGCATAGGAAGCTCCCTTGAGTGAAAATACTTGATTCACTAGTCCCAATTCTTGATTCCCTTGTTCCAAACGCAGGCAAACGCCACCATGAAAACCTAGCCCACCTGAGTGCATGTCTGCCGCTTTAAAAGTATTCAAACTTCCCCTAGATATACCCTCTCTTTTCTTCCAACCCCGCTCTCTGCCCAGTGCAGAAACTTGGGTCTGGAATGATACAGTCAACTCTGACATTGAGCTGCTCGATGTCTCTATTTTCATCTGAGAAATATTGGAGGGCACAATTTCTGTTTGTCCTTTTTTTTATCCAAAAATCATTTCAAAGATGACATGGAATATTTCATCTTGCAAAGGCAAAGTGCTCATAACAAGAGCAAACCTCACCGATGGAACATTTTACATCTCAAGGAACAACCTCTGCAGCCATTGCTGCTGCTGCTGCTGCTGCTTCCACAGCTAAAGACACAAACTCCAGTTGAAACCATTTCCCTCATCAGTTGTGGCAGATGTACTGATATAAAAAGTGGAAAGCAAACTTTGATTGCGTGCAGTTTCCTTATGCGTCTGCAAAGAGAATCCTTGGGTTTCAGCCAAGATTTTCCTTCATAAAAACTGCAATTCTGGGCACATTTTCTCAGACGTAATTCATACAGAACTCACTGGGAGCCTCTTCTGAGCACACATGTACCTGTATTTATTTATGCCTTTCCTTGAAGAACCTCAGGAAAATGTATGTCATTCCTGCTATATAGTTATGATGGAGAACCTGCGAGGCCCTCCAGGTGTGGGCAACAGTCAGGGATGATAAGTGCAGAAATCCAAGGACACGTAGCGGGAGACCAGTTCCCCATCCATGCTCTGTATTTTATCTTCACAACAACAACCCCGTGTAAGGGTTAAGGGATAGGGGAGAGTGATTCAGGATCATACAGTAAGCTTCTTGGTGGAGATCAGATGTGAACCTGGATCTTCCTCCTCTAAGACCAATGCTCTTGCCAATACACCACAGGACTAAGCTATAAGTAGAACAGGACTGGGGAAACTGCTGCAGTACAATTCCCACCATCAGTTACTGTTGGCCATGCAGATTGGGGCTGATGAAAGCTGGAGGTTCCTCACTCCTGCTGTAGAATTCCAGTCCAGTTCATACTTTTGCAGTCTGGTCCTATACAGACACAAAAATCAACCAAGTTAAATGGGATTTTCATTCCAAGCAAGTGCGCCTACAGACTGCAGTCTTAATATAAACTGTGACGCTCTCGAGCGCTTTGTAGGACTCAAATGAAAGAGCACTATTCAGTAAATAAAACATCCTAGACCCTCATCTGTATCCTTAATTGGCTGATGAAATCAGAAAATGAAGTGCTTCTAGCTGTGAGAAATCACATTTATAATTCAATTGTGTCCTTTCTACTAAGTGGAAGCATTTTGGTGCGATGTGCAAAAGCTGATTATCAGGACTTGCAAAGACAGATAAACGGCAGTGATACATATTTCTGAAAAGAGTTGGCACAGGAGAACAGCTTCAGACAATTACTAATGCCCCAAACCTAAAAAAAGAAAAGGGGAAGGGGGGGGAAACAGCACTTGAAAGCTTTTCCAAGTACAGTGGTACCTCTGGTTAAGTACCTAATTTGTTCCGGAGGTCCGTTCTTAACCTGAAACTGTTCTTAACCTGAAGCACCACTTTAGCTAATGGGGCCTCCCGCTGCCGCTGCGCCGCCAGAGCACGATTTCTGTTCTTATCCTGAAGCAAAGTTCTTAACCTGATGCGTTATTTCTGGGTTAGCGGAGTCTGTAACCTGAAGCGTATGTAACCTGAAGCGTATGTAGCCCGAGGTACCACTGTAATGCATTTGGGACCAGGGAGCCAAAAGGTATATTACCACTTTTAAAGCACATATAAGAACAACAACAAAAAGGTAAGTGCAGCATTTTTGTTGAAGAAAAAGTTGAAATCCTTCAAACTACAGAGTCATAAATGCTGCTTTGCTGGCAAGTGACATTATTGCTATTAAGGACACACAGACACACCCCAAGAGTTGGGTAATACCTTGTGTCAAAACACACAAATATGTGACAAGCTTCGGAGTGCTCCAGAACACTTATTTCAAGAAAGCTATTACAGGGCAGCTGGATGAGGTAAAATAGCAGGTAGGAAAAAATAGGCTGGGTGTTGTGGCCATGAGGTTTACTGGGTTTAAAACAGGGATTGCAGCATTTTAGGTCCTCACACAGGGCCTAAAACAGAGATGCTGTAAGCTATTGACAGGAAAGAGGCCCGAATTTTACATGTAAGTTTGACACAATGAGCTAAATCTTTGATTGTGAATCCATTGAGTTGACAGGTATTTCTCTAACCATGATTGTTCTTCTGAAAGCTGAATATTAAAGTAGGGTTGCCTTCTCAACTGACCAAAAACTAAACCAAACCAAACAAGCCTGTTTTTCTGCTTTTACCATCAGTTTGATATGCAGGCATAGGAAGATGAAGTTTTTCATTGCCACCTCCTAATTGCGGCAGAATGGCTGCGAAAGGCTGTGAAAGGGTTAACTACGGGAGGCGGTGTCTCATTAATTGTTCTTCCAATTTTACCATCTCTGGTGTTTTGCTGTGTTCTCGCTGCATAACTCTGTGTTATGACCAGATGTGATAAATAGAGTCTTCGCTTTATCATTTTATTAAACGATAAACACATTCCCGCATCTCCACTCTTAACTAAGTCTGATGGGGGAATTGCATTCCAAGCCCTTCATGAAATAACGTTGCATGTTCGCCTTTTCCAGGTCTCAGTTTGGGGGGCGGGGAATGTTGGGGACACCTAGAAAGGCCAGGTTCTGACCTAACAGCTCTTTCCCCTAAACCAGGGGTGAGGTACCCTAGGATCAAGGAATGAATGCGGCCCTCCAAACCTCTCTCTATATGACCCTGGAATTCTCCCCAGGCCACAACAGTTGGTAGTCTTCCATCACACCCTGAGTGTTTTCACCTCCCTGGAAGGTGTCCTTGGACTCTGATAATGCCTCTTGTTTTTATGTACAGAGAATGGAGAGAGGGGCACGAGGATGTGTGCAAAGACAAGCCTACTCTACAAAGGCAATATTTACATTTGTTGCTTTGCTCACTTTTGCTTCTGGCCATGCTCACTGTCGGTACGTGGCAGGAGCAGGTTGCCCGGAAGGGAATGAAAAGGGTTTCCAGCACAGGCCTGAACCCTTCTGTGGAGACTGAACACTTAATGGTGAGAGACATGGTGTCAGGAGGCTGTCAGCGGCTCTGGGCTGGTTGCCCAGGAAAGTATAAAGTCAAGGAAAAGTTTCTTGTACTCCTTTTTTTTTATTTCGAACTTTACAGAGAGTGGCTATAGAACCCAGCCTCTTGGATAATGGCGTTGTCCCGAGTGAATTTCCACCACCCCCTTCTCTCCCACTTCCTCATTCGTCATCCTCATCATCTCCTCTATAGGTGGTGCCACTAAGTGGTCTCTGTCTTTGAGCTCTTTGCTCTCCTACTTTTAAGGCTCACCGGGATCTGGGAGATGGTGGGTCTGGAATGCTTTCTAGTGGCAACATGTCAGCCAGCTGCTGCTCTGTCTCTGCCTGCTCCTCCTCTCCCATTATTTCCCAACTTTCCCCCTCATCTGCCTCTGAGCTGTGACCTCCCACAAACCACTCTTGTAAATCGATGCTGTCCTCCTCTTCCTCCTCCCTGAAAAGGTCAGAATGGGGAAGCGGTCTCCACCACTCCTCCTTCTCTGCCCAGTCCCTGACACATAGGCACCAACTCCATAGGGCTGACGTGTTTTGAGCCCCCCAAAGTTTATTGGGATGGGGATGAGGGGACCCCCTTCATGAGTACTGGGCAGAGCAGTGGTGAGCCTCAGCAGACCTTGGCGTGGTGGCATCATGCCTCGCTGGGCCTTGCCTCAACACCGGAGGGTCTTACTGGGCCTCGTCATGGTGACGGGTCTCTCAGGGCCTCATTGTGGTGGCAGACCTCACTGGGCCTCGCAAGGCCTTGCCATGGCAGCGGCAGACCTGACAGGGCTGGGTGTCACTTGTCACAGCCATGACGTCGCATGTGTGTGATGGGCTCCACCCCAACGTTGGTTGAAACTTGGCGCACCGGTGAGAGAAGTGCACCCTGCACTGCCTCAAAGTTCATTTCATCTATTCATACTTCATATTTTACCAGCTTGAGTTCTGGTATTGAAAGTGGACGGTGAAAGTGGCAGACCTACATTTTTGGGACCCTGAAGTTTGAACTGTTATGGGGGGCCCTTTGCAACCAGCAATGAGATCTGCGTAACCACTGTTGTGGTTGTCAATGGGGTTGTTCCAAGACAGTGCACCAAACCTTTATAACATCTATACTACTGACACACAAACTTAAAATATATACAATTTAAAAAAATCAATTTCAGTCCTGCGACTCAAATTGCATCTGCCAGACCTACACATTTTAAGCAATGTGGACTAAAGTTAGTTCTGGGGCCCCTCCAAGATTAGGGGCCCTGAAATTTATACTTCATTAGTTTCCTGGGTGTCAAGACTCAGTCCTCATTTGCCCTGGCACAGGCTAAGCCTTCTATTTGCCCTTCTAGCAAGCCCTTGTTTTCCTCATTTTGCTGTCGCATGTGGATACCACATTACAAAGTCTGACATACAAGAGTTAGATGTATGATTAAGATCTTATCTCTGCCTTCCCCAGCTTGCTGCCCTCCAGATATTTTGCACTATAGCTCCCATCGACTGGCAGGGTCCCATGGGGATGACAGTCTAAAACAGGCATAGGCAAACTCAGCCCTCCAGATGTTTGGGGACTACAACTCCCATGATCCCTAGCCAACAGGACCAGTGGTCAGGGATGATGGCAGTTGTAGTCCCAAAACATCTGGAGGGCCGGGTTTGCCTATGCCTGGTCTAAAACATCTGGTTGGCAAAGGCTGTCTCAGATGGCGAGGGCAAAGAGCAGGAACTAAGTGGCTAACCAAACACTCTCCATTTATATTTCACTCTTCCTCCCTGCCTACAGCAGGATACTTACTGGATGCCCAATGCCTGTTCTGCCCAAGTTAGGAAATCAATCATAAGCAAATGACCTAGAATCATAGAATCATAGAGGTGGAAGAGACCACAAGGGCCATCCAGTCCAACCCCCTGCCAAGCAGGAAACACCATCAAAGCATGCCTGACAGATGGCTGTCAAGCCTCTGCTTAAAGACCTCTAAAGAAGGAGACTCCACCACACTCCTTGGCAGCAAATTCCACTGTCGAACAGCTCTCACTGTCAGGAAGTTCTTCCTAATGTTTAGGTGGAATCTTCTTTCTTGTAGTTTGAATCCATTGCCCCGTGTCCGCTTCTCTGGAGCAGCAGAAAACAACCTTTCACCCTCCTCTATATGACATCCTTTTATATATTTGAACATGGCTATCATATCACCCCTTAACCTTCTTCTCTTCTCCAGGCTAAACATACCCAGCTCCCTAAGCCGTTCCTCATAAGGCATTGTTTCCAGGCCTTCGACCATTTTGGTTGCCCTCTTCTGGACACGTTCCAGCTTGTCAGTATCCTTCTTGAACTGTGGTGCCCAGAACTGGACACAGTATTCCAGGTGAGGTCTGACCTATGCAACTTAGTGAGATCGTAGGCCCCCTGGCATTGCAAATGCTTACCAAAGGACGTTCAGCTTGGGAAGTGGAATGGTTTCCATTCAAAAAAAGAAAAAGAAAAACACATCCCCTTCCAAATCCCATATAGCTGAGGAAACTAAAAATAGAGTTTTTGAGGTGTCACCGTTGTAGCTTTTGCTTTATGTTGATTAGTTCTCTTGGAACTTGGCAGCTGCTACAGAAACCAATGAGAGCCACAACAGCATCTACGTTTGTCACATGACTTCAAGCAATCCATTCTCGCCCCTCTCGTTGCATAAGAGGGGGCAGTCTCTGTCCTCCCATTCATTCCCCGGCTATTAGAGTGTCAAAGCAGCAAAGTAGCTGCAGCAAAGTCCTGCTTTAATGGCATCAATCGGCTGGGTGAAATTTTCACACAAAACCCATCATCAGTTGAAAATGGGCCACTGGGAGAGAACTCTTCACCTTCAAAATAATAATAATAATAATAATAATAATAAGTCAATTGCAACAGCCTTGCCTTTGCTTTGCATCCTCTTTTTAAAGCTTTGGTTGCTATAACAACAGCAGAGATGCAGATTTCGTACGCAGGCGGCCCAGTTCTGCCCTTGGTAACAGCGACAAAATTCGGAATAAAAGTGTATGGCATTACAGTGATAAATACAGACAAGTTGAAGTAGGATCTGCTCCCCCCCCCCCAGTTATGCAATCTCTTCACCACCTCCCTCCCTTTCTCTTGTCAAAGGACAATGTGTTTTTCCCTTCTGCCTCTGACTAAGCTAATAATGTAGTGGAATAATCGGGCTTAATGATAGTTTAAACCACAAAGGAATTATGTATTTTACATAGAACATTATTCACTTAAATCTTGAAGACCAGTTAATGTACAAATGCACAATCCAAGTAAAAGCAGAGTAGACAGCGGAATGGCTGCAGCAGCACTCTCATTAGTCATGGGGAAAGAGTCGGAACGATGTGGGATACGGCTTGAGGACGCCAGATGACTATTTCAGAGCCTGCTCAGTCCTCCAGTGGCTTCTGAGATTCATCATTCATTGCCCATGCACTTGCACATGTCTGCTATCCTGAATATGGGTGATGATAGGAATGGAAGGGAAGGGGGCATTTATAATTATCTTTCCCTGCTGGGGGATTTCAGAGCAAATTGTCTACTATCCATTGCTATTTGGAAACAGCATTTTATTCAGGAGCTCTTGCCATTTCACTTTCAACCAAAGTTGTCCTGTGATTTCACATTCCCCCAGGGACCAAAGAAGAGAATGCAATGCATCTTTGCGTGGGGGGGGGGGAGAAGACACACATACGATGCATGTTCTGCCACCCCACACACTGGATGCAAATGGAGCCTCAGTCTGGATGCAGGTAGGAACTTCTGCTACTACCACCAAATTATGATGGAAAGGTTACAGTAAACAGTACTATACTTTCATACCTGTATGCACACACATTTCCAGCTGAAGAGCATGAACTCTTCATGGATTGGGGGGGGGGGAGGAATGCACAGGCAAACTCCACCTGCAACATCTTTGTATCCATCGCTCTCCCTCTCAGTCTTTGATCTTTCCTGTCTTGAATGGCAAGGGGGCAAACCTGAACTTAAGATGGTTTCTTTCTTTTTCCCAAAGAAAAACTGAAAATGACACACTCGTCTCTCTCTAGTGACAAATACCACATCAAGTCTACTGATAAGTGCCGCAGCATACAGAGAATGGGGAATTATCGTATTTTGCCTTGGGCACCACATGCTGCAATAAAATGCCAATGAAATCTGCTATCAAAAATATGGGGATCAAGTCATGAGAATGGCCCATCTAATCCAACATCCTGTTGTCTCAGTGATCAACCCGTGGGAAGCCTGAGCATGATAGCACTTTTCCTTCCCATGGTTTCCAACAACTGGAATTCAGAAGCACAATTTGGCACTGTCATGGATCTTCCCAGGTGCTGCTCATGAGTAACTACTAAGCCTCCTTTGAAGAACTGAAGTTATTTATTAAGCATAGCTATTTACAAGCGGAGCTAGTTAAAAACATGACCGTTCAATCACTATCAGAATCCAGAAGTACATTTCTTCTGCTACCCCCCCAACACCAGATCTTAGGCACCCTGAAACGATGTCTCCTGGGTCCTCTAGCCCCCCTGCGCTGTGCCTGTGTCGGAAGCTGTGGGCTTGTCTGACTGGTGGTGCTGTGTCTTTCAGCAGTGTCCCAGAGCCCTTGCGCCTCTCACTCGCTTGGAGACGATTCCTGTGATAGATTGGATGAGGAGGAGGAGGAGTCCGTCTGCAAAAGGGGTCCGGGCTCCCTATAGCTTCGTGAGCTGTCTCCCCTTGAAGAGCAGCTTTCCCTACCCTGCTCCTGAGCAGGGCTTTCTACCCCCCCCCCCCCAATGAGTAGCTGGGCTACTCCTGACAGCCACCCAGGGCCAGAATGGCTGTTCCTCCTTTGGGACCCGTGGCGATTCAGAAAGAGCGGCACAAGGGGCATACAACGGCGTGACAATTATGTAGGCATATGCTGAGTGCAAACACACTTGTTTTTAACCAAAGGGCTCTTATGCAGATTTGTTTCTCACAATACCTCTTCCCCACCTCAGCAAGCTGCAGATGTTCGCAGATAAGCTAAAGCTGCACTGAACCCTATTCCAACAGCCCTGCTGGAATATATATATCATGTGCGAGCAGTGGGGCTGGTGCACATTGGAACTAGTAGGGCAGAAGGTAGGGAGGCCAACAGGAGATGGAGGCATAGCCAATGAGAAGCAAATTCTAGCTCAGTGTCAATCTTCTTCCCCGCAAGGGCAACACTGAGGAGGAAGCTGATAGTCCCACCCCCTGTGTGGTTATAGGAAGGCAGGCAGGCAGGCAGCCGGGGGCTGGCTAAGCTCAGGCTGAGATTGGTGGGGCAGTGAACCCATTTGCCCAAATAGACCAGCCTCTGCTGCATGCAAGAGTACCTTGAAATATCAGTAGGAACTTCATCTGCACTCAAATTCCCTATGGATTTTTCTTATCTAGAGAGATTACCCACCCAGGAAAGCTTGACATCAGGTAGGGTTGGGTACCTGCCATAGGTGCCAACTCCCCAGGGCCCTGGGTGCCCGGGCAACCAGAAAATTGCCCAAGAAGGGTCTGGGTACCCACACATTTCAGCTGTCAGGTTGCCAGGTGTCAGATACGCATGCTGCTGGGTGTGCTGACACCGGACACATGTGCTCCTGTGGTGTGAGTGGCCCTGCGCACCCACAGTCATGGGGCCAAGCCAGCATGCCAGGTATCTGCCAAGGGCACAGGGGCTCAAAAGGGTCCATCACTGTCCCTCCTGCCATTAGGAGCCCATTCTTAGTGTCCTGGTGCTGCCATCAAAGTGGCATCATTGCTTGCCCTCGCCACTCACCCGCTTCCCCACAGATGCATTTGCCCAGAGGCAGCTGTGCTTTGGCACTGCATTAACACCAGACACAGCATCTAGGGGGAATCAAACAGCATGGATCCAAGGTGCCAGCTCAGCCCCCCTTAGTAAAATTGGATGAATGCCTCTCCTTGACCAAATTATGAAGGAAACATGAGCAACTGGCAGCAGTGCCAAGCAGCTGCACCCCACCATACAGGGCCTGTCATAGTAATGGGAGAGTAGCGATCGAGGCTGCAGCAGTACCAGGGGGAGCCATCTGGGTTGGTACCATGCCAAGGGCCAACTCCGTCTGGCACCAGCCCTGTCCCTAGAGACTTCTCCTTGCTAGGAAGGATTCATCTGTTGTTTGGCTTCCAAGGGAACTCAGGCCCCTAATGGATGATTTGCACTCCTGGTAACCCTCCTGAAATCAATAAAATATCTGATGGTATAACTCAACACATGATTAAGCACCTAAGGACCCCCCTTAATTTATAAAGGAGGGCATAATTTTCAACCAGCCTGCTCTTCACAGCCATCATTATCGATCTGGGTTACTACCTCTGTCATTTAGCTTTTCTTTAAACAATGACTGGCTTCTAGGCTGCTCAAATGAAAACCCGAGCCTTCCCTAATTGCCTGTTTCCACAGGCTCCTATTTTGTGATGGCTTTCCATGCAGAATGTCCCCCCCCCACCATCGCAGCTGAACATCTTGATTTGGTGACTTGCACAGTGATTGATACTGAAGTCGTGAGTTGCATGGAACTCCCCACACACATTATTTGCAGGGGGAGGCTCTCACTGGAGGAAATGGGATCAAATCCAACATGCAAATAGCAGGCATGGGGAGAGGGGGGCAGACTGGGATCACAGCAGGAGGCAAAGGGTTAAAAAATCCCATCCCCCTCCACATAAGTGTCCAAACCTACACCACACATCTGCACTGGCTGTTTGTGAAATAAACGTCGTACTCACAGGTAAACTATGTGATCAAAAGAATGTCTCATTCGATCCTTAGATAAGTAGAATGCTTGCCATTGCCATCACCACAAACAACAGGACAGGTGCTCCGTTGCTAATCTCCCTAACTGGCACTGATGTGTTGAAGAATAATTTTCCTTTTCCCTGAAATGTTAGTTAACTCATTTCACTGACTGGTCTCAGTGATCATCATTCCAACTCACTAAACAGAATCATTTGGCAGCTGCTGTACGGTGGTGAAGAAACGGAGCTACAAATCTGAAAGTGTCCACATTGAATCTGACCTCTGCCATGGGCTCACCAAGCATGATAAGCAATCACCATCTGCCCCTAAACATGGAATGTAGGGATAACAATACTGAGCCTTGTGGGTTTGAATCACACTGAACATTTCATTGTTCAATATAGATGCTGATTCTTCTTAATGTCATAAGCAAGAGCTGGAAAGGACTTGAGTGGTCTAAATGGATCATGGCAGGAGGACTGAGTAAGTGAGGGTGCTGGACCATGAAGTAGCATGGTGATGCTGATGAATCCAAGTGGACCATTACATTGGCATCCTCCAAGAACTTCAGGTTCATGTTGAGAGATAATGACTCTGGGGTGGCCTAGAGTCATCCAGTAGGATTCATAGCTGAACAGGAACATGAGCTTTGGTTTCTGACATTTGAACTCAACAATCTAACCACTGGACTACACTAGATATAGTAAGAAAAAGTTGAAGAAGGCCTTTGGTGTCTGCAGTGTCAAAGCCTCTTTCACTTGTGATTCAAGTGAAGGTATCGAGACTATGAACAGGTGTAAATAAAAGCAGCATGAAGTCAGGAACCGACCCATGAGAGCTTGCATAAGGGGAGACAAGAGGAGTGGAAATGCTAATGATTCAGAGACTGACACCCCAGGGACAATAAAGAACATCACGAGAACCCTGCAGGATCAGGTCAAAGGTCCATCTAGCTCAGCATCCTGTTCTCGCAATCACCAACCAGATGCCCATGGGAATCCTGTAAGCAGAACATGAGCTCACCAGCACTCTCCACACCAGTAGTTCCCAAGAACTGGTATTCAAAGACATGTAGTAGAAGAAGAAGTACATATCTACCACAGCTAGGAGCCAAATTGATGGCCATCACGGCATCATGTGGGAGCAACTAGGCATTGTGTGAAGAAGGGCTACCTTTTGTCTCTCCAGAATCTTCCAACATTTGGCTCCATTGCGTAAGGAGGCAGAATGAAGGAGCAAGCTGAGCCAACTAGTAAGGAGTCAAAGTTGAAATACCAGGCTTGCACAACAAGCCCTCTCATCTCACCACTTAAGAACTTGTATTCATTTAGAACCTTTGTTTTGGAAGCCGGTCAATAGCTACTTGATCTGCTAGCATTGAGCTGTTGCTCTTGTGGGTCAGCTCCTGACCCCCTGCCCTTGTTATGGACACCTGCTCACAGCTTCCATTCCCTCACTTGAATAACAAGTGAAAGAGGCTTCAGAACTGCAGGAGCTAAAGTCCTTTTTCAACTAGTTCTTATGATGGACAAGATCTCAAGACCTCTGTCTGGGCTCTTAATGCTATGGTGCTATCTGCACTCCCCCAGATCAGAGCAATATCAGAATACTTCTAAAAGATTGAGAAGGAAAGCATTACTGATCCCCCTGGTCTCTGAAAACTTGTAGAGTAATGAGAAGAGCAGAACAGAAGTAGAGGTGTGCAGACACAGTTTGAGACTGCTTGGGAAACATCTGGGAGAGAAGTCCCAGAGAGGGTGGAAGGCAGGGGTCTTCAGTCCTGGCAACTGTTCCATAGGGGCAAGAACTACTGGAAAGTGTTGCTGAGACCACTACGCCAAGTTGTATGTTCATTTCCTTGAATAAAGAGTTAACTTCACTGAAAACGGAGCTCTGCTTCCTTTATTGTTCACCTGTGTCTGACTCAAGCCCTGACACCAGATATGCAGACTCCCACTGAAATGAATCCCCCCCCAAAGAAAATGGTGCTGTGATCTGGGTCATGACAGAAGCTGAGTGAAACCAGTAAGCAAAACTATCCTAATGCAGTGAAAATGTCCTGACTCTATTAGAAAGCTTCTGGCTATTTCTGATTTTCTCTGCACCGGCACCTCTTATCCTGACCTGGCATTGTTTAGTTAATTTTTATCTTGTTCCACATGTCAACATAAGTCTCTAGGCCAGGGGTTGGCAACCTAAGGCCCATGGGCCACAGGTCATTTTACTGGCCCACGAGCCACCTCTGAACCAAGCCACCCACTTGGTGAGTCCCCACGTGCTGTGCTAAACCGGCGTAGCACGCTGGAGACTCGCTTTCGCGCCACCAGAAATCACGTCTGCACATGCGCAGATGACGAAAATCACACGCACACGCAATCCGGCCCACAGAGGGGGCTCCGCGGCAGTGACCCCTGCATAGGCAGTTGAAAAAGAAATAAATAAAACAAATTCCACCTTCAGCATCAAAACACTGCTACCACTAATAGTAATAATGCCACATTTTAAGCAACATGCTTAAGCAACAATAAAATGCATCAGGTTCCAACTTCAAAATGCAACATAATAACAGTACATGTATCATCATGAACATCTCATAAATATTACCTTTAAAGGGCCACACTTAATTCAATAAACAGATATAATACAGAAACATTATTACAGTTCTGGGTTTGGTTGACATGAAATTTAGTCAAACTGGATGGTGAAGCATTTTCCTAGTTTAATTGTATGTTTGTTTAGCTCATGCAGTCATAAGTATGCATAAGAGGGACATATATGGTTGCAATAGCCAGAGAGAGGGGAAGAGGAGAGAGAGAGAGAGAGAGAGAGAGAGAGAGAGAGAGAGAGAGAGGGAAGAAAAATGGTGGAGAGGAAGGCTTCACGCTGGCTTAAACGGAACAATGCCAGAACCATCCTAATTAGAGATAACAGCGGGCTCTGAGTCCCAATTTGTCTTTGAATTGATATGCCATGTTCCCCCTGCAAGCAGAACTGATTATTTCCTGGTTTACTGTGAGGGGAGAGGTAAGAGGAATATCAAACCAGAAAGAAACGAGAAATCCATGTGTTTTAGAGATAGACTTTGCGTTATCCCAGCCGCAACCCCACACACAGTTAAGCATGCTGGCTTGGCTCCCGTGGCCAGTCGGTTTCAAAATATTGTGCAACATGTTAGCAAAAACTACCAAATGTGACGTTCAGTTGGCTCTGCTCATTGATGATTTGGGTCAGGGCAAGGGACGGGAAGTTGATATAATAGTTGTCCCATAATTTCATATATCGTTACTTTGTTGTGCAAACAGCTTCATAGGATCCTTGCCCTGGGTGTTTGCTGGGCATACATCAGCCACTTAGCTTAACAGCATTCAACATCCTAATTTATTCAGGCTACAAGCAATGAAAACATTTTACAGCCACAGTGGCTCCGTAATTCTTCAGCCTGTCCTCTCCCTTCTCATCACCCACCCTGCTTTCCTTGTGACTGTTAAATTCCTGCGCTCCCCCCACCCCTACTTCTGCTTCTGTGCGTACATCATGCAACATCTGAAACTGGGATTCTACATCCCCCTGCTGGAAGCACTAATCTTAAAATGAATGCAATCTTCATACCAAGACACAAAGCTACAAGCTCCGTATTGTAAAACAAATAAATGCTTGACAACTGCAACACATTACTATGGGATGCTTTTGTGTTTAAAAAAATTGGGGGGAGTGTTTCAAATGCTTCCAGCTTTAACAAGAGAAATATGAATCCAGTAATGCAGAGGGAATGAACTTTTTATTTTTTGCCCTGAGGACTGCATTCCTTTCTGAGCATCCATCATGAGGCCATGTGAAATTGGCAGGCAGGAACAGAGATACAGTAGAAGTGGCAGAGCAACAAATGCAGACCCTCCATATGTCCCTATTTTCCAGGTACAGTCCTAGATTTACAGAAGCTGTCCCAGTTTCTGATTTGATCCCAGAATGTCCCACTTTTCCTTAAGACTTCTCTATTCTCATCAGAGAAATGTTGGAGTGCATGCTATGATGTCCCTATTCAAAGTGTGGGTGCTGACCTTTGAAGCCCTAAACGGCCGCAGCCCATTATACCTGAAGGAGCATCTTCACCCCTATCGTTTCAGCCCAGACACTTAGGTCCAGCTCTGAGGGCCTTCTGGAAGTTACCTCACTGCGAGAAGTGAGGTTACAGGGAAACAGGCAAAGGGCCTTCTCGGTAGTGGCACCCACCCTGTGGAATGCCCTCCCATCAAATGTCAAGGAAATAAACAACTATCTGACTTTTAGAAAACATCTGAAGGCAGCCCTGTTTAGGGAAGCTTTTAGTGTCTGATTTTAATCACCTTTTTAGTATTATTATTATTATTAATTCTGTTGGGAGCTACCCGGAGTGGCTGGGGAAACCCAGCCAGATGGGCGGAGTATAAATAACAAATTATTATTATTATTATTATTATTATTATTATTATTATTATTATTATTATTATTATTATTGGAGGGTATGGAGTTATGCGACCCCAGAGCCAAGGAGATAAGTAACTACACAACCTTTAGAAGACATCTGAAGGCAGCCCTAGATAGAGAATTAAAAAAAAAAAAAAAAACATTTAATGTTTTTATTTATTATGCTTTTATTTATGTGGGAAGCTGCCTAGAGTGTCTGGGGCAGCCCAGTCAGATGGATGAAGTATAAATAATAAATTTGTTGTTGCTGTTGTTATGGAATAGGACATCCTTATTTTCATGTTGGAGGGGATGCAAATGTAAATTGGACCTTGGTATGACAGGTTCGTTTCCACACAGACTCACACACCCCTCTCTGTCATCCTTCCAGGCCATCAAAAGGAATTGTCAGAATTCAAGAAAGCATTTCCTGACACAAAAACCTCAAGGAGGGTTCTAGGGGTGTGGCCTGGAAAGTGAGAGGATGTGGCTTGGGAGGGGCGTGGCCTGGGGAGAGTCCCATGGACCAGATTGAGAAGTTTGGTGGGCCATATTGCTTCCCCACTGAGCACCAAAGCTGTAGAACAGAAAGCGAGAGGTGGGAGCCCTGAATTTTGGTGTAGCACAGGGAACCGCTAAAATCTGAAAGCCCAAAGTCCACCACTGGGAGAGGGACCTGGTTCAGTTCACACATTTTAACACAAATCTGCTTAGTTGCCTCTACCCAAACAAGATATAACTGAGAAAACAGCAGCCCTTCAAAATTCATACTTCTCTGAATTTTGCGACTCAATTCTCCAACCCAAAAAAATGTGTACAAAATGCATAGACTGAGGGAAAGCATGCATTTAAAATGTCTACATAAGTAAAAAGGACATCCAGACACACATTATATGGGGTGGTTGCTTGCAAAAAAGAAAGAAGGATATATTAGGAATAGCATGTGTTAAGATGCTGGTGACTTTTCCATATAACCTTTTCGTAATTTATGAAAAGATGCCAAAATGTGGTGAACTGACCTTAAAGTCTGAGAAAGTGTGTGAAACCGAAATGGAGCAAATCCATCCCTCCCCTCCCCCCCCCGGCATTTGTTATATCTTAACCTTGGGTGGTCTTCATAACTGGTGCTACTCACAACACATCTATCGAAGAGCATGGGCATGTCTACCTTAGGTCCATTATTTTCAATGGGTCTACTCTGAGTAAGACTTAGCTTGCATCCAAGGGATTGTATTCAGCTAACAAGAAGTGGGTGTCTCTGATCTGTGACGTTTATAAGCAAAACTCTCTAGGGCTTGTCATGAGCTCCAAACTGACCACTGTCACCCTCATCCAGCAAGGGAGATCTGAATGCTCAGTTGATGTGCATGTGCCTGCACTTCAAATGCTCATCTTGTTGTCCCTAACCTGATGCACTCCCCCCCCCTCTCTGGGTCCAGCCATCATGCAAAACAAAGAGCAATGTGGGGAGAAACAGTATGCTCTTCATCTTTCAAAGCCACGCTGTGTGCCAAGTGGGAGAAACCAGGACAATCTCATGCCAGAACACAAGCGCTATGCTGGACTGAGAGCTGGCAAGTGTTTGCAGAGGGAAGATCAGAGAGAATGCCTAAAAAGCTGGTGGGAGGAAGGAAAATCAGCTCCTGCTGGTTGTCTGTTGTAATTTATTTCTCAACTACCAAAAAAATAAAATAAAAATTCCTGAGGCTGACAGTCATCATCATACATATGTAAGCTGCTCAGAAAAAATGCCCACACAGGTGGGGCAAATGGCAAAGGCAAATTACAACAATGAAAAATAAGCAATAAAGGCTACTTCACTGGCATGTCTCTTTACCATGCTGGTTTTTTCTATGCAGCAAGGTATGTGTGTTAGGTGAAGCCATGATTTTTGGTGACCCCTTAAATATTCATCTAACCCCCTATTTCTCACCGAAACGTCAATGACTATCTGATTATTATTAAAGTTGATGACAGAAGAAGAGTTTGGAATTGATATCCCGCTTTATCACTACCCGAAGGAGTCTCAAAGCGGCTAACATTCTCCTTTCCCTTCCTCCCCCACAACAAACACTCTGTGAGGTGAGTGGGGCTGAGAGACTTCAGAGAAGTGTGACTAGCCCAAGGTCACCCAGCAGCTGCATGTGGGGGAGCGGAGACGCGAACCCGGTTCCCCAGATTACGAGTCTACCGCTCTTAACCACTACACCACACTGGCTCTTCTTCTTCAGTCTGGGATGCTGCTGGTTCTTCCTCCCATAGAAGTGTAGGAGAGAGGCATTTCAAAGAGTTCCAGCTGGACAACAGTAGCCTTGCCCTTTAGTTGTTCTCTCCAAAGAGGCTGGTGCTAATCTCGCTTCCTTCTCTCCCCACCATCGCCCAGGGCGTGACTTCTTTTCAGCAGCTGCCTTCTTCAACCAGGATTTTAGAAAGGGCTGCTGGCAGTGTTGGATTTATGTATAGGCTAAGTAGGCTGAAGTCTAGGGCCTATAAATCTAGGGGGGCTCACCAGCCTGCCTCTCCCCAGTGCCGCAGTCTCCCCTCTCCCAAAATTGCAAATCCAAGACTACATGCAAGGGCAAGGCAACTCAGGCCCAGCAACTATGAGACTCAGGGCTAGCCAGTGGGGCCCAATTTGAAGCAGTGGGGTGCAACTTGAATTTTTTTTGTAGGGCCACAATTCTCAGCCAAAGTCTGCAGAATCTTGTAAATATAAAGAAAATTCATCTAGATTGCCCTGGTGCGGGGGCCCCCTTAGGAGCAGCATGCGGGGCCCAATTTGGCCAAATTGTGCCAATTGCCTTAAGGTCAGCCCCGATGAGACTGTGCAGGGGTTGGACTGACAAGCCCTGCACCTTCTAGGTCCCTGGTGTCACTATTCAGAGTACAGACTCAAGGACTTGTTATGGAAATAAAGGAGGGGCACTTATTGGAAATCAGTTTTGTCCACTCTCCCCACCCCCAAACCACTAAACCATGAGCCCAGCCACCTTTTATTCACAGTCGCATAAGCACTACACTACAGCATGGCCATAAACCTGTACGTTCAACCACTGAAATATATACCCAATATGTAGCAATGGAGATTTATGTTACAGCTTTATGAATGAACACTGTGTTTTATGAATGGACTCTGTATTTTGTCAATTACCTAACCAATTGGGTACTACCAAACAGCGACCTCTATTGCTGAAAGCAGGTAACCAGCAGGGAATGCTTCAGCTCAGCCTTTGCACTATTGACTTAACACCCCCTGCTATGCAGATAACAGATAAATTGTATCCCTTCTTTCGTCCTGGCCAACTCTATTACGCTGGTGTAAACCCTGGTGTACCAGAAGCCCAGAATAGCAGCAAATAAAATCCACTCATACGCCAGTGTCTGATAAGACTTGTCAACCAGTTCTTCCAAAGTCTTCCTAAATTATAAAGCTCCAAAATGCAGGCCAAAAGATAGCAGATCTGGGAAGAGCGAGGCATACAATGGGCACCACCAATGAAAAGGCCCTGCTCCGTGTAACTCCTGCCCTGTCATTTGATAGGGTGCCCACTTGCCCTCCTTCTTGACATGGAATGCTCTCTATTGGAGTCTCCAGGTCCATTACAAAGACCATAAGAAGGGAGAGCAGGGACCTTGAAGTTCCCAACAAGCAAACAGGTCACCTTTATCACAGTCACTGGTGCTATTAACAGTAATCCTTCTAGCTGGTTAATTGGTTCGCCACTTCCATGCACATGATGTGTGATGCTAATTATTTCCCCAAAGACTTAAATGATAACTAATCAGAGGCAGCTACAGTTGCAAATGGCAAAAAAAAAAAATCTGTGAAAGGAAGAGGAGCAGGTTTGCTCAAGTGTGTTGCAGGTAGAAATACTGTATGTAATGAAGTGAGAGCAGTAGGTTACTTGCTCGAATTAACAAGTAAAAAAGTTTTGAGAATTTAAATTCTAGATTAAAATTGATTACTTAATTGAGAAGGGGATTGTAACCAAAACACTGGGGCCTAATTTGAATAGTAGAGTGCCTGGTATCTGGTGGGCAATCTCATCCTTTATTTCCACACAGTGGCTGCAGACCAAAGCACTCTTCAGGAGAGTTATGAGATTCAGATGCCTTGTCAATCCCAGCAGATATATAAGAGGCCTCCGCCCTGGCCAGACCTTTGCCACCACTTCACAGTCTCACCACCCTTCTCCTTCAGAGCCTGTCTAATAAAGAAGTCTGTTGCTAAGGGAACCCTGTTGCTAGGGAAGACCTGTTGCTGGGAGAAAACTTGTTGCTAGGGACAAAACCAGGCAAAGATCATTCCAAGTCTATTTTTAGACTTCACCAACAGCCAAGACATCTATTTAGGGTTGCAATTTAGGGTTGCTATTTACACACACACACACACACACACACACACACACACACGGTGCAGATATGTTGTACTCTGATGGTGGTAATCAAATAGAAAGGTTGCAAGGACTCAGGCCAGGACGAAAATAAACAATGATTTCCTCTATTTTTGTTGTTTAAAGTCTGAAACAAATTCCAGTTGCAATGATTTTTAACTCCAGGACAAGGCCCTGTTTTGTCTATTCTTCATCAGCTGTCGTTTCTTAGTTTTATGGTCAAAGTACTTCCAATTTTTTCATGTACTCTGATGGTGGAGCATCTGCTTTACATGCAGATACTCCCAGATTCAACTCCCAGCATCTCCAGGTTGGGCAGAAACCCCGGAGAGCCTCTTGCCAGTAAGTGTAGACAATATTGAGCTAGATAGGTCAATGATCTGATTCAGTATCAGGTAGCTTTCTATGTTCCTAAATTTGAATGTGCTAATTCATACATACTGATGCAAATTTAGAACCGATTGCTCATTTAAATAGAGATATGTTTCACCATGGTGGGAAGCAAGACTGTGCTCATGCTTGGAGTGAGGGGGGGCAATTGCACAGCCCCTCCTGCTCCCCTTTCTTATGGTCATTCATCTTTAAACTGAGCTTGGACCAGACGGCTCTTCCCATAGAGGACTATCCTCTGCAAAATAGGATGCATGGTCTGGCTGCCCTCCCTTAAGGGATCCGCTGCACTTCATTTAATCCCCCAGTTCATTACAATACCTTTTAATGTCTATTCATGGTGCAAAGGGGTATGAAATGCAGTATTTCCATTACAAATTTATTCCCCTTATTTATGCATTGTCTTGGTGCTGTTGAACACATTGCATTTTTTATTTTATTTTTAAAAAAGGACGGTAAGCTTGAAAGTAAATAATTAAGCCGGTCTCCCTGGGAAGCATCTAAATCTTTTTTTTATGCCTCATGAAACTTGCATTGCTGTTGTGCTGTCAGAGTTAGCTGTATTTTCCCGACAAAAGAATATCATTTTGGAATATTAACCATCCTCTGCAGAAACGGTGGTGTGGATCTGCTTTGCACAACCGCGGTGCACTTGAATGCCTCCCTTGCAAGGAACTCTTCAATAATGCATGAAAAGAAACAATCTCCTAATATTAGAAAGGGAAAGCCCTCCCCAGTGCATGCCCTGTGTGTCGTTCAGTCAGCGCTTCCATTGTGGGTACCATGTGATGGTCTCATAACGATGTTCCAGGAGCCTTGCTCCTTAACCAGGGTTCGTGTTTCCTTTGGAACGAGACACAACAGAGACAGTAGGGGGGTTTAGGGGAGTGGGGCCAGTTAAGTCACACTGGACACAGAGCCTTTGGGGGAGCTGCAGCTATGATGTGCAATGTAAGGCAAGAGGCAGGGGCTGCTGAATTTTGGTGTTGCACTGGGCACCAATGAAATTTGAGACTCCAGGGTCCGGCACTGATGGAGACTATGGTGTCTTGATGATATATAGTTTTATTTACACATATATTCACCCTGAGAATACTGTGGAGGGACGTTCCTGCATTACACCCCAAGAAGGACTCTTGCGTCTTCCACGGTCTTAGCAGGCTTAGGTCTAAAGGCAGAGAAATCCACCATCAGGGCTTGGAACAGTTTTAACCAAACCTTGATTAAGTCTAACGTTTACTGATTCCAGTAACTATGGGTGTCCTTTCACCCACAAACTCTCAGGACATCCCTATTTTCATCAGAGAAATGTTGGAGGGTATGGGGGAACCCAGCCGGATGGATGGGATATAAATAATGTTGTTGTTGTTGTTGTTGTTGTTGTTGTTGTTGTTGTTGTTGTTGAATTATGTGATCCCAGAGCCAAGGAAATAAGTAACTATACAACCTTTAGAAAACATCTGAAGACAGCCCTGTATAGGGAAGTTTTTTTTAATGTTTAATGTGTTTTTTTATGTTGGAAGCTGCCCAGAATGGCTGGGACAACCCTGCCACATGGTTGGGGTATAGCAACTACTACTACTACTACTACTACTACTACTACTGAATAGGATGCCCCTATCTTTTTTCTTTTTTTTTATAGAAGAATTTATTAGCATTTTCATAATACAACACAAACCCAGACCCCCACCTACAAATACAAAACAATTACAACTACACATAATGCCAGGATTCTTCTTCTTGTTTATATACCTAGTAAAAAAAAATTCTATTTCCGAATCTTGACGTTTGACTCCCCCTGCCTTTTCACCTTCGGTTTTAAATCCATATTTTACTTTCTTAACACCTTTTCTCTATAAAAAAAAAAAAATTAACTTAAATTAAAGATAACACAATTATCTTCATCATCCTATCATATCATAAGTCTTAACAGAATATTCTTATAGAAACTAGACTTATTTCTTCTGTCCATTATCATGCTGCTTTAACTTAAAATCCAATATCCCCTTACTTATTCAAAATAAAATTATTCTTAACAGGCTTCACTCTCCGGTTTCAGATACCATAGCAGACCATTTGGGTTTTACATTTAGTGCTTCATCCCACCCCCCCTCTATCCATTGTCTTTCTCTGTCTTTCGCCGGAACCAATCCTCGAAATGTCTTCTTTTACCAAGTGTCCACAGATCCAGGCAGTATTCACAACAGACCTTGCATCGAGTTTCAGGGTATACATCACATCTTTTCTAGGCTCCTCCGTTTCTTTGTACCATACTTCTTCTTCTTGTAGAAATCTTAATTCCATGTCCCTTGCCCCCGAGCTCCCACCTCGGGGTCTGGATATTGTAAATTTTCCCGTTCCGGGGCTGCCACCCCCAGAAAACGGTTCCTTTTCCCGGAGTCGCCCCGCCATTTCAGACCATCCTTGAAGTACCCCTTCTAACTCTTTGCCAAGGTTTGCTTCCATTGTGTAAAACTTTTGAAAAGCCTCCTCTGTGGGAAGTAAGTTCTTTTTATTTATAATTCCACTCAAAACTTGCAATTTCCGATTAAGCAGTTCCAGCCTCAAGACAGCAAGCATTTCTTCCTCCTTTAGACCAGAGTTCAAAACAAGTTCAAGCACGTAGTCCAGCATTTTGGAGGAGAGGGTGGGTGTCAAATTTCAGTTCCTGTCTCTTCCTTCCTTTGTTTCAATTGTTTCCCACGTCAGTCCAAATTTCCCATCGCCATTTTTTCTGAAGCCAGAGTGTAAAGATCAACACTTTAAAAGGAGATATTTTCTGCCCACTTAATCCCCAAAGGGAAATCTCAACAGTCTCAGTTTTCAAATTCCAAACACTTTGTATCCATTATTGTAGCAGCAGTCACTCAAACTGGTTATTTTCTTTCTTTCCCGAAGGGAGGAAGGCAGGCTCCCTTTCTTCTTCCCCCCGGATCGTTCCAAAGATAAAAAAGTCAATCAAAGTCAGTCAAATACTCACGACCACCGGGTTCTTTCAATTCACTAAAGACAGGTAGAACTTAGACGCTCATCACAGGCTTTGCCGCCGCATTTACATCCCGGTTGGGGCATGTCCCCTATAGCCCGGCTCCGTCGTCCCTTCACCCCCACTCCCCCTTTACAGGGGGAGCGAGGGAAGGGTTCGGAGCCACAACGGGCACAGCCGGGGAGCCCAGGGTGCGGGACGCTCTTCCCGCACCCCACTGGAGCCCCGCTTTGCGGTAGCGGGGCTCCAAACCCCCAGGATGGACTGGGCGCTTCGCAGCCGAAGCAGCCCACGACCACCCGCAATGGCGTCGCCGCCGGAAGTGAGGATGCCCCTATCATCATTGGTGAAATGTTGGAGGGGGGGTTGATTATAATGCACTAGACCACATGCTAATTAAGCAGCCAGAGTTTCCTATTTATTTAGCCTCTGCTCTTCCTAATATGCTGTTACGTTCACATGCTGTCTTCAGAACAGGAGGTGGATATCTGACAAATAGCCCAGTCTGCTCTTGTGCCTTTGACACCAGCCTGATGTGAAGAAATCCACGTGCAAAGGCTAGAGATTATCACCTGCTCATCTTAAAAGGTACAGCTACTGTCGTCGGTTGAAAAGTTGGCAACCCTCAAAGCGCATGGAAAATGATATATTGTTCCACAAAGAAGGCAGCCTATTTTTCTTATGAACTCTCCCGTTATTTTGCTTTAATATTGTTGTGAACATCCTTTATGGTCAAACGCTGCCTTCGCCAACCTGGTGCCCTCCAGACATTTTGAACTACAATTCCCATTGATGGGGAGGCACCAGGGAGTTGAAAGCTGCCTTCACATGTTAATTTATCCCCAGTGCAGAAAACATAGACATCATATCTAATGTTCACTGTTCATTTATGAAATTCTGAGTCAGGCAGCCGCCTTATAAGATTACACAGTGGCATAATTCAAGCTATTTTCGGAAGTCCTTTCTGGCGGGTGTTTGGGATAGCTATATGGTTGCATTTAAAACACAACCATTCCCCCCCCCCCAATTATGATTTCGGAGAGGCATTTGTAGAATTGTATTTCTTTTTTCTAGGCGAGAGAACTGCCTTATATTTCAGAGAAAGCTAATAATGAAAAAGAAAAAGAAACCTGAAAGCATGTCTTCTAAATGTATGATTGCTAGAAATTTCAGCCTGACTGTAAACCTGCCTTCTGTCTGCAGCGCTTTTATGGTATTCATTATGTCTCACTTGGAGAATGCAGACTCAATTCTCAAATGGTCTTTTGTGGCTAATAAAAGGGTGCCACGCTCCCGTGTTATTTGCTGCTTTGTTCTATGAGACCGTGGAGCACAGAATTTGTGGGATATTTGGAGTTACTCTCCATAGCTGGCGATTCGTACATATTCAGAAGCACTGGGCACAATCCTGCCAAGTCAAGCATTGAAATGAATGAAGGGGCCCATTCATGTAAATGAGAGAGGCTTGTTTTATTTACCATGCTTATATAATTCTGTCTTTTTGACCATGGACCTCAAGAGCAGCAGACATGGAGATTCCCAAGCAGCAAGGGGGTTTATAGGGGGTTGTCCTGATTCTTTTGCACTGAGCTCTAGATCTCTTGCCTTCTCCCCAGTACCAAAGTGGGTGTTCCTAAAAAGTGGGGGGGGGCCTGGAGCCAAACTTAATTCCTTTTTAATGCATATGAGGTACTTACATGTTTGTTTGTTTAAAAAAACACCATGAATAGAAATGATTTCATCCCCCTGGGATGATATTCACAAGAACCCAACAATAGCTTGTTGCAATTCTTATCTATAATAATATGTAATTATTAATGCTACAGACATTTTAAGAAGTGTGTGTGTGTGTGTGTGTAACACATGGATTTGCAGCTTTCGAAAAGAGAATTTGGACTCTAGCTGATGGGAAAAGAAAAATCATTTTATATGCATTGTATATATGCGATATAGCACTGTGACACTAAGATGGCGACGTGGAGTCCTGTCTTTCCCTACCAGATTTCCTTGTATGAGTTTACAATGGAATGCCCTCCCATCAGATGTCAAGAAAATAAACAACTATCTGACTTTTAGAAGATATCTAAAGAAAGTTCTGTTTAGGGGAGTTTTTAATGTTTGATGTTTTATCGTGTTTTTAATATTCAGTTGGGAGCCGCCCAGAGTGGCTGGGGAAACCCAGCCAGATGGGCAGGGTATAAATAATGTATTATTATTATTATTATTATTATTATTATTATTATTATTATTCAATGCATTTAACTGAATTGCTTCTTTGACATGTATAGATCCAGCTTTTGTCCGGACATGTACACACACACACACCGTTGAAATCTAATGAATTAATTGTCTGGCTGGGATGATCTTCACAACAACCTCCCTTAGCCACTCACAATCCTCTCTGAAAACCTTCCTTTCCAGGAACAAAGGAAGCTGCCTTGTTCTGAGTCAGACCATTTGTTCATGTAGTTCGGTATTGTCTACACTGACTAGAAGCAGGTATCCAGGGTTTCAGGCAGGAAGTGGGGAGATGTCAGAGACAGAACCCAGTGCCTTCTGCATGCAAATCAGATGCGCTACTGCTGTGCTACAGCTCTTCTCTTCATGCTTCAGCATCCCTTCCACTTCACCCCTACTTTTTGTACTTTGAGACTTAAAACCTTCTCTGTTGGGTGATCATGTCTACCCACACAGTAATATCAGTAGTGCCCTTGCTTCACTGGAGATCCTGGTGGCAGCCGAAGAGGAAGGGGCTTGGAGGATGCACTGCCATTCTGGGGAAACTTTCCCAGCGAATCAAAGAGCTTTTAATGATTTTCTTCGGATTCTTGTTTACCGAATGCACCCTGTAAAAATATCAGCTTGGCATTTCTCTCATTGCCTACTGGAATCCAAAAAGAATCCCTAGCATAAGTCAAGGTTTAACTGGCCTCTTTGATCTGCGATGTCTATTTCACACATGGAAATCACTATTTGATGTCGCGTTCCTTAAGTGAGAAACAGGCATATGTGAAATCAAATGGAGGTATGCAGAAAATCTTGGCTACCTCCAGGGAGCGTGATTCATGCTACACAGGAGGAAGATCTGGGATTGCTTTAAGAGGGGTGGGGAAAACTCTGAGCAATTCTGGAAGTTGGAGGTTGGGTTGCTTTAGTTTCAGACATGGTGAATGAAAGATCCCTCCCCCCCAAAAAAAAAACACCCTGCACTAGGACTCAGATGCTGCAGAGAACCTTGCAGCAACTTCAAGCATTTAAAATAAAAACCCTTCGGTCAACTTATTTAAAAAGTTAGGTAAACTTTTGGGGGGGGGACTTGTGGGGGAGAGGAAGGGAAAAGGCAAGGGTTGAGATGGACAGGAGGGGTGTGGGGTAAAGGATGAACTTGTAAAGGGGATATGGAAAAAAGGCTGACCACGGAACTCCGAAACCAGAGGGAAAACGGTGTATGAGAATTGGAAGAAATACTTAGGTTTTTGTTAAGATGTGATTTATTAATAGGTGAAATTGGAATCAGTTGATATATAGGCTACAGTATTAGAAGTTAAGTTAAGTTAAGAGAGGATATAAGAGGTTGAGTTATGTAATGTAATGTTTAGTTTGATAAGAATAAGATTTGAGATTTGAGGTTTATGGCTGTAAGATTAAGTATAGGTATGAGAAATAAGATTTTATAATGTTACAAAGTTACTAAAGAAGATTAGAAATGAACGCAGAAGAGAGGACGTGAGGAAGTCCCAAACTAAGGATTATAAAGAGGATAAGGATGGATAAATACGTGTTTTGTTTGTGTGTATTTTATTTTGCAGTTTTTGTAGCATTCATATTTTGTGTATGTTTATTATTAAAATCCAATAAATTATTATTAAAAAATAAAAAATAAAAAGTTAGGTAAACCAAACTCAACTTCATCTCTGAAAATTTCTCAGAATTTCTCCCTCCACCCCCCCCCCAAAAAAAACCCCACTGGAAATGTTTCCTTTTCACACAGCCTACAAATTGTTCAAACACGGTAAAATTGGGCAGAAAGGCTTAGCTCCTGTCTTGAAATTACCGTTCCTGAAAGCTGGAAAAGAAACCCAAGTGAGTTCTGTGTTAGGGTGCCAGTCAGGGGTGACTGATACCCAATGAGACTGGTAAGGAGGAGGGCAAGGAGGTCACCAGTAGGTGGCGCCACAGCCAATGACGAGCAGCAAATATCTTCCCCCTCCTCGTCCTGCTGAGTTCTACCCTGGCAACATTGGCACTAAGGATGAGGAAGCTGATAGCGCCTCCTGCTAGACTGGCTGTAAGTAAGGAGGTAAATGGGTGGGGGCTGGTTGGGAACAGACTGTGCTTGTGCCCCATTCTTCCTAACAGATCAGCTCCACTAGCCTCAGGGAAGGACCCCCACCCCCAATAATCCCATTCTCAGAGCCAGTGTGGTGTAGTGGTTAAGAGCGGTAGACTCGTTATCCGGGGAACCGGGTTCGCGTCTCCACTCCTCCACATGCAGCTGCTGGGTGACCTTGGGCTAGTCACACTTCTTTGAAGTCTCTCAGCCCCACTAACCTCACAGAGTGTTTGTTGTGGGGGAGGAAGGGAAAGGAGAATGTTAGCCGCTTTGAGACTCCTTCGGGTAGTGAAAAGCGGGATATCAAATCCAAACTCTTCTTCTCTTCTTCTTCTCAGATAATGCCATCTGTTGTACAGATGCAAACAGGTGTGTTCCCAGACTCCTTCAAACTGATGCATATCTCTTCTGTGCCTGCTATCTTGAGAGTAGGGGGTGGATCTACACTCATGGTTTTTAACATTAAGGAAGGGGTAATAAATGGTTTTGAAAACGTAGATCAGGGGTCCCCAAACTAAGGCCCGGGGGCCGGATGCGGCCCAATCACCTTCTAAATCCGGCCCCCAGATGGTCTGGGAATCAGCGTGTTTTTACATGAGTAGAATGTGTCCTTTTATTTAAAATGCATCTCTGGGTTATTTGTGGGGCATAGGAATTCATTCATATATATTTTTTTCAAAATATAGTCCGGCCCCCCCAAAAGGTCCGAGGGACAGTGGGCTGGCCCCCTGCTGAAAAAGTTTGCTGGCCCCTGACATAGATGGACACATGGCATCCTACTTTTTAACGTTCATTATGTGTTAATACCTAGTCTTTTTTAATCGCTTAATTTGTAATTGTTTTATGCTGCTGTATCGGGAGGGGGGGTAGTTTGAAAAGATAGCCGTTTACCTTTTTTTTTTTTTACTGAATTCAAACTCCAATCCCCCTTCCTATGGTATTCGAGGGGCGGTGTTCAGTTTCAAAAAAGGACACAGAGGGAGAGAGGGAGGGAGAATTAAAATGTGACACTATGGGCGGGGGGGGGGCAAGCAACCATCAACCAGCAGCTTTGGGAAATGGTGTGGCCGGTTATTACTTACATTTGACAAAAAAACAAACAAACACCAAGGTAAAAAACGTTTTAATCAACAAGTATGCCTGTGACGTGTTAGAACGACATCTCTAATATTATTCTTATAGGAGGGGAATAACGTTAAACAGGTCAGTGTAGATCCAGCCTAAGTTAGCCTCGCTGGGGCCAAGACTTACACTGCAGGGAAGGACTGCACCCTTGATCTCCTTTTTCTGATTTGAAGCTAAATAAATACGCTTGTTGCAGCTTTTCTTCTGTTTGAAGTAGATCTGGGTATAAAAGAGGCTAGCCAGCCACAGAGTGGCATCTCTTCCTTGCAAGCAGCTGGTGGCAATGGGCTGTTATTAATGTTGTTATGTACCTAGAAGACACCCAGGAGCGCGAGAGCAGGAGCTGAAAATAACAAGGTGTACAAAGGAGAACCTTGCTCTCTTTCGCTCTCGCTTTTCTTCCAGGCCACATTATTTAATCAGTCAGGGCTGAGATGACAGCGAAGCTGCGTGACCAGAGGGAGGAAACGGTGCAGGAAGACTGGAATAAATTTAAAGTTTACCTGAAGAAATATTGTAATGTTAGATTTTGCTGAAATTCTAGAGGAGTATTTAGAGGTTCCTAGCATAATATAGAGTAAAAAATGATATCAATTAGTATGTAAAGGAAAAGATGTGATAAATTAATGGATGTGGAAACTGCTTAAGGAGGATTGACAATGAAAACCAGAAAAGGGAGATTGGGGGAAGCCCAGCCAACGATGTTTACGGAAAAAGTGAAAGTGAAGTAAGAATGGTGTGTGTTTTGTTTGTCTTTTTGTTTGTGTTTTATGTGTATATTTGGAAAAACAAATAAAAACATTTATTTTTTTAAAAAAAATATAATAATCAGTCAGGGCTTCCTCTTGCCTCCTCCTTCCCCACTCCTCCTCCTCCTCTCTCTCTCTCTCTCTCTCTCTCTCTCTCTCTCTCTCTGACTCTCCGCAGCAATCATGCCTCAGGCAAAGTTCCTACAGAACTTTGAGAATAAGAGAGTGGGCAGCAGTTCAGCACAGCCATAACCCCGGAAAAACTGTTCTGAGATCACTAACAGAGAATGCATATATTAGTTGGCATCGTCCAGTCACATAGACACATAATAAAATAGCAAAAGAACAACAATAAATGGTTTTGTGTGAGCGTGCATGCATGCCTTTCCAGAGGCCCGTTTCATATTTTATGGCATTGGGTAAAAAAAGTGCAGCTTTTTGACTAAGCAGCTGGCGAGTGGGGGGGTGGGGTCCAAATGTTATCTGCCCTGTGCACAACTAGCATCATAGCATGCCTCTTGCAGCGAAATAGCATTTGCCCAGCACAGAGTGTGATTTCGCACACTTGGGGTTGGCACAGAGGATACGCTCAGCAGGAAACGGAAGCCAGGTGCAGTTCCCTGGTGAGGAACCCCCTGTCTGTAAGCACATCTTTGCTGTGCAAGTGAGATTCTTAGGTGCACCTCAGCCGCATATAATGTAGAGTACAGCCTGCAGACTGCAACATTTTGTTGCTTGAAAATGCAGGGGGGCGAGTTCCCTGTCCCCCCCCCCACACACAAAGTAAAGCATTCATCAGCTGAATACTCCCCAGGAGATTCGAAAAATGAATGACAAAACTCATTTTCCCTTGCCTATTTTATTTTGATCATTATTATTTTTTACTTTTGCACAAGTGGAGTGCTTCTAAAGCCCAGGGATGCCACAAATCCCAATAAACACATCCAAAGTGCAGGACTATAGCAATGTCCCCCCCTTCCCCCCACTTCCAATTGTTTGTTTGGAGGCTCCTTTTCCTGCCCCAGAATTGAATGGGGTTGGCTTAGCATGTTGTCCAAGCTGGGACTTGGTGGGTTTAGCTCTCGCCTCGCTATCCCTGAGTGGTAGCCAAGAAGAAACCTCAGCTGCAGCTTGTGGGTTGGGAGGAGGAGGGAGGTTAACCCTGAGCTCAGATTTAAATGACACACATTAAGCCAAACCTTGGTTTAGTGTTGCACAGGAGCAAAAAGGAGCTTGGAGGAGCAGTGTGGCTGCAAGCTCCAGTCCAGAAAGCCACATGCTCCTACAGCCCCAGAAAGCCATTAGTTTGGTTTCCTGTGATGTGTGACCCAGGCCCACTGTCTGCAGTAACACAATGGAAATGTGTTTCCTGGTTTCTCACTGGCCAGCTGGATCTGAAAAACTGATACCTTGGCCACACGTTCCCTAGGAGAACACAGCTTGGCCTTCCTTGCTGGTCTCATTGGAAGTTGCACGCTTTGCAGAAACCTTGCTCCTTCCTTATGTTTCTCTGCAATCTGGAGCATATTCTCTTATGAGAGGCAGACTCATGGTGGGTGGCCTCCCAGTCTTGCCTTTTGGAGTAGATGGCCTTTTACTTCCTTCCTCCCAGCCCTGTAATTCCCCTTCTAATTTCAACTCAAATTAAGACTAATTGTTCACTGACCTACATCCCGCTCCTCATTCTGCCCAACGTGTAGCAGCAATGATGCATCCGTTGTGACAAATCTTACAATCTATGTAGCGAGACTCTTGCAAACCATCACCTCGTGCTCCTCTTAAGCAAATGGGGCAGCTGTTATTAGGACGGTCCCCCCCCCAAAAAAAAACAGGCTCATCAAAGGCTAAGGCTGTGCTGCTCTCTTCCCAATGAACCACACTGAGTTCCAGATGTCTTCCTGCAAGGTCTGGACTCATGGCTTAGGGCAAATATCTGTGTCCCTGTTTTCCAGGGACAGTTCCAGATTTACAAAAGCCATCCTGGTTTCTGATTTGATCCTAGAATGTCCTGCTTTTCCTTAGGACGTTCCTATTTGCATCGGAGAAATGTTGGAGGTTATGGAGTTATTCGACCCCACAAGCCAAGGAGAGAAGTAACTCTGCAACCTTTTGAAGAGATCTGAAGACAGCCCTGTATAGCTTCGTTATGTTTTTATATACTGTATTTTTCTGTGTACAAGACATTGGTTCTCCCCCCCCCCCGTTTTTTTTTTTGGTCAAAAAATGGGGGTCATCTTATAAACAGATTTATACGGTAAGTCTTGGGAGAGCTGGCAGCTTCTGATGGCTCCTGAGTCGCTGAGTTCAGGGCACTCAGAGCGAGGAGCTGGCTAGAGAGGCGAGGCGGCTCTGAGGTGAAGAGGGAGCTTGGCAGCAGCGCACCAGTTGAGGTGAGGTGAAGCCAATCTGGAGGGCCAAGGCACGGCCGTGCCAAGGTGCGGTGAATCGAGCGTGGGATCGCCCCAAAAACAACTATTTTGGGCAATTTCCCCCCAAAAAACCAACAAGCTTAACAGCTTGGTTTCTAAATTTTGGGGCCCCCAAAGTAGGGGTCGTCGTATACATGGGATTGCGTTATACATGGGAAAATGTGGTATGTTGGAAGCCACCTAGAGTGGCTGGGGCAAGCCAGTCAGATGGGTGGGGTATAAATAATAAAGTTGTTATTGTTGTTGTTGTGGAATAGGACATCCCTATTTTCACCAGAGAAATGTTGGAGGGTATGAAACTGTGGGGAAGAAGGCTGCCCTTCCGCCTTCTTCATGGGAGAAGCCATGGCTCAGTGGCAGAGCAAATTTTTTGCACGGCTCCATCCTCAGCATCTCCATGCAGGGCTGTGAGAGAGCCTCGCCTGAAAAGGCCTGAAAGGCTGCATTGTATGTTCCTGAGATGCTCCTGAGATGCATCCACTTTCCTCCCTGTAGCATAACGTCCAAAGCTGCTCTCTCCAGCTTTCTGTGTCACCATTGTAGCATCCTTGCCCAAGTTTGCATACCACCGCGATGTCCCGAGTTTTCTCCGGGCGCCAGAGAACAGCTCGAGGGACATTTGCGTTGCAGCGCTTGTTGCGCCTTCTTCTAAAGCCCGGCTTTATGATTATAATATATTATTAATAATTACACAATGTCTGCGCGAGCACAATAGACTGGCAGTATTTTGACAGTCCCATCATGCATTCAACTGAGCAAAACCACAGAAATAATAATAATGGTGGTGCCCGCGATATTTAATTTTGAAAACAACAATCTTCCTTTTATAGTTTGAAAAGAGAGGCATACTGTGCAAACCCGCAGCCTATAATCATTCCCCCCCCTTTCCCTCCATAACTGCAGTAAATTCATATAAGACAAACTTCCGAAAATCAGCCACTCAGAGTGCTGTGACTTAGACCTCACCTTGCAGTTTAGGGTATCTTGGACAAAACATCTGCCATTGACACAGATACCCCATTCTATGTGACTTCCAATGACAGGACCACCCCATGGTGTCTTTATAATCTACCCCTTCTAGTTTTTAAACAAGGTGGGCTGTAATTCTGTGTGCTCCTGTGTCCCTTCTTTCAACATAAGCCTCTATCAAGCATTCTCCTTGCCCAACACCAGTTCAGATTCTCTTCTAATTTACGGTCTCCTATTTCAAATAAGCATGGCTTGAAACAAGCCACATTTTGGATATACGACAGAGCATCCAGATTTATAAGCCACATAACTGCCATGACATTTCGCAAGAACAAGTCCCGTTGTTTCAGAAAAGATTCATTTCCCTCGTGTGTCTTCTTTGATGAACTTCCCAAAGAGTCATGGCAAATTCTTATGGTTGCTATTGGGGTTTTCTGCATTCAGTCCATGATGACTTTTGAGGCATCTGGTACAGTGATCCTGGCCATTTCGTGTGCCACCATAGAGCATTATATTGCAGCATTTGCAATGGCATTAAAAAGGGTCACCAACTCAGCACCCATGGGTGCCTAGGCACTCCCAAAGCCTTTCTTGGTGCGTTTGGGATGAACCTTAACCCCCAGCTCCCCATCTTTCATTACGAAAAAAGGAATCTTCTATAATTTGTAGAACCTAAGATATAAATGTACAAACACCATTCTTCTCATTTTCTCTTAGAAATTAGTGTGCACCATCCTTACAGTGTTTTAATTTGTCCCTCCCCAATAAGTTCCCCAACTGGAGCCGCTGTTAAACAAACACACCGCCCACACCCTGCTGGCCAAAATCAGGCTTCTTGTGAGCAGGTAAGTAGTGAAAAATGCACTGGGATGATGTTTGCTTGATGCAATGTCATCTAAACTAGGGTTGCCATTTTTCCAGAACTAAAATTCAGCATACAAACGTTGTTGAGGTGTGGGGTTTTTGTTTTTTTTAAGGAAACTCAAAGTTTTTGACCTTGTTTTTTTTTTGGGGGGGGGAGGTGGACAGTGTTGTTGAACAAAAATCCCAGACATAAATAGCCAGTGTCATCTAAACTCCCTGCAAAAAAATCAGGATGAATGCTCAATAAATTGGAAGCAACTTAAGAAAATACGTTTTCTCAAGAAAACTTCCCCAAAGAGATTGAACCCCAGACTCTGCCAGGCTGAAAGAACTGTCCAGGGTTTCTGGCAGCTGTCTTCCCGAAATGCCAGGGATTGGGACCTTCCTCGTGCAGAATGTGCACTTTACCAATGAGCTGCAGTGCTTCCCTTATTTCTCTGTGGGATCTGAAAGAGAGACCTTCATTTCAAAGTGACAGCTACAAACCCAGGGGGAAAATACTGCACACATGTGCCAGAAGTACTTTCTCTGGGGGACTGCTTTCACATCAAAAACCAAAACAGCTTTTGGAATTCATGAAGGTTTGGTGATGTGACTTCCGAAAAAAAGGAACCTGCAAAAGTTTAGGGGTGTACAAGAGCTGTTTGCGCAGGCCAGCTTTTAAAGCTGGAAGCCAGCACCCATTGATGTTCCAGTTCAGTATTGTTAAAGCGTGGCTTGGAACATGAAGCTCAAACCCTGAATTAGACGTGTCAGTGGCTGGCACATCTGCTATTTGCACTTTTGGTGTGGAGAAGAAGAAGAAGAAGAAGAAGAAGAAGAAGAAGAAGAAGAAGAAGAAGAAGAAGAAGAAGAAGAAGAAGAAGAAGGAGGAGGAGGAGGAGGAGGAGGAGGAGGAGGAGGAGGAGGAGGAGGAGGAGGAGGAGGAGGAGGAGGAGGAGAGGAGTTTGGAGTTGATATCACACTTTATCACTACCCGAAGGAGTCTCAAAGCAGCTAACATTCTCCTTTCCCTTCCTCCCCCACAACAAACACTCTGTGAGGTGAGTGGGGCTGAGAGTCTTCAAAGAAGTGTGACTAGCCCAAGGTCACCCAGCAGCTGCATGTGGAGGAGTGGAGACGCGAACCCGGTTCACCAGATTATGAGTCTACCGCTCTTAACCACTACACCACAATTGTGACATTCAAAGGAGGCAGCTATACATCTTTCACTGAAAAGAAACCAGATGCATATTGAGCTCATCCATCTTACAGTGAGGGGTGTTGCAACAGAAAAGCCAAGGTGGATCTGTGAGGCTTGAAATATATTTGTTCTCTTTTATGTGCATAAACCCAGGAGAGAGGGAGAGAGTGGAGGCAGTAATTCTTCTGAATACCAGTTGCCAGGAAACCTAGGAGGAGAGAGGGATCTTCTGCTGAAATCCGGCATGCAGGTTTCCCACAGGTTGGCCACTGTGAGAACAGGAAGCTGTGCTAGATGTGTCATTTTGCTCAACTATAATCATGTCAAGTCTCACTTGCCACTGGGTTTATTTAAACAATTCGCTGACCTGACAATGCTAAAACCCTACTTCCGTGGGAGTAAGCTCCATTGAATTCAGTAGGCCTTAGCCCTGGGTAAACACAGTGGGGATTGCCCTGTAAGTTAGGAGATGAGACAGCTGTTTCCCTTCCCTTTCCCCTACCTGTTGTGGAGAGCAGGACTCAAGCTCAGAGGTGGGGAACCTCTGGCACTCCAGATGTTAATGAACTACGAATCCCACCATCTCTGGTCATTGGCCATGCTTGTGGGGACTGATGGGAGTCGTAGTTAGTAAACAGCCAGAAAGCCCAAGGGCCCCACCTCTGCTCTAGGTAGAGGAAGGAGCCAGATGCAATTGGGGGAAAACCAGGTGGAAGATGCAGTCCCTCCCTCCTCTTCTATTTAAGCAGATGGATGCTCTGACTCACAGCCTGGGCACCTTGACTGGCTGTCATGAGTATTTCTAGTCCCACTTGAGAAGTGACTAAGTTGCTAAGGTGCAGTTTGAGCCCTGGCCACGTTCCTGACCTCAGCCCCTCGGTGGATTGAAGTGAGCTATGCTTGATATCATTTAGCATACATTTTAGGGGTTTAATTTTGTATAATAGAAAAGCTAGAAGTAAGTTAATTAAAAGAGCTTTAATGCCTGAAAGGAGTCAGCAGGTTTCTATGGTTTGCTGATCAAAGAGAAAATGGTTCTCTTTAATGATGTTTGGGGAATTTAGTTCTCTCCCCCTCTCTAAGTCATAGCAGAGTCAGATAACCACACACTAAGCTGTCCTTGTGATAAAAGGAGATAAACGGATGATTTGAAGGCATTCTAATAAGAAAAGTTGCTCAAAAACACTTCTTGGAACATTCCCTTTACAGAACCTTGCCCTTCCAACCTAGGTCACACCCACACCATATATTTAAAGCAGGATTATATCATTTGAAACCATCATGGTCATCCCGTCCCCCTGGCTGCCACAAGAATCCTGGGAAGTTGATCGGAGACCCGTTTTCTTATCCTGGAGCTACAGTTCCCTGAGTGGTTTAGCAATCAATCCCTCTTCCCAAGGGACTTTGGGAAATGTAGCTCTGTGAGGGGAAAGGGGGGGTCTCCCAACGACTCTCAGCACCGTGAACAAGCTACAGCCATCATTTATTTTATGACAGGTGTGGGGAGCCTCTAGCCTGTAGGCCAAGTGCAGCCCTCCAGGCCACTCTGTCTGGTTCTTGGGATGTTCCCCCTGCCATGTCCCTCACTAGCATTGCTCTGCACTCTCCTTGAATACTTTTGCCTGCTTGGAAAGTTTCTTTGAGCTGTCATTACCTGGACTGAGAGATTGTGGGGGGATGTATAGAAACCTCTGGATTTTGCACAGCTGAAATGGAGTCCATGGTACAACAATAAAAGCCATGATCATTGCTCCACTTCCCTATGTTTCCGACCCTACCCAACACTGGCAAATGGCCCCAAGAACATTCCCTACAACGAAATGCACTAAAAGATGCTCCCTTCACCAGTTTTATGATGTCCCCTGCCTATTATAAATACAGATGCAGAGTGGGATAGATGAGATAGATAGATAGATAGATAGATAGATAGATAGATAGATAGATAGAGCAACCCATTCAATCACTGCTGAGGTGCACCCACAATTGTGAGGTGTGAGGAGATGAAGATGATGCCTCCTCAGCTGTTGCCATTGGCTGCAGACAGCTTGTGATGTCACAAAAGCACTTAGCAGCTGAGTGGCTATCAAGGTAGGCCAAGGGGAAAGGCCATTTCTGTTCCCCAGCAGGACACAGCTGGCAATGACTGTGACATTCAGCAGTGCCTCCACTGGGAGCACCTCCAGATTTAGGGCAGTGTGGGTGGTTCCCCTGCACAGGGCACTAAGCTGAGGGGGTGCAAACTTGAGAACATCCATCATTGAGAAGATTCATTTGGGAGCACCAAGTTTGGAGCTTGCTCAGGGCACTATACTACCAAAGATGACCAAAGCCCTCCCCTGCTTGGAGAAAGTGAACTGGTGGATGGAAGGAAATACTCGTTCAGTTCCGGGATGCCATGGAGCAAAAATAAGGCAAGTTTGTTTGCGGAGTGGGATTGTGACTTGAATGCTGCTGATATCAATGGTCAGAAATTTGTCTGATGTCTTGTGATGGGGGTAACGGAAGCTGGCAGGTGTTGGTGGGTGGAAGCCAATGAAGTTCACATTCAGAAGCTCCTGAATGCCACAAGGCTATATCAGGCTGATGTTTGTGAATACAAGCTGGTTGAAGTTCAGTTTTCGGAAGCTGGTTGACTAAAGCTGATGGATTTGTGTGGATTGAAAGCTGGGGCACACTTCCGGCGAGGATGCCATCGCGGGCGGTCGTGGGTCGCTTCGGCAGCGAAGCGACTCAGGCCGGCCCGGGGGTAGGAGCCCCGCTACCGCAAAGCGGGGCTCCGCTAAACCGCGGGTCGAGCATCCCGCGGCATGGGCTCTCCGGCGAGCCCGCTATGGCTCCGAACCCTTCTCCCGTTCCCCCTGTAAAGGGGGAGTGGGGGTGAAGGGACCACGGAGCTGGGCTGTGGAGACATGCCCCAACCGGACCGGCGAAGCGGCAGCCGCCGCTCGCGATGAGCGAGATCGTTCTACCTGTCAGAAGGAAAACAGAAGAAGCCCGTTGGCCGTGAGTACGTTAACTTTGGACCTATTTTTGACATTTGGCGCTCCGGGAGATACGACGGAAAGGAAGCCCGTTTTTTTCCCCTTTGTGTGAAAGAGAAAGTAACTGCTTTGATGGCGACTGCTGTTGCAGTGGTGGATACAATGTTTCAAATTTGACAAGTGAGACTGGTTAGACCCCTTTTGGGGGACCTAAGTTGGTGGGAATATTTCTTCTTAAAGTGGACAGAATGTAATCTTTTCGCCCTGACTCCAGGGAAAATGGCTGCGGAGACTTGTGATTGAGATGGAAAAGTACTGTGACTAAGATGGAAAAATACTGAAACTTGATACCCTATGCCCACTTCTACCATGTTGGGTTTCGTTTTCAAGCTGGTTTTAGACTCTGGACTGACTCACGAACAAAGGATTATTTTTTTGAAATTAGAATTGCTGAACCAGAAATTAACTTTGCTGAATCAGGATGACAATTTATATCTCACAGGGAAGACTATTCAGAACATTGTTAAAATGGAATAAAACCTTGGCAGGGAGCTTAAGGGAATTATCGAAGTACAAAGTACAATGTTTTTGCAACTCCGAGAAGATGAAAGGTCCTGTTGGGGTGAGAGACCCAGGATCAGAAGACAATTTATATCCAATTTCTGGGGTGAGAGCCCAGGAATGATGGGGAAAAGATTTATTTATCTACAATCAAAAGATGAACGGAATTTTGAAGCGGAGATGCTGGAAGATGATGATCTGTGTACCCTGATGCTCCCTGCAAGGACTGTTGTAGACTACGTCTGGAACTGTGGACTTATAAGAAAAGAGGACATTCTGAAAAATGGTTTTGGTGTAAGATGGAGGAATGTCTGGGGGGAGACCCCGAGATGGCGAAAGAAAATGGTTAGAAGAGGGATAGGGTGAAATACATTAAGGATAAAATTAGGATGGTTTATTATGGTACCCTGAAGCCGGTGTGTTAAGATTTTAAGTTTTTGAACTAGAGAAGAGATATTTGAATTTCTTTATTAGCAGCAGTCTAAGTGAAAGAAGATGTACGATATGATTTGATATAAGAAGTAATATGTTGTGTTATGAAGCTATATTATTAATTATTATGAAGTAATATTTGGAATAGATTTGATTTAAGATAAGAAGTGATAGATTATTTTGGAGTAAAAACTAGATTTTAAGAAGTATGTTTAGTTTTGAATTTTGAATGATTTAATTTTAGAGATGAGAAGTTATTAAAGTAAAATTAGAATTGGAACCAAAGGAGAGAAAACGGGGGAAGTCACCGAGTATTGATTCGAACAAGAAAAGTTTTTTTTTGTGTAAACAAGAAAAAGAATTATTGGTGTGATTTGTTTTATTATGGTTTGATTGTGGGGTTTGTGTTTGGGTTTGTGTTTGTGTTGATGTATGTGTTAGGTTGTTCTTTGTTTTGTAAAAACCAATAAATTCTTTATTTAAAAAAAATGAAAGCTGGGGCACAAATGTGAATGAACGGAGAATGGGTGTGTCCCCTGGTGTTCTTTGTGGATCTCAGCTGGCATGTGTTTGGGTAAGCAAATTGAAGGTTTCAAATGTGGTCAAGGTGAAATGATGTGTGTATATGCAGGAATGTGATGTATGAAAGATGGATATTCATGAATAGATGAAGCCCATTGAAGTTTGGCAGGATGACTGACATTAGCAGGTGAAGTCACCAGGGAGAAGCCGGAGGAAGTGCCTGGACGCTGCTACTAAATGGTAGCCTTCCTCCAGGGATGTCTGAAGCCGGCGAGGTTTTCTCAAAACCACCCAACAAAGAGAACTGCAGGGCTTAGGCAAGTCAGCTTATATTTTTTAACTTGATGTCTTTCTAAATGCACCTACATGTAGGGTTTTCTTTAGCCTTTTCTTCAAAACAAATAATGGTGAGTTGGTATCATTGTGGATGCAAGGTTTGCTGGGTGAGAAACAAATAAGAAATAAACTAATCACTGCTGAGATGCTGTCACAAAATTGTCAGGACTGGGGAGGCTGTATTGATGCTTCCCCAACTGTTGCCATTGGCCACAGACTGCCTGTGATGTCACAAAAGGACATGGTGGCTGAGTGGGGAAAGGCAGTTATTAGTGGGATGGGGGGACAGAGGGAAAGAAGAAGCCTAGGGAAGGAAGATCAGGGAAAAAGATGAGGCAGGGACAGTTGGAGACACAGAAGGGAAACCTGCCTGCTTAACAAAATAGAAAATTCTTTCCAGTAGCACCTTAGAGACCAACTGAGTTTGTTCTTGGTATGAGCTTACGTGTACATGCACACGTAAGCTCATACCAAGAACAAACTCAGTTGGTCTCTAAGGTGCTACTGGAAAGAATTTTCTATTTTGTTTCGACTATGGCAGACCAACACGGCTACCCACCTGTAACTGCCTGCTTAAGTTACTAACCTTTCCCTCCCTGTCTGTCAGTGTCTCACCTACTTAGTTATCAAAAAAAAAAAGTCATGACTAGTTTTTATCACTAAGAATCCAGCTGCCCCCAATAAAAGTCTAAGGATCGTCAGGGTTGGGAAAGCTCTCTTTTAGCTGAAATATCCATGGTAGTTCTAGTAAGGTGCTTTAGGATAAATCAATGTGGATTTTTAGAAGAAAGGGCGTCCGTGAAGTGTAGGGGTTCAGCATGTGAGCTCTGATGAGCCACAAATACCTGGGTTTCAATCTCACTTCTGCTCCCAAGGAAAGGCCAAAAGTGGGGAGATGGTCTTCCTTCAGCTTACCCCTCTCTCTTGCCCCACATATTTACAGTGTGGTCTTCCTGAGCCCTTCTATCGGTCATCCTTTCAACTGGCAATGCTGAGGATTAATCTTGAAGCCTTGTGCTCGGTATCTAGGACTCTGCCTTATATCCAGCCAGGTCCCTGGTCATCAATTGGTGCCCATGAGTACCATGACACCCACAAAGTCCCATCAAGTTCCCAGCCAGGTTCTCCATCCTCCCCATACACACACAATGAACAGAATCCAAAGTCTAAGCTTGAGGAAGCTGCCCCTAGCTAGTTGTCCTTGTACTGACCACAGGAGAAAATCCATCAGAGTTCTCAGTGGATTCTGGTATTGGACAACAAGCAGAAGAAGAGATGGAGGGGGCTGGGAATGGTAGCTTGTTAAGGGTGTTTAGAATGCTTAGTGTTCCTAAGAATCGTGGAATCATAGAGTTGGATGGGACCTCAAGGGTCATCCAGTCCACCCCCTGCAATGCAGGAATCTCAACTATAGCATCTATCATGAGAGATGGTCACCCAACTTCTGCTTAAAAACCTCCAACAAAGGAAAGTCCACAATCTCCTGTTCCACTATCAAACAGCACTTACTGTCAGAAAGTTCTTCCTATTCCCATCACAGAGCTACAATTCCCAGAGTTCCTTGGGAAGAGGGATTGACTTTTAAACTGTTCCGAGAATTGTAATCCATTAACTTTCTTTTTTGCTTTGTTTATGGTTTTTAAGTCCAGATTGTTTTCCATGTTTGCTAAATGATTGGTTTTGTCCTGTTTTAATGTACCGTATACATATGCTTTGGAAGCTGATTCCCCCCCCCCCCGCCACCACCACCCGCCGCCACCGTGCAGTTTTATATCTTTATATTTTGACTTTGGGCAGCTAGATCACCGCAGAAAGGTGCCATATAAATAAACTCAATCTATCTAATAGAAATGCTGGATGAACATTTTAGATCATGTAAGCATCAGGGGGAAGGAACCTCAGCTGCAATCAAATTTGGTATGGAGGATAGCTCAGTTGGTAGGCCATGAGACTCTTAATCTCAGGGTTATAGGTTCAAGTCCCACGTTGGATAAAATATTCCTGCATTTTGCAGGGGGTTGGACTAGATAACCTTTGTGGTCCCTTGTGGTACAATTCTATGATTCTATGTCCTGCCTTTGTGTGTGTGTGTGTGTGTGTGTGTGTGTGTGTAGTCAGAAGTTCCCATCGCAGGCCTTCACATTGTGTGGCTTGGCCTTCTGGTACCTCCAAATGAAGAATTATCTCACAAAAGTGCTGAGGGCCATTGCTAAGATGTCAGTGAATTCATCTTCTCTGGGTCATTGTAACCTGCTTAATGGGACACTTGCCTATTCAAGCATCGGAAATAGTTCTATCAGTTACATTTCCCTTAAGCGAGGCATAAATAACTTGCCCATAAACTCTATCAATATATTCCAGGTATAGTTCCAGACCTTTCGGTTATGTAGTGCACTGCCCACAGCAATTACACAGCAAGTGTCAGTGATAAATTTTGCATGAAAAAAGCAGCTTAGGGCTCTGTTCAAACTGTTTTTTCCCACTCCATGTACATCACTTTTGCAATTATGCAAGAAAGCAGACATGACCTACAGAATCCTAATGAATAACCAGCTTTCATTACTGTCATTCAAAGGGATTGCTGGTTTCAGATTGATTTTTTTAAAGAAAAAACCCATAAATCCTGAAAGTAAACCACTCACGTTACAAGATAATTTACTCATACTTATGACCTACTCTATATATACTATGATTAAGGGGTCATTCATGTCGACAACTTCCCCCTCCCTCACAGAAATTGGACTGCAGGCTATTTAGTTCCATGAGCAGCTCAGCATTCCATGCCATCACAACAGCTCAGCCAATCATAGTCCACTCCCTCTGCAGTTGCAATATGTGATATACTCCGTTGGGACGTTTGGAAGGTGTCGTTTCAGGACCCCAATGGAAGTTGTAAAAAATGCTGTCATAGGGAATGGTTAACGCCAGCGGGATTTCCTCAGCCTATGGAAGCATAGCTCAGCCTCAAATGTTCTTTTGAAAGTAGAAGAATATATAAATATCAAGCTGCAAATATGATGTGCAGAAAAGCATCTGCAAATGAAGCGGTTGTACAGGGAAACTGGTTTGGAATGACATTAGAGAGCTGGTACAGCATAGCGACTAACAATGTGAGCCTAACCATGTATACAGAAATAATTCCTGTTGAATTCAGTGGGGCTTATTCCCAAGTAAGTGGGGTTAGCATTGCAGCCTTGGAGTATGGTGTAGGAGGGCTTCCACATCAGCCATGAACTCACTAGGTAGATAAATCATCATCATCATCATCATCATCATCATCTAGCTCAGGCATCCCCAAACTCGGCCCTCCAGGTGTTTTGGGACTACAGCTCCTATCATCCCTAGCTAACAGGACCAGTGGTCAAGGATGATGGGAATTGTAGTTCCAAACCATCTGGATGGCCGAGTTTGGGGGTGCCTAATCTAGCTCCACCCCCAAGTTAACTGTTTTGCAACTGGCTCCTGGTGGTGGACATTGGGGTTTTAGCCAAAAAGAAGAAGAAGAAGCAAAATCCATCTCACAAGTCTGCTCACACCAGTCTTTGATGTTTTGTGACCTGAGCTCCCCACCCTGATTCCAGCATATGAAATTCAAAATAGCTGCTCCGTGGAACTGCGTTGAAAGTGTTTTCGGGTGCCAGATTTTACCAGTTCTCCTAAGAGAAGATTCCCAATTGGTTGAAGAGGCAAACATATTTTCCCTCACTGCCTTCCCATTCTGGTCTCTGTGGCCTCTTGCTGCATTGATCATTCGGGCTTTTAATTATTCCACTTTTCCGCGAAGTGAATCATGAAATTTTAATGCCTGCAGTTTTTAATTTAGAATACAAAATCCCCAAATAAAAGAAATAGCGTGAATGAACATGGAGGCCTGCATGTTCTCCTACCCCTTGCTCCACAAAGAGCATAAAGAACTTAATGTTTCTTTTAAAACAAAAAGAAAAAAAATAACAAACCCAAAAAACTGAGTTCTTTGAGATGAAACAGAATCTTCAAGCCTTTGTTTTCCATAAGTTCTTGTTGGGAGAGATCCCACCCCCACCCTCCGTTGTCTTGTGGAGCAGTTACCATGGCAACCTAACATCAAAGGCCTAATTATGGGGGAAAGGCACCCCTCCCCCAAAAAACAAAAAAGCAACCAGAGACCTCATGCCTGTAACAGAAGATGCTTACTTAAAACATATGGATGGGTTGGAATTCGCTGCTGAAATATGCTGAATATATCTATTCTGAGTGAAAATATATTCTTACCCAGACTTTCAGTTCCCACATGCTTGTTTTTCACCCAGAACATTCAGGTGCTGCAGAGCAATGGCTTGTGTGCAGATCGAGAGACTCTCAATGTTGGAAGATTCAGGACCAATAAAAGAACATGGTTAAACAAGATAACTGGCTCCCGCAAGAGGCAGTGGGGGTCATCAATTTGCAGTCTGCATGCTGTGCATGGAGTATACAAAGCTGTGGTTGGGGTTGTAGGGAAACAGCTGGGGGGGAATGAAAGGATTTTCTGCAAAGGGCTTTCCCATCCCTGATCCACCTCATTGCTACTCCAGAACTCATGCTCATACAGTTCCTTTATGGTTCTCATCCATGCCCACCTTCCCCAAATCTCTTGGAGAGTGGAGGGAGGACTTCTCTGCCTTAACCAATCCTTCATTCCTTTCCACAACCTCATTTCTGAGTCCTGATTCCCAATCTTCTTTCTGCATCCTCCCCTCTTGAAAGTTTGTTTACTTGAAGACTGACGTCTAAGGAACCCTAGAGTCAAAGGTGGCTACTCTAATCCAAAATTTCGTTGTCGCAGCAGAAGTAAACAGGAGACCAAAGCGCAGTTTCCTGAGTGCAAGCTAATAGGTAGGATAGTAGGAATTGTTACTTTATAAAGGACGTGTGGGCATCACGGTATTGCAACATTGCATCTGCTATTGGACATAATTTACACTTGAGAGATTGGAGGGGGGGGGAGCAGTTGCAACACAAAGGTTAATTCACTAGTGCATAAACACTTGATCTTGCAAAGATCCCATTAACCTTTTCAGACTGTGAAGATCTGGAATTTGGAGACAGCAAAACACAGATCTTGTGAAACTGCAGTGCGCTGCAAAATGCCTAACAATTTTGAGTTCGTTGCAGTACTGAAGTATAACTACAACCCAAATAAATATTTTTCAGCTTCCACCAGTTTCTACTATCTCTCTACCAAAGGGAAACAATATAAAGCAATATTGCAATTAGCTGCTTTGCTGAAGAAAAGGCTGTGTGGAATCGCGGAGTCTGTCACCTGAAGTAGATGGTGGAAGAAGATGCTGCTCTGGCGACAAAAGACTAGGAGACTTTCTTACTACCTTTCATGCACCTGCAGAGAATGTCTGCTCATATTTTTGCCCTGCAGCTTTTCATTGAACGACATCAGTGTGATTAATTAACAAAAGAGATTAAATTGAACTGCATTGCCTTCCTTTTTGCATCAGGGAAGCGTTCTCCACCACCCTCCAAGATAATGAATGAGCTATTCAATATACCTGAAAGATTAAAATTGGAATCAAACAGGACCTGGATCTAGCTACCTTAAATTAGGGCTACCATATGTCCAGAATTTCCCGGACATAACCAGAATAAGGCAGTTTGGAACAGTGTCTGGGGGTAAATTGCTGAAATGTGTCCGGAATTTCAATGTTAGCCTGCTGAATTTTCTCCTATGAAGGAAGCCATTCACAAACAGGCACCTCTTAAAATAATCCGGCCCATTGTGCAACCGCTGCTCCAATCCTTTTCCTCTTCATGTCATGTGTTTACAAACTTTGCATGAGATTCCAAATTCCAAGCTTCATTGTCACCAATGGTGGATCACAACATTTGAGTTTGATGAATTGCTTTTATCGCTTGTGCTGGTCCCTGTATTCCAGCTGCCCACAAAACTTCATTTTTTGGGTAGCGATTGAAATTTTGGGCTGATTTGTTTATGGATATCATTTCCTTGCAGAAAGCCACATGTAGAATGAAAGCACATACATAGCTGACTATTCCAATGGGTATCACATGTCAGGAAGTCATCGCTAATTAGGGCATCCTCCTGACACACGTGCATGTGGGAAAACATCACTATGCATCTCAAGTAATAGCGCGTACCTAAGATTTACACATTGGCTCTCTGTATACCCTGAATTATGACGTGCTTCTGGGAGTTTTGGGGAAGGTTGTCACATTTCCAAGTAAGATTAACAAGGCATCTTGAAGTACATCGGGGCTTCCTAAGCTTCCTGTTGACTTTAGCTCTTCAAAAATCATATTACTTTTCCTCCTCCTCCTCTCCTTCAAACTAAAAGCAAGTTGACTGAGGTAACACCCAGTGCTCAAGAGGGCAGGAATGGAGAAGAAAGAAGTTCTGCTCTTTTTATTATTTCTCCCTGCACATGGGTTTTTAAAAACATGGAGATGTCATGTTCTGTTCATTTTCTAATGCCATTGTCCAACCCATAGATTCTTGCATGCAACAATAGTCTAAAACAGGCATAGGCAAATGTGGCCCTCCAGATGTTTTGGGACTACAACTGCCATCATCCCTGACCACTGGTCCTGTTAGCTAGGGATGATGGGAGTTGTAGTCCCAAAACGTCTGGAGGGCCACGTTTGCCTATGCCTGGTCTAAGAACAGAAGATCCTTGCTGGATCAGACCAAAGATTCATCTAGCCCAGTATCCTGTTCTCGCAGTGACCTATGGGAAGCCCCTAGGCAGGACCTGAGCAGAACAACACTGTCTCCACTTGTGATTCCCAATAACTGGCATTCAAGCGATATAGCTCATAGTTCAACAATGGAATTCATGCCCAGAGGGTGTAATTATGGGCAACAACCTGGATGGCTTTAACAGAGGATTAGATGTCAGTGTGAAATACGAGAGGCTTCGTGTTCTATGAAGGGGTGACAATGCCTGCAAATTGAATCAAATTCCATAAGAAAATCAGAAAGTTATAGCCTTTTCCTTTGCTTTTTTTTTTAAAAAAAAGAATCAAGCTTCAAACGTGCTGTGAATGAAAACCCCTGGTTGTATCTGCTTACAGTTTGGCAGGAGGATTAATCCACTCTGAAGCAGCTGCTCTGCCCATAAATTCCATCCACTTTGTCCAAAAGGGGGGAAAGTTCTAGCCATCTTTAGACCCTTCATTATAGCAATTGGAATTCTTCTCTTAATGTGCAGATACTGATACAAGGTGGATTTGGGGGGGGGGCTGTTCACACCCCCTACTATACATACAGTTTTGCACATAGTAAAAATAGGTGCAAACAATTAGCGTGTGTGAAGCAATGCAGAACAGCTTTAATAGTTATTTATGCCTACATGACATTCAGTACAGCAAGAAGGTTTACTATGATAGAGGTAAGGGATTGTCTTTTCTGCTTCATGCCATTAGTAATACTGTATTTCATTTCCCAAAAGGGAACCACCATAAAAGGTTTTAAATAGCTTAGGTATAAAGGGATCTCTATTTCCATCACAAGTTGGGGGGGTATTAATTTGATAGCACTTTGAGGTTTTTATCTCATTCCGGGTGCCACTAATGTTTGAACACTCCAGCTGATTCAATTTTAATATTAAAGAGGCCTTCACTTGTTCTTTTATGAAGTCAAATCCATCATTTCTCAAACACGACAATATTCCAGATTAAAATAAAGTGATGATAAATGTAAGAGGATTTAATTAAAAACAACAAATCATTTGGCTGCTTCTAGTGGGCAACCCTATAATCCAACACTCTTAAGCTATGCAAAATAGTGAAATATGAAACCAATACCATACCGGAAATGAGAGAGGATTGTAAGCCATTAGGCTTGTGTTGCCCCAATGATGGATTTACATTGCATGGTTGTAACCACTATGGGACTGTAGTCATACATAACATGTTTGCACAGCAACAAACTTATTTCCCTACTGCAGTGGGGAGGGGGACGAAGACTGCAAAACACTTTTCAGCTGAAGTTGGGGAAATGCTTTGTCTTGAGAATCCAGTGCTATAGAATAAGAAAGTCGTGTCCCTGAACATACCTGTCTATGCCATAGCTTTGCTATTTGTACCCTAGAAACAGAAGCGCTGGGAGCTGCTAAAGCAAGCCCTTTCACCATTGCCTGCGTTTAGCACTAGGAAATGGCTGTATGTGTGTTGCATGTTACTAGATGGTCAGGTTGGGTGATGCCAGGAGAATGCCATGGTAATAATAATAATAATAATAATAATAATAATAATAATAATAATAATAATTTATTATTTATACCCTGCCCATCTGGCTGGGTTTCCCCGTGGTACCTCGGGTTAAGAACTTAATTCGTTCTGGAGGTCCGTTCTTAACCTGAAACTGTTCTTAACCTGAGGTACCACTTTAGCTAATGGGGTCTCCCGCTGCTGCCGCGCGATTTCTGTTCTCATCCTGAGGTAAAGTTCTTAACCTGAGGTACTATTTCTGGATTAGCGGAGTCTGTAACCTGAAGCATCTGTAACCTGAAGTATCTGTAGCCCAAGTGAAATATACTCGGAGTCAAGTGTGAATTTCATGCTCTTTATTCAGCTCATAGTAGTGAGGAATGCAGTTCCCCCCAAAATGTCTGCTTTATATACACTATTTACACAATGGGCCCCGCGTGATTGGCTAATTCCGGGATACTCTTGTATGCCAATCAGGTTGCAGATTCACTTCCACCTGGAGCTGGATTGGGTGGCTCCTGCAGACCAATCAGACTGGTGCATACAACAGCCTTACTTCAGTTAATACTTTGATCACACCCATGTTGCTCTGGAGTTCCCATCCTTTGTTCACTTTTATGGGAATCCCACCCAAGGTCAATGACAAACTGTTGCGCTGTTTATTTTTCTGTGCTGTCTTCCAATATTATTTTAGACCTAATTTGTGGCAATGGCTTTGCCAAACAATGGAGCTGCAACTCCAGCCTGTTCGGTGTGGATGGGCAAAATGCAGTTGAGGCTATATTCTGAGTAAATGTTCCTTTAAACTGAAAGCTTCCTGTTTGGAGGTTCAGCCCATTTTCCTTATTGGCATAGTTGCTGGATCAGGGCTGAACTGCTGCTTAGAAAGAGTCAAATTCTACTCCCCGGGGGTTGGAGATGTTAAATGCCGACTTCTTTCCCTGATAACAAAATAGTTGTAATCCATGGTAACAAAATCTGACAGGCAACAATTAAGAGACAATTCAGTTAGCGCTAATTGTGCTGAGCAGGAAAGCAATGGCATGGGTTGAGCAGGAAGCTTTCAGTTAACATTAGAGAGGACTTTGCAGAATCGAACTGACTTGTGGGTAGACATTATAGAAACTTCTTTGTCACAGGGAAAGGAGTTGCTGGAGAATATTTTGTTTTATAAAGTGCATGCGAGGAACCCACATTTCGATTCTAGCTGATGGCAGGAAAGCAGTGCCTCAGCAGCACCAAAGGAAATGTCTGTTAAACAGATGAACCCAGAAGGAGGTTTAAAAAATAGTGAGGAAGGCTATATGTTGTAGAACACAAGTATTTCTATTTAAAGACATTCCAGTCCTCAATGTGCTTCTATAATTGCCCTAGACCTATTTGTGGCACTTAAAATAAAGGCGGGGTGTGTGTGTGGAAAGTAAGACTTTAAGAGAGTTTCTCGCTCGCTCACTTTTTTTCCCTTTTACAAATGCCGTGATAAATATTCCTCTTAAAGAAACGACACCAGAACATCATTTCACGTCACTGGTAAACATTTATTTATAGCATGTCAGCTGATTATATCCCAGTAATGCAAAAAAAAAGCCTCTGTCAACGAGTGATGGACATTGAGCAAATTAAAATAGCACTGGCTCTAGCCCAAACAGTGTCCATTCTTTAAAAAGAAAAAAAAAATACAAGTTAAATATAGTTAGTCCGTAAGAATCTCAGAACTATAAACGATTTGGGAACAGAGGATGATTGTAACATATATAGGATGGCAAACCACAGCTCGGATATCAGCATCCGTGGCAAAATAGATTTCCACCACTGCACCATTAGCTACAGCATAGAGCAGTCCCCAACAACGTGAAAGGTGTTTGTTCCTGATTTATATTTTCATAGCTGTTAATGTTTTGAAAGTCACTCTTTCCCTCCCCTTTCAGCTACCCTGGAAATTGCAGCGGACCAGCTCCTAAGAGAGCAGGCCCTATCATTAGGCAACAGGCTCAGGTGACAGAAGTTGTGAGGTGCAGCATTTCCCCTAAACTAGCCTGCTTACATCAGGTGCTGTGGAGATACTCTCCTATTGCTAGTGCAGAAATAACTGGAGCCACCCTCTGTATGTGGGATTGCCATTATTAAATATTCAGGAAAAGTCAGAAGCCCAATGTAACTTCATTTATTCAACAGCTCACTCCCATATTAAAACAAGAACACACTCTGAAAGCCCAACAACAAGAACTGCCCGTTGGCAGTTGACAGTTGACAGAGATTGCCATTAGAACTTTCGTCCACCTACGCTCTGCGATTGGTTAGAATCATAACGTGTTAAACCCAATACATAACACTCCTCCCCCCAACTTCCTAACAAAAGGAACAAACATAGTCATCAAAGTGTGCTGGCCTTTTCCGCTCCCGCTGGGACTGTCGTGGTTCCTGTGCCCGAATGGGTGACCCAGGAGGTTCCTCCGGTACCTGCGGTCTAAGTGGAGAGGCCAGCTCTGAAGGGGTCGTGGCCAATGGCACCATTGAGGACTCCGGCCTGAAGTCACCTTGCTGGGGTAACTCGGTCACCGGCAACCCATATGGTTCCCACCCTGGCCTGGGCACAGATTCTCCCAAAGTACCCATTTCTCTGTACTCTGGTTCCGCTTGAAGTTCCCTGTTCGGAGGTGTCCTGGTTCTGCTCTGGTCAAGGTTCTCTTCCAAACCAGACCCCCCTCCAACCCTACCTCGTAGGAGACCGGACCTGTACAGCGGGCAATGGTACCTGGGACCCAACCCTGTCCGGGCCCATAGTTCCGGACGTACACAGTGTCCCCCGGGAAGAACCCTCTAGGAGCCCCCCGCACCACAGTCGATGGCCGTTGCTCAAGAGCCCGGTCGGGGTGCATACGATCAAGGAGGGTAGTGAGCCTCCTTCCCATAAGCAACTCCGCTGGGCTCCAGCCGGTCACTGCGCTTGGAGTGGTGTGTTGGGCCAATAAGAACTCCGCTAACCGGAGAGTCCAGTCATCATGCACTATGCGCCTAAGTGCGTCTTTGGTAGTACGGACCATGCGTTCAGCTTGGCCATTAGTGGCTGGGTGAAAAGGAGCGGAACGAATGTCGCGGATTCCATTCCTTGTTACAAATTCTTTGAATTCCGCCGAAGTAAAAGCAGTCCCATTATCACTCACCAGTGTGTCTGACAAGCCATGTGTTGCAAATAGCTTCCTAAGCGCGTTTATAGTTGCTCTTGTGGACACGGTTGAGGTCGGCACCACCTCTAGCCACTTGGACTGAGAGTCGACCGCTATTAAGAAGAGTTGGCCCTGAAAAGGCCCCGCGAAGTCCACGTGCACCCGGGACCATGGGGACTGTGTGGACTCCCAGGACTGTACTGGAGCCTTGGGTGGATCTGGCCGGGAGACCTGGCAGGGCTCGCAACGTTTCACCCAACCCTCTATCTCCGCATCTATGCCTGGCCACCACACATAGCTACGGGCCAATGCCTTCATCTGGACAATTCCCGGGTGAAACACATGCAGCCCTTCTAAGACTTTTTTTCTTAACGGGGTGGGGACTATAACACGGCTACCCCATAACACGCATCCTCGGTGAGTAGACAGCTCGTCTTTGCGAGCTGTGTAACATGAAAATTCTGGACCCGGCTTCCCGGGCCACCCCCTCCCCACCCAGTCTGAGACACAGGCCAATAGTCTGTCCTTTGCGGTTGCGGCGGCAATGTCCTTCACATGCAGGGGCTGGTCAGGTAAGTCTTCCAGCCGCAGGATCTGGTGGGCAGGAGCAGGGTCAGGGCCGCTCTCCGGCAGTGGCAAGCAGCTGAGCGCGTCTGCGTGACCCATGGCTTTCCCAGGTTGGTGCTGTAGTGAGTATTGGTACCCGGCCAGGAAAATGGACCAGCGCAATACTCGTGGCGAAAGCATCTGGGGTGTCTGGCGGTCGGGCGCAAAGAGTCCCAGGAGTGGCTTGTGGTCTGTAATGATTGTGAAAGGCCGACCATAAAGGAAGTCATGAAACTTTTTGACTCCTTTAACTATTGCCAAACCCTCCTTGTCGATCTGGGAGTAGTTGCGCTCTGCCGACGTGAGAGTTTGGGAGAAGTAAGCCACTGGAACTTCCCTCCCATCTGGGAGCTGGTGGCCCAGTACTGCGCCCACTCCATAAGGGGAAGCATCGCAAGCCAACACCACCGGAAGCTTTTCGTCGAAGTGTGCCAACACTGAGTTGGACACAAGCAAGTCTTTGACCCCTCGGAAAGCCTTGGCCTGTCGAGGGCCCCAGACCCATGGTGCTTTTTTGTCCAGGAGCCTGTGCAAAGGCTCAGCTACGGCTGCCTTGTGTGGCAGGAATGCATGATAAAAATTAAGAAGTCCCAAGAAGGCTTGTAACTCTGCCTTGTTCTTTGGGTCTGGGGCATCGCAAATGGCGCGCACTTTGTCCTCTGCTGCATGCAGGCCATCCGCGTCAACCCGGAACCCCAGGAAATCCACACTGCTAACTCCCAACAGGCACTTTTTCTGCTTTACTTTAAGTCCTGCTGCCTGGAAGTGTTGGAGCACTGTCTGTAATCTGGTGGTGAAGTCCTCTTTTGATGATGCGGCAATCAGCACATCATCGAAAAACGGTGTGACTCCGGGAATGCCTTTAAGGAGACGATCCATTAGGCTCTGAAATAACCCTTGGGCCACGCAAACTCCAAACTGTAGGCGTTTGACCCTGAAAGCGCCCCTGTGAGTCACGATTGTCTGGGCGTCTGCGGTGGCCTCATCAACGGGCAGCTGCTGATAAGCTTGCGCTAAATCTAACTTCCCGAAAATCTTGGCCCCAGCCAGGGTCGCTAACACGTGGTTCACTACTGGAACCGGGTATGCATGGTCCTGTAAGGCCCGGTTCAGGGTGCATTTGTAATCACCACAAATACGGACTGAGCCGTCTGGCTTAACCGGTGTGACAATTGGGGTTTCCCAGGTTCCCGAATCTACCGGCTCTAAGACCCCTTGTGCGACTAAGCGATCAAGCTCCTCATCGATCCTGGGTTTCAGCACAAATGGGACTCTACGGGCCTTGACCCGGATGGGTTGCACTGTGGGGTTCAGCCGTAGGGAAATTGGGGGTCCGTTGTACAGGCCCAGGGTTCCATCAAAGACTAATGGAAACTCCTGGCAGATTGATTCGAATTCTGCCCCTGGGGAAATCTGATTAAGCCCTGAAATGCTTAAGCCTAATGGTCCGAACCATGCTAGGCCTAGAAGGCTAGTGAATGGGCCTTTAGTTATGATTAGGTTCAAATTCTTGGTGTACTTCTTAAACTGGACCTTGAAGGTGCCCATACCCTTTAGCTGTATTCTTTTCCTCTGGAAGTCCCGCAGAACTATGGGGGCCGGGCGGAGAGGAGGACCGCCATCAGGACAAAGCTCTTTCAGAGTCTTAGCAGATATTATGGAGTAGGATGAGCCGGTATCCAACTCCATAGTACACGGGGATCCCTCTATCTTGAGTCGCACCCTAAGCTTATTGGGCCCCGGGGATGGAAGTTGCAGTACCCTGGCTGAAGAGGTGGACTGTAACTCCTCCTCTATGTAGGCCTCATGGACACGTTGCTTGGGTCGTGCTCCGAAGGTCTTGGAGCGGCAGACTCGACCAATGTGCCCAGTTTTCCCACAGCGGCGACATGTGGCATTCCGAAACCTGCATGTCCGCCGCTCGTGGTTTTCTCCGCAGCTGGCGCAGGTCCCTTGAGGTGCGACAGATGATCGCTGGTTCGACACTGTGCTCGTAGCTTGAGAGCTGTGGTGTCGGTCGGATCTGTCCGAAGCTCGGTGGACATCCCCATTGTGGGAATCTACTGAAGATGACCGGTCTCGCTGTATGCGGTGAGTTCTCACTTCGGCATGTAGGCTGTAGGCCGCCTCATGGGCGTTATCCTTCTCAAAGGCTGTGGCCATATTTATTGCTTCCATCACTGTGATGTCATCTTTTGCCAGCAGCTTGCGACGGAGACGGCTGTCTCGCACGCCAGTGATGAATCTTTCGAGAAGTCGTTCCTCGATGTCAGTGAATTGGCAATACATCGCAATTGCCCGGAGCGCGGTGATGTATTCACTCGCTGACTCTTGCACTTGTTGCACTCTGTGCGCCAAGTCGTAGCAGCAGTGGTTCTTAGTTGGCTGAGGCGCAAGGTGTCTTGTCATAGCCTGTGTCAGCTCATCGAAAGTGCAGGCCTCTATGTCTCTGGGTGCCATCAGACCTTCCAGTAGAGTGATGGCGGAACTTCCCAGCACAGTGAGAAGTACATCTACTTTATCAATTTCCCTAGTAAACCCTTGAAGCCGAACATAGCTCTTTATTCGGCGGAGCCATTGTGGCCATTGCTCGGGGTGGCTCAAGTCGAAGTCTGGTGTTGGCCTAGTCTGCCCAGTGGCCATTTTCGTACCTTGAGCTGTCGCTTGTATTGTGCTGGTTGATTGCGAAGGCGCTGCAGTGCCAACTCAGGCCTCAAATCCAGGCCTCCAACTCAAGCTCACTGTGTGTGGCAGGCCTCAAAACCGGGAGGGCCAGAATCCCATCCTCGTCACCAGTATTAAATATTCAGGAAAAGTCAGAAGCCCAATGTAACTTCATTTATTCAACAGCTCACTCCCATATTAAAACAAGAACACACTCTGAAAGCCCAACAAGAACTGCCCGTTGGCAGTTGACAGTTGACAGAGATTGCCATTAGAACTTTCGTCCACCTACCCTCTGCGATTGGTTAGTGTCTTGAGCTAGCCCTGGTCCCTACCACCCACTAACAACCCTTTCAACACCACATTCCCCAGTCCTTCTTAGGTACAGCTACCTGGCACAGAACCTGTATCTTGTTCCCTGAACCCCAAAGAGATATAACTGCCACAGGACCAGAGACTATTCAGGAGATCAAGAAAGCCCTGAAGAGCTTCCCTAAAAACTTGAAACCTCACTGCTTAGAAAAGTTCCATGGTGTTAAAAAAGAAGAAAAGGCACAGGTCCTTTAACTCTCCACATGCAGTCCACATGCGGCGGGGCTTCCATCTTGACTACCAAGCCCAGATTATGAAATTCTGCCAGTTGCTGCAAGACACTGCTGAGACACCATGTATTTCCTGGCTCAGATGAGGGATTGTGGTTCTGAGTCAATACAGTGGTACCTCTGGTTAAGTACTTAATTAGTTCCGGAGGTCCGTTCTTAACCTGAAACTGTTCTTAACCTGAAGCACCACTTTAGCTAATGGGGCCTCCCGCTGCTGCTGCTGCGCCGCCAGACCACAATTTCTGTTCTTATCCTGAAGCAAAGTTCTTAACCTGAAGCGTTATTTCTTGGTTAACGGAGTCTGTAACCTGAAGCGTCTGTAACCTGAGGTACCACTGTACCTTCTTTCTTGCACACAGCCCTGACCTCTCCATGGCTTGCCTTCCTATCTGTTTCAGAACCCTGCGAGAACTGATTCTGTCTTGTGTGTACCATCTCACTGATTGGTCATGACTGCCTTCCCTGCATGCCAGTGTGGTGTAGTGGTTAAGAGCGGTAGACTCGTAATCTGGTGAACCGGGTTCGCGTCTCTGCTCCTCCACATGCAGCTGCTGGGTGACCTTGGACTAGTCACACTTCTTTGAAGTCTCTCAGCCCCACTGACCTCACAGAGTGTTTGTTGTGGGGGAGGAAGGGACAGTAGAATGTTAGCCGCTTTGGGACTCCTTCGGGTAGTGATAAAGCAGGGATATCAAATCCAAACTCTTCTTCTTCTAAAATTAAAAAAGTTGTGATAGCACTGAAATCTGTGAGGCAGGACTTCCGGCTGGCGACGCCATAGCGGGTGGTCGGGGCTGCTTCGGCTGCAAGGCGCCCGATCCATCCCGGGGGTTAGGAGCCCCGCAACCGCAAAGCGGGGCTCCGGTTGGGGTGCGGGAAGAGCGTCCCGCACCCTGGGCTCCCCGGCTGCGCCCACGGAGGCTCCGAACCCTTCCCTTGCCCCCCCTGTAAAGGGGGAGTGGGGGTGAAGGGACAACGGAGCCGGGCTTACGGGGATATGCCCCAACCGGGATGCAAATGCGGCGACAAAGCCCGCGGTGAGCGTCTTAGTTCTACCTTTGAAGAATGGAGCCAAAGGAACCCGGTGGTCGTGAGTAACTAATTTGACTAGAAATCGAGCTTTTGGAACGATCCGGGGGGAAGGAGAAAGGCAGCCTGCCTTCTTCCCTTCGAGTTAAAGAAGCTAACCAATTTGAGCAACTGCTGCTACAGGACTGCTACAATGTGCTTAAAATTGATACATGAGACTGGCAAACTTTTTTCTTGGGAAGTAAATTAGTGGAAAATATCTCCATTTAAAGTTGCGGTATCTGCGCTCCAGTTTAGGAAAATGGCGATGAACAGAGAGGCAGGAGTAGAAATTTGATACCCACTTCCTCCCCCTCTACCAGTATGCTGGGCTTCGTCCTTGAACTGGTACTGAACTCTGGACTAACGGACGAACAGAGGCTCACTGCTTTGAAGGTGGAACTGCTGTACAGGAAAGTCAAAGTCTTGTGTGGGGGTCTGAAAGAGAACCAATTGCCCACAGAGGAGGCTTTTAAAACTTTTAACACTTTGGAAGAAAGTCTTGCCAAAGAGCTGAGAGGGTGTCTGGGAAGATGGAGAGAAATGAGTGAGCTACTTCGGAGAAGAAACTCGCCTTTTGGGGGTGGCAGTCCCAAGGCGACGGTAAGATTTGTTATATCCAGTCCCCGAGGTGTGAGCTCGGGGGCCAGGGACAGAGAATTATGGTTTTTACAAGAAGAAAAGGAATGCTACAAAGAACCGGAGAAGCTGAGAGACGACGAGATGGACATCCTGGAGCTCGTGGCAAGGAGAGTTTTGGACTGTGCCTGGATCTGTGGACGCTTGGAGAGGGAAGCCACAGGGAAATTCAGTGTTGAGGTCACCAGGAGAAGAATAATGGACAGAGGGGGTGTGGGGTGAAACACTAAGTAAAATTTGAAGTAGCCTGTCATGGAATTTTGAAATCGGAGGGTGAATACTGTCAACAATCTTTCTGTTTTATTTTTTGTTTGAATATGAAAGGAGATATTTTGAGTTACTATGTTATTAGCAGCAGTTTAAAGGATAGAAGAGATAGATATGATATAAATGATTGGTGAAGATTTCAATGGAAGAAGAATTATGATGAGATATTACTACGATGATGCATTGTTAGTTAAATGTTGAATATATAATTGTGTGTAACTATATAATTGAATTTGAATTTCAGGAGAAATGGTTATAAAATAGATTAAGGATATGAACTCGAAGGAGAAAGGGCAGGGGAAGTCAATGGTCAAGATATGGAAATAGAAATTTTCTTTTTAAAGAAAAGATGCAACAAGAAAACTTGACACTGTTTGTATTTGTTTTATCAATGTATTTGTTTTGTATTTGTTTAATTGTAGGTGTGGGTGTGGGTATACGTTGTTATAAGAAAAAGGTCAATAAATTCTTATAAAAAAAAAAAAAGAAATCTGTGAGGCAGGTTCATGGAAATGAGGGCACGGTGCACAAATCAGGTGTCTGGAAGCAATAGGTCAACTTCTTAAGCATTTCCTGCTCCAGCCATCCCCATTAAATCGTGTTTTTAGCAGACTTCTGAAGGCAACCCTGTATAGGGAATTTTTTAATGTTTCATGTTTTATTATGTTTTTATGTATGTTGGAAGCTGTCCATAGTGGCTGCGGCAACCCAGTCAGATGGGCGGGTTAACAACAACAACAACAACAACAACAACAACAACATGAATTGTGGAATTGTATCATGTGGTTATTTATATTTGTATTTTATGCTTTATGCAAACTGTCCTAAAAGGTCGCAAAAAAAGAATTAAACTAAACTTTGAAATGTCCACTCTTAATATTCTGTAGGTATATTCCCTTCCATTAAACCATGTGGGGTTTGTGCCAGCTGAGCTCTCCGAGTGATATATTGCCGCGGGAGAAGAATTATTTATTGAAAGAAATTGGGCGGCATTTTACAAAAGCAAAAAAAAAAGTTGGTGATGACACACATGATTAGTTAGTCTGTTTCCAAAAACAGCAAATTGTGCTCTGTGGGACACATCCTGTCCTCCGTCTGACGAGCCATTAAATGCAAGTCGCAACAGGAAGATTTATGGGGAGGCGAATTTCACGATATAAGCAGCCATGAAACTTGCTCTGTGGCATCAGATAGCCACCCGTGGAAATGGGTTGTGTCAGCAGGAATGAACTTGGTTCCAAAGGGTTAGGAAAAGAGGAAACTGCCTTCTGCCAAGTTAGACCCTTGGTTCATCTAGCTCAGCGCTGCCTGCACAGAATGGGAACTAAACTCGCACCTGTGCCATCTCCCTCATCCCTACAGTTTGAATTGTAAGAAAAGTTAATTTAAGGAAATTCTTAGAAAGCAAATTTCCCTGCACCCACCTATAATGTGGGCAGCATTAGGGATGCATTGCAGAACAAACTGAAGCAGAATATTGTTGGCATCCGTCTTTCTCAAGAGACAATAGAGACAGTGGCAGAGCTTCATCCAGGGGATGGAGAGCAGGCGGAGGCAGGGCTGGCGTGCGTCCTGGGGGCATGGTGTGCTGCCTGAAGGGGTGTGTTTAGTCACAATGGCACCTCACTGGGATCGCGCTGCTGGGGGCGGTGAGCTCCCCCCACACTCCTCTTCCTCCACCACTGAATGGAATGTGCCTCCAGGGATGAAGGCAAACCGTTATATTAGTGACCTCTCCGGGGCGCAAGCCTGAGCAGTGTGTATGGAGGTCCTGGGCTGCAAGACCCACCCACCCCTCTCACCCTTGCAGATGCTGCCCAAAGAAAAGCAGAGGAATGTATTTGGAGCCAGCTTGGCTGCAGGAGTTGCCGGAAGGAGGCATACAAGGCACCTTCCAATCATCCTAGGGACTCCACTCTGGATTTGTGTATGGTTTATTCCAGGGGTCAGCAAACTTTTTCAGCAGGGGGCCAGTCCACTGTCCCTCAGACCTTATGGCGGACTGGACTATATTTTGAAGGGGGGGGGAGGATGAACAAATTCCTATGCCCCACAAATAACCCAGAGATGCATTTTAAATAAAAGGACACATTCTTCTCATGTAAAAACATGCTGATTCCCAGACCTTCCGCGGGCCGGATTTAGAAGGAGATTGGGCCAGATCCGGCCCCCGCGCCTTTGTTTGCCTACCCCTGGTTTATTCCTTAGTCTTTTATTCTCCCAAAGATATCCTACAAAGCTGCAGAGCTTTAGGATAAGATTTTTCTTTCTAGATGGGCTAGGCTGACAAGGCCCATCTGCCCCACACTTCTCTCTACAGCATGTGCAGGAACCACCTTCTTGACAGTTGGACCCACTATGGGTCGTCTGCTCAATTCACCAGAGCCTCTGTTCTCATGCAGGGGAACCCGTCAGCTATCCTTGCCAGGTATAGTCGAAGCCATTTCCCAGGCTGCAGCCTTTGCGGCATATTGACAGCTTCTAGGAGCCACAGGTGAAAGTTGAGTGCAGGGTGAGGACCAAAGGTGGACAAACCACCCCAAAAGGAGCATGACATGTCCCCCAGCAGAGATACCAGCCCTCCCCTAACATCCCGTGCACCCTTGAAGCAGCAGAAATCCACCACTAAAGCATGGTTGTTGTTTTTTTGGTAAATAGTTTTTATTGAGTTTTTCCAAATACAAACACAAAAGATTATTACAATAACTTTACAAATGAAAATAAAATAAAATTTATGTCACACCAAACCTTTAAATCTTAAATCCATAAACTTCCCTTCTTTCATATTATGTCTTCCTTATACCTTACATCTATATTTCGCACAATCAAATTCACTTCCACACATTAAATTCCCCCTCTACATCATATTCATTAATTTTCCAAACTCACTTCCAAACTTATATATCTTCCCATGTTTACATAATTTCACCTTCTAACATTTATTTATAATACCTTCTTCATTTCTTCTTGTACGCCATGAGTTATATGTCAATATTTCACAACTTACATACCTTATCCAAATATTCAGTAAACTTTCCCCATTCTTTTCTAAACGTTTCGTCCCCCTGTTGCCTGACTCTCATTGTCATTTTTGCAATTTCCATATATTCAGTGATTTTCTGTTGCCACTGCTGTACAGTTGGTATTGTCTTTTGTTTCCAGACCTGGGCCAACAGAAGTCTCGCCACTGTTGTAGCGTATAAGAAAAACTTTTGATCCGAATTCTTAATCTCTGTTCCTACCATTCCTAGAAGGAATGCCTCTGGTGATTTTTTAAAAGTATATTTAAATATTTTCTTAAGTTCATTATAAATACTTTCCCAGTACTGCTTTACTGGGTCGCATGTCCACCACAGATGAAAAAACTCCCCGTCGTTTACCTCACATTTCCAAAAATATTTACTTCCTGTTTTATAGAGTTTCCTTAATTTAATTGGAGTGAGGTGCCAACGGTACATCATTTTATACAGATTCTCCTTCAATGATGTACATGCCGTAAATTTCAAACTGATATTCCAAAGTCTTGTCCATTTTTCAAATTCAATATTGTGTCCGATGTCCATGGCCCACCTTATCATCACGGTCTTAACCTCCTCGTCCTTCAGATTCCATTCCAGCAAGTAGTCATAAGCCTTAGATAATAATTTTGTATTATTTTGGACAACCTCCTTTTCTAAAGCATGGTTATTGTGTCAAGAAGTTGTTGCAGACTGAACCCGCATAACAGCACCCTTTCATCCATTTTAAATTTGCAAATCTAAAGTTCTGGTACCGGTATTTGATTGAATCCCTCCCATAAAACCCTGACAGTCTGGAGGTGCGCTGTATGCTAGCTTTGCTTGAGACGCAACTGTTTGAATTGGCTGAAGGAGTGCATTCTCCAAAGCAAGTTAGATTTCCACTGAGGTCAGTGGGAATACTCTGAAGTCAGTGATTGGGAGAGTGGCGCTTCAGTGATGTTAGAGGCTTTTCAGACCTTATTTCTCAGTTTGGAGGAGAACGGAAATTACATTGGGGCATTTAGCTGAGGTTGGTTCAAAAACATAAAACACATAACAACAACAGGATCTGCAAGGAGGGTCCCCCAAGGTGTGTGATTTCACATTGGATAGAGCAGCAAGCATTTTTCTGCACTTAAAGTGGGGGGGGGGGGAATGCTGCAAAATGAAGTCTGGCCATTAATTGGGACAAGTGATCTTTACTTATAAGGTTATCCCTGCTGCGAGACCCTTTGAAGCCGATTAACTTTTGCATCTGCTTCAGAGATAAAGAGAGAGAGATGAAGCCTGACAACCTATTTCTAAACTCTTCTGGAAACTGGTGCTGCAGTCAGGATGCTACAGTTCGAAACATTTTTTCCATTGTTTTCGCAGGAATTTGTCTTCTGGTGAAAACAGATATAAACAAGTCTTCACAACCTTTTTTGAACTTGGGAGGGTGCATGTCAAAATTGGCTTTACTTTCTGGGTCGCCCCCAACCCAGCATTAATGATCCGATCTTCAGTAGAACATACTGAGAGACATCACATATAGACAGTTGTGTATGATTAATGTTGGAAAATTCAGGGCAGGCAAAAGAAAGCACTTCTTGATGCAGCTCATAGTTCATCTATAGAATTTGTTTCCACAATGTGTGATGGTGGCCAACAACTTTCTCAATGAAGATAAGGCTGTCGGGAACTACTAGCCCTGCAGCCAGTGTTCTCCCTCCACTGTCAAAGGCACTCTGCCCCTGAATACCACTTGGGAACAATGCAGTTGTGCTTGGGTCCTGCTTGCAGGCTTCCTATAAGCATCTGGTTGGCCACTATGAGGAAAGAAGGCTGGGCTGGATGAACCTTTGGTCTGATCCAGCAATGTTTTCTTATTGTAGTTTTAGACTGTGCTTTCATGAAGGAATCTACAAGTTGGGCTACAGTATTAGAAGATGGATAGAACAGGCTGCATTCATCTCCGGATCCTACTCCTTCCTGGAACTGTGTGCCCCTCTCTAAATGTTCTCTCAATTTGAGGGTTGCTGAGATATGGAGGGCTGACTAAATAGTGTAGGGCATGGGTAGGCAAACTAAGGCCCGGGGGCCGGATCCAGCCCAATCACCTTCTAAATCCGGCCCGCAGATGGTCTGGGAATCAGCGTGTTTTTACATGAGTAGAATGTGTCCTTTTATTTAAAATGCATCTCTGGGTTATTTGTGGGGCATAGGAATTCGTTCATTATTATTTTTCAAAATATAGCCCGCCCCCCCCACAAGGTCTGAGGGGCAGTGGACTGGCCCCCTGCTGAAAAAGTTTGCTGACCCCTGGTGTAGAGTCTAGAGAAACATTTCACTCATTGAACATCCCTCATTGAACATAGTGCCTTTTAATCTGTGACTTCTTCCAAAGGTTTGTGCATAAAAATGAACCTGATCCTTGCCTTGGTAGTGGTATGGTTTCGTGCCCAACTTCACCTCATCCTGCCTAGAGGAGAGCATCACAGTTGTATCTTACATGTGGGAGGACGCAGGCTCAAAATAGTTTTCAGGCTGTCCTCATCCTTGATTGAAACATAAAGGGAAGATCTGGGAAACAGTCCATTCTAGAGGCAGAGAATCAGCCACATTTATACTTCTTGTTTCCAGTAGGCCTTGGTGCAATTTGATACCTGAAAAGCACCTAAATGGCTTAATTTGAAATTCCACTGCCTCCTCCTTATTCCATTCTAATATTGTGACCAGATGCAGACTCATGGACTTCAACAATAGCCAGATTCTGGGGAGGAGTGGGCTCCATGATTACTGGCTTTACCATCTAGCCTGATCAAGAGTTCTGGAGAACTGAAAAGCTTGCACACTTATTTTGTGATATATGCATTGGCCTAATAAACGGATTGCCCTAATTTGAATATCAAAATTTTCTTGTGGGCCAAACCAGCTACCGTTACTTTTTTGTGTTTGTCGTCTGAGTCGTGTATATGCTGACTGCAGCATGAATTCTGATGCACAGGCATGGAGTTTGCCAACAATCAATCAATGGAGAAGGAAGATCTGGGATATAATGGCCATGAACAGAATCACCAGATAGAATTAGTTATGGGATGGAAGACTCAGTCAATACAGACCTTTCAACAGAATTGGAGACTGTTTATTATGTATTGGAATCAGTAAAAGAGAGGTGAAACAGATAACCATGGATATATTAACGTTTGAGGTAGTCAATCACGCATAAGCTATTAGGGATAAATATAAAATAAAATAACCTTTTTCGCTGAAAATAAACTACTGTTGGCAATGTACTGTTTGGATAGAATGTACTGTATGAATCTCAAATCAGAGTCTTAGCTTGCAAAGAGCAGCCAAAGTGTCCCCACACCCGATTCATTCAAAAAATGAATGAGATCTGATCCATGCATCGGAAACCTTGGCTTGTTGTAGTGCCACATTCATCCACACAATTGCTGGACCAGATTATGAATGCACAGCCAGCTCCCCATGTTCAGCCCGGTGATGTGACGTATCAGCCTTGCACAGAAACACGTTCCACACTATTGACTGTATGAAACCAGAACCAAGGCAGCTGCCATTCAGTAGCACAAAATCTAAAATGTCAAACGCATTTGCATCCATTTGCACTTAGTGTCGGTTCCACAGCAGTCACGGACATATGCCATTTCCCCCCTTAGTGCATATATTTTGCTCCTTTAAAAATAATGCTTTTGATAAATGCTCATGGCATAACAATGCTTTAAAACAACAAATGCTTAGAGTGAGTATATCCTTCAAGAAAGGAACTCACTGACAGTCTTATACTTTCCTTTCCACCTTCTGAATGATCCACAATGTTGTATAAATAAATGTGAATGAGCAACATTCTCCGCTGCCTCTATTTAAGTTGCCCTGGGAGCCTTCCCATTTCCTCTTCTAACGCTATGAAAGAAGTGCCTTGTATTCCATCAGGTGCTACCAGGAATAAATGCTAATATTTCCAGACATTTTTGCCTTTCAAGTCCTCAAAAGGGAAATCTACATTCTTATAATAATATAAGGTAGGGGCGTGCACCAGCCAGAAGATTTGGAAAGCAGCCTGAGACAGCTCAAAGTGCTGTGGAGGCTGCCTTGTTTGGTTTGGGTAGGAATCTGAATCTTATTTCAAAGAAATGAAGCTTTGTGTCTCCCCCATTCAATAATATGGAGAGATTTAAAAATACCCCCTTGTTTTGAGCCCCAGGGAACCTGAGGATGTTGTGTCCAATAGTCTGATCACTTCTGACAAAGCTTTGAATCACAAGTTTTCAGCAGCTTCCATTCAGATACGAATGCAGACGCCATTGCCTTCTTATCAGCCCTGATATGCAGTCTCTTTTTCTTCCCCAGCATGTTTCATTAATTACATCTTGATATGCTATTAATAGGACTTGCAACAAAACGTGGTGGTGCAGGGTGTGCTTCTGTTCAGGATTCCAGCCAGCCAGTGATGCTCTTTCCAGAGTACTCTACTCAGTTCTTTGCCTTCCTTGTCAATAAACCTCTTTCAAACCCCACCCCCGGGGGCTTACATTCCCCCTCCAATATTAGTCAGCACTGCATGGCCACAAAGCCTTGCTCACTCTGTACAACTAATCCAGAATGCAGCAGCTAGACTGGTGACTGGGAGTGGCTGCCGAGACCATATAACACCAGTCCTGAAAGACCTACATTTGGCTCCCAGTACATTTCCGAGCACAATTCAAAGTGTGGGTGCTGACTTTTAAAGCCCTAAACAGCTTCAGCCCAGTATACCTGAAGGAGCGTCTCCACTCCCATCGTTCAACCCGGACACTGAGGTCCAGCTCCAAGGTTCTTCTGGCGGTTCCCTCACTGCGAGAAGTGAGGTTACAAGGAACCAGGAAGAGGGCCTTCTTGGTGGTGGCACCTGCCCAAATGTCAAGGAAATAAACAATCTGACTTTTAGAAGATATCTGAAAGCAGCCCTGTTTAGGGAAGTTTTTAATGTTTGATGTTTTATTGTGTTTTTAATATTCTGTTGGGAGCCGCCCAGAGTGGCTGGGGAAACTCAGCCAGATGGGCGGGTATTATTATTATTATTATTATTATTAGGCCATTTTGAGGTTTTACCCATATTCAGTTTTATATAGTTAAATTTGTTGTTGTTGTTGTTGTTATAAAAACCCTAACTCTTAGCAAACTACAATTCTCACGATTCTCGGCTAGGGCTGAGTTATGTGCTTTCAATCTGCTTTAAATGTTTGGTGTGTATGTTGTGCAAATACTCTCCTCTTCAATAAAAACTTCATTGTTGGGCGGGGGGCGGGGAGAGAGAGGATGAGCTTCAGTGAGATTCCATGTTATAGAACCTGCACTCTTGAGCTATTTCTCTTTCCTCTATTTTTGTTTCCGTGCTCCATCACCATGTTTATTTCAGCAGCTACAACTTACTCAGGGCCTGGCCTTGGAACACAATGAAGAAGAATGTGAGGGAGATGTTGTATAACTTGTTTATAATGGAATCTGGCCATTTTTCTTGTTATCGATTGCATTAGGCTAAGCCGCAACAAAGAGTTCATTAAAAAGAAGAGGTTGAACTGGCATCGTTTTTTTGTGAGTGGGTTATATGCAGGCTTTTGAGAAACTCAGCAGAATGGAGTCACTAAGGCAGGGGCAGGGGGGGGACCATGCTACAGATCCTCTTCGTGTTCTCGCAGTGGGGTTCGTTCTCCCCCACCTTTACACTGATCACAATACACCCAAGGGAGAATCTGGCTGGCTTGTCTTTATTACCTGGGAAGATACAATGCCCTGTGTTACATGATTTCCAAGGCGGGGAAATGGCTTAGAAATAATTCTGAGCTTGGCATTAGTCTGGTAAGCCATCATTCTTTCACATGTGGTGTCTTCCATATGCTGTTAGACTACAGCTCCCATAATCTCTGGCTGGGGCTGATGGGAGCCGGAGTCCAACAACATTTGAAGGATGGATACCATGTTACCTATCCCTATCCCTGTTCAGCTTATCGTGTGTGCACCTACTTATTAAAAAAAACAAAAACCAGTTTGTTTGTGCTTGTTAGGAACAGACCAAAATTCACGTATCATTCTGGAAATGAAAATTACCTTCTATATCGGGATTTAGACTAAATTGTGTTAAACTTGTCATTTAGGAAACTGTCCAGTCCTTCACGCCAGAGGTTTTCAACCTTTTTGAGTCCATGGCTCCTTTAGCCAACTACATTCTTTCTGCGGCACCCCTATGGGGCTCCGGAGCCCAGTTATGTCACCCCTCACCTGCAAAGCTGGCAGCCTCTCACCCTTTTTCCAACACCCTCCCTTGTGGAGTGTTCCCTCACCCTCCTCTCCTCTCCTCTCCCCTCTACTTGCGAGTCATCCAGGCACCTGCTGCTTCCGCCCCTGGCCTCTGAGCTGCCCCCCCGCCCCAAATAGAGGTGCGTCCCAGTGGCACCATTGGCCTGCAGAACTTATAGCCAGGGCTGCTGCAATAAATAGCTGTGCACATCTTTGGAAGGCAGAGGCGCAAGAGGGCATCAGAGGAGGGAGGAAAGGAAAGAGGGACAGTGTTGCCCGTGGCACCCCTGACCGTCATTCAAGGCACCCCAGGGTGCCGAGGCACACTGGTTGAAAACCACTGGTTTACGCCTTATACTGGTTTCTATAGCTCCCTTATGCCCTCCTCATTTCTATCACTTCACCTATGTCCAGCTGTGATCAATTCTGAATGGAGCTGCCGCCATTTTACTTTGATCTCTTCCTGTTAATTGGTCCCTTTCCCCTTAATTGGTCCCTTTTCATGCATTTTGGTGACTGGGGGGGCTGTGCCCCGTCCCAGTAGACATTGGTGGGCTGTAGAGGACTCAGCCCCACAGAATTGGTGCAGCTGCCACTCAGCCATGAAATTCACTGGGTGAATTTGGGCCAATCACTGTCTCTTTACCTACTCTATTTCACAGGGTAGTTGTAAGGATGAAATAGGGCGGCGGAAACTATGTACACCACCTTGAGCTCCTAAGAAGAAAAGTGGGAAATAAATGTAGGGTTGTTGTTTTTCTCCTATGTATTCATTTCATAGTAAGGTAAAGGGACCCCTGACCAATAGGTCCAGTCGTGTCCGACTCTGGGGTTGCGGTACTCATCACGCATTACTGGCCGAGGGAGCTGGCGTACAGCTTCCGGGTCATGTGGCCAGCATGACAAAGCCGCTTCTGGTGAACCAGAGCAGCGCACGGAAACGCCGTTTACCTTCCCGCCGAAGCACTACCTATTTATCTACTTGCACTTTGTGCTTTCGAACTGCTAGGTGGGCAGGAGCTGGGACCGAGCAATGGAAGCTCACCCCGTTGCGGGGATTCGAACCGCCGGCCTTCTGATCAGCAAGCCCTAGGCTACGTGGTTTAACCCACAGCGCCACCCGAGTCCCATTCATTTCATAATAATATATAATAAACAACCCTTAACAAAGACAAATCTGCAAACAAATGAGTTACGTCCAAAATCAGCTTGCTAATTAACACCAAGGCTGCTGGGTAGGAAGAGTTTCTCCAGTCTGAAGCTTTACAAAATCTGCTCCGTTTCAAAGAAGGGAGAAGCAGAAGGAGACCAGAACAGTAAAATACAGCCAAGGCTCTTTTTCAGCTGCATCCCAATAAGGCAGCAGGGATATTAATAGTAAAGTCTCAGCAGAAAAATGTTCACAGCTCAGTGCTGGTGATTTAGGGTTTGTCAAGGACTTTGGAGACATTTTAATCTAGCAGGAACAGAAGGTTGCAAAAAAAAAAAAAGTTTATGATTTGGTAGGAAATTCCTCGGCAGCACGAAGACATTGAGCCTGAGCTGACTGTTAACGCAGTGGGGGGGGGAACGGTCGTTGCAGTTGGCATGCCGAAGGAGGTGCCAAAGGTAGCAGGAGGCACGGAGGGGGCACCTTCCCCATGCAACCTCCCCACCACACCACCACCACCACAGAAAGCAAACGGACGTGGGCTCCTTTGGGTCCCCCATCGCGCACACCCTTTTGGATCCTTTCCATTACCACAGATGGTGTGCTTTCCTGGAGCGGGAAGTCAATTGCCAGGAATACTTGCATGCATCCCTAACAAGTCACATGCTCACCCTTCCCTACTGCAGATGGGCAGTCTATATTTAACATTGATCTTAGGGGAAAGAGGTGGCCGTGGGGGGGGGGAGCGAAAGACTTACAGCGAACCAGTTTAAAGTCATAATAAAGGCATCATAAACTGGCAGAAGTAAGCCAAATTCTTCACCATGTAGCTTAACCCAGAGCATAGGAGCCAACTCCTAGGGGCCGAGGGGTCTTCAGCCCTACCCGCCATAAAACATTTGAGGGGCTGCCTCCTCCAGGTTGATAGGCATTGCCATTCAAATGGTGTGCATGCATTGCGTCAGGTGATCGATTATGCATTGCGGGGCTTACCTGCCCCCACCCCCAATATTTTATTCAAGTTGGCACCCCTGAGCAGAGCAGGCACTTTGGGGGAAGGGCTGTGGCTCAGACCTAGAAGGTCTCAGGTTCAATTCAGGTTCATGCAGAAGGTCTCAGGTTCAATTCCCAGCATCTCCAGGTAAGCCTTGGTCTGTAACCCTGGAGATCTGCTGCTAGTGTGCACTGCTGAGCTTGATGGACTGAGGGTCTTGCTCAGTAGCTTCCCACCCTCCATTCAGTCAATAGGCAGACTAGTTGTTAACAGGGTTGGGTCACAACAAGCTGGTACCATAATCTGATGCTTCTCTGTCAGAAACTCTTCCCAAGTAAAGCACCACACAATGGGCTGTGTTTCTCTGTTCTGCTCTCTCTCTCTCTCTCTCTCTCTCTCTCTCTCTCTCTTATTAAGGAAGTTAGAAGGGGAAAGGGCATCCCAAATGCATTCATTTCAGTGCGTGCTCTTTAAAAAACACCACATAATACATTCAAGCTTTTGTGCTGGTAGACAGAATTTGAATGAATCTTAATTTCGTCAGTTTCATACAAGACGCTAAGTACGAAACAGCCTCTAAAAATGAATTGCTTTGGAAAAGACATGCTTAGATTGTCAGGGAAGAAGAAGAAAGAGGCAGGGAGTAGCTGTGAGGACCACTACAGATGCCAACAAGATTGTGATGAGCAGGCAACTTACCTGTGCCTACCTGGCCTATTAGCCCATGGGCTCAGCCTTAGATACAACGGGTATCCTAATGATCTCCCCTCAAATACAATTCTCTCTCTCTTTGTCATTAAGTGTTACTACTGGAGATGGAGGCATGCTATCCTACTTGCTTTAGAAAGAAGATAAGGCTTTCCTTCCCCTAAGGAAAAACAGAATAAGATGTTGATTCCACCGCTAGAACCTCTGTGCTTTGCCTGCAGATTTTCCAAGATTCAGTCTCTGGCATCCTCAGGTACAGCTGACAGTGGGAATGGAAAGATCAGTCAATCTGGGTTCCTTTGGCTTCTCATTCTTCCAGTCTTCAATTCTCTGTGTTTTGCAGAAATCAGCTATTTAAAAAAAAGAAAATCCCTTGAAAATTCATCAGCATTTGAGTGTGCATTTCTCTGAATTCAGAAATGCATGCATTTTTGCCGAATATACACATTTTTGCAAAGCAGTTTCCCTGATGCTTTTTGCTCATCTGTAATTCTCACAAATATATGTATTTTGATGCACACTTCACCCCAGTACACAGTATTTTTGTACACATTGCTCAGCTGGAGAACTTGCATTGCAAAATGCAGGAAAACTGTGTTTTTCAAAGCGGGATTTGTGTATTGTTTCACAAAGTATGAATTAGGTAGATTTGCCTTGAACTGTGAACTTGATCAATCTCTCCTCTCCAATGCAACGCCGGTGCTTATCTTGACACACTCTAAAAGGGTGTGCATAGGGATGGGTGGATAATTCATTTTTAATTCAGCAACCTGAAAAAGAAAGTGTGCTGCAGCTATCAGAAGTTTGGGGGAACAGTGGCCTAATTTACATCAGTTTCCTTTATCCATGGTACTCCCTGACAAGCAATTACAAGCTAGGCAAAGGGCCAGCCTCCATAGCCTCTTCAGGAACGCTGCATGGTTTATATCCTGGCAATAAACACTAGGAAATGAGGTTCACTGCAGAATAAAAACTGAATACAGCTTGGAATGAAAAGTATGAGAAATTTACCTGAGCCGTTCCAGAACCTACCTTCCTCCTAGCTACACAGTGATAATTAGAAGCACTACACAGCTAAAGAACAGGAGAACAAAGTATCCATTTTCTATAACTGCTTATTAAAAAAAGAAACACAAAAAAAAAAACCCACGAGTGAGTTAGCTACCCTGCTGGCTGCTGGGGGAAAAAAACTCTGAGGTGGAGATTTGAGATCTGAGCTAATTACCTTAAAATACATTTGTGTGTGTGGCTGAACCAGGTATTTCTAATGGGAATCATTCCTTAATTAAGTCTCCAGCGAAAATAGAAGGTTTTAAGAAAAGCGCTAACTGGAGTTGCTCAGGCTGATGGAGAAGGATTTGCACCTGCAAGCTGTATTTTGTCCTAGAAAGCGGGGGGGGGGGGATGTCACCTAATTGGTGCCAACTGTTTGCAGGAGAATTATTGAATTTCCTTCCCATTGAAAGACTGTTATAGAAATGATCCCAAGGCAGAGTAGCTAAGTCCAGATATGAATCATCGCCTCTGTTAGTTAACGGACGTGTTTTTCCTTTAAATAGCTGGCACCTATGTTGTCGATTTCCTCCTCTACAGCACTGTACAAAATTGCATCTATAAGTGGAAAATATTGGATCTGTTGGCAACAATGTTCTTATTCCCCCAAGTGGAGGCCTAGATGCTTATAATCATAACAGTAAGGAGAAGTGCCTTAAGGACAGGGAGATGGTTTAGCAGAAGTTCTCCTTGGCGAAGGGGTGCTTATACAACCAACCAATTGTGGGATGTAAAAAGGACAGGAGCAGTCAAACACAACTTTTGCTAGAGTGGACGTAAAGGTTGTCTCAGTCCTCCAGCCGGAGCTTCCTGCCTTCCTGGACTGAGACAAAACTTCCTTGTATGTAACTTGAGATGGGTGCGGCCTCTCCTTGAAGAACCACAGGCCGGGCCTCCATTTTGTCTCTTCAGTCTTCTCTCTCTCATTGCCATCTTAACAGCAGCATTACTAGGATGCACACTTGGCTCTAGGCCAAGAGAAGAAAAGGGGGACTTTCTCCCATAAGGAGATAGTCACCACATGTATACTGTTTAGTAACTTTTAAGTCTGCCTCTGGGATCCTTTGTGTGAACAGATGATTTCTTGTGAGTAAACGTTTTATACTTTACTGAAGACTGTGTAGTGTCTTATTAAAAGAGGGATTATTATTTTTTTTACAAAGATTTTATTGGTTTTCCACAAAAACAAATACAGATACAGTAAAACAAATACAACAACAAATACAACAATCAAAACAGAAGTAACAAAAATACAAACCTACGCTGGAACACCAACATTCCTTTCACTAATTAAAAAATCTTGTTTCAAATCATCTTGGGGGACTTCCCCCGTTTTCTCTCCTGTGCTTCCAATTCTAATTTACTTTAATAACTTCTCGTCTCTAAAATTTAAATCCATTACCATCGGGATATCCATATATAACTTCTTAATATATAGTTTAACTTCATAACACAAAATATTTCTTCTTAAATCAAATCTTACTATCTTGTTTTACTTAAACTACTGCTAATAATCAATCCATGTATCTCTTCATTAATTCAAATCAAAAAATTCTTAACACACTGACTTCAGGGTACCATGATGAGCCGTCCTAATTACATTTTTAAAAAAAATTCACCCTATCCCTCTTCTATCCATTTTCCTTCACCATCTCGGGATCACCCACCAGGCTTCTCTCCACCTCCTTCCATCATTGTCCAGAATGTCCTCTTTTTCTTTATAACCAAAGGCCAGAACACAGTCCACAAACATCCCTGCCGAGAACTCCAGGGGACACAAAACATCATCTTCCAGCATCTCCATTTCAAACTTCCAGTCATCTTCTAATTGTAATTTCCAAAATTGTTTTCCCTTCATTTCTGGGCTCTCACCCCAGAAATCGGATATAATATGTCTTTCAACCCTGGGCCTCTCACACCAACAGGATTTTCCCTCTTCTTGGAGTTGCGTAGTCACTGTATATTGTTGCTCAAATATTTCCTCAAGTTCCCTGGCAAGGTTTCCTTCCAGTTTAGTAAAGTTCTCAAAAGTCTTTCCCGTTGCAAAAGAGTTTTCATCAGCATTCTGCTTCAACAATTCTAATTTCTGGTTTAACAGTTCTAACTTCAGAAGAATTATCCTTTGTCCATGGGTCATACCCGGATCTAAAGCCAGTTTAAAAACGAAACCAAGCATGGTAGAAGTAGGCAGGGGATATCAAGTTTCAATACTTTTCCATCTTTAACCACAAGTTTCAGCCGCCATTTTCCCCCAAATCAGGGTGAAAAGATTATAATCCAACATCTTAAAAGAAGAAATACTTCCAACTTCTTAGTTCCCCTAACAGGGATTCAGCCGATCAAACTTGTCTAAAAGCTCCGTAGAGACAATGTATCCACTAATGCAGCAGCAGTTAGAACCCTTGTTATTTTCTTCCATTCAGCAGGGAGAGGAACGGGCTTCCTTTTTACATTCCTCCCGGAAAGCCAATTGATAAATTTTGAGTCAAATTAACCTCCGTACTTACGGCTTACGGGGTTCTTCTTCTTTTTCTTCAAATTCGGAAAGAACGACACGCTCATTGCAGGCGGCAGGCGCCACTTCGCCAACCCGGCTGGGGCATAGCCTCCACAGCCCCGCGCCATTGCCCCTTCACTCCCGCCCCCCTTTTACAAGGGGAACGGGAGAAGGGTTCAGCGCGATTTTGGGCCAGCTGGAGAGCCCGTGCCACGGGACGCTCAACCCGCGGTTTGGCGGAGCCCGCTGTGCGGTAGCGGAGCTCCTACCCCCGGGAAGGCCAGGGTCGTCTCGCTGCCGAAACGACCCTCAACCGTTCGCAATGGCGTCCTCGCCGGAAGTCCTTAAAAGAGGGATTAAAAGGGAAACACACCAGGATAATATTTCTAATGACTCTAGCGAGTCTGTGCAAGCTATCTTTTTTTTGTTGGAAGCCGCCCAGAGTGGCTGGGGAAATCCAGCCAGATGGGCGGGGTACAAATAATAAATATTATTATTATTATTATTATTATTATTATTATTATTATTATTATTATCTGCTGTGTGTGTGCGAAAAAGGGAATGTTAACTCTGCAGATATTATAGAACTTGTAAACACAAGTTGGGACAGGATATCTTAAACAATATATCCTCCCCCACATCCCTTAACATTCCCACACCAATGTGAGAGGATGTGGAGAGCTCAGGCAGGCTCATAATATCTTAGCAGTGTCTAGCTCAAACCCTGAAATTAGACATGTCAGTGGCTGGCACAGCTTGGATTCGGCGTTGGCAGCTCCAAGTGCGCACCTACTAGTATGTAGGAGGAAGTGACCACCCCGTTTCTGAGTGGAGACACTTGCGGAGGCGAGAGGAAGAAGAAGAAGAAGAAGAAGAAGAAGAAGAAGAAGAAGAAGAAGAAGAAGAAGAAGAAGAAGAAGAAGAAGAAGAACAGTTTGGATTTGATATCACGCTTTATCACTACCCGAAGGAGTCTCAAAGCAGCTAACATTCTCCTTTCCCTTCCTCCCCCACAACAAACACTCTGTGAGGTGAGTGGGGCTGAGAGTCTTCAAAGAAGTGTGACTAGCTCAAGGTCACCCAGCAGCTGCATGTGGAGGAGTGGAGATGTGAACCCAGTTCACCAGATTACAAGTCTACCACTCTTAACCACTACACCACACCACAGGGTAGATCCTGTCTCCTCTCTCATTGAGGCAGGTGCTCCACTCAGCAGCAGGAAAGTTGATGGAGTCACCCCCTAGTATATCAGTGGCAGTACCCAAACATACAGAAAGATTGCTATGTTTCTGTAAATAATACTCAGTCGTGTTATTTGGCCGCTCTTGACACAGAACTTGCTCAGAATCAGTTCTAAACATTGGAAAGAACAAGGAGTTCTAGCCCAGGTGTGGCTAACATTTTTTTCAACCAGGAGCGGCATTCACTCTTGGCTAGAAGGGAGCTGCATGCCTGTGTTGCCGGGGGGGGGTGATAAAGGGAGAAAGGGGAAGAAGGAAAAGAAGGAAAAGAAGGAAATAGATCTTTGACTTGTGAGCTACACCAATGGACACTTCCCAAATGAACCCGCAAACTAAAACTTCCGCTCTTGTTTGAAATCTGCAGTTCTGTGAATTTTTTGTACAGCTGTGTGCAGTAAAAAAAAGTGTACAGAATTGTGCAAATTAGTGAAAGTAATGTCCAGAACTGCATATAAGTGGGAGTGTGTGTGTGGGGAGAATGCTTGAAAAGATCTGCAAGTGAAGCAAAAATATTCATGAAAATGCATATAAGTTTCCGTGTAGAATGTTTTTTCAAAAGAAGTTGCAAAAACTGATGCAGAGCAAAGATGAAGCGAACCTGAGACTGGAGGAAAGGGGAAACAGGGGGGGGGGGACAAAAAATGGCAGATCCTTACTGGTTTGCTAATTTATTTCCTGGTGTTTCTTAATTTGTGGTGCCCTCTCAGGTTTTGGAAGGGGTGCTGGGGCTCTGTCTCTGAGCTATGTAGTATGGGGGGTTGGGGGGGGAAGCATGTTTCTCTGAGCACTTTGTAATAATGAATATAACCCTGGAGACTCAAAATGGGTTTTGTGCTGTAAATAGCTTTCAAAGATGGGATTGCACTATACACTTTAATTTTTCATCCGTGCAAGGCTTCAGGTTAATGATTCATATAGAGTGAGAGAACTCCACTGCAGATGTAGAATTTTAGAAGAGCTAATGAGCCTTGGGCTCCTGCCTTTATACCCTTGCTTTTCCCCAGACCTAGGCGGGTGCAATAAGTGTGCTTGCTTTTCTTCTGTGATGGCAGAACTAAACAGTGGTTCATTAAAAAAAAAAAAAAAAGTGCTGGTTTACATATCATCATATCGCAGGGACAGAAAGATTCCTGACCCTTTGTATTAACTGCCTAGCAAGATCTTACAGTAAAGTGTTTTAAGTGGGTTTTGGTTTTAAGCAGGACAGTGGGTATTTCTGATACTGTTGGGGGATTCAGCACAAGACTGTAAAAATGAATGGAATCTGTGTGAGGTTGTGCTTTGGGGAAGCTCTTATCCATTATCCATTTCAGTTGGAATTTTTCAGGAAACGTTCACGATAGATTGCGCTCTGAACCTCCTAAATTATATTTCCACATAATGTTCCCCTTTTTTTGGAAAAAAAGGTTGGGAAACACACCATGAATTTGTTTTTGTTTTGTTTTTTTGTTGCGGGCCCAGTCATTATGGCACACACACACCCAATGTGATTAATAAACTCAAGCAGACAATGATCTGGATTAGACATGGCTAACTTGATTAGAGATATATGCTACAACTTGATTAGAGATATATGTGGATTTTTGGCCCAGACAAAAAAAAATATTATTATTATTATTATTATTAAATTATTATTAAATTTTTAAAAGGTAAGGAAACTTAGGAAACTTAGTTTCTTCGAGTTGCTGCTTCAAAAAAACAAAAAACCAAACCAAACCAAAAACCTGTCCATAGTTTTCAGAGAGACACTCTCAGGTAAGTATGCTCAGGATTACATCTGGGCAGACTCGTTCTATGCATGTTCACTCAGAAGTAAATAAATGACTAAATTGTTTATTCCCCAAAAAGAATTGTCTTTGCACGCTTAAACTGCAACTCTAAATGCACTTATCTTCAGGAATTATACAACTTTAGGCACCAGGCAAGATAGATAGATAGATAGATAGATAGATAGATAGATAGATAAGATTCATTGCTCTTATTTACATCCTATGCCCTTTTAAAATGTGGGTTTTTTGGGGGGGCTATTGGGTTGTTTTTGTTTTTATTATAAATTCAATGTTTTTATATCTTGCTTTTATTCTGTGAACTGCCCTGAGACCCCAGGGTATAGGGTGGTATATCAATTCAATAAATAATCATAATAAATAATAATTAGTGCCATTGATCTCAACAGGACTTGCTCCTAAGTAACAATGAACAGGCTTTAGACCATCTTTCTATCCCTTTCACCCATTTGCTTCTAAATAGTAATATCAGAAGCCTGTCTTTAATATTAGAAGGGTATTATTTTCCTCTGTTTCAGAATGCAGTCAGCTGCTATGAAAGGGATAATCATGTGATGATGAAAGCTGTTTTAAGCAACATTCCTTGAGTGAAGCATAATTAACCGTATTCATCCATGAGTCCAAAAGCGCTTCTTTTTCCAAAGTAGGGATGTTAACACCGCTATCCTGGCCAGCCTCCAGCCCAGACAATTACATTCTTTCTACAGTGGTTAAAAATCCCTAGATAATGTATTCTTCATCCCTCCGTCTCCTAAGCCTGATGAATAGCTCTGCTAGCGCTATTACATGGTTGTCGGATTCCAACCCAGAGGTCCTTGAATTTTCGTTATAAATGAAGTGTATATGGCTTGCAATTTTGTAAAACACTCTGGAGCTTCTGAGTGGCACTTCGTGGACTGATGCATCACTGTGTTTGATGTTATACACTTGACTTAGCGGGAGGATGAGAAAATATCAGGGTAAGGAAGAGAATTGCCAAACAGAAGCAGCTATGATGCTTATAGCCTTTCTGGAATCATTTAGCTGACAGATATTTCCTGGAGCTTTATTTCCATTATGACACGCAGGCCTCCTATATACCCTGTTCCTTTGTGACTGTAATATGTTTTAACTGTTTTTAATGCAAAATTAAACTGGTGCAATCTGCCCTGGGATCTGCTGGTGATGGGCAGGTAATATATTGGGTGGTGGAGGTGGCGATGATATAGACCTGGGCAAGAACATATAAAACATACAATTCCTCACAAAAAGAGCATGTTATTTGGTTTTTTGTTCAACACCCCCCTGTCCAAACTGTACTCTCATGCTAGCTAGCCCATGGTTAATCTGATCTGGGACGCAGGTGGCGCTGTGGTCTAAACCACTGAGCCTCTTAGGCTTGCCAATTAGAAGGTCGGTGGTTCAAATCCGTGCAATGGGGTGAGCTCCCGTTGATCTGTACAAGCTCCTGCCAACCTAGCAGTTTGAAAGCATGCCAGTGCATAGATAAATAGGTACCGCTGTGGCGGGAAGGTAAATGGTGTTTCCGTGCACTCTGGTTTCCATCACGGTGTTCTGTTGTGCCAGAAGCGGTTTAGTCATACTGGCTACATGACCCAGAAAGCTGTCTGCAGACAAACGCCTGAAAGCAAGATGAGTGCCAACCGCATAGTTGCCTTTGACTGTCCTTCACCTTTACCTTTAGCCTGTGTGGTGTAGTGGTTAAGAGCGGTAGACTTGTAATCTGGTGAACCGGGTTCACGTCTCCGCTCCTCCACGTGCAGCTGCTGGGTGACCTTGGGCTAGTCACACTTCTTTGAAGTCTCTCAGCCCCACTCACCTCACAGAGCATTTGTTGTGGGGGAGGAAGGGAAAGGAGAATGTTAGCCACTTTGAGACTCCTTCGGGTAGTGATAAAGCGGGATATCAAATCCATCCATCTCCTCCTCCTCCTCCTCCTCCTCCTCCTCCTCCTCCTCCTCCTCCTCCTCCTCCTCTTCTTCTTCTTCTTCTTCTTCTTCTTCTTCTTCTTCTTCTTCTTCTTTACCTTCATCTGAACTACCATGTGGGCAGAAATAAGCATTCAAATGCCTACAATTGCTCTCTCTGTGTGTTTTGAGTTGACTAGACGAACTGTGTTAGAACTCAGCCCCAGGAGTCAAAAAGCCTATTAGGGCATGGCCTGCCCTGTGCAGATGTCAATGTTCATTGGAATGGGAACTAGGAGATATGGGTTGAAATATCAGCCTATCCATTCCTTGAGCAAATGGGTTATTCTTTTTTATTTTATTTTTTTAGGGAATTATCGTGTTAGTGCCAGATCAGATTTATCAGATTTAAACCAATTCATGGAGGATAGGTATTAGCTCTGATAGGTAAGTGCAGGCATGCAAAACCAATGGCGTTCCAGATGTTGTTGGGCTCCAATTCTGAACAATCCCACCCAGCATGGGCAATGGCCAAAAATGGAGTTGGAATTTGTTGATATCTGGATGGCCACAGGTTCTGGTTAAGTGGAGCTTCTGTGTAGGAAACAGTATGTAAAACAGCCAGTGTGGTGTAGTGGTTAGAGCATAGAGCTAGGACCTGGGATATCATGGTTCAAATTCCCAGTCAGCCATGAGAAGCTCAGTAGGTGACCTTGGACCAGTCACTGCCTCTCTGCCTAACTTACAGCACACGGTTGCTCTGGGTATTAAATGAGGAAGGGGAGAAGTATATCCACTGCCTTGCCCGCCTTGGAGGTAAAGGTCAGGTATGAATGCAACAAATAAATTCAATCAGAACACCCTATGCTAAGGACAAACAACAGGAGAGGACTACCAACTTTATAGAATCATACAGTTGGAAGGGACCCTGAGGATCACCTAAGTCCAACCCTCCAGGAATATGCAGCTGTCCCATACAGGGATTGACCTGCAACCTTGGAGTTATCAGCACCATGCTCTAACCAGCTGAGCTATCCTAGGCCAAGCTTATGTTAAGCTTGTGCGTTTCTTAAGACTTCTGCTGGAAACAGAATACTGGCCTTGGTGGACTTTTAGGCAGACTTATTTTCTTAGCAATTTAACTCACCGCAGGTCATTTCAAGAATGAATGGCAAATGAATGGATATCCACAGCTCTGCAAAGATGCTGCTCTTTTTCTGTGTCGGATCTGCAAAAAAACTCTACTGGCTTTGGAGTCTTGGCAGTGGGGAAATGTGAGAATTTATAGAACCCCAACCTGAGATTAGAGGTTGTTACAGAATATTAATAAGGGAAGGACACAAAACTGCTGATCTCCTTCTGTGTCCCTTTCTTCATTTGTAATTTTCCTGTCTCCGGTACATTATACAATGGACCTTTACGAATATGCTGGCCTTGCTCAATGCAACGCTGGCCGAGGTAGAACAAATGATAGATTATGTGTATAACCTCTGAGGCATTCTTTCGAGATGGTGCATAGCCTATTACTGAAAGAGGAGCTGGGTATAAACTTGCAGCAAATGCACCAAACAATTATTATTATTTTTTAAAGTGGAGCAATAAAGGGACAAAGAACATTGGGAGGGAGCGTGGGGATGAATGATGAGGCAAGTGTTGCCATTTATCAATGGGATTGTCTCTAGGGTTGTAGAACGCAGAGTCCGCATCGGAACTGTAAGCCACTGTGCGGTACATTTTGCAACTGCATCGTGCGAGAGCATCATCGCAGATGATCTGTAGCACGAAATCGTAACTGGGCAGGGCTTTGGACCCGAGCTTCCCCACATTCAAGTCCAACATACTTTCTTGTCCCTGTACCATGCTGGGCCAAAAGGGTTCCCTATACAAGGCATTCTTCAACTCTCTTAAAAAACTATTACCTGTCTCCAGCTCACTACCCAAAATGGCTGCACCATGCAACGTAATATTTTAGTGCACTAATACGATACCTTCTTGCTGCCACTAGATGGTTCTTGTGATCACTGGGTGGCAGAAGGCAGAATGTCTAGTGGGCAGTAGTGGTGCGGTTAAGCACTTTTACAGAGCTTTCCTAACCCCATAATCCACCATGCTGGAGGGGCCAGGATGTGCCTACCTCTGCTGAGCTCTGCCAGAATTTGCCATTTGGTGGGGGTGAGGGCTCTGCTGCCATAAAGGCCCCCAACTACACCTGTGGAAAGCAGGGTTGGGAACGACTACTGCTGGTAGTTGATAGTTGACATAACCACCCCCCATGGGATTTTTCAGGGCTGGGGAGGGGCAGAACTGGACTGGGCTGGCCAAGGATACACAGTGGATCTCAAGACAGTTCAGACATCTTCAATGGGCCAGCTGAGAATTGGTGAATTATCACCTTCTGTCCTGGCCAGGGCAAGCAGCAGGGCTTGAAATGCAGTGACAGCTCTGCTGCTCCATTCAGCCCTGCCGTTTCTGACCAGGACACAAGATTGCTCCATTTGGGCATCCTGGCAACCCTCTCATTAGATGGCAATGTGCATTGCTTCACTTAACTTGAAAATGTGGAAAGGCAGCCCTGCGGTATTAGGGGCCCCTCCAGTTCATTTTGCTCAGCAGGGATGTAGAACCCGGTCCCAAAGCCCTACCTTGAGGGCACCACTAGTGAAAGGGCGAGGCTTGTTTCTACAGCGAGCCTGTTGAACACTGGTGGCAGAAAAGGCAGGCCTGAACTTTCAGGTTCAATGTGTGACCTACAAAGTTCATCACATGGAAACAACAGGGCATAATTTGAAGCGAGTCTTTCCCACAATCAATGTGTCTGAAGAGAAGAGGGCGGCTTGGCTTCTGACAATCTGCATCTCACAAAACACTGCAGGGTGACATCAAAGGCTGATGGGGAAAGTTTGACTTTTTTGGCAGGTGGCAAAAAAAATCTCACCACAAAAAAATCTTTTAAAATAAAGTCGTACCTTGCTTCTCGAATGCCTTGGTACTCGGATGTTTTGGCTCCCAAATGCTGCAAACCCGGAAGTATTCTGGTTTTCAAATGTTTTTCAGAAGCCAAACGTCCAATGCAGCTTCTGATTGAACACAGGAAGCTCCTGCAGCCAATTGGAAGCCATGCCTTGGTTTTCAAACAGTTTTGGGAGTCAAACAGACTCCTGGAATGGATTAAGTTTGAGAAACAAGGTTCCACTGTACACTGCTTTGTGGTTGTTGTTGTTTTGCCGTTTAAATTCTGAATATATCAAAGAGCAGACTTTTGAACTGGGCTAGGAACCTTGCAACCCACACCTGAAATCACTTTGCCCTTCTCTCTACACACAAATCAAAAGACACCCCAGGCCCCATTTTACACAAAGACCAAAGTATCAATTAAGGGCTCCTTGCTGAACAACTTGGTGACTTTCTCTGAAGGGTTTCCAGTAAATGGGAGGCGGGAGGCTCTAGGAAAAAGATGCAACAACGAAAAGAGAAAAGCTTGGATGAAGAAGTAGTCTTGATGATGCCTTTCTAACCTTTTACAACACAGCGCCAAGGCCCAGAGAAGCATGTTTCAAAATGACTGCTTGTCAAGGCTAAGGGCCCAAACCACACAGGGAGACACTGTACCAAAAAGAAATCACACGTAGTTTGGGGGCACACGTGGCTTATGTTCTCAAGGATAGGCATGTTGCCTGCATCGTATAGGAATCACAAGACTCTTTCAAATCAACCCACCCTATGACAAGGTGGGGAATCTCAGCAACAAGGCTATCCCTCTTCTCCATCATCAGCACAATATGGAGAGAAAGACTCTTCCTTCAGTGGCATTGGATCACAGTTCTTTTAATAACATCCAAAGTTCCCTTCTCCCATGTTCAAGATCTGAAAAGGCTCCAAGATACAGCCCAATGACTTTCCCAAAGATTCTCTCATCAATATGATAAGCAGCTCCCATATGTTGTGTTTGGGAGGGTGGGGGAGATGTACATATAGCTTATGAACAAAAACCAAAGGCTGGGGTGCAAGAAGGCATCATTTTCCACTTTGCCGTCCTTTTGTCGCATGCGTTTCTGTTCCACTGCAGTTTGTCTCCTGCTGTCTGCTGTGTTGAAATTATATAACTTGCATAATGGACATAATTCATTACATAAATTATGTTGAGATTACATTATTCCACCCCATTCATGTCAATGCAAAGGAAACACAATGCAAATGAGTGGGGGGTATCAATTGCAGCTTATTTGCGGACTGAGAGCAACAGCAGCAGCAAATACTGATCATATTTGCTGGATTCATTTACACTCAGGACATGGGGTGAATAAGCAAACACCAGCAATTTCTGCTCCTGTTTCTGATTTGGTCAGAATTCTCTGACATCTGTACTGAGGAACTAGCTCACTAATGAAGACCCTTAAAAGGCCTCCCTCAGAGGGGAAAACGTGTGCTGTGAGTCGCATGCTTGTTATCTATTGATTTCTACAGTGCCATTTGGAAGTAATGGAACTTCACACGCCTGAGTTAAATGCTAGGAGTTCAGCTCCTGGCTGGTCTAAAGATTTTTGACCCTGTGCCCCAGAAATGCCCTAACAGCTGCAATTGAACAAGGTATCCAAACTCACATCCACTTTTCGATTACTAGCTTTCCGACTCAGTCTACTAGAGCACACATTTGATTAACTTCTTCGGTGCTTTATGAACAAATCTGAGGCCTCCTTTGAGGTTGGGAGAACTCTCTTAGCTGGAAGAGCTGTAAAACATTTCCTAGAACATTTTAAACTTTGTTTCTCTTTTCCCTAAATATATGCTATGGCCCAGAGCATAGTTAGTCTGCATAATTATATACATGTGATAAAATGTTTGGATTCAGAAGCCGGATCATTTTGTAAGGCTCTTGCAACTTTGTGTTTGTATCACAGGCACCAACTATAGGGGGTGGAAGGAGCTTCGTCCCCCTCAATATTTATGGGCAGGGAACCAAGCCCCCCAATATCAAGGGGCCCCCAAACAGATTGGCCTCCCGCCTGCAAACACATCCTCTGTGCTCCCCATCCCCCACTGCTGATGGACGAGCGCTTGTGTGCCGGGGGGGGGCAGGGCATGGAGGGTGATCTTTATTCTCCATGCTCTCCAGCCCTTGTCACTGGCAGGGCACAATGGGGATCTCTCTGGGGCCATCTGGCCTGTGTACACCCCAGATTGCATGCCTGGTGCAACGGATGCTGCTGGAGAGTAAAACAAAATTCTACCGATTTTCCATAATGGTTTTCTTCTTCTTTTGTTATAACGATTTAATTTCTGACTTACTTATAGTGGTCCACCCAACCCCCCACCCCATCCTCAGGTGCAGGTCAGCAATAAAACACCCAATGTAGTTAACTCTTTTTTTCAAAGGAACCAAAACAGCGCAAGCTTAGAGATTGCAGTAATTTTTCCCAGTGGGTCTTGCCCCAGTGAGGCAGTTGCAAGGACTGAAGGTCTCCTCCTTCCCGCCACTAAGACTCCTTCCCCAGCAACTTGAGGCTCCTTGGTCTTGTCTCTCTTTGCTCCACCCTCTTCATTCCTCTCTGTGTTCTGGGAGGCTGTGGGGAGAAAAGCTGGTCATAGCAGGAGGGGGAGACACCCTGGATTCTTCAGAAGCCTGTCCCCACTCCTCTCCAGCCTCTGCTTCCGCCTCTGAGTCTGGACTGCCTTCTGTCACAGGCTCTTCCTGCTCATTATGTCCTTTTCAGCTTCCTCCTCCCCGTCTGCTCCCTCTTCTCCCTCTGAACACTTAGCATCGTCCCACCACCAATCCCCTGGCTCTGAGCCTTCTTCCTCTGGGGGTTCCCTTGGGGTTTCCCCAGCTGGTGCCTCACCACTCCTCTGCACCCAGCCAGTACATGATGGCAGATATCAATCCAATGTGATGACAAACCAAGGACTACTGCTCTGCAAATGTGTTTCTTTGGTTAGAGTTGGTGGCATGTTTGGGTGGATGTGTCATCAGTTAAGTCAGAGTGCATACTATTTTAGGTTTCTTAGGGAAGTAAACACGCGTGTACCAAGTGTATTGAGCTCCAAACATGGTGAAACCATTCTACTGATGAAATTAAGAAGGTTGATGAGAAGGTTCCTAAGAACTTTTATGTAATCTTTATGGGTAACTGGCCTGGATGAGATGCTTCATATGTAAGAACTTTATGAGTTCCTTGGAAGAAGAACAGAGTATCTATAATAAACAAAATGTGGGATAGACTGAGGCTATGCTAATGTCAAAGTCCAAGGCAAAATGTTGACAGATGGCGGTGGTTGTCCCACACATCATATTACGCTTTCTTTTATAGGGGAGGTCTTTTGCTGAGCATCCAATTTGGCATTAAAATACTACATTGGAAGCAAGAAGCGCTGCTGGAAATATAAACCCAAATCTAATTGCGGGGGATGTTATATAAAGCACCCTGCATTTATCAATGTGTAGGATTGTCTCATGAAAATCAGAGCAAGCGGTCAGGCTAATCAACGATTATAATGAATTGCATGTCTTCCAGAAGCAATTAGGGAAATTAAATTTTAATAAACAAATAAGCGCCAAAGTCCATACATGCTTATGGTTCTTAATGAATTTTAGATGAACAAGGACTAACTGATGATTAAACTATGGATGAGCTTGTAGTGGATTTAGGCATCATGCAAAAGTTACATTTAAAAAAAAAAAATCAAATCAATGTACTTGCTTTTCTTTCCTAAGTGTATTTTGTATTCCTGATTTCAGTCAGCCAGCCCAATTTATTTGTTAGGCTGCATATACACCATATATTTAAAGCACATTATTTCCCCCCCAAAAGGCTTTTTCATTTTTAGAAAAGGGATGCTGGACTAGATGGGACCTTTGGTGTGATCCAACAGTACTACTGAATAAATTTGCTGTAATTCAAAGTGGTGTTCAAACCCGCAGGAAACAAATTTTAAAATAAAATTCCTTTATTTTAAATCTTGCTAGCTCATTCCTTTGGGATTGGCAGTTTGGAATGTTTATTTCCACACTTTGTATCCAATCTTCCCCGTAGCTTGCGTCTAACAAAGAAGTGTCTTTTCCAAGTTCCAGAGTCATACTGGTACTTGGAAGCTTACTGCCTCCAAGCGGTATATAAATTGTTGAAAGAAATAAAATTCCAGTTTCTCTGAATATACGGTCCGTCTTGGTAAAGGAGAAAACTGAGTTCCCTGAAACTTCCTGTTGCTAGGTGTTCCAAATGGCCAGTACTCTTCAGTTACGATTTGTGTTGTTCCGAGCATTCAAATCAAGCTGCATTCTAACTGCCTCAGAACTCCAAGTGGCAGTTGCTTCAGTGACCAGCTCAAACCATCTTCAGTCTTCTCTGAGGTGAGGCACACGGAGAAAGACCTGGAAAAAGCCCCTGCGTACCAGAGTCTGGTTGAAGAACCAATATCATACATTCAGCGCTCCTCAGTTCCCCACCAACATAGCAGTGTTCCTGGCACCTGTGATTGCAGATGCACCGGCAGACTTTCCCATTCCTACGTCTCAAGGTGGGAAATGTAGAATTTGCCCTAGAATGATGGCATTGTTTTGGCTGCGCATCGCTATTTGCTCAGACTTTAGGGGATGTCCATAAGACATTGTACCTGCGTATCTAACTGTTGTCTTTTGTCTTTGTTTTTCTCCAGCATGCCTTCAGTTGCCCGCCTTGCCAGTACTCAAGCGAAAGCACCGGCCCAGGAAGATTATGGCTCCCTTCCTGTACGGTTGCTGGGCAGGGTGTCTTGTTTCCAAGTAGGTACCTTTGTCTTGGCTCTCATTGGCTGCATTATGTGCATCTGCTCCACAGCTGGTGTCCAATGGAGAATGTGGCATGTTGACAACATCATGGGTGGCAGCAGACCTGGCTTTGCAGGGATTGGGCTCTGGGTTGCCTGTTCTGCTCGTAGAAATTCTATTAAGAAGATAAATGTTTTGTGCACAGCATTAGCTGATGATGAGTCCCTTCCCTCTGAAATAGTTATTGCTCAGGTCTTCATGCCATTAGCCTCCATTGTGAATGTGGTGACCGTTTTTTGTATGGCCTTTCCATTATATAACGTTTTCAAGCCTGGAAAGCATGGCGATTTTATCTTTACTTTTTTTCATAGGAGTCAGTCCGGACTTAGCTGCAGGAACATTTGTGCTCATTTCTGTTTCCTGGAATATGTTTTCCATCCTAGCGAAGGAAGGAATGAAGCTCCCTGTCGTTTTGGGATTGCCTCTCGTTCCAAAAGAGCAATGTGTTGGAGCTGCTATTTATGTGGGGTTCATTGCTGCAGGTTCACAGCTCTTAAGCAGAACGCTTGTTCTTGGTGAAAAATATTTCTGGAGATTCAGGGAAAGAGTCACTTCTATGGAAGAAATTGTTACTGATCCTGAAATTGTGGAAAGTGAGAGCCCAACTCTGAGGCTAAAGTGTAGGGAGGGTGCCTCTACTATGAAACGTAAGTGTGAAGATCGAAGGCATATGAAAATAGAGTCTATGCCAAACTCATCATGGATGTGGCTAGGAACGGCTGCAATCCTGGAACTGACAATTTTTAAACGTTGGCATGTGACATTGTAAAGATTATCAAATTTGTTGGTTTTATCCATGGGTCAGTAAACTAAGGCCCGTGGGCCAGATCAGGCCCAATTGCCTTCTAAATCTGGCACGCGGACAATCCGGGAATCGCCATGTGGATCTCTAGTGCATGGATCACCAGCGCATGCATTCTTTTCCTCTCCCTCCCTCTCCCTCCCTCGGTGACGGCAGCGCCTCCTCCCTCCCTCCTCCTGGCTTCTCCCCTCCCTGCCTAGAGGAGGTAGGGGGCTGGGCTTTGTTAGTGCCAGCCCCTCTCTAGTGCCCTTTCGTGCGCCGCTCATTGTCCCTCCACCGCTGCCGCCACCAGCCCCTGCCGCTCGCAAGACACAGGAGCCTCAGTTGGCTGAGCGCCCCTCTTGAGCGGCTGCCATTTAAAGCAGCCACTCTCCGGAGCCCTTTCGCATGCCACTCATCATCCCTCATTCACTTTTTTGTTCAAAATATAGTCTGGCCCCCCACAGTGGACTGGCCCCCTGCTGAAAAAGTTTGAGATCCCCTGGTTTTATCTGTCCTTGTGCATATTCTGTTTGAATTTTTGTTTTGCACTGGATGCTGTTACATCCCACCCTGGGATGTTTGCAACATAGGATAAACCATAAATAGGGGAAATACATGAAAAGTACCAAATTATTATATCTAGATATTGGTTTCATGCTATATCATTTTTAGCAATAAAAAGAATGCTATCTCATTGCACACTTCCGCTGGACTGCTTATTTTGCTGCAAGCTGTATGCCTATTGTGCTTTACATTTCAAATTTTCTGCTATTCGGGAACTCTTTGTGCATTGTCTTGTGTATGCCATGGAACAAGTGCAAATCGCAAAAGGTTCTAGGGCATGCTTGTATGTGTGTGCAGTCAATTTCACAGAGAATACTGGCCAAGCCTTTGAGGGCTTCTGGTGCTACTCCCAGCCTTGAACAGTGTGTTCAATGATAAGGGACACTCCGTTTCAGAGGTCCAGAGTGACCTCGGCCACTTCCACCTTTTGAGGCCCTAGGCACAATTAAAAATGTAAATGATGCCACACAAAAACAAAATAGGGCACACACAAAAGGAGTGAGATATAATTTTATATGACAAAATATCAGTGAACAAAAAAAAAACCACATGTCTTTTACCAAATCACATTTCTCATTTGCTCAAATTTGCAGCTCTCGGGTCTTCTTTTGAGAAAGCATCATCTAGTATTTTGAAAGGTCTCCTCTCTACTATTTATAAGATCCTGCACCAGTCTGAATCTGAAAGTTAAGTGGAAGAAAATGTTAACTTAGTGTACTGTATGTAGCTGCAATAATGGGATTGCAACTGCAAATCTGGTTCAGTACAATTAATCTGAGATTCTTTGCCAACCATCTCTTATGGATGGGGTGTGTTTGTGGTTTTTTGTAGTATTGATTTTTTAAAATGTGTATACCACTTTGTGATATTTTATATGAAAGTGTGGTTTATCTTAATTGATTGGTTTAAAATGGGAAAGGTAATTTCTATAAAATGCTCTATTTGGGGAACTTTATGCCTAATTGGCTACAGTGCCTTTATTCAAATAGTTTGGATACATGTTGGAAATGAACTGCTCTGGTGCAGATTTTCAACCATGTTGGTGGGAATGTGTTCAAATGAAACCACATTGGATTCAGATGAATAGCATAATAGAATAGCAAAATCTTGGGGATAGAACATATCTGTTCTATCATCTGTTTTTCTGCTTGGGTATGTAAAAATACAGCTCCAACTAATGTTTACATTCAGCTAGGAAATGTACTAATTAGTGTCGCTGTCACATTCAGCCTTGCCAAATTGGGAGGAGTATAGCATCACCTTCAGGGGAAACAGAGTGAGTTAAAGCACTCAATGTTTTACATAAAGAGAGGAAAAAGGGATTTGTCCCCACAATCTTTTTTCTGGTAAAGTTTTGAGCCATATCTTCCTTGGGGAAAGCAAACAACTTCTCTCCTTGAACGCAGTGGGACATATGAAGCAATATTTTTTTGCGAATAGCGCTGCGCCGTGTTAGAAGGCGACATCCGAAATAAATGCTTCTCTCTCCTTCAGAGGGTTGTTTAGACTGTAAACTTCTTCATGCCATCAGTGGCAGTGATGGAAAATGAAGATGCCCATGTCGAAATGTGCTGGGAGTTGTATCCTACTTCTTGGGTGCGGAAGATTTAGTGGGAAAGTAGTGCATCCTCCAACAGAGACCAGCTAAAGAAGTTGAAAAAGAGTGCTCCGGGAAACACTGCGCAATCTTTTCCTAGAAGCCTCTTCACGTCCATATGGCCTTCTCTGCAATCTTCATGTCTGAGAAAGACTATGGCCAAGGTCTTATGGATAACCTTGATCCCACCTTCTACCCCCACCACTATTAGTCCCTTGAGCTAATTCCACAGAATTCATCTGAATATTATTTTATTTTTATTTTTTTGCAATGCTCTTTATTTTTTTCCTGGAAATCCTTGTATGGCAGATTTGCTGGTTTTCTGCTTATTGGTCCGCAATTATCCAGTTACCATGCATGCCTCATGGATTAACGAGACATGAGTGAAAATCCAGATACTGAGATGTCTTATCCGACTTTCTAAATAAGAGGAAGGGCTGCAGATGGGGGGGGGGGGGGAGAGAGAGATACATAGACCAGTAGCGTAAAGTGTGGGAATGTTGTGGATAGCAGGAGAGGATATATTGATTAAATATTATCCTTCCTCACTCACACTAGTGCATAGCTGTCAACTTTTCCATTTTTTAAATGGAAATTCCCTTATTCCGAATAGGATTCCTCTCAAGAAAAGGGAAAAGTTGACAGCTATGCACTAGTTAGCTAGTAGCAGAGCACATTCCTTGCACATTTCTGGAAGCTAGTTGATGGATTCCTTAGAACCATTTGAGATAAGCAATCCAGTCTGGCTTGTCCAGATCAGACTGATCCTGGTAAATCGCCTTTAGTTCCCTCTTAAAAACAATAATGACACAGCAGTCTTCTTTTAAAAGTAATGATAAGGTTTACTTACATTCAGTTCACAGTATGATCCTGAAGGCAGGCTTTATCTTGTAGTTACAGTTACAGAGAAAAGAGTGGGCTCATCCTCTTGTGAGGGATAGGCCCATGTGCTGCTGGCTGAGAGCCAGCACACAGCAAATGGCACCAAGAGAGTGAGAGCAAGAGAGAGGTGGCTGCGTGACTAGCCCCTTTATAGGGTCTGCCAGGGTCATGCCCATCTACCTGGTCACACGCAGGGGGAGGATGCTCCAGACCAGGTGTCACAGGAAGTCCTCCTGGCTCAAGCAACATTCCCCTGCGTGTCCACTCTGGGCAAACAGGAAATGTTGTATTTGACTGCTTCATTGATGTTACATCCCACATAAAGAAGGCTTCATCTTCAATTCTTGGCATGTCTGTCTAAAAGAATATTAGGAGACGGTGTTCAGTGCCAGCTGGGGCCCACTGAAACTGGTGGGGTGGAAAGCAGAGACTCCAACAATAGCGGGAGGAAGAGCCAATGACAGGCAGAGCCAGTTAATGCTAATTTTGACCCCACCCCCTACCCCTGGCTGAGTTCTACAGTGGCGGTGCTGAGACTAAGGAGGAGGAAGCTGATAGCCAGAGCTATCCCTGACTGGATGTAAGAACAAAATAAAAAATTAAAAAAATTCCTTCCAGTAGCACCTTAGAGACCAACTAAGTTTGTTCTCGGTATGAGCTTTCGTGTGCATGCCCCTCCCCACTCTCTCACTATATATAAGGGTCTGGTGACTTCTATTTCAGTGTATCTGAAGAAGTGTGCATGCACACGAAAGTTCATACCAAGAACAAACTTAGTTGGTCTCTAAGGTGCTACTGGAAGGAATTTTTTAATTTTTAATTTTGTTTTCACTATGGCAGACCAACACGGCAGACCTGTAACTGGATGTAAGAAGGAAGACAGTTGGGGGCTGGCTGAGGTTGGCAAGGCAGTGCCCATTTGCCCACCACTGACAGGGTTGTGTGAGGGGATGCGGAATGGGCTGTCACTGAATGCTTTCCCAAGTCTCAAATTCAATCCCTGGCATATCCAGGTTGAGATGGGGAAAAAGTCCCTAGTGAAACTTTGGCAGCTGCTGCCCGTCAGTGTGGACAGTATGGAGCTTGATGGACCAAGGCAGCTTTCTTGTACCTCAGAGAGCTGTTAAGCAGGAAACAGGCTGATATGTTAGGATGTTTTTAACTGATGACTAATGCAGTTGAATAGGACTTACTTGCGTGGCATGGCCACACAAACACTGCCGTAGCAATAGGCATCTTGTGTTGGTCAAATACAGTCGGGGCTTCTTCTTTTTTTAGCCGGAATTCACCAGAACTCGGTTCCGGCACCTCTCAGGTGGACGCCATTGCCATTATAAGAGAACAAGGGAGGTGTTCATGGTGAGTTCTGGCACCTCTTTTTCTAGAAAAATAGCACTAAATACAGTAAGTCCACAACTTACTTGGGGGTTATCTGCCAACATTGCAGATAGTCAAAGCCTGTTGGGTTCAATGGTGGGTGGGATTTCCAAAGTCACCCCCCCCCCCACAAAAAAACCTTTCTGACCCTTTAAAAATGTTATTTTATTTATTTGCCACACATGTAAAGCTGAATACGCACAACTTAAATGTGTGTAAGTTGCAGGCTTACTGTATATAAAACTGGCTGGGTATACAGTATAATATATTGGGAGAGTTGTGAAAGGGGTATGATAATATTTTTCAAGTAGCTGCAGCCATATAATGCATTTATCCCTGACCTCGACTTTCAAAACATACAGGGAGTCATGAAAAAGTTTAAGAGATTCTTCTTGTAGCTCATACATCCGCTCCAGAAATTGATAAACAATAGTAATTTAATACAGTACTTGGGAAAGGTGTTAATATGCAGTTAAGATGTTTATCGCATGCTTATTTGGAAATCCCCAGGGTATTCCAGGAAAGTGTAAACTGGATTGCAGCCTAGAATAACTGGCAAATTTAAACTTACAAGGAAAAGGAGACGGACCATTCCTTTGCAATGTCAACTTATCTCCCATGAGCCCACATTTCTGTAGACATGTAAAAACAACAACTGGAAGTATAAGTTTCTCACGCTTCCTGTCTATCCCCTCTACACAAGTTCAAACACCTAAAGCTCTTATAAACTGGGTCTTTGTAGAGGCTCTGTTATGTAACTTTGGTGTGGAAAATTAAGTGGAATTTCAAATTTGAAACAGTCCCTTAATGCTGTTACTTCCAATGGGTTTGAAAAGCTAATTTACAGTGATAAATTTCTAGCCACTGCCTCGAGTGGCTCCAGGGAGCGTGGCTATAAATTAGCATGGTTAAGTGGGCAGGTCCTTTTGCTCTGAAACAAACAGTGCTGTGGTACATAAAGGATTTGGGGCAGATATGGTAATTGAGCTGTCTGTGAGGCCTCTGCAGATAAGTGGAAAAGGAAAAGATTGAGGATGCATCTGATAGCCCAAAGGTTTAAAGGAAATTAGATGTATATGAATTTGTTGCTGTTTAAAAAAACCACAAACCAATGTTAGATGAATAGTCTGCCTGAGTAGCTTTGTGCTAACTGTGGCAGACCTGTACACATTGCACACTAAACAGAGGGACTTACTTCCGAGTAAGCGTGCTTCACCACAACGTTGCTCCCGGTTTAAACATACACTCAGGGCCCTCAGGACAACTCACTTACTGAGCATCCATTCTGATTGGTTTTCAGGGAGGTTAGACAACATTGACTTTTCACTGAACAGTCATTCTGGCTGGTTGTGGGGAAGTTAGACGACACCGAGTTAAGCAAGTTCCCAGGGCATTTTCCCTGTCACTTTCCTTTTTGCCCAAAAGTCTGCTGTATTGGGGAAGCGGGTTTATTGCGCCAGACCTCCCAGTTGACTGTGATTGTGCAACATGCATTTGCTGTAATCTGATTGAATCACACGAGGAAATGGCAGCCATATAGAACAGTCTCCCCAATCTAACATAAAAGAAGCTTGCAAATCCTATTTTCTGTTTCTCCAGAAGGGCTGAAACTGACGTGATGCAGGAAGATCTCACCCTCTTATCAGGGTTGCTGGGTTTGATTGTAGCAACAGCCATGTGGAAGCCATGGGGTTGGGTTCGTTCTTTTCCCCATTGTAATGTGCTCCCTGCCAATTTATTTATACCCTGCCCACCTGGTTGGGTTTCCCCAGCCACTCTGGGTGGCTTACAACAAAATATTAAAAATACGATAAAACATCAGACATTAAAAACTTCCCTAAACAGGGCTGCCTTCAGATGTCTTCTAAAAGCCAGATAGTTGTTTATTTCCTTGACATCTGATGGGAGGGCGTTCCACAGGGCGCCACTACTGAGAAGGCCCTCTGCCTGGTTCCCTGTAACCTCACTTCTTGCAGTAAGGGAACCGCCAGAAGGCCCTTGGAGCTGGAACTCAGTGTGCAGGCTGAACGATGGGGGTGGAGATTCTCCTTCAGGTATACTGGGCCAAGGCCGTTTAGGGCTTTAAAGCAGTGCTGTCCAGTATCCCGTTTTCCCCGAGATTCTCCCTTATTTTGAGCAGTTTCCCGCTGCTCTCCCTTATTTTTTCATTTCCCTTAAATTTCCCGTTTTTAATGGAAGCAGCTCCTCCCCTGCTAGCCAGGGACTGGGTGGGAAGACCTCGCCTACTTGGAGAGAAAAGCCTCAGCCCTCAAAGCAAGTGGGAGCTGTTTCCTGCGCTTACAGTGTATTCCTCCCCCTGCATTGGCCCCTATCCGTTGCCTCTGAGCCCCTCAGGCGGCCAATAGGGTTAGCCGGCAGGCGGATCCTGCCCGCCTTTGAGCAGCTGTTGCTTCCTGTCCTGTTTTGATGGGATCAGACAAGAAGACGATGGGGCTCCATCGCGCAGAGCACATGGCTGCCCTCCTCTTTGCTCCGCTCTGAGCCTGAGCCCGCTTGGAGTTGACATTGCTGCTCTGCCCACTTTTGCTTCTGGCTCCGCCCACCACTGACATGTGACTGTCCCCAGGATAGGTGAGACTGCTGATCCCTTATTTTCAAATCCAAAACTTGACAGCTATGCTTTAAAGGTCAGCACCATTCATTAACCGTGAAGTCTCCCTGTCGGCAAGTTGAAGAGTGTCATCTTCTCCCAGCTCTGGAAGGTATTTCAATCCAAAAGTTGAAGAACATTCCCAGCAATCAGGAGTATCTCACTTGCCATTAACTCCCACCCCCTGCCCATGCTGGACTATTAAGGAACAATAGGCTATACTAGGACTGATGGGCAACCAGCCCACATATCAATCTATGGTGTTTAGTTCAATGACCTGTTTCTCTGTAATCTTTTTTCTGAGGACTTTTGGAATAATAATAAGGAATGCAATTAGACAAGCTCCTTTTTTATTATTGCATGTCATTATTTATCTTAATTTCAGCTCGCGAAAACCTTACCCATGCCACCTTAGATTGTTCTCTTCTCAGATTTCGAATAATGAGGTTTTATATTACCCTTTCCCAATCTTATATGCAAAAACTGCCTGCCCACACACTGCCCTTCGTCCCACGCGTAAGATTTATTATTGCCTGTTAACAATGATTATGGAAGCTGTTAAGTGCAGGCTTTAAAACAACCATTTTAAGTTGGGTCAAAATACCCATGGCTTCTAGCAGAATGAATTTACTGCCTTTTGCATAAATGGAACACCCTCCCATCAGATGTCAAGGAAATAAACAACTAATTGACTTTTAGAAGACATCTGAAGGCAGCCCTGTTTAGGGAACTTTTTAATGTTTGATCTTTTATCGTGTTTTTAGTATTCTGTTGGGAGCCGCCCAGAGTGGCTGGGGAAACGCAGCCAGATGGGTGGGGTATAAATAAATAAATAATCATACAATACATTTAACTGAAATGCTTCTTCGACATGTCTAGATTAAGGTTACCAGATTTTTTTTCAATGAATCTGGAAACACTTTTAAACTTTTTTTAAAATAAATAATCTTTATTTCAAAATATTTTAAAAGAATACATTCACACACAAATATACAACACAATCACAAAAAAGATAGCCAATAACCCCCCAAAAAACAACAAAAGAAAAATGAAAAATAAAAACAATGACTCCCCGTCATTTGTATATTGTTTCCCTCTACGTTTTAACATTTCTTACTTTTTCTCACCATACAATACAATACCACCATCTAGCAAATGCATCAATCTGTCATATAATATACTATCCATCTATATACTCCCTTATGTGTCTCATTCTAGACAAATCAGCAATTCTGTTTTTATACCTTCTTTAATCAAGTAATCCTCCACATATCTCCACTCGCTTTTAATTTTTTGTTTTGGGACATTTCTAATCGCTGCTGTCATCTTTGCTAAATTCATATATTCTACTAATTTAATCTGCCAATCCTCAATTGTTGGGATCTTCTCCCCTTCCAATTTTCACTTTTAAACTTCAATGGATTTTGCATGGGGACTGATTTGTAAATCCGGGGACTGTCCCCAGGAAACAGAGATGTCTGGTAACCTTATTCTAGATTCAGCTTTTGTCTGAAAATGTACTTATTATTATTATCATCATTATTATTATTATTAAGTCAGAGTGAAAGAGCCAAGAGTTTCTAAAGGGAGCTAACAGAAACTGAAGAAAGGCAACTTTGGATAGGAGCTACTGCGATCAGGAGATCTTATACAGTATCATGCATGAATTTAAACACCCGAATAGGGCCAGGAAAGATAAGCACACTGGGAAGATACCGTCTTAATTGTGCATTAAATCCTATATTTGAGAAGTCCGCAAGGGAAAGGTATCAAGAGGGAGAAAAACCCCTCACATTTAAGGTTATATATATGGCCTTTTTCCAGCTGGAGCTCACCAATCTCAGTTCTGGCACCTCTCAGGAGGGGGAGGGGCATTGCCACTACACTCATACCTTGGATCCCGAATGCCTTGAAAGTCTAACGTTTTTGTTCCCGAACGCCGCAAACCCGGAAGTGAGTGTTTCGGTTTGCAAACGTTCTTTGGAACCCAAACGTCCGACGCGGGTTCCGCGGGTTCCAATTGGCTGCAAGAGCTTCCTGCAGCCAATCAGAAGCCGTGTCTTGGTTTCCGAACGTTTTGGAAGTCAAATGGACTTCCAGAATGGATTCCGTTTGACTTCCGAGGTACGACTGTATAAGAGAACAAGCATTCATGGTGAGTTCCGGAACCTTTTTTTTCTAGAAAAATAGCACTGTGTGTGTGTTTGTGTGTAGGGAGAAAGGGAAGTTCTTTCCTTTTTGTCACCACTGCTGAATCAAACCATCAACCAGAGAAACAATACACAAAGACATTCTCTTGCATATGGCCAGGGGAAATTAATGGACATTGCACAAGGACCCAGGTGCACCTCTTGGGAGCTCCTTTCATTCAGCTGGACCTTGAGAAGGGGAAAAAGCACAGCAAGTTAAAGACATATAGATGTTTTCAGGCAGCAAAACAAAGAAATCGATATGAGAGGGTCCTAAGGGCTTTGTTCCAGGTAAATTCTGAACATACTTGGTTTTTGTCAAACCAGCATGCTAAACCCCTGGTGGCCTCTGGTGTATTTGATGAAATGGTGCTGATTTGTCAGCAGATTGCCCAGTTATTTTAAATACTGCCTTAAAGGTAAAGGTAAAGGGACCCCTGACCATTAGGTCCAGTCGTGAACGACTCTGGGGTTGCAGCGCTCATCTCGCTTTATTGGCCGAGGGAGCCGGCGTACAGCTTCCGGGTCATGTGGCCAGCATGACTAAGCCGCTTCTGACGAAACCAGAGCAGCGCACAGAAATGCCGTTTACCTTCCCGCCAGAGCAGTACCTATTTATCTACTTGCAATTTGACGTGCTTTTGAACTGCTAGGTTGGCAGAAGCAGGGACTAAGCCAAGCAACAGCTCACCCCGTCGTGGGGATTCAAACCACCGACCTTCTGATTGGCAAGCCCTAGGCTCTGGTTTAGACCACGGCGCCACCCTCGTCCCTAAATACTGCCTTAGGAGCCTTCGAATGGGATCAGGATTGTAACACTAGGGGAGGGGAAATAAAACTTTTCTTCTGAGCCAAGTTGCCTATCAGCCCCATCCCACTTACAGTTTGTCCCAGAAGGGAAAAGTGAGTACCCATTTTTTTCTCCACAGGGCCAACAGCACCTTGGCATTTAGATGGGGATAACTGTACCGGGGGGGGGGAGAATAGTTAAGCCCCTACTCCAGTGCTGTGGTTCTGATCCAATTATAAAACACTAGTTGCTATTTTCTTTTTTAAAAAAATTATTTTCCAGAAACAAAACAGAACACATAGCTTAGTTGGTAGAGCAAGAGACTCTTGTAATCTCAGGATCGTGGGTTCGAGTACCTGTTGGGCAAAAGATTCCTGCATTGCAGGGGTTGGACTAGAGGACCTTCCGGGTCCCTTGCAACTCTACCATTCTCTGATTCTACCTTAAAACACCAGAGGTTTGACATAATTCTATGATTCTACAATTCTATATATAACAGCTAAAAGGAAGATTATACCATTCAATTCCTGGGTTGACGGGGGGGGAGTGGCGAGGAAGCAAAACCAAGCCAGATCATAAAAAGGTAAAGGTAAAGGACCCATGGCAGTTAAGTCAAGTCGTGAACAACTCTGGCGCTCATCTTGCTTTACTGGCCGAGGGAGCTGACGTTTGTCCGCAGACAGCTTTCCCGGGTCATGTGGTTGCATGACTAAGCCGCTTCTGGCAAAACCAGAGCAGCGCGTGGAAACGCCGTTTACCTTCCCACCGGAGCGGTACCTATTTATCTACTTTCACTTTGACATACTTTTGAACTGATAGGTTGGCAGGAGCAGGGACTGAGCAATGGGAGCTCACCCCGTTGCGGGGATTCAAACCGCCAACTTTCCAATAGGCAACCCTAGGCTCTGTGGTTTAACCCACAGCGCCACCCGCGTCCCATCATAGATCATAGAATCTGTCAAAGAAGCATCTTTGCATAAAACTCCAGGAGTGGCAGGTGGTTTATATCCATGTTTCTTCACTGCAGGGTAAGAAATAAAACGTGACCAAAGGGCGTAAAACTTGTCTCAGTTTACCTTCTCTACATCCTTGTATGTGTCCAGTCATTTTTTTCCATAAGAGCCAGATTCCAGAGATCTGGAAGCGGTGAGATCTGTGTTAAAGAGTTTGGATGTTGTAATCTTAACGGCAGTTGTATGGTGAATAAGTTATTTGTGACTAATGGCCTGAGCTTCCGAGTTTAAAATAGAGAGAAGTACAATTTTAGGGTCAGGCAATCATGCTTTGGTTTGTTCTCATGCCTGCTTCCTGAAAAAGTATGAACACGAATTTATATATGGGATTAAAAAGCACTACATGTGCATAGAAGAACCACAATTTCCATAGTTTCTCCAACCATTGGCAAGACTGATCTGAGCAATTTTACTTAGCAAAAGAGGATGCTTGTACAAGTGGTGTGGAGAACCTTTATTAGGTTTTTGTGAATTCTTGAATTTAAAGGGGGCTTTGTCCCAAATTCAGCCCCATTCAACCCTGTCAAATTCCTCCCTCTTTTGGTGCCCTCATATATATCTGATTCAAAATATAAACAAATAATAAGCCGTAAAATAAATTTTATTTTTTTAAAATGAAACAAAACCTACAGTAAGATGGAAAATAGTGTTTATTTTTCTTTATTTGTATAAATAATGTTTACTTTTTGTTCAGCTGCACCATATGGGCCATAGGAAATCCAGCAATGGAAAATTCCTGTGCCCCCCCCCCCAATTCCCTTGATGCCCTAAGCGTGTGCTTATTTTGCTTAATGGTTAATCCAGCCCTGCAGTGCACAACACTCTGATCATCTCTTCTACCAGCCCATAATACCAACAAAGATGACTTGCTTGTGAGCAGAGGTACCCCTGTGCAAAAGTTAAGAAAGATTCCCCCACATTTGTCACTTTTTTATTCTTTTAAAGATTTAGGGCAATAATTTTGGGCATTGACAGCAGCATGGCAGGCAGAAATTCAGCTGGTGTATCTTCCACGCATCACCTGGTGAATTTCAACCTGCTGTGCAGCTACTTCCAGTGAGCCTGCTTCTGGGCCAGAGAATGGAGCCATGGATGCAGGAAGCCGCCAAATCCTTGCACCTTAAAGAATAATGTATTATATGATCTACTGACATTTTGTGATTTGGCACAACTAGTCTCCAGGGTATTTTGTTTTGCACACAATTCCAACCTTGTAGTGGATGAGTGATTTGTCTTTGCAAAGTGTTAGCTAACTAATCTCTTTGGCATTGCGGCTAAACGTCACTTCACACATTGTGGTTTAATTTCTGCTGACACGCAAAAGGGTTCTGCCAGATTGTTATTTTTAAGGAGCAGATCTAAGTTGAAAAGTCCGACTTCCCTTTTCTATTGGAAGCTCTCTGCTCACAGGAAAACCAGCCCTGTAGATCAGTTTTCAACCACCTTTGTTTTACGGACGGGTGGACTTCCTTGGGAGAAGTGGAGTTGGGAAATTTTTAAGCAAAGATTGACTGGCTACATATCAGGGATGAGAATATTTATTTTATTTATTTCCTAAAATTTAGATATTGCTTGGTTTACAAAGTAGTGGATCTCCTTCATCAGCTAGGGGTGGGCTAGGTGACTTTGGCTGTCTCTTCAAACTCTTATCTTTCTCGTTTCTCTCATCTTTCAGTATATATTATGCCAGCAGGGTAGTTATCAAACAGACGCGCCATGAGCATCGCTTGCTGTAGTGAAGCTGTGGATTTGCTCGGGATTGGCAAACCCTGCTCTAATGGCTCATTCACACGTGCAAAAAAAAAAAAAATCACTTCGCATGCACACCCGTCCCTGGGTTTGAAGACCCTACTAAATTCCCGGGGTCTCACCTGCAGGGGAGGCATGCCCAGCATTGTGCCAATCTAAATTGATCGCCTCACCTCTCCCAAGCAATTGACGTCAGGTTACCATCTCTCTCTCTCTCTCTCTCTATATATATATATATTATTGGGTCTTAGGTAAAGGTAAAGGGGCCCCTGACCATCAGGTCCAGTCGTGTCTGACTCTGGGGTTGCGGCGCTCATCTCGCTCTATAGGCCGAGGGAGCCAGCGTTTGTCCGCAGACAGCTTCCAGGTCATGTGGCCAGCATGACTAAGCCGCTTCTGGTGAACCAGAGCAGCGCACAGAAACGCCGTTTACCTTCCCGCTGGAGCGGTCCCTATTTATCTACTTGCACTTTGACGTGCTTTCGAACTGCTAGGTGGGCAGGAGCTGGGACCGAGCAATGGGAGCTCACCCCGTGGCAGGGATTCGAACTGCCGACCTTCTGATCAGCAAGCCCTAGACTCTGTGGTTTAACCCACAGCGCCACCTGGGTCTTACATATATATTATATATTATTATATTATATTATATATTATTATATTATATTATATATTATTATGGGTCTATTTTGTCATTCAGGAGCTATGAATAATGTATTCTTTGTTTGACAAAAGCCATTAGTAACAGTCATTGTACAGCAGGGTGGGTTAATATTCCTAAGTTTGAAAGCTATCAAAATCGTACCACAACCCATTACAGTACAAGAATTTCCTTTCCCAGTCTCCACAATAGCCCAAGTGTTGTTTATGTCCTCCAGTGTTACAAAACTCGGTTTAACCCATATATATATATATCTATACACACACACACACACACACACCGAAAAGCAACAAAGAAAAAGTGTTAAAACAAAACAAACCCAGAAACCAGCCACCACCCCACGACTGTGCGTAAGTGGAAGAAATGCGGCGTTGTGAGTTTAAGGGTGGGGAGAGAGAGGCCGTCATCCCTGGAAATGTCATTTTAAACAGCTTTTAAACAGGATCCCTTCCCCCTCCGTCCCGAGGGATCCCGGGGATAGTCCTGGGGCAACCCCTGTCTGCCGTGCAGTATTGGTGGGAAAAGAAACCTCTTTAACCTATTGAGTCGCAGATGTAAGAGTTGGAAGGAACCCCCGAGGGTCATCTAGTCCAACCCCCTACAACGCAGAAATAATGTATCTGTATAGACACTCTCGATATATACCGTACTCTATACAACACACTTTCCTTCTGTCTCTAGACGCACCATCTCTCTAGACTCTCCCTTACCAGGGTTTCCCAAACTTAGGTCTCCGGCTATTGGGGGGGGGGGGGCGTGGGGCTACTATTCCCATCGTCCCTGACCACTGGTCCTGCTAGCTAGGGATGATGGGAGTTCTAGTCCAAACAAAGGTGGAGACGGAAAGTTGGGAAATCCTGCTCTTACGCGGCAGCCCCATGGGATTGAACCGACGTAGGATCGGATCGCACGTGGTGCGCGGAGTCACCATGCGCACAGCCACGCTGCACCCGCCTCAACTTCATATATCCCCCCCCCGTCTCCGTGGTTTTTTTTTGGGGGGGGGGTGAGTAGTGGGATTATCCCCTCGGCCTTGTCAGCCTCCTCCTCCCGCTTTCCCACCTCTTTCCAGGGAGTTTCCCGGAGCCTCCCCCGCGCGCCACGCGGTATGAATGCAACTTTCTCTCTCCCCCCCCCCGCACCCCCTAGCGCGCGTCCCGCCAGCCGCTTCCCTCCCGTAAGCAAGAGCCCCTGTTCTTCGCGGTGGAGCGGAAACGAAAGCTAGCCGTGGGCTGGTGAGAAACGACGTGCAAAGTAAGACAAGGACTACTTTGTGCGAGTCCTCCTCCTCTTCCTGCAACTCCTCCTCGCCCGGGAGTCACTGGCAAGGCAGCAGGGGGAAGTTTGAAGGAGAGGGAAAGTGGAAGAAGAAGAGGAAGAAGAAGAAAGAGAGAGAGCATCTCCCTAAATTTGGAGGGGAGAGACAGAAAGAGTGAGATCCCGATTCCAAACAAAACTTTATAGATGGGAGGGTTCAAGGGAGCTGGAGGGAGGACCCGCATCTCTCTTTTAGCTTGGAGGGGAGGGGAGAAAGAAATAAGGGCATGAGTAAGTTTTTAAAAAGATGATCACATCTTGCAAAGGAGGGAGAGAGGGCTAGCTGCTTTCTCCATGTGGAAAGTGCGGGAAAAGTTCTAACTTTGCTTTCTCTCTCTCTCTCTCTCTGTGTGTGTGGGGTGTGGGTGTGTGTTGTGGGGTTTTTTTGGGGGGTGGATTAGACCATGACACTAGGCGGAGGTGGAAGGGAGTCTTCTCCAGAGCAGAAGGAGGAAAAAGAAAGGAAGAAGAGGAGAAGGAAGAAGAAGAAAGAAGCATGCAAGACGCGGAGGGTATGTTCCAACTTGCTGGCACCTTGGCCCGAAGCGGAGAACCCCCCTCCTCCCCCAGCCGACAACAGGCTGCAGACCACCAAATACACGGCTCTGTCCTTCCTGCCCAAAAACCTCTTTGAGCAGTTCCATCGCCTGGCCAACGTTTACTTCGTCTTCATCGCCCTGCTCAACTTTGTGCCGGCCGTCAATGCCTTCCAGCCTGAGCTGGCCTTGGCCCCCGTCCTCTTCATCCTGGCGGTCACCGCGGTCAAGGACTTGTGGGAAGACTACAGCCGCTACCTCTCAGACCAAGAGATCAACCACATGGAGTGCCTGGTCTACTGCAGGTAACTGGAAAGGGGTGGGGTTTTTTTGGGGGGGAGAAAAACTCTGCCCGCTCCTGATGGTGGCAGTAGTGGCATGTAGATGTGGAAATGGCAGGCCCACGTGTGGGGGTTTGTGGCTGTGCTTTGGGCCCCCTCTGACGGGGAAGGACACCCCGCTGCTAAGGGAAATGGAGCTTTAGATGTTTTTGATAGTTGAAAAGGTTTCTCGTTCTGAACATACAGCTGCCCCAACTAACCATTCTCTGCAACGTGCAGGTGGCCTTACCCGCTTCTGACTTCCTATTTGCTTTGGCATAATAAAAAAAAAGTGATAAAACAAGAGATTTATTGCTATGACAGTGCTTTTCTCGCCTGGGCGTCTGGCCTCTGCTTAATTTCCTTTTCTTCGCATTATTTTTTATTCTCGTTTCATTCCCCTCTCCTGCACGCATGTGTGCCTTGGTTTGCTTCCTGTGGAACCGACGTATTAACAGTGGTACCTCGGGTTATGGACACAATCAGTTCTGGGGTGCCGTTTGCACCCCGAAAAGTCTGCAACCCGAGCGGTGATATCGCGCATGCGCGGAAGCGCGGCGAAACACGGAAGTAAACACTTCGCCGCATTCGTAACCCGCGCCGTTCGCAACCCGCAGTAAACGCAACACGAGGCGCGACTGTATAGGCTTTATTCCAGAAACCATCGTACTGCGGAAGAGTGTTCCCGTTTGAGAGTTTGCTTGGAGGCTGGAGTAGTTCTGCCTTTTTGTGGTTGTGTGCATGCACTGCAAGCTTTTGGGTGAGTTGCCGGGATTTATCCTAGCCAGCAAGCCCCAGCAAGGCTTTCTTCTGAGTGAATGTGCTTTGGATCGCACTGTTTTGACCTGGGTTGAAAAATCCTGTCAAATGTAATGTCTGCACAAACTCGCTATGCAAGCCTTCACCGACCTGGTGGAGAAGGCCTATAGGTCAGTGGCAGGCAGTGTTCGAAATTAGCCAGGCGCCAGGAGCATTTTGCCCCTGACTTTCGGCCACTTGCGACCAAGTGAAGATGCCTGGGTGCCAGGATTGCGCCTGACATCTCCACCACCTGGAAGTGCATGCCTGGGGATCATTGGATCTGGACTGTGTTCACGCATCCTGTAGCATTCTATTTGTTATATTTTACCTGCACAATCAGAATGAATTTCAGGAACCATTTCTATGCAGCCTGAGCAGGAGCGGTGAACAATGTCATACTTAACCGTTATCACTTGTCTTACCCCACCCACAGTTGGGAAGAATATACTTAACGTTATGAATGGTCCGTGTCACCATTAAGAAAAAGGGGTAGGAATAGTCCAGTATTTATGTGGACTGTACCTGGATCAAGTATCTGACGAAGTGTGCATGCACACGAAAGCTCATACCAAGAACAAACTTAGTTGGTCTCGAAGGTGCTACTGGAAGGATTTTATTTTTTATTTTTTATTTTGTTTTGACTATGGCAGACCAACATGGCTACCTACCTGTAACCTGGATCAAGTGACTTTCTTCTTCAAGTTCTCAAAAGTTCTTAACCTAGCTCAAGGTTGTCATCTGAACTAGCCAGATGTTTAACTGAGAATCACATACAGTCCATTGTTTGAAAAATAAGACTTTAGCACCGTCTTGCCCCCCTAATGGCAACTAGATATTCTGTTTTGGCGACTGCAACCGTGGTCTAAGGAGCCGTTTGGCAACTAGCTTATATACCTGAGTTTCTAAAACTGGTTGCATGACACCTGCTTTGCCATCAAAATGCCCCAGCATTTCCAAGTGGCACTTGAAATGTCCCCCATCTGAAACCCTTGATAGCTCCTGTCAGTCAATAGAGACCATCATGAGCTGGGCAGACAGTGGATCTGACTTGGTTTAAGGCAGGTTCCACTGTTCCTAAGTCTCACCAACTCCATGTGCAAGCAGAAAAGCAGCATTAGATTGCGCATTCCCCCCAAATGTGTCCTTGACTGCCCTCCTACGTTAGATGCCCTCAGCCAGTGACTTGCTTTTATGTGAAATACCTAATGCTCCTAAAATACTTTCCCTGCTAATTTTAGACATGGGAAAAATCAATTTTCAATCCATCACGAACTTTTAATGTTATTTATGTACGATTTTCATAGCACTATTTGATTGACTTTAAATTACCTAACCAACTACCATATTATTAAATTGCTGGCATGCGGGGTGCGGTATAGATCTGTTGTCAGTGCAGTCTCGTGCGAGATGAAATTAACTTTATTCCCGAATACCAAATGCATTGTTTCGTTCATACATCTTGGAGATTACTTCTTTGCAGAAAATGGTTATATTTATAGCAGTACAGTAATTCTGCCCTAGTAATTTGAAACCTCATTACAGCAATATGCAGTTAAATCTTCGCTGACCAGACAGAAAAGGATAGAGATTCCTATTTTTCAATTATAGGGTGTACGGCTTAGGGAAATGTGAATTAGCAAAGTTTTGCTGCATTTGCCTCTCTCGCTGCCAATTCAGATGTGGGTGTATGTCTCTTGATGCTGTTTTGTTTAATGACTTGTAGGCAAACGTGTGGACAGAGGAGACTTCTTTGGAAAACGTTGGCCTGGTGCACACATCACATTCCTGGGCCTAAGCAACCATGAGTTATCGAGTTATTGATGCACCATGTGTCTTTGCCCTCCTTTCCTTTTTGTGCTCTGCCAAATAGAAGACTTCTGAATTTGTAAAACTGTGGTTTGCTCTGATGTCTGAATTAGGGAAACTGTGGTTTGGGCACTCTGTACTAGGGCTGGGCAATACAGTGGCACCTCAGGTTACATACGTTTCAGGTTACATATGCTTCAGGTTACATACTCCGCTAACCCAGAAATAACGCTTCAGGTTAAGAACTTTGCTTCAGGATAAGAACAGAAATTGTGCTCTGGCGGCGCAGCGGCAGCGGGAGGCCCCATTAGCTAAAGTGGTGCTTCAGGTTAAGAACAGTTTCAGGTTAAGAACGGACCTCCGGAACGAATTAAGTTCTTAACCCGATGTACCACTGTATCTGGTTTTCGACATCACAATATATCACCAGCTAAATATCATGATACAGTGGTACCCCATGTTACGTGCTACGTAACACGGGTGTGCTTAACACGAACACGCCGGGGGGGGGGGAAACAAAAAACCCGGAAGTTTGTGCGTTTTTGTGTTTCTGCGCATGCGCGAAGTGCACAGAATGCTTCTGTGCACCCACGTGCCGCACATGCTCCTGAGGGGACTTCCGGGTCGCGGAGGTCCGTAAGTCGAACGTATGCAACATGGAGCGTACGCAACTTGAGGTATGACTGTATATCGATATATCACAATATATGTCTGCAGCGGTGGAGGGCCTTAAAATGTAAGGAAGTAGTAGATTTAATAAAAATGATAAACTTCCATATCATATATTTAATATATTTTCAACTAATTTAAGAGTAGCTTAAGTGATTTACTAGTCAAGTTGCATCTGCTTCCCCACTCAGAAGTCTAAGTCGAATTTGTCCATGCATAAACCCCACTGAGTTCAACTGAACTTACTTCTACTTTCCTAGGAGTAAGCCTCATTGAATTCAGTAAGGCTTTCTTGTGAGTAGACACGCATTTGCTTGCACTGCTTACCGAAAAACACCCTCCCCATCTTTCTCACATAGTACCCAACCTCCTATTTCAGCATAAGGCAGGCAGCTAAATCTTCTCCCTTCCATTCCCCCCCAACAGAAGGGCCCCCCCCTCAAGTCCTCATCCCACCTTATCAAAGCGAGGGCAAGTAAGCAAAAAGATAACCTCCTTTAGATAAAAATAAACCACTTTTTGATATGGAGGACAGCTATTTATGGGGAGCCAACAACATAAACACCACCAGAAAATAAAAAATAAAACTCTTTCCCCTCTTTTTTCACCTGTGGGGATGAGTGTGAGGGAAGAAAGAAGTTCCAGTTACAGGTAGGTAGCTGTGTTGGTCAGCCATAGTCAAAACAAAAAATAAAAAAAAATCCTTCCAGTAGCACATTAGAGACCAACCAAGTTTGTTCTTGGTATGAGCTTTCGTGTGCATGCATGGTATAATTTTTTTAAAAGCATAAGCCAAAAAAAAAGAAAGGACGAGCATTGAAAAGTGATGTGCCAAGCTTCATAAAGATGTGCATTAGTCTTTAATTCAGACAAAGAGTCTAAAAGTGTATCAGCGGTTCTGTAGCTTATGGCTGCATATCCTTGGGTGTGCCAGCAGATACCGCAGATTGAGTTGAGGTTTTGGCCAGATATAACAGGAGAGAAGGTGGTAACGAGTGGGAGTGAAAGAACTTGGAAGCCAGAAGCATCTTTGATGGGAAGAAACAAGCTCATGCTTTCCTTTTGGTCATGCCTGGTTTATAACATGCAGTGAAATAAGGAGGCGGCAGTGGGATATTTTGCATTGCATTGGCCTTTGGACTAGTGATGTTGGTAGTGGTGGTGGCTTGGAAACTGTGGTCTAAGCGGAGGCTTTGTACACGCCACTGCCTTAAAATACAGCAAGGTCCTTCCCCCCCTCCCCCACTGTGTTTCAGATCACAGCATATGATTGATTGTATGAGTTCCCAAGTTGCCCGCTTGGCGCTTGTGGGCACAGAGTGGATGCCTTCATATGGCCTACATTTTCAAATGGAACTCAAATGGAAGGGGGAGGACGCACCAAAACTCAGTATATCTCAAAAGGATAGATGTGAGTTGTGTGTACACAGCTTCACAAACCAGCCGTGGGACCACACGGGATGCAGTGTACTGTATGGGAGTGTGTGCATACAGCCAAACAGTGTTAAAACTTCAAATGTACAGTGGTACCTCGGGTTAGATACGCTTCAGGTTACAAACTCTGCTAACCCAGAAATAACGGTTACAGGTGGGTAGCCGTGTTGGTCTGCCATAGTCGAAACAAAATAGAAAATTCTTTCCAGTAGCACTTTATAGACCAACTGAGTTTGTTCTTGGTATGAGCTTTCGTGTGCATGCACGAAAGAATCTGAAGAAGTGTGCATGTATCTGAAGTGTTCATGTATCTGAAGAAGTGTGCATGCACACGAAAGCTCATACCAAGAACAAACTCAGTTGGTCTATAAGGTGCTACTGGAAAGAATTTTCTATTTTGTTTCCAGAAATAACGCTTCAGGTTAAGGATAAGAACAGAAATCGTGCTCTGGCGGCGCAGCGGCAGCGGGAGGCCCCATTAGCTAAAGTGGTGTTTCAGGTTAAGAATAGTTTCAGGTTAAGAACAGACCTCCGGAACGAATTAAGTACTTAACCAGAGGTACCACTGTATAAGCTAGGCGCCAAGTGGCTCCTTAAACCAAGGTTACAGTCGCCAAAATGGAATGTCTAGTTGCCATTTTGGGGCAAAACATCTCTGAAGTCTTGTTTTTTAAATGACGGGCCAACATCCGACTACTTCAGGCGACAACCTTGAGCTAATTTTGAACACTGCAGTCTCTGGATCCTGCCGGCTGCCCTTCCTTTTTGCACAGACCCCAGTTTCTTCCCTCTTTACAACTCTGCTACTTTCCTCCCTCGCCAGACACCACCTCCCAGACTCTTAAGTCATAACAATGCAAAAGTGAGATGATTTGAGAAAGCACTTAACTGCAGAGACTTGTTGCTGTTGTTTTTTCAGTTCCCAGAAAATCCCATTATTGATTTCACGGTTTCACATGGATGTTTTCCAGTAGTGTTGGAAGGTCTCAAGAATTAAAATAAAAAACTGGAGGGGAGTGGGGAAGAGCAATGATTTCACATCTCCAGTCGAGGGGATATTCCAAAGTTGTGGCTGTTTGGCTGCCCTCGGGCTCTGGAACTTAAATTGTTTCTGAACATTTGTACTTAGAGAGGCCACGATGCTAAATCTTTCTAGCCAGCCTGTTTACAGAACGGGCGCCTCTTGGAGTCAGTACCCGCGTCACAAAAGCCACAACCCCTTTCCTTTTTAAAAGGAAGGGCAATTTGTAGTTAACAACAAATAAACGAAACAAATGATTGTCCCCTTACTTAGCCAAGCAAATTTGTTCCAGGCTTTGGGATAATTGTAAGTTGGGTAGGTGTTGTGTGGTTTACATGGCCTATATCCTAATAGCTTGAGTAATTGGAGTATCCAACCCCCTGCAATGCAGGAATATGCAGCTGTCCTGTATTGGGATTGAACCTGCAACATTGGCGTTGTCAGCACCATGCTCTAACCAACTGAGCTACCCACTTGACTTGATTTTGGTCAGTGAATAGATGTAGATGTAGATATGAGAAACCAGCTCCAGGTTTGTAGGTGCTCTGCTCTGGTGGGTGTCTCCCCTTTAATATTTGTTTCTGCTTAAATGTGGGGTTAGGCTTACTTCAGAAGGAAAAGGTGGCTGGACAGCAGCAGATGTTATGTTGCTGCATGGCATTGTGGGCAATTCCAGCAGGGGCTTCCTTGTGTGAACTGGGGCACCAGAATTGGGAGGGGGGACAAGGTCTACAGCAGCGATGTTGGACGTGGTGGGCTCTGATACTGGCTAGACAACAGTCAGGTGTTGCTTGATCTACACTCTCGATGCTGCTGTACTAAGAGAAGGACCATTGCTCAGCTGGTAGAAACATGTCCCTTGCATGTGGAAGCTCCCAGACTCAATTCCTGGTATCTCCAGGTCAATCCCTGCCTAAAACCTTGGAGAGCTGCTTGCAGCCAGTGTATACAATACTGAGCTGGACCAGTGGTCTGACTTGGTTAAAGTCTGATTCCTATGCAGTTTGCTCTTTTCTCTGCACAGTTGCACCAGGAGACAAAGGGACCAGGGTTAGGAAACTCAAATATATAAACTAGGCGCCAAATGGCTCCTTCAACCAAGGCTGCAGTCGCCAAAACAGAATGTCTATTAGCCATTTTTGGGCAGGAGTCTTATTTTTCAAATGATGGAGTGACTGTGACTTGATTCTCAGTTCAACATCTGACTAGTTCAGAGGACAACCTTGGGCTGGGTTGAGAACTCTGAGAACTTGAAGAAGAAAAATCACTTGATCCTGGGACAGTCCACATAAATATTGGGCTATTCCTAGAGGGTATGATATCAGTGTGTGTGAACAGTCCAGATCCAATTATCCCCAGGCATGTAGCTCCAGATGGTAAGTGATGTCAGGTGTCATACTTGGCGCCCAGCCATCTTCACTTGGTCACGATAGTCAGGTGCAAAATGGCAAATTTCGAATGCTGCTACTGGTCTGGGATGATGGGAGGTGCAGATCAACAACATCTGGAAGGAAGCCACAGGTTAAGGCACCCCTTAGTTAGACTGAATTCTGCAGTGTGTTGCTGCTTCTCTTTTCTCCCTTTTTTTTTTAACCTATAACTCCTTCGTAGTTACGGGACGCGGGTGGCACTGTGGGTTAAACCACAGAGCCTAGGGCTTGCTGATCAGAAGGTTGGCGGTTTGAATCCCCGCAACGGGGTGAGCTCCCGTTGCTTGGTCCCAGCTTCTGCCCACCTAGCAGTTCGAAAGCATGTCAAAGTGCAAGTAGATAAATAAGGTGCCACTCCAGCGGGAAGGTAAACGGCGTTTCCATGTGCTGCTTTGGTTCACCAGAAGCAGCTTAGTCATGCTGGCCACATGACCTGGAAGCTGTACGCCGGCTCCCTCGGCCAGTAACGCGAGATGAGCGCCGCAACCCCAGAGTCGGACATGACTGGACCTAATGGTCAGGGGTCCCTTTACCTTTTACCTTCATTGTTGTTTAAATTCACATTCAGGCAGCTGGGGTAGGTTAGGCTTTATGTTGAACTACATTAGTATAGTAGTTTTGCTGTAATTATTCCAGCCCTTTGTGTGTCTTGGTTACTTCTCTTGGGTCTGTATAGCACTCCTGTGCCGTGATTTTTGTTTTTGTTTTCCAACGGAAAATTTTGACCCTCCCATCAAGGAGGAGTTTGGGTGGTTAGTCCCTAGAGCCCCAGAAGAAGAACACAGGAGTTTATTTGAAGATACTGGCACAAGGGCCCATTAGCTTAATCTTATCTCTCTGAAACATCTTGTTATCTGAGCACAGTGTGTGACCTTCACCTAACCCGGTGTTTGAACAACGCCTGTGTAAACAGCATCTTGGTTAAAATGTACTTCTGGTATTTCCAAAATGCCTTTGCTGTCCTCCCAGGTTATTTGGACTAGTCATTTGCTACCACATCGTTATTTGTCAGTTGGGTTTCATGGTTTTTGGTCCGGAATGCGTGATCTGATGCTGTTGCACTTGGCCTGAGAGTCTCAGGTGTGGCCTTGAGCTTTAAAAGCTGCTGGCAGCGAAGTTTCTGAACTATATCAAGGATCAGAAAACAAGATAGGAAACGATCGTGCGGGTGCTCTCAAACAGGTGGGAATACTGTGAAGCTGCCCTGCCCTGCCCAGGCTTTTAGTTGGCAGCTGTGAAAGCAGGGGGGAGTCCCAAGGGGGAAGATGATACTTGCCCTTTCCCATAACACTGCCTGTACTTTCCAGTAAGTGCTACAGGGTGAGGCTGGGTTAGCCTTCCTAGAATCATAGAATTGTAGAGCTGGAAGAGATCCTGAGGGTCATGTAGTCCGACCCCCTGCAATGCCGGAATCTCAACTAGATCACCCATGACTGGTGGCCATCCAACCTCTGCTTAAAACCCTCCATGGAAGGAGAGTCCACCACCTGTCGTGGGAGTCTGCTTCACTGTTGAACAGCTCTTACCTGTCAGAAAGCTCTTCCTGATGTTTTGTTGGAATATCCTTTCCTGTAACTTGAAGCCATTGGTTCATGTCCTTGTTAGATATTTCAAATTGCCTACGTACAGAAATTCAGCTGTCTATCTTCAAGCAATTACCAGTTGGCAGAAAGCCCAGATCTGCTCTCTCTCTAGACCCTTAGCAACGACCTGTGATTGGTCAATGAGTTCCTAAAGAGTGAGCTCTGTGTGAGAGCTTGTGTGGTTAGTGGTTAGTGTATGGTTGGTGTAGAGAAAGTGGTCAGTGTAGAGAGAGAGACAGAGAGGAAAGATTTTATGTTTTGTTTCTTTTATTTATAAAGTCTGTAAATAGTAACTTGTGGATACTAGTTGTTTCAATAAATACTGTATATAGTTATCCAGTGAGTTGCTGAGTTCCTGCGTTGTGCTGTCCAGTTAATTACACAACAGCCAGAAGCTTCCAGAAAAGTCTGCGGTTAACTCTGCTGTGTCCAGGAATACGTTATACTCCTAACACTAAATCTTAAGAGTCCTACCCTTCAGAGCAGGAGAAAACAAGCTTGTTCACTCTTCCACATGAAAGCCCTTGAGATATTTGAAGATGGCTATCATATCTCCTCTCAGTCTCCTCTTTTCCAGGCTAAACATACCCAACTCCCTCAACTGTTGCCAAACCTTTATCATCTATGTTGCCCTCCTCTGCACACATTCCAGCTTGTCAACATCCTTCTTAAATTGTGGTGCCCAGTATTGGATACAGTTCTGAAAGCTCTTCCTGATGTTTAGTCGGAATCTCCTTACCTGTTACTTGAATCCATTGGTTTGAGTCCTACCCCCCGGAGCAGACCCCAGATGTTTTCTAGAGCTCCCATCAGGGCCAGCTAGCATGGCCAATGCTCAGGGATGATGGGAATTGCAGTCCTAAATGTCTAGATGGCACAAAATTGGGGAAAGCGGGGCTTATGCATATTGTGTTATAATGTCCTGCTGCTGTGCATCTCTTGGCCGTCCATGCAGTTCCATGAAGCCCATTGGGTGGCAAAGTGGAATGTTAGGGTGCTGCTCATGTCTCCCATTTAATATCTCTCTGGAGGGGCTGCCTCTCACTTTGAGAAGACTGTAAAACTTTGCACCCACCAAGCTGAACATAGTCCACTGCGGGCGGAGGCTCTGCTTCGTAACATTGCTGTTGTGCTACTGGCCTGGCGGCTGCAGAAACAGAAATCTTGTTAAGCACATGGTGGATCCCAGTGTGTGTGGCTGGTGTGCTGTTTTTGGCTTGGTGGGTCACCAGTTGTGCAGGGCTGAACTACGCGACATTTAACTCCAAAGTGTCAAGCCTTCATAAACCCCCAGTATATACCAAGGGAAGGAACTCGGCTTTTCCAGGTGCCTTTCTCAAAAAGTAGCATGCATCACATTCTACGCTCGATAAATAATGTGGGCATTGTTCTCCGGGCGTTGCAGTTCGATCGCTCAGTTAGGCTAATTCGCCGATAAGTTGATTGCTTTACTTGCCAGTTTCTTCAAAAGCACATATCCTCGCTCAAAAGTGTAAGCTGGCGAAGGGGGAGAAGATAAATAAAGCTGGCAGCCTCAGTGCCTGCTTGCAGTGGCACTCCATCAGTTCTGTATAGACAGGAAACACGTCTGCAGTAAGGGATGTTTGAGGATAACTAGATAACTCTTGATGATAACTTTTTGGATCATTCGAAACGCATTAATCAAGAGCGTTGGAGCTGGAGCAAACCTGCAAACCTTTCCCTCTCCCTTCCCTTCCTTTTTTTTTTTTTTGAAAAAAAAAAACAACCAACAATGCAGGTACCGCCGCAGTGCCGGTTCAGGGATCCGATGGACTGGATTTGGCAGAATCATCACAGTGACAGCACTGTGACAGATGATGCAATGCAGCAGCAATAGCCTCTGAAAATCAGGGCAGCAGCTGTTATTCCCTCACACATTCCTTGCTTTAAGCAAACCACTTTGCTTGAGGTTCCTTACAGCTGGAGAGTTGGGGGGCTGTTTCGAAGCTCTTTCCTTGTGGAGCTTGCTAGGTTTCTGGGCTGGCAGCCGCTTTCAGAAGGCCATTGGTGGAATGCCGCCTGATGCCTCCCGCTTCTGTATCGGGGCACATCCTACATTGCCAGCAGGCTTACCTCGCTGCGGCAGTGGAAACAGGGAAATGCTGTCCAAATTTTCCATTGCTCCGGATTGTGAGAAATTAAAAACGTGGCTTAACACTCAGCAGTGGGCTCTCCTGGGCCCCTGGCAGTTGCCCAATGGTCCTGTATTGATGCCAGGCCTGTTAGGCTTAAATCTTAGTGGAATACAGTGGTGCCCCGCTAGACGAAAATAATTCGTTCTGCGAAAATTTTCGTCTAGCGGGTTTTTCGTCTTGCGGAGCGGCAATGACAGCCGCGCTCCGCAAAACGAAAAAAAAAAAAGACGCAAATTTTTCGTCTTGCGAGGCAGCCCCATAGACTTTTTCGTCTTGCGGGGCAGCCTTCCGCTAGACGAATGCCTTCGTCTAGCGAGTTTTTCGTCTTGCGAGGCATTCGTCTAGCGGGGTACCACTGTATGGTGCTTTGTCAATGTTTTTTCTTGTGTGTGTGTGTGTGTGTGTGGATGAATTCTAATTGATGCTTTCGAGCATCCCAAAAGCATTTCGCTTGGATGCTTTTGGAGATGGAATGCCAAACCTACATAGACCTCAGTCCGATCTAGCAAAGCCATTCTTACATCTGCTTTCATTCTAAATAAGTGGCTTGGGTTGCCGAAACACAAACCACTTTGACACAATGAGACAACGCAGGCCTGTTTCAGGCCAGCAAAATCTCGACATCTTGGGGTTCGAGTGCAGCAGTATTTGCGACGTGGCCTCAGAACAGAGGCTGGGTATAGTGGGGGAGAGTGTGCTTTTCCCTGGAAAGGGAAACAGTCTTTGTATATTTTATTTACTGTATTATTAAAAAGGTTTCTACCACCCTTCATCAAATACGGTTTCAGGACGGTATGCAACATGTGCTAGTCGTAAAACGATCTCACCTTGCAGGATATACCAGAGCAGATTTTTAAGTGTCTGGGATTAAGCAGAAAGGTGGAAAGGTGCCTGCTTATAACTGTTTGCATAAGCAACCTCTTTTGCCAAGCTGGTGCCGTCCAAATATTTTGGACTACGGTTCCCATCAAGCCCAGCCAGCGCCGGTTGGCGAAGGCTGACATAGCAGATTCTGCATGCTTAATTGGCTGCAGGGAGAAGAGGCAAAGGAACATCTGGGGAGAGGCGCAGAGACAGGATACATTCCAGTGTAGCATTCCAGCAATTCTGTTCTCTGAGCTGTACCAGATCTCTAAAGGCTGAGAGGATGGGCAGCTGTTGCTGCCTTTACAGCAGGGCCTGCTCAACTTGTGGCCCACCAAGTTAAAAGCAGTCCGCTGTGGGATCTCTAAACCCCACTTTCTTCCACCTTATCTAGGATTACAAGGCTCTGAGGGTCTTCTGGCAGTTCCCTCACTGCGAGAAGTGAGGTTACAGGGAACCAGGCAGAGGGCCTTCTTGGTAGTGGCGCCCGCCCTGTGGAACGCCCTCCCACCAGATGTCAAGGAAATAAACAACTATCTGACTTTTAGAAGACATCTGAAAGCAGCCCTGTTTAGGGAAGTTTTTAATGTCTGATGTTTTATCGTATTTTTAATATTTTGTTGGAAGCTTCCCAGAGTGGCTGGGGAAACGCAGCCAGATGAGCAGGGTATCAATAATAGATGATGATGATGATGATGATGATGATGATGATGATGATGATGATGTCTTGTCAGGTCACCTGACCAGCTCAGAGAAATGACTAGTTGACGTGGTTCAGAGGCCAGTGATAAACGCATGGTTTAATGACTTTGGGACATGGTTTCAGTTGTACGACACTTTAAAGAAATGGAAGGAGGAAGACCTTGACACAAGATTGCTGGATTGATGTTTGGGCTGCAGCTTCGTGTTTCTTGTAATGAGGAAGTTGTCCCCCGAGTCAACAGTTTGGCATATTAAACTGAGTTTTGCCTGACTGCCTTCTGCAACCCACAACCATTTTTTAATTGTGCATTTGCCATCTCGCTTCCGCCAAAATGTTTTGGTGCTTAACGTCATGGCAGAAGTGTTTCTAGGACCGGGGTGAAACTGTAAAGCTCCCTTGCTTATTTTGGTTATTTCCCAGTTGTTGTTTATAGGTTATAGTTCCAGTTCTGACACGTTGCTTTTTTGTATATTATATTTGCTGCTGTATTGTTTTGCTCTGTTGTTAGGAAATCCTTTTTGCACTGTTTGGTTCTGAAATGTTTTCTTTTCTTTGCCGTAAACCACTTCAAGCATGATTTTTGTGTGGAAAAATGGTATACAAATATGAGGACTGAATGAGTTTTTCTGAAATCAGCAAGTGCAATGAATCTGCTGGCTGAGGTCAAAACAGATGGAACCCACTGTATCTCTATTGCAAAAAGCCCCTGGTGCCTTGACATTCTATTGTGGCAACCGCAACCTAGGTATAAGATGCCATTTGACGATTCTGTTATATATTGTGAGTTTCTAGCACTGCATATAAGATACCTGTATTCTTTCCTAGTGGGATAGCTTTTTCATGGATTTAGCCTGGGGGAGATGGCATGAAAGGAAAGTTTTTTTAAAAAACCCTTTCAAATTGTTGCTGCTTAGATAGCATTGGAGCCATCAATTCAGCTGTTCAACAGAATAACAACAATAATTGCATAATGAATAGCAAATAGTTGTTTGGATAATATAAAAATGTAATTAATCAATTTATAATCATTTTTAATAGTTGGAAGATCTAATCACAGTCTTTTTATCACGCTCGAGCTGTGGTTAAACCAGCATGTATCCAATTAACCATTGTTTCCTGTTTCATCTAAACCAGGAAACTATGGTTACGAGTTGTGAAATAAACCAGGATATTAAGCCAACTAAGCCATATCATTACAGCTTGCACTTTCATAGTCAACACAGAGCCTATTTCACAATGTGCATAAAGGAGAAAGAGATGAATTGGATAGAATAAGTGGACTGACCATAAAACCTCTTGCCTCAGAATTTATCAGCTAGTGTTGAAGTTGCCATTGCAGACCTTCTGCACTTTTATGCTTTTCTGGAATTTCTTCAGAATGCATAATATCTGCATGGCTTAGGAGACACAGTGATTGTACCAACAGGCCTTTGCAGCTGTTTAACTTTGATTACCCAGTCAACTTAGTGATTTTCTGTTTAATATGTTTAGTAACATACACCACCTTGGTATTTTATGATACCGCAATATAAAAATACTTCAATAAAAAACTGAGTGACTAAAACCTAGGCTTATTGCATATAAGCAAAGTGCTAGTTCATGATGCTCAATCATGCCTGTTCTTTTTCTCTCTGTGCTGCGCTGGAGTGAAATAAACCAGAGTGCTGGCTTAGCGTTCCACGAAAACCAGCATTTGTGGCTTGTTTCCCCTCAAACAAACCACAAGCTGTAAGCCAGGAACAAACTTTGGCTTTCGTTCATGGTTTGTTTGGAGCAAAACAAACCATGAACGCTGGTATGTTAAGGCAGCGCTTGGGTGTGTTTCCTTCTGCCTTGGCATAGGGAAGGGAAGGGTGCAGTTCAGCAGTGATTGCCAGCATGCTGGTCGTTCACAGTAAGCCATAGTTTGTGGCTTATGTGCAAACCAGGCCAGTGTCAAGTTTGGGTCTGGATTGAATTTCCTGCTCATAGGGTGTCCATAGGCAGGTAACAATTCCCCTGTCAGTAACATCAGAATGATGATGATGATGATGATGATGATGATAATTTGATGATGGCGATGGTGATGATGATGGTGATGTTGATGATAATAATAATAATAATTTATTTCTACCCCACCCATCTGGCTGGGTTTCCCAGCCACTCTGGGCGGCTTCCAACAGAAGGTTAAAAATACAAGAGGCCCAGATCCAAAATGTTGGGAGGATAGGGGACTTTCAAAGAGTCCCTGTACCGCCTACCCACAGTGGTTTGTAGACCGTGGTAAATCTTTTTTTTAAAAAAAATCAATTTTATTAGAATATAAAGAAAAATACAGAACATTATCAAATACTGTTTCCCCAAAACTAAAACATTAATCTAAATATTCTATCAAAGAAAAAAAATAGAAGAATAAGAAAGATGAAAAAGAAAAGACAGAAAGAAGAGAAGAAAAGAATAATAAGAAAAAGAAAGACACTTCCGCTTCTCTACTTTCCAATTACATATAAAGTAATTATTCAAAGTTTGTGACATCTGCACTCCAGAACATTTCTAGCTGTAAATAGCATCCAGCTTTTCCTCCCTCTGTAGGATGATATTTTCCCCAGTCCCACTCCCAGGCCTCCCACCCTAGTTTTATCACTCAGGGAGTCCATTATAATTCTTCTTTAATCCATATCTTCTAATGTTCTGGATTAGTATTTTTCTGGCTCTTTGTGACGCCTTTCTCTTTAAGGATTGCAACAAATTTCAGTCATGTGATAATCCACTTCATGATGAACTATTGATTGGTTGACCTCCTACCTGCTGCTGCTGCAGATGGGACTCAGATCTGAGCACAGGGAACATGGCAATGAGGTCTAGTGGTAGCACTTTAGCATAGAGGGGGCTACTTAAAATTGCCTTTGGCCTGGTTCCTGGAAGAGGCAGGGTTTTTTGGTCTCAGGTGACTTTTATATCATGGGGTTGTGATGAGGTCAAGGCAGAGAAAGATGGTACAACATTTTGCATGCGAAAAGCGCATCATATAAAGAGTTAACATAATAACAACTGTTGATGGGAAAGAACAGTGTTCCTCTGGGAACCTTTAATAATACCGTTTTACTGCTTGGCCATCTTTCTGTACAGTAATGCTACCCCTGAGCGAGGCCGAGAGGAGCAATAGCCAGGCCTTGCCTCATGTCAAGCCATTTCATAAATTCTCGCCGGCTTGGAGTGTTGCAGTAATGATAGATTACGTTTGCTTTGATGTGTTTCTGGTGGTGGTTGCCTAGTAGCAGGGATCCTGTTTCAGGAAGTTAACATTGAGAGTTTTTATCTGCCGAAAGATCTTCAATGACTTCCCCGTTTTAAGAGGTTCAGGCTTGACGTAAGGGTGCTTTTGCAAAATGCTTGCCATGGTTTCAGGGTATGAATCAAAGTGCTGGCTTTTTAAGAGCTGCCACACTGCACAGACCAAAAGTCTGCTGAAAATGCGATTGTTCAAAAAAATAAATAAATTGTAACAGATTTATTTATTTTTTGAACAACAGCATTTTCAGAAGACTTTTGGTTTGTACCTTATTTGTGGCAGCCGGGTGTTGGCTCATTTCTCTTGCCACGTGGTTAACCGTGGCAGGGAAGGATTTCGTTCTGGAAGGTCACGAGGCTCCGGGCCATGTATATATTATGTGTGTGTGTGTGTGTGTGTGTGTGCAAGTAATGATTGCATGCAACAGTGAGGACATTGATTAGTGTTGGCAGACTGCACATTACAAAGACATATGCAAACGTGACAGGAAGCCTGGCAACATCAACCCCACTGTGTGGGAATCCCTTGCAGACGACCACAGTGCCTGGAGATGGGCAGTCAAGCTGTGCATTCACAGCAGTGACCAGAGGAGGACTGACCACTGGGAGGAGCATAGAGAGAAGAAACGCCACGGTGCACCTGCAGCAACACAACCGGACCCTTTCATCTGCTCAGTGTTTGAAATTAGCCAGGTGTCAGGTGCATTTTGCTCCTGCCTGTTGGCCACTTGCGACCAAGTGAAGATTCCTGGGCTCCAGGATAGTGCCTGACATCTCCACCACCTGGAGGTACATGCCTGGGGATCCTTGGATCTAGACCGTTTTCACACACTAATACCTCATCCTGAAGGATTCCTACAGTTATATTTTATCTGCACTGATTAGAATGAATTTCAGGAACCAAAAAACTTTTTATGTGCAGACTGAAGCATCATCATGGTGGTGCCATTGCAGGATGAGGAAAGTCAATTCACTGAGATTGCCTGTGGCCCATCGGATGATGCTAGACTACATCTCCCACCATCCCTGAAAGTTGGGCTGGTGCTAGGGAGTCCCGTTTCCTCTAATGCTTGAACCTCTTCATGCACCTTGTGAAGTGGTTTGCATTCCACAAAACCTTAACGCTGCAGTAAAAATGTACACCTGCCAGAAGATTCTTTGCTACAATAGCAAGGAAGCTTGGACCTGGGAGCACGTAATGGTGTAAATTCCATTAGCTCCTGAAGTTGGCCTGAGAATATTTGGTGCCATTTGTTTGTGTTTAAATATTTGAACCACCTTGGGGGGAAGGGCAGTGTATAAATGAAATAAGTCCAGATAGATATGCAAACAACATCTGGAAGACCCCAGAGTCCATACCTCTGCACTAACGGGAAGGGAATAGAAGCAGATTTGGAGAAATTTGGGAGAAAGCTTGTAGAGAGGAAAGGTCAATAATGAAATCAGCCTCTGCCTGGCTATTGTCTTGATTGGTGGTTGTGAACTGGGGTTTAAGGGTGCAATATACCCCGTTCTATCTCTGAAACCGTGTGCATTGGATTCTGTATCCCACAGGTCCTTGGCAGAAGTCCTCACTTCGTGGTAATCAGCATGAACCTTTTACATCAATCTCACTCAGATACGTAGTTCTTATCCAGTGTGTTGGTTCAGGAAACACAAAAATAAGTACCAAAGCCTAGTGTGGTGTAGTGGTTATAGTGTCAGACTAGGACCTAGGAGACCAGGGTTCAAATCCCCACTCAGCCATGTAGCTTACTGGGTGACCTTGGGCCAGTCGCTGTCTCTCAGCTTAATTTACCTCACAGGGTTGCTTTTAAAATAAAATGGGGAAAGGGAGATCCATTTAAGAACAGCCTGCTGGATCAGTTCATTGTAAGACACCTTGAGATCTGTGGAAGAAAGGTGGGATATCAAAATAAATGAACAAAACCGAGGTTACTTTAATGTTGTTGTTGTTTTCAAAAGCATTACTACACCGCACTTCAACTATAGAAAAATTCCCCTAGCCCATTTACAGCCTGTAAGTAAAGCAGCAATAATCTCACCTACAATAAACAGTGGTTAAAAGCAGAAATCAAACCCCATCAAAGATTAAAAGCTTTGGAAAAGAAAAAGGAATTTTTAGTGTTCCGAGACATCATTTGCTTGCACTTGAGAGTTTTGTCAACCAAATCTAAGCCTTAGTAGATTTTTTCCTTTGGCCTGAGAGATAAGTTTCTAGAAGTCACATTAAGAGTCGGTAGCAGGAGAGAGATTACAGACCAGTTCATTGGTATCTGATTGCTTGCTTTGAATCTCAGCCAAGTATTTCCACTGTATTGTTACGCTTGGGGGCAACTGAGTGTGTTTGTGGTTTTTGTGTACTATTCTCCTCTCCATCTTCTTTGTATCCACCTGGAGGGAGCTGGGCAGCTGAATGTGGTGGCCATCACAACTGCCTATTTTGTGTTGTCTCTTGTTGCCTGTCGTAGAACGTAAGTGGCCCTATCCCAAGTCACACCATTGGTCTGTATTGCCTACACGATTGCTCTCCAGGATTTCAGACAGTGATGTCTTGCACCCCTACCTGGAGATGCCAGGGATTGAACCCAAGACTTTCCTGATCTCATCCCCACCACAACCTAGGACTTCATCTTCCAAGCCTGGTTTTTAAGCTGGACCCAGAGCAGACTTGAGTGCATATGCACACTTAAGGCAGCTCCACATTAGACATCTCTACTGGCAAGTGAAATTGTGTTGTGTGGATGCAAACTGACCCATTTGTCCCCCTTGTCTAGAAAGTTGAAGCCTGCTGGAAGAGGCTTCCCTTCCATCAGTGCTGGAAACTCAGATATATAATCTAATCACCAAATGGCACCTTAAACCTAGGTTATGGTCACCACAACATGGAATGTCAAGGCACTGGTTTTTTGTTTTGGTTTTTTGCAATGAAAATTATTATTATTATTATTATTATTATTATTATTATTATTATTATTACTATTATTACTATTATTACTATTATTATTAAAACAAAACAAATCTCAAAGCCATTTACAACATCAAATAAAGCAATCCAGAACAGAACAAATTCAAGCTTCAAGGAAAATATTTCAGATCCATTTTTAAGTGACATTTTGCTTTCCCCGTATTTATTTAACCTACTTGATTTATATAGCTACCTCATAGCAGAATTACTCTAGGAAGCCAGTGTGATGCAGTGGTTAGAGTGTCGGACTGGGACCTGGGAGATACCAAGGTTCACAGCCCCACTCAGTCAAGGAGCTACCTGGGTGACCCTGGAATCAATCACAGCCTCTTAACCTACCTCACAGGGTCGTTGCAGGGATTAACTGAAGAGGGGGCTGTACCATATGAATGCAGCAAATAAGCTCTTCTGCTTAACCTGCTTAAGAAAGCTGGAGGGGCCAGCCAGATGGAGATGTCAGTCACCAACCTGGCATCCAGAGATCTCCACGTGGTCGCAGTTGGACCCGCGCCAGTCGCAAAACACACTGGTGCCTGGGGAATTTTGAGCGCTGCTTGTGGTTTTTGGGTTCACAAGTCCCAAAAGCCATCTGTTCATGGATCTAGTGCAGCTCTTCCTCATCTGGTGCCCTTCAGGAGTTTGGGTCTACCACTTTCATCACCCCAGAATTTGGGTCGTGCTTGTGGCGGTTCGCTCAACCTGCACAGGTCCCCCAGACGTTTAACGGTCTGTTGATACCTGCGCTCACCACTTTGTTAATTAACCGCTGCCACCAACCAGTCTGTCTGGTATTTACTTCACTCAGTTCAGTCAAGGAGAATATTGGAACAAAAATGTTTTATTTGAAGTTTAGTACATAAGCATGTGGTTTCTGAATAAACAGTTCTTTCTTGGTCGTGTTCTTGTTAACAACAGTGCCCAACAATTTCTCCCACCCCTGTTCCTACTCAGACCCCCCCCCCCTTCCTTCCCCGGGAGGGGTTTATATAGCCCACATAACTCCGCCCCTAAAGGTTCTTACTGGTTATTCCTTTTAACTCCTTCTATGCCATTCCTAAGTTTGGGTGATCGCCACAGTGCTCTTGGGAGTTGTGGCCCAAAACATCCTGCGGCACCTGGAAGAAGACTGATTTAAGCACCAAGTCCCACTTCACACACAAGCAAGAGGAACTGGGAAAGCAGACACAATAGTTGCTTCCCTTATTTTTATTGGAATTAGAAACAGGCCCTAAATCAGGGATGTTTACCTGCATGCTCGCTTAATAGGCTTTTCCCCACCCCCCTTTTCAGAATTTCTCCTCGTTACAAAAACTTTTCTTTAAGCAGGTGTAAGCGGCAGGCAATTTGCTTTGGTGAGCACAAGCAATGAGTGACTCCAGGAATGTAGGGGGAGAATAGCAGGTTTGCCCAGACGCCTTAGAAAATGTGTTTTGCATAAACACATTCTACAAATGGGATTTATAATCTACCTCCAGGCGCCCTTGGGGGGGTGTAAGAATCCTAACCCAAATGTGCACATCAAAACGATAAATCTTTTGAAACCAAAGCAAACGGTTAAAAAAATTCCAATCGAGCTAGCTAAGGCATTAATATAATTACAGTGCAGAGATTTCATCAGGTATTCAGCTGGATTTTGTGGTTCATAAGGTTGCCGTGTTTCATAAGGCTCTTTTGCATGCATGGTCTATTTTTCTTTCCCTTCCAGTATTACTTCAGCAGCTTCATTGCTCACCTTGTCATTTTTACTAACTTCTATTCCTCCTGGCTACGTCTCTAAAAGGCTACGTCTCTAAAAGGCTGGGGTGAAGGTGGGTTGGGGAAACACTGACTGCTTTAGTACTGGAGGGTGTGGGGGACCTGCCTTTTTATTTTTAGCACTCATTTTTTAACTCCTTCACAACAGAGCCCTCTGGTTTCCAGCTTACTGATGTGATTTAGGTTTATAAAATGCAGGAAGGAAAGTTTCTTTACCAACAAACTTGCTTGGGCTTTCTTTTCCCGTGTCTCTGTTTGCCCTCCTCCCCAAAAAAGCTCTTGAATGGAAGAATTTCCTTTTTGTGAGGAAATTTTAAGGACAGCTTTGTCCATCCTGGTGCCCACCAGACCTTTTTGGAGAGCCAGTGTGGTGTAGTGGTTAAGAGCGGTAGACTCGTAATCTGGTGAACTGGGTTCGCATCTCCGCTCCTCCACATGCAGCTGCTGGGTGACCTTGGGCTAGTCACACGTTTCCACGCCACACCATTGTGTTGCAGGTGTAGGGTGGGCTTACCTAGGCAACTTAGAAGCATGAAAATCTACTTTCTACAGCCATCTGTGAGCGAAGAGAGCAAAGGACTCCCCCCGGCCCTGGCTCCTCCAAGTGTATATTTCATTTTAAGTACATTCCAAGAGCAGCGCTTTTAATTGTGAAGGCCTGCAGAGGGCAAAATATTATGTTTGGAAGATCTGCAAGAAGGATCGCTTTTTAAAAAGTTGCTTTTAATAGCATCTTAAATCCCACCTTCTTAGAAATAAACACTCATGAATTAGATGTCCTCTCCTCTCTCCCTCCGCCCCTTGTTCCCGATTGTGCCTGATTGCAGCCAGAGTTGTCTGGACCTGAGTTCTTAGAAGGTTTCCATGATGGTGTGTGAAAATATCTGTGGCTCAGTCTTCTAAAGAAATCACAGAGGAAGAAGAAAACATACTGTCTAGCAATTGACTATCCCTTCCATTGCTGTAGCCCTGGACTGGGTTCTGTTTTAGTGTTGCCACCACACTCTTCACTAACCTGGTGCCCGCCATTTGCAGTTTTAGAAACTCGGATATATAAACTAGGCGCCAAATGGCTCCTTAAACCAGAGTTACAGTCGCCAAAACGGAATGTATAGTTGCCATTTGGGGCCCTGACGGCTCGAAAGTCATATATATACGGCTTTTTGGTTCCTGAAATTTGTTTTGATCAAATACAACGAATAGAATTTTGAAGGATGTGTTGTTAGTGTGTGAAAACAGTCAAGATCCAAGGATGGCCAGGCATGCACCTCCAGATGGTGGAGACGTCAGGTGCCATCCTGGCGCCCGGGCATCTTCACTTCGCCGCAGTTGGCCGATACCCAGGTGCAAAATGCGCCTGGTGAATTTTGAACACGGTCTAGATTGTGAGGACTACAGCTTCCATCAGCCCCAGCTAGCAAAGTAAAGACGGCAATGTAAGCACCTGGCAAAAGATCTTTGGGGAGATCATTTTGCAACTGGGGTGCCACTGCTGAGGTCCTCTCCTTTGTAGTTGAATATTGTTCCTCTGATAAAGGAGACACCTGGGAAAGGGCTTCAGTAGAAGATCTTAATGCACAGAGAGATCAGTTTTGGTTATCACTTCCTCAGCTTATTGTGAATGTCTGAAAACTGCTACACATCAATAGGACTGTCAGCTCTTACAGAGGTATATCTGAAAAGTAGGGAGTTGGGTATATTTTTCAGATATCAACAAAATTATCTGGGATTGTCAGGATCCAGATGTTGGACATTCATTATAATGTATATATGGTTTTTTAGTTATGCATTTGTAGCTCTTATTTGTTGGTTTACCAAAGAATGAGCATGAAGCTGCATAAGGAGTAATGCTTTTGACAGACATTTCTTGACCGGGATTAAGCAAATTGGGCTGTTATTTTGATACATTTTAGACTGCCTTTTAATAACTTCATGAATCCCATTTTCAGCCTCCTGTCCAAATTACAATACTACCTTTTTTCTTAACTTCCCTTTTTTGGGGTTAAAGAAGTAAAAGATGTTAACACAAGTCTGTGGGTGCATTACCTATTTTATAGCTGAAATGAACGGAATGAATGAAAAAACAGAGCTTATTCTTTATACGTTTGTGTGCATGCTTTTAATGTTTATTACATTTGCATATCCGTATACGTCCTCCTTACATAGATAAATGTGGTGCAAACTGTAAGAAGTTTACAAGCAACACACGTGGAAGTTTGCATAGCTTTGCAACCCGAGATACCAAACAAGCATTTTGAGTCTTGCCCATTCATGTTTTGCTGGTGTCATTCTACGCAGTCATTGACCCAGTAAATCCTGATGAGCTGGTGTGTTATTTTTCAAAGGCTGGTTGGCATACCATTTTGTATTAATGCCAGGTAACCAGCACCTGAGATCTGAAAAAAAAAAAAAAAATAGAACTAGCAACAAAACAAAGGCATTCCTCTGTGTCACATAGGGAGGGAGGGGAGAGGGGGGTAGGGAGGACTCAAACCATTTTGACCTAGGTGCTCTTCTGGAAAAGGTGTCAAAATGAATTAATGGCATGTGCAGCACAATCCACAATTCTCGTGCCCTTGCAGTGCCCAGATTAGACTGCTTCAACCTCTAGTGGGGTTGCGTTTGAGGACAATTGTCCGCTGCTGGCTGCATCTTGCCAACTCCAAGACAGCTTTCGTTGTTTTCCTTTTCATTCCCAGGCACCATCCAAAAGGGTGGCCTTAGCCGATTCCCAAGCCATGTAGGTTTGTGAAAGTTATCTTCCACGGCAGCCTGCTTAAGTACGAAAATCTGCATCAAAGGCTTCTGTGAGCTTCCACACAGGGGGAGGGCACCCTGTTTATGGCATCGCTCACAGTCTGTGGTGGGGTCCTGCCACTCCGCCACCTTCCTGGTAGAATCCACACACACACACTCCTTGTGCCCCCAGCCAGTGCAAGCCAGTGGGGCTTTGGATATGGCAGCAGACCCACCCCAACATTCCCCACCCAGGATTGTTCCGTGTTACCCCCTCTGCAAATGTGTTTAGAGTTAGATCTGTCATTATCTGTTGTTCTTTAGCTCGATTATCCACTCCCATGAGAAAAGCAGGCTTCTAGCCTCTCTCAAAAAGCGGAATTTAAGAAAAACCAGGTCTGTGGCTTCCCCGCTTGGTTTTTTTTTTTTTACTGTGCTTAAAGGAAACTGAAATTTGGATTGCTGTGATTTGAACTTTTGCGTTTGTTGTTGCATGACCCAGTCCGGTTAAGCTGCTAGTGGTCTTTTGGTCACCTTGCAACACAATCCTGTCTGTGTTTACCTGAGTTTAAACAGGGCTTACTCCCAGGTAATTGCATGGGGGTTCAGCATTGGAGAGCAAAGTTTTCTTAGTGGCCAAAGCACATGGCTGAGTCATAAGGTACTGACCTCAGACTACAAGTATGAGTCAGCTCAGGCAAACCTCAGTGTCATCTTTTGTGAAATGAGAATAATGTTTGTCTCTTTGTAGCACAAGGAGGGCAGGGACTGGTAGCAGAATCATGGGAGACAGGCATGTCGTCAGTGGGCAGGCCAAGCATTAGTAATTTCTGTGTAGTAGTCATTTCACATGTGCACAATTCCTATCGTAGGAGCCTTGTGGTAACAGCCCATTCTCAGTTTTAGTGCCTAGTGAGAACAAGGCCACCCAGGGACTGCAGTTTAAGGCTCTCTTATGTGACTCAGCTTGCAAGGGTTAAAAGCTTCTTGAATCTGTCTGAATACATGGGATGTAATGATAAGCAGGTGTCAGGCCTTGGATTGCAGAGCAGGTATTAACTAACCCAAAGCAGACAGGCAGGCAGTAATCATGCAGTAGCCTATTCAGACACTGGCCAACCAGCTTGCCAAATAGATCGTCTTGCAACACAGAAAATAGCCTTTTGTCATCTGTTAGTTTTTGAGACTGAGAAGTATGGCTGATCTGGGACTTTTATACTGGGGATTATCTTGTGGCTTAAGCCCAACTTTGCACAATCAAGCTTTTAGGATCTGGGGAGGCCTCCACATGCAGAGGTGTAGATGTTTGAAGGCTTCTCCACTTCAGACATCCATACTAATGCATGGACTGCAGGACAGGGGTGTTAGGGTCAGGGCTAAAGGCGCAATTTTTTATTATTATTATTATTATTATTATTATTATTATTATTATTATTTATTAAATTTATACACCACCCTTCATCTGAAGATCGCAGGGTGGTTCACAACAGAAAAATACAAAATGAGAACACAAAACACATAGTGAAAGAGTAACTGAACCAGTAGCCATCTTCCCACAAGCACATTTAAAAGGCCCATAGAATGTTAATCAGCCAAAGGCCTGGTTACCAAGAAAACATTTTTGCGTGGCGTCTAAACATACGTAATGAAGGTGCCAGGCGGGTCTCCCTGGGGAGAGCATCCCACAAACGGAGCCACCACAGAAAAGGCCTGTTCTCGTGTTTCCACCCTCCGGGCCTCACGGGAAGGAGGTGCATGAAGAAGGGCCTCAGATGATGATCTCAGGGCCCAGCCCCCCACCCTATTTTCACAAGGCAAGTTTTCTGTCAAAAAGCAAATGCACCCAACCCCATTTTGGTGGCTCAGATCTGATTCAGGTGAAGCATATTTTGCAGAGCTACCATTCCACTGCTGATACATCCTTAACCCACCTCTATAAAAGATCTCAAAGTAGCTGTCTTAATACAAAGGAATTTCAGAAACAGACTGGAAAGAGAAGTGGCTGAATTGCAACTAATCACCAAACTTAAAACCATGGAGAAACCTGGTCTGAACAAAGACATTGGATTCTTATCTCATTATACATGACAAAGCTATCTTTAGCCATCTCACCCCTTGCTTTTCCCTGTAAGACCAATCTGATCACCCATTCCCACCACCCTTCTGAGTAATACCCCTCCCCACTCCCTCACTATATTTAAGGGTCTGGTGACTTCCGTTTCAGTGTATCTGAAGAAGTGTGCATGCACACGAAAGCTCATACCAAGAATAAACTTAGTTGGTATCTAAGGTGCTACTGGAAGGAATTTTTTATTTTATTTTGTTTTGACTATGGCAGACCAACACGGCTACCTACCTGTAACCACCTCAGAAAGATGAATGCCGGAGGGTGCTGGCCTTTTTCTCCATTCCTCATTCTCTTCCCGAGGTGTTTTCGTTTTGAGTAAAAAAAAAAAACACAAACCTGTAGGCAGCTTGCACAGAACAAACCTATCCTATGGATGACACCTGCACCAGAAACAAAGAACGCTGCCAATAATTTCCAGGATGTCCTGAAAGCCTTCAGATTAAATACATATTGAAGGAGGTGGAATGGGGGGTTGGGTGGGAAGAGCCAAGTTGGTAACAAAATAAATAAATATATATACATCTTTTACCAAGCCCTGCTCTTTGCATCCAAATGAAATACATATTCTCTCTCATATATCTATATATATAGATATAGATATATATAGATATATAGTAGCTTACCCTAGCCTTGAGGCATAGCACAGCAGTGTGTACAATGAGGTTCTCTTCCTGTTCTTGACAACAAATACTCTCCATATCGATTTTAATAGGGTACCTTCAAACTTGCCCTAGGCCATAAATCTGTCTTTGATGCACAGAGCCTGTTTCCAGGCCGACTGGCATCATCTGTAGGCAAAGAAAAGGAACATTCCGAGGCAGAAAGGAAAAACCAGGGCATTTATCAAGCTCCTGGAAGGCTGCCCTTCATGGCTGGTGGCCTCTTTTTGGCCTTGACAAGTTGTGCAGCCCTGCCTTAAATCGTTCAAGGAGGAGGAATTTGTTCCTAATTGTGAAGGGCTTTGGAGCCAGGGTGTGGGCGTACGCATTTTTGTTTAAACAGGTAAACAGCAACTCGCAAGTGTACACAAAGCATTATGGTATCAAGCTTTGGAGTTAATCATGTTAACAGCGGGAAAATGATGTTTTGGTTTGTGCGACTGGCCAGGCTGGTTAGGGACGGGCCGAGTGGCTTTGATGCTGTTGGCAAAGAGTATTTACTAATCTAACAACAATTCCAAATGTACTTGGAAGGCAGCTCTTTGGGTGGGAACGAAGAAAAGATTGCCTTTGTTGTGCCAAAGTTATTCCTTTTTAACAGTGTTTCCTCCAGACGAGTTTACAAAACTGCACACTGAAGTACATAAATAAATATAGCTTTGTTGGAAACCTATTAGTTACAAAACACTGATATTGAGATGCTGACCTGATTTGTATCTGTTTCCTGGTTTTGTATGAGGCTGGCTGGACAATACGAGCTTTGATAATACTATTGGGCACAATCTAGCAAAAATGCAACTCTTTTGCTTCCGTTTAAGTTTGGCGGAAGTGTTAGGGCCACACTAGTTGTGATGTTAGTTTACATGATTGGTGTTTTCTGCAAAGGGTCTGGATTGGGACCATGGATAAGGAAGGGGGCTTCATCGAATAGAATTATACCCCTTCCCCCTTCTTGCTATTTGCAATGGGAGGAAAGCTCTCATTCACACCAATGAGGGCTTCCCTCCTGTTGCAAATAGCAGACATAGGTGAGGAGTTTCTTACCAGACATCAAGACAAAGGGTTAATGTTCTCCTCCATCTTGGGCTATGACACTATCTTAACTTTTTTGTCATTGAAACCAGCACAATTTTTATTGCGGCTAGCTTATGTTCACAATAAACTTCAGTGGAAGAAACGACAACAAAGTCACAGGTTTCCCCCCCCCCCAACATACCTCAAGGTCTTGCCCAGGTAGTTGAGATAGTTGACCTAAGAGTGGAACCTGGAGCTGCAGAAGCTCACTTCAGCTGAGATTGCGTTTGGCAGTGCACCCTGCAAGCCTAGTTCTTGGTGGAAATCTATTGCCCGCCCTGGGATAAACACGGGTTCTTTACATCCTTTGTCAGGCTGGAGTATGGCCTTCAAGGAGAGAGCAAGAAATCCTGCCTTTTACCTGTGAGGTTCTCCTCAGAGAGAATAGTTCAGTGCGCCCCTTCATCAGTTGTCAAGAAAGGATGTCCTCTGTCTGCAGCTGTCCTGCTAGAGTGAGAAGGTGCTTGGTTTCCATGTAGACAAGTGTTGCTAGACTCCAGCTCCCCTCAGCCTCTCAGCCAAATACGCTCATTGGCCAGGGTTTGGGGGGAGCTGTGGCCCAACAACATCTGGCTGGGGGCTAACAGGCTCCTCATCCAAAACCTATCCCTTCTCCTTACTGTTCATCCTGTGATCCAGTTCTTTAAAATGAATGGTTCCTCACTTTCCTGATGGTTCCGGAGTATTGTCAGCATAATTTTCCAAACTGCAGCCAAACGCATTGGTAACTTGGAGGTCTTGGGGAAGTCCTGTGGGAATTTGCTTTAAGGTTGCCTCACGGGAAGGGATTGCCCCTCTCAATCTGAACCCGCTACCTCCAAAGTTAGAAATTTCATAGGGAAGGACAGCATTCCCTGTTTCCAGAAGAGCGAAGTTGAAGTTTTTTTTGTTAATTTCAACCCAGATGTCTCAAAAAAATGTCTGTGGTACAAATTGCGGCCTTTGGGTTGCCCTAAATGAAAACGAGGCCTTGGGTGTACTTGTCCACTGTCCACTGGGCTTGAATTTCAGCCATTCCATTAAAAAGTGGAAAAACATCCTGTTCCCGCCCAACAGCATTCACTAGTTGCCTGGCCTTTCACATTTATGGGAGATAAACTGGCAGGTGAGGCCCTTCAAAACATATTATCTTCCTTCCCTTCCTGAGGTTTATTCTGTACATAATTTCAAAACAAGATTATTAAAAAGTGGAGCTGCTGACTGAAGACCTCGGTTGCAGAAAACTGCCTGAGGGAATTGCTCCGGTAGGTCTGAACTCAACAGGAGTGTGGACTGCTTACGGCTATTATCGCTGAGAACTGTGACCTTTTGGCAATCTAGTGCCATCCCAAATGCCTCACGGTGCCTTTGGAATGAGCTGCTAGGAGGATAAATGAGTTTAATGAGTGCTTTTACTTCACAGAAGTCACCACGGCTAGTGGCCTGTAGAATGCATAACTTTTTAGGCTTCCTCCCCTCGATTTGTTTCTTTTCCTAAATAAAAAGGAAGAAAATGTTTCGATCTCAGGCGCGGAGCAAGAATGGGGAATGAGGCCTCTTTGCATCCCAGTGGTGTTCCACTTACAAGTTAGGCAGCAGTATCTGTGCCAACACCATGCTGCTGTGGTGTTCATGCAACACACGTGTGTGGTACTAATGCTGTGGTAATGTGTCATGCATTGTGTGTTACTCTTGGATGCATCGGTGCTGTGATGTTGATTCCTTGCCACACACGGGCATTTTTTTTCTCAAGGGATGCCGTAATGTTTGAGCACATCCTGAGGTGTGCTGTGCCATGCCAGAGGCGAACCCTCAGGGGTAGACAGCTCAGTAAGACATCAAACAATTTTTTGCTTTCCTTTACAAGGCTGCCTTCACATGTCTTCTAAAGGTTGTATAGTTATTTATCTCCTTGACATCTGATGGGAGGGTGCTCCACAGGGAGGGCGTCACTGCCAATAAGTCCCTCCTCTACCTGGTGCCCCAAAACTTTACTTTTCACAGTGAGGGAACTGCCAGAAGATGCTCAGAGCTGGAACCTCAGTGTCAGGGCTGACCGATGGGAGTAGAGACGTTCCTTCAGATACACTGGACCAAGGCAATTTAGGGCTTTAAAGGTCAGCACCAACACTTTGAATTGTGCTCAGAAACGTACCAGGAGCTAGTGTAGATCCTTTAGGACCAGTGTTATATGGTCCTGGCAGCCGCTCCCACTTACCAGTCTAGCTGCTGCATTCTGGATTAGTTGTAGTTTCCGAGTCACCTTCAAAGGTAGCCCCACGTAGAGGGCATTGCAGTTGTCCAAGCAGGAGATAACCAGGGTATGCACCACTCTGGTGAGACAGTCTGCGGGCAGGTAGGGTCACAGCTGGCGTACCAGATGGAGCTGGTAGACAGCCACTCTGGACACATAATGTACTCTGCTGTGCAAATTGAAGCGTCCTATTGGTTCCTTAACCCACTTTTGCCTCTGACCCCGCCCACCACTGGCCCAGGAGGCAATATGGAAAAGGCACCTCTGTGTCTCCAGAGAAGGGGAGCAAGGGTTCCTACACAACTTGGGATTAGTTCAGTTGCTGCAATGGCCTTGGCAAGCATTCAGAATGGTTCCCATGGGCATGTGAGGAAGGGGGTGTCGTGGCATTGCAGTGGCAGGCTCTGCTTTCCTTCCTGCCCATGTTTAATCTAACATCGGTCGGAAGCCACCACATGTACAGTTCTCTCTGTAATGCCTGGCACTCTGCGTTCTCACCCTGCGACTCTCCATAAATGTCATCGTTTATGTGCGCAGGTCAGGTGCACAGCCTGCCACCACAGTGCCACTGCCTCGCTCCACCTCCAAGCATTTACCCATTTAGAAGCCTGCAAGGACCTTTTATCTGCATGACACACATTTGGTGAAAGGTGTGTTGCATTCGCGCTCTGTAATGTATTCAAACAGTTGCCTTTGCCTGCTTTCAACTTTGCCACACCTATCGCCCCTAAGTACATTAGCAATGCAGATGAGATGGATCGCAACCGTTTGAGAGAGGCCACAAATCATGCCTGATTTCTGGGAATCAGCTAGCTGTGATGTGCAGCATTTGTTGTATACTTCCAATTTATTTTCGAAATAATTCCAGACTAGTCTGCTTAGAACTTGGAGGCTTACCCAAAATTTGTACGTACCATATGGAGCCTTTTCAATTTTTTGGGCCTTTGCCCTGTCTGTTTCTGTATCATCTGGGACTGTTCTTCCTTTTTTCTCTCCGGCACTCTTGCTCAAGGAGGCCTAGCTCCCTGAGCACGTTGGCTTAAAGCAGCAGCTATCTTCTCCAGCGAGGAAGGTGTAATAAAATACATGCATCAGGAGAACCGAGGAGATTTATGGTAGTTTTGCTTAATTCCCGTGCGCCAGACTGCAGTTAAAAGCCAGCAGAGCAGGACCAGAATGCCGGCGTTCAAGGTTGTCACTTTGGCATGTGAAAGCGTATCTTTCGGGAATCATCCTGCAGTTCGTGCACTTCAGTGGAAGCAGGATAATCTTCTGTACAGATTTACTTTAGGAGGAGTGAGTGAGAGGGAAAACGCCTAGCAGCTTCTGCACTTGGCAGTGGCCTAGTTCTCAGTGAGACTAAAAATAAAGGGGGGTATCAGTTTTATTCCACCCCTCTTTCAGGTACTTCCCAACAACCATGACCAATGGGTGACTGTGGAAGCCGAGTCCTTGTTCTTGCCTGGCAATCCCCAGGGTTGCCGCAAGAGCTGTTTTGAGTGTGTTCTGCTAATAATATCCGAGGCCTCACAGTACTATATAACCACAGAGATGCTGTTCTATCAACTGTCAAAGAGGAAGTGGTCTAAGTAGTCATGAAGGGTGAAGGCTGCTGAGCAGCTCACCGGACTGTCTATTAAAATGCAAACTGGCCTGTAAATACCTAAAATGTTTTGACAGTCTTTGGGCTAGTGTGCTAATCCAGCTGTCGCACTGGACCGCTGGCCTGGCACGTTAAGAATGTGCACAAATTCTCCATGTATAAAACAACATAAGTTTCCTAAACTCTGAATGCATGACTTTCATGAGCACATGGGCTAACCTCACACTTTAAAATTAGGACTGCAAATCTTTAGCACTGACATACGCAAGCCCTGCTTTAAGCTGTTCCTGTACTGGAAGTGTCTTGAAGTCGCTGTGTGCTTTTCTTTCTTTCTTTCTTTCTTTCTTTCTTTCTTTCTTTCTTTGTGAGACAGAGCCAAGGTTTTCTGTCCAGAGCAATTTTTTCCTCTTCAACACACAAGTTGGAATAAAGCGAACAGTGGAAAAACTGATACCAAAGGCAAATGCTGCTGTCATTAACATCCCAAAATGTGTTGCCTGACCACAAGGCACAACGTTTTTATTTTTATGGATAATGGCAAAAAAGGAATGGCTAGCCCTTTTCTGTCCTCCTTTCTTTCCCTTCACATGTGTGCTTCATTGATCTACATGCATTCCTAATTATAATGCCATCATCAAAAACACTGAACTCAATTCTTTCTGGCTTTGCCACAGAATTTCGAGGAGATGCCAGGGAGTCAGCAGATATTGCTGCCTTGAATCAACAGTTGCAGAAACATTACTACTCTCTCCTTTCCCCAAGTAATAGAAAGTTCACAGCAATATATGCTGGGTGGGTGGTTTATGTAAAGCCGCGACACATAACTTCATGGTGTCATTCATAATCCTGATTTAAAATCTGGGGTCTCAAACTTTTGGGGGCCCACATTTGGGATTTTGAGAGAGTGCCATGGGCACCAGCACCCTGGTTGCTCCCCACGCCCCTGCGACGGAATAAAAGTTTGCATATGAGCAAATGTGCGCACACATTTTCCAAGGGTTGGTACAAGTTGGATCCAGTGGAATTAAAACAGATGCTTTTGATTTTGTATGGTTTTACACAGGTTTCCCTAAAAGAAACTGCCATCACATTAAAGCTTCCAGGGATAGGCTTCATAGTAAGCGTCCCAGATCTGGTGCCAGCACCACAAAAACATTGGCCCAAGACATGCAGTGTCATGGATCGTCATGAGTTTTACACAGGGCGACCACCAAACCCATCAGCAGAGGACACAGGTGTCATCTTTGGTCTGATGGCAGTTTTGAAGGGATCCCTTGTAAAAATAAATAAATGAGGAACCATAAAGACCCATGGTTTTGCACCATGTTATCAGAGCCATTAGTGTATATGCTTCAGTCATCAGTTATTTGGTGGTGGTTTGGGAGGAAGTTGTGCAAATGCAAGAGGAGTCAGTTCACTGGATCAAATGTGGGTGGGTGGGTGGATCCCTTCCCCCCCCTCTCCTTTGTCTCTCTTGTGATACTCTACTTCCCACCCCACCCCCAGCTACTCTGTTTTCACCCCCCCCCCCAAACCTTCCAGATAATTCCCTTTTCTTTCCTACTCTCTCTGTGGACCTTGAAAAGCTCATAAAGTTGAAGAGGAGGAGGAGGAGGAGGAGGAAAGAGAGATGCACTCTTCCCATTTCCTCTTTCACCTTTTGGTGCTTATCAAGGCCGATGTTTTCAGCTCAGATATAATTCAGGAGCTGATGTATGCCAGTGAGTTATGATCACAGATGAATGATACTATATGATAGAAAGAAAAGCACATAAACCTGGAAGTTCTAGGAACATACAGCTTCACAAGCATTCTTGATTCTCGACCTTCCCTTTTGCTCTCTGTATCTTAAAGGGTGGTTTTCTGCAATGGGGAAGCTGTACTAGTGGAGGTTCCCATGCATTCTGTCGATAATAATTTTTATTAGTTTTCAATTACAATGATCCAATAATAGCCTCATTGTAACAATGCCAAATTATAATACAGTTACTAATACCAATCATTCGGATGCCAAATTATACAATTTAGGTGGCCCCCCGCGTGCTAGACTTGATGGTTTGATGATTTACTTCATTTCTGCGTTCCAAAACCCATATCTTTTCAATTACACTCCAGTCAAAATAACAATCCCTTTTACAACAACTGCAATTTTAACGACTTCCATTCGTACTGACACATAAAATGATTTATAAACTTACAGGTGAAGCATTAAAACTATATCCTTGTTCTTCCTGTGTGTGGCAATTATTCTGTCCGTGATGTTTCTTCCTGTCCTAGTCAAATATGATGTCTATCTTTCCCCAGTTGTTGCTGTTCTCGATCAATGCCATTGTTGTTTCAGACGTTCTCCACTGCTCCGCCGCGTGCTTCATTGCTTTGCAGCTTTAGCTGCTGCTGCTAAAGGCTCCCATGCATTCTGGAACCTTGATTATCCAGGGTCCTAAAACTTATGGGAACCTTCATTGAGTAAAGAAGGCAGACAAGAACCTTGAACACATGGAGAAGCCACTGAACTTGGGCACACGCTGTCCCTCCTTACACACTTATTTAACCCCAATAAAGAATGCCTAGGGTTTCCTACAGAAGCTTATCTATACTAGCTTCAGAACAGATAGAAAATTGTTTATGGACTACATAAATCCCCCTGTGGGACTGACAACTGTCATGGGCCAAGAGTTGACTTCACCTTCTGAGCAGCAGCCTGAAGGAGCAGAAGGCAAAGTGACTCCACCTGTTGCAGATCAGCCTTCTTGCTTCTTATGAGAACCAGCTTTCATCGTTCCTGGACAGACCTTGCTGCTTCTTGCTTCTCATTACCTTGGACCCTGGGATCGTGAACTGAGATACTCCTGATCTTAGGACTAGACTGAATCTTGCATACGGATTCTGCCTCCTGGCAAGTACCCGCCCCCCCTCCGAGACTTGGCTGGTTGGCTGGCTTCTCCCTCCACTGAGCTCTGCCATGGCTGGCAGCACAGGACTATGACAATAACTAGAATCGTGTTTTGATGGTTTGCGGAAAGGATTTGACACCTTCATTTTCCATATTGTCAGCCTGCAAGTTATTAAGTGTTGATTACTTCAATGACCCCCCCCCCCACACACAAAGCAATTATGGATGTGTGTGTGAGCAGCACTTTGCCTTACTGTGCATGTTTAAATTGTGAGAACAAGTGTCAAAACGAGTTTAAAGAGCAGCGTCGGGAGAAGAGATGGGTAATGTCAAAGCAAAGAGAGTGGACATCTAACAGTGTTTTAAGAGCGGGGGGGTCCTTCTTTACGCATTTTGTACTCCCTGGTTCTCTTATGGAGGAGGGAAGTCCCCCAGTTGTTGATGTGGAAGAGGAACCAGTTCCTCTATGGCTTCTCAAATACTGTATTAGGAACCAGGAGCTTGCAAATGGAGGAAATGATCCTTGGTCGAATCTAAACCATGTCTCGGTATGGGATGACCTAGTGTCTACTCCCTAGTGGTTTGGGAGGGAATATAGCTTTTAGCTACAAGCAAAAACAAGGTGAGATAGATAGGTAGTAACTTACAAGGTTTATTTTATTGCTACCTTAGTGGAAAATGAAATTTGTAGATTGTTGGGTACTGGTAGAAGGGTGGTGGAAAGTTCCATCTCTCCCCTACCAGCCCACTCACTTACCTGCATGGAATTCCATGCACTCAGCTGCAAGCTCTCCTTTCTTACCTCTAGCTAGCAGGCTACTGCTTAAATGCAAGGCTGATAAAATGAAGAAGGAAAGGAGGTCTGTGAAGGGATCTTAGTTTTAGTGCAAACTGTTGAGTTAGTGGAGCTGCTACCACATAAGCTTTGCTTACCAAAGGTCCCCGGTTCAATCCCTGGCATCTCCAAGCAGACCCTTGTTTGGAAGCTAAGCCCAATATTGACTGAGTGTGAACATGTGAGCATGCAGGCTCCTTTGCTCCAGGCTCCTTTGCTCCCTCCCAGCCCTTGTTGCTGTGCTGCATCAGGTTTAGTGTAGCATGTCGTCCAATCCCAGGATTGTGGTTTAGCTCTTCAACACTAAGCCTGCATGCTCAGATGTCCATGCTACTGTGGTTTAGCTTACTCTCATGGGTGGTTGGGTGTGGAGGAACGATGAGAGGAACCAGCTGGGGTAACCCCCAGGGGAAGAAGTCTCAGAGCCCGGGGAGTGGTGGTGGGATGACAATGAATGGTCAGAGAGAAGGGGAAAGACTGGGAGTAAGAGGTGTTGGAAGCTGGGGAAGTGACAGGGCTTAGTGATCTGGGGGAGTCTATGGCAGACAGATATCCAGAATCAGAGGCAGAAGATGAAGTAGAAGATGGGGGTGAGGGAGGGCAAGAGACAGAGATGAGTCAGGCCGGTAAAGAATTACACGTGTCTCTCCCTCCCGCTGTGAAAGATCCTCTCCTCCTCTGTCTCTCGAAACTAGATGAGGCATGAAAAGGGTGTAAGAGAGGTTGGCTTTAGTCAGGCACTGTCTCTGATTGCTTGGGGAAAGTCATGGAGAGGAGGGAACTTTGATGGCTGTGGGGAGGCAGGGACCTTCTGTCTCAGCAAATTGATCCATGGGGCAAGACAGGGATGAGCTGCTGTGCTCATTAGGCCCAACACTCTATCGAGATCATGTTCTTGTTAACAGAGAGTGTGAACGGTGTGATTTACTGCCGGCTCGCTCCTGACACTTACCGGTAGCTTGATGAGCAAACTAGGCCAGTGTAGACAATACTGACCGAGATGGGCACAGTTTCATATGTTCCTAGTGAGCAATTTCCATCCTTTGTGAAAGGGCATGAAGTTTGAAAGCACGACATAGAAATAAAGAGCTTTTGGAGTGCTGTTGCAATACATGTTAGCGTTACAGCGTGTGATCGTTATCTAGCTGAGCAAGATAAGCACTCCGCCAACGAGGAAGAGATACCACATTGATAGTACTTCCTTGCCTTTGTGGTTTGTGGTGGTTGGGTTAATGAGTTTCTTAAATGCTGAGCCTGTTGCTCTTGCCCCCACTAATAGCTGCCTTGCTACTGGCAGACAAGTGTTTAGACCTGTAGTCAAACCCTTCCGTGTATATACTTGTGCAACCAGTCATTTTAGTCTCTCCTCACTCAGGCTACTAACAAGGACTTAACTACGGCCAGACTAAGGTGGTTAACATAATGTGTTTATCGGTCTTTATATGGATATACTTGTGCAACCAGTCATTTTAGCCTTTCCTCACTCAGGCTACTAACAAGGACTTAACTATGGCCAGACTAAGGTATATACTTGTGCAACCAGTCATTTTAGTCTCTCCTCACTCAGGCTACTAACAAGGACTTAACTACAGCCAGACTAAGGTGGTTAACATAATGTGTTTATTGGTCTTTATATGGATCAGGAATGGAGATTCCCATGAAACATTAGGAATAGTTTTTTGATGGTAAGAGTTGTTCAGCAGTGGAAAGGACTGCCTCGGAAGGTGATGGGATCTCCATCACTGGAGGTTTCTAAACAGAGTTTAGATGGCCATCTGTCAGGGTTTCTTTAGCTGTGAGTCCTGCATTGCAGGGGGTTGGACTGGATGCCCCTCAGGGTCCCTTCCAACTCTACGATTCTGTGCACTGATGTTGCTATATAAATAAGCATTGATAATAAGGATAATATCCCAAATTCATAACATAGCCCTCAAAACATTTCCTTGAGGCAGATATGTAATTGCCTTCGATAATGCAACACGATAATGCAACATGATAATTACAAACCTTTATAAAAAGTCATGGGCATAGTATTAAATATTCAGTGACCAGGCTCTTCGCTTTTAAAGCATGGTTAAAGAAAGATGGTTTTTGAAAGACACAACCCTCCTCTTTTTGTGCATCTGACCAATTGTGTTTCACTTTGTTGTTGTATAAAAAACTTGCTTCAATGGACCTGTGCATGAAGGTCCATTGATAGCAATGAGAACCAACGCAGTAACTGCTCAACTATTTGGGATCAGGGTTGTGGGGTTTGGCTTTTTTGTTTGAGGGGGGAGGAATCGGTGCCTGAGAGCAAAATTAGTGCTCACATAGCCAACCTGACATTGCAAAATCCATTTTCACCCGCAAGTGTGGACTGTCATGAGTGAGATAAGTTTCAAAGTTTCTGTCCGAAAGCTCCATCCCTCGCCCAACTCCCCCCCCCTTTTTTTGAAGAATATCAGATTTTAAAACAGGCTAGAACTGTGCTGTAAGAGAAACAGAGTTAAGCAAGAACCTGGGGATTATAGGATTTATAATCCAGCTACATCTGAAGGATGCTGCAGCGGCTAACCTTGATTTCGATACTTGTCAGAGTCTTGTTATTGTTATTTAGTCGTGTCCGACTCTTTGTGACCCCATGGACCAGAGCACGCCAGGCATTCCTGTCTTCCACTGCCTCCCACAGTTTGGTCAGACTCATGTTGGTAGCTTTGAGAACACTGTCCAACCATCTCGTCCTCTGTCGTCCCCTTCTCCTTGTGCCCTCAATCTTTCCCAACATCAGGGTCTTTTCCAGGGAGTCTTCTTTTCTCATGAGGTGGCCAAAGTATTGGAGCCTCAGCTTCAGGATCTGTCCTTCCAGTGAGCACTCAGGGCTGATTTCCTTCAGAATGGATAGGTTTGATTTTTATTTACAGACTTAGTGTTTAATGGGTAAAAAAAATGAGGTGCCAGTTCTCATACATTGATAAAAGTGCTGTGGGTGCCAGCACAAAATGGCTTCTGTGACTAGTTCTTGTTTTTTGTCTCCCAGTGCCCCTGATTGGGGGGAACAGCAGGATATGAAAAATAGCAAGTAAATAAATATTAATATTGCATAACTGAATGTGCATTTGGGGGTGCATAGTTGCTGAAGTAATGTGTAGTTCTGCCTTATAATAAGTCTTCGTCTTCTCCTTCCACTCCACTCCCCACCCCCACCCCCAAAAAAACAGTGTGAAAAAACAACTTTAGACTTTCAGCTGTGCTTGATAGCGGTGTGTAGCTTCAGGCTATTTATGTTGCCTTCACATTAGTATTCTTGTGGTATTGGGACAAGCAGTGATCTATAAAGTTAAGGACAGGCGCCATAACCCTCTGACAGCAGTTAAATCTGGAAGAGAGAAATTACAACACACTTTTATACGTCACGGTTACTGTATATTTAAAGCTTGGAACAAAATATTGCAGATTCACCAGTCTGGAATAAAGGTTTCGGGCCCTTCTTTCTTTCTTAGCATTTTTGGGTGGACTGAAAAGCACTTTTAAAAAGTATTTCTTCTCTTGGTTTATGTAATCCTAGATCACAGCTTCTGGAAATAGCCCAGAGTGACTTAAATACATTTAAATACTCACAGCCCATAGTAGGGCTGGAAGACATCTGGTTTTCAACACTGTGATATATCACCAGCTAAACATCACAATACAGTCGTACCTTGGTTTTCGAACAGCTTAGTTCTTGAACTCTTTGGCTTCCAAACACCGCAAACCCAGAAGTGACTGTTTCGGTTTGCGAACTATTTTTGGAAGCCGAACGTTATACGGGGCTTCCTATTGGTTGCAGGAGCTTCCTGCAGCCAATCAGATGCCACGCCTTGGTTTCCAAATATTTTGGAAGCTGAACGGACTTCCGGAACAGATTCCATTTGACTTCCAAGGTATCACTGTATACCAATATATTACAATGTATGAAATAAGCTACAGGTATGTAGATGCATTGGCTAGCTTCATGGTTTTTCCCACATGGTGATTTTTGATGGCACATGCTCTTGTGATTTGGTGCCCTGGTGTGCTGAGCTGGCGGAGTTAAGAGGGGCTGCACGAATCAAGAGAAGCATTGACTGGCATCACGTTTTCCCCCACACTGTGATTTTTGCATAGCACACACACACACACACACACACACACACATATTATGATTTGTGATTTGCCAGGCAGGTCAAAAATTATGAAACCAATATCATGATACGGATACCATGGATAACCAGTTTTGGACAAAACAAAATCGAAAATTCTTTCTAGTAGCACCTTAGAGACCAACTGAGTTTGTTCCTGGTATGAGCTTTCGTGTGCATGCACACTTGTTTTGGACAATATATCACCCAGGCTTCGCCCACAGAATTGTCTATGCTTGTTAAAAAAGGGTGCTCATGACCAGGAAGGCCTGATAAAACTTGAGGGTGCCTCAGATTATCTGAATTTCCCAAAGGTTATTCTTTTGCTAGAGAGCATCTACAACAGCTAATACTTGTATCTGTAACTGACTTGGTGACATTTCCTAAAACTCCAAAAGCAGTTGTTTACTGTCTGGCACTGAGCCTGGAAGCAGGGAGAAAATCAGTAGTTGTGTTTCAGTAAAAGTCTCTACCTTTTACTTTTTAATTTTTTTCATATTCAGGGCTAATGCCAAGATGATCTTCATATGTTAAGCAATATAAAATGTTGCAAGTTGCTCTGGGTGAAAGGTGTTTTCTTTTCAGATAACATGCTTTATCCCCTCCCGATTCTCTCTTTCCACCGTTCAAGAGTTTTTTTTCTCAAGGGCTGTACAATGAGTCCCTTGGCTAAGAAAAGAAGAAGAAAAAGTGTTAAGAAAATAATTCCAGGCATCTAGCATTTTGTAAAAGTGAACAATTGTGTTATTTCATCCAAGACTAGGTAGTTAGTTTTGTAAATTGTACCTTCCGCCCCCCACACCCCAAGCAAAAAGACAGCAAATTATTTTCTTTATAAATCAAAAAAAAAAAAACTAAAAAAAAACTGAGTCACTCAGGTTTCTTAGGTGCGAATTCTCAGATCAAATTGAAGTCAGCTGGCTTTACAAAAGGAAAATTAGCACTTTCAGAGACTCAGAAAGCCATTTAATAGTGCGTTTAAGCCTTATTATTCCTACATACACCTTGTTCCTTGATAGGTTAAATGTAAATTAACACCGAATTGCTTATCTTCTTTCCCTGTGGTTAATACCCAGGTATTTCTGAACAATGAAAAAAGGATTTCTTTAAAAACACTCTCATTTTAATATTGATACAAGAAATGGATGCAGTAACTTTAGTCTTATATAGTCATCCTGCTTTTTAATAAACTTTTTTTCCCTTGGCAAGGCTTTCATCTGATTAGAAAACCGATTCAGCCTTCTCCGATGAATCATGCATTCAGAGCACGTTGCAGTTTGTGTTGGAATAGAGAAATACACTTGACATGATGTAAATTTCTGAAACTATAACTTCCTCTACACATTCCTCCTGAAATGCCACAGCCCTGTTTTCCCCCCAGCTCTTCCCAAAGGCCTGGAGTCGAGAACTATTTTAGTATATGGTAGCCAGGAAATGTAATGAACATGTCATGGCCACTTCTAAGAGCCCTATCAGGCATTATTTGGGATGAATTTGTTGATTTACAGGAGTCCACTCAGAGGAAGCACTGTAAGAGTTCGGGAATATCAGCCACACCGACCTTTGCTATTTAAAGACGTGTTTCAGAGAACTGGAGATCAAAGAAAAGTCCCATGGACGGTTTTCACAATGAGGGGAAGTCAACAATGGGGCACCCATAGAACTCTATTGGGACTAGTGTTTATTTTATTTATTAATAGCTGATCTCGAGTTAGAAGGCGGCAATGGGGGAAAGATCTTTGCTTTGTTCTTTAAAGGTAATGAAGCGCCTGAAAGTCTTTGTATTGGCGCAAGTATGGATAGATTGGATGGTGGCCCCTGTGTGCCATATTGGGGTTTTTTTTATTTAAAAAATTGATTTTGTGACTGTGGACATTGTTGGGAATCTGAGGTGAGTTAGCCACGCAGTGGAAGTTGTCCCCAGTTCCAGTCACCACACAGAGTTTACTGTTGCAGAGGATAAGGCTTCAGTAATACAGTTCCGGATGTTGATATATATACAGCTAGCTTGTAGGCTTTGCAGTTATAGATATAGACAAGTAGAAAGTATTTCTGTTGCTCCTGCAATTTAAGGTGTAGCAGAGTCTGACTCTTCTCAAGACTGATACAGCACAAGACCTTGAACCTATTGAGCTGACATGCCTTAATCCAGTGTTTTTCAACCACTGTTCCGTGGCACACTAGTGTGCCGCGGGATGTTGCCTGGTGTGCCGTGGGAAAAATTGTGTTTATTTGATTCCTATTCAAGAGAATTACTTTATATATAGTCAATATAGGCACAGAGTTAAATTTTTTAACATTTTCTAATGGTGGTGTGCCTCGTGATTTTTTTCATACAACAAGTGTGCCCTTGCCCAAAAAAGGTTGAAAAACACTGCCTTAATCATATATATATTCAGCACTGGGCCATTGCCATAGCAACTGGCTTAGCTTACCTAGCACCCATTGTCTTATTTCATCCATGGGGTGATTTAAGCTCATGAAAGAGCTTTCTCCATGACCAGCTCCTCCAACACACATGATCCCACCCCACCACCCCAGATTTTAATCCAGGTTGGTAAAGAATGGACAGATCCTGTGGTGGAGTTGTTAAGAGTAATGAGCTTGGAGGCCAGGGTTCAAATCCCCACTCAGCCGTGAAGGTCACTGTGTGGTTTTGGACCACTCACTTCCTCTCAGCCTAACCTACCTCGCAGGGCTGTTATGAGGGTGAAGTGAGGGAGAACCATGTGTGCTGACTTGAGCTCCTCTGAAGAAAGGTGGGGTATATATTAAATAAACACTCTTCCCGCCATGTCCCTAACCGGATACCAAACACTCTCAAACTCAGTGCCGTGTCCCCACCCAATCACCCCATTTATGTTGCTGCTGCTGTTGCTTTGATGGCAGAGGCAAGGAGATGGGAAGCAACGGAAGGAAGTCTCACATCTAATTTGTGCCTAGTGAAATGAAGTTTTCCAAAGGGCTTTGCAAACACTGTAGTAGCTCATGGAGAAATTGCATTTCCTGGCACCAGCAGGGAAAGAGACCTCTCTCCCGCTCGCCGCCATATGCCATCAAGGTGAGAGGGGTTTGGGGGACTGCTGAGTTTGCGGGAAGGAAGGAGTTTAATGGGCTCAGTCTAAATTCATTTTGGCTTGGAAATAAACCCATTGGTTTCCTGGTTTTGGGTGGAGAAACAGCTTGTCTTATTTCTGAGCTAACTGGATTAAAGCAAGGGGGAGATTACTCATCGCCAGCATCAAACAGGATAAAGGAATAACGTTAATAGAGGGAGATACCCCCCACACACCTTTACCAGTGTAAATAATTACCTTTACTTTAAGTAATCCTATCTCTTAAAATAATAGGGTGATCGTTTTATTCTGGAAAAGCGATGGGGTTACAGAAACATGTCTATGTGTCCATTTGAAATTTGGGATTTATTTTTTTTTAAAAAAGTGATCTTGGAAGTGTTGTGGCTTAATGTGCAAGTGAAAACATGTGTTATTTTTCTTTGCATTATCGTCATCATCGTTACTATTTGCTCCCAAGCTAATTTCAACTTAATTGTAGGGAACTGTAGGATACAGTTCATTTAATGCCCTAGTGATATTTTATTAAGAGTAAGCCACATTTATTTGAGTGGAACTTACTTCCTAATAAATGTGCCTAGGATTTCAGTCTTAATGATTTTCTCTTACCCCTTTCCTTTTCTGAGAACTGCCCTGAGACCTCTGGGTATAGGGCGGTATATAAATTCAATAAATAACAATATTTCTATGAGTTGAGTTTAAGATACGGACTGTTTCAAGCAAAGCTTTTGTTGATTTTTATTTATTACACCGTTACATTCTTCTGAGGTTGTTTTTCTGGCTGCAGTTTTAATTTCTGAAGGCCACCAGTGCTGGTATTTACCTCCCCTGAGTGAAAGAACAAAGCATTTTGCCTCTTTTGAAAGGAAGGCCAGTGCTGCTTCAAAAGATATCAAAACAGGCAGTGGTTGGGTGGGGTTCAGGAACCTACTTGCACTTTGATTTTGAAGGGTGCCAGAGTCTTCTACGTGCCACTGAGGACCTACTGAATAATGTGCGGGCGCATTATATTCGATGGATTTCTGCGATACCAAGAGAGAGGTTCTTCCTATATGTTGCTAAGCTCTTAGGATTGTCAGATTTCTCTCTCTTTCTCTCTCGTTTAAACCTTGAGATTTACAAAGTCTAAAACTGCAAAGCCCACCGTAAACAAAAACCAGGCTCTCATCTTTTATAGTACCCGAACACTGCAGAGAAGTACTTTAGGAGTGCTAAAAGCGAAATCCTAGTCAGCTCTTGATTTCTGAAGAATGTGCACATCTTCACTTCCAAATGAGTGATGAAGTCCAGTCAAGACAGCCTCACAATAGAATCAATTAGCTTAGTCAGCCAGGGCAGAAATTAATGGCTAGAAACTTCTCTTTCTGTCTCTGTTGTCCCTTGCTTTTATGATTTTGGGTTCATTTAACAGCGTTCAGGGTGAATGAAGAGAAAAGAATTGTAGCATACAAAGAGCACACTTCAAAGCAGAGTTAGCCAACACAGTGCTCTGCAGATGGAATTGGACCACAACTCCCATTATGCTTGGCCATACTGGCCAGGACTGATGAGAATTGGCACACCAACAATATTGGGTGGGTGGTAGCCTGTGGCCTTTCAGATGTTGCTGCGCTCCCAACTCCCATCCTCCTTAGCCACCATAGCCAATTGCCATGGTTGATGGGAGTTGTAGTCTAGCAACATCTGGAGGGCAATGTATTCCCCACCTCCGCCTTGAACTATGTTCTGTTGAAACAAGCTGACTTCCTAACCTGTGGTTTGAAGCCGGCTTATTTCAGCTAAGCATAGTGAAGGCTAACCACAGTTTGCCCATGTTCAGACATAATGTTAAGCTGTGGTTTGTCTCAAGCTTCTGAACTACTCTCAGCTAAACCGGAAGAGATGTGGGAAAGGAGACATGTAAGCTTTGTGCACCCAATAAGAAGCAACTGTTTATTTCTGAGTCCAAACCAAGCCAAAGTATGTTTGCAATGACTGTGTGTGTACCAATGGTTGCTGTGACTTTTCCTGATTAGTATAACTGTTTGTGTATGTGTCACCGCGTGCTACTCTGCAGTGTCCAAAGAAGCTGTGAGTAGATAGCTGATCCTTCCTCTTGTTTTGGCTTGTGGTCGATTTAATGAGTCTTTAGATTCCTGGACTATTTTCACTTGTGTGAAGGCATCCCCGGGTACTTCCTGCTGCAAGCAGTGCCTGATCGTGACAGCTACCAAACATGCAGGAATTTTAAAAGTCAGTTTGGTGGAAGCTTGGTGCTATGTGTGAAATATTGCTCAGCATGTAATATTTAAAACAATGGAATGCTCAAGGCAGCGTCTGTCATAGATGTTGCATTCACACTAATGCAATTTTTATGTGGCTCATAGGATGGCACTTCTGCAGTCATCCAGATCCCCCACCCTCAGGTTGCCCCCCGGTAACCTGTTTATTTAGCCTTCATCCTCATTTTTCCTGCTATTTAATGAGCATCCATTCAGATTTGTTTGTGGGGAGGCACTGCATCAAAGCAAATGCTGTTCCACCCATTCCAGGGCATTTTCCTGTCACTTTCCTTATTGCAGAAAGTCTGCTGTTTGAGGGAAGTGGATTTGTTGTGCAAGAGCTCCAAATCAGTGCTAATTGTGAAATCTGAATTTCCCGGTCTGTGACTGAATCCCACCTGGAAATAGTGACACTCTGGAAGTGCCCTGAGTATTGGCAACGTTCTGGGATACAAGGTTTGGTATCACAATAGATACACTCGTGAAAATTGATTGGCATAATTTGCAGACCGTTTCATCCTTGGCCAAAAAAATGTCCTCTCGTTCAGTGTTTTTAGTGTAGGGTGTTGCGAAAAGAGTATTAAAATCTGCTAACTGTGCTTTAAAAAAAGAAATGGCACCCAAAGAGCATATTGGACAAGTGCTTCTTTCCTGCCCTTAAAATGTGATGTCTCACTCTTCTTATTTAAAAATAAAATAAAAATCTTTAAACGCCTGGGAATAGCACACTCATTGGTTCTGAATTGCCTCCTTTTCTTTGTTCTCTGAATTTTATTTATTTTAGAGATTTACACTCTGCAGTTCAAGAACTTCTTGGGTGAAATGACTTTGAGGAAGCCCAACCATATATTTATTCAGTAGAGGCCACAGCTCTAGCAACGAACATGAACCAATGCACATAGCAGCCATCAAGTGCATGCACATTATATGGACCTATGTGCCACATCCTTGGAGTTCCTGTCTTTCTACTGATTTGCAGATACAGAGTTGATGTAAACTGGGCCTCCACATGATCCCTGTATGTCCAGGTGGTGCCTGTCTCTTGAGCCACCTTGGTTCTCAGTGGAGTTACAATTGTGGAAATAGACTCTCTCCCATGCAGAATTGGTTGTGCAGTGGTATGTTTCACAACGACTTCCCTTCACACAAATCACCCAGTGTGCAAGGGATGGTGCGCATGCGCCCATGTGCTCTACATGTGATTACCATCAGGTGTGGGATAGTATATCTTTACAAGCCATTTACTTCAAAAGCTGCAGATACCATGTTTCATTCATACAAAACATGAAACGAGCCCTGCTGGGCCAGTTTATCTAGTCCAGTGTTTTGTTTGCTACAGTGCCCAGCCAGATGTCTCTGGGAAGCTCCAAAAGAGAGATAATCAGGTTTATGATCAAAACCCAAGGAGCACTTTTGCTGGTTATCTTCAGCCCTGCTCTGGATCCAGTTGCGCAATATTCTTCTTTCCTTATTTGGCAAAGTGTGCTCCACATTTCCCCTTACAGCTGTCCTTTTAATGCCACTGCAACTGATTTTTTTTTTAAATGGCCCATGGTTTACAAACATACTAATTTAACCTGAGAATAGTGGAAAATATTGTTGTTTTGCTGTTTCGCCTGCACGAGCAGCCACCGCACGAAGGGGTGCCGCCGCCGGGTGGCAGCTTCGGGAGTATCCCAAAGCCGCTGCCCGGCACCCCCGGGGGCGGGGCGTCGCGTGTGTGCGTGCGTCATAACATCATGACGCACACGGCGTGATGCCCCGCCCCCAGGGGTGCCTCTTGGCTTCCCGCCCCGGGCAGCCAAGGGGCTAGAAACGCCCCTGTATGTCTCCACTGTGGAAGGATGTGTGGATCCAGAATTGGCCTCCACAATCACTTACAGACTCACTTTTAAAACCATGTTTATGGAAGACAATCTTACTCAGCTACGAGTGATCATCAAATAAGAAGGTACAGCAAGGTTGCCAGGTTGGCCAATAAGTGGAGCTCTCAGACTCCTATACAGGCAAATGTAGTCTTACAGTTCCCAAGGGCAAATTGTGCTCCTTGTTTTAACCCAGTTGTATCCTGGGTAGGCAAAGTTGGGAGAAAGGAAGTGGCATGTGGTAGTGCTTTTAACACTCTTTTTGTTTTTTAAAAACACAGAATGTGCAAAAGCTGCACAGAGGCAGTGAATGGATTGCAGAGCAGATGTGGCGAGATCATAAAAGACCTAAGAATATCATTTTCCCATACTAGATCTGTGCCTGCATTTTTAGCAGAATGCCCACAGTGACTCTGGCTTTGTGATTTATGCTGCAGCACATTTTAACGGTATATTTTTGGCTACCTCGACTACGTTTTGCGTCCACAGAGTTATTCACATTTTGTCCTTATAAGGAATAATGATTCATAACCAGAGGAATTGGGAGCTATTTTATACTGGAACTTTTTTATATCTTCTTCTTAGGAAAATCCTACTCTCTTAGCTATTTCCTAAGGATGTTACCACATCACTTGGCTTGTTATTTGGATGGAAATGCATGTTGTTGTTGTTGTTATTGCCATGTCGCTCTGAATTTCCCTGATCCCTATCTGTCCTGGACCATGCCTCAGGGCAGGAGTTGTGCCTCCACAACTGGACTCTATCATAACTCAGATGGGGAACAGTAATTTGCTACTAGGAAAATTGACCTCTGTTGACTGAGTGCTGGCTGTTCTCAACAATGGTGGAGAGATGGGGGGGGGGTCAGAACCTGGGACTCACTGTCCTCTGTTATTGTTTGCTTTGGGCTGCTCTCTCTCTCTTAGGTCTTGGAGGAGCTAAAGGTCTTTCAGCCTTTCTTAGCTACCTTTGTTAAATATTTGAAGCTACAATAGGGCTAGCTTCTACAACAGGGCTAGAAAATTGTGACTCGCATCATCCCTGACCAGGGCTGATGGGAACTGGAAGCCAACAACCTCTGGAAGGCACTAGGGCTGGGCCAATGTGGGCCATGTATTGTCCGAAACCAGTTTGAAGTCCCTATCGTGATGTCGGTTTCATAATTTTTCACCTGGCAATATATCACAAATCATGGTATGTGGGTGTGCTATGCAAAAATCACAATGTGGGAAAAACCATGAAGCCAACCAATGCTTTTATTGATTTCTATAGTCCCTGTTAGCTCTGCCAACTCCTCATGCAGGGGGCAATGAATCGAAAGAGTAGGCACTGGCAAAAATTGCAGTGCAGGGAAAACCATGAAGCCAATCAATGCCTCAACTTAGCTCCATCTAGACGTTGTGATATATTGGTGTATCACAATGTTTAGCTGATGGTACCTATCACAGTGTTGACAACCGGGTCTCGCCCTAGAAGGCGAACAGGTTCCCCATTAGTGCCTTGCATTAATGCCTTCCTTTTTGTATGTGTCTTTTTGTGCTTAAAAGAAAACAATTCAAAATCCTGCTCCCACGTAAATCAATTCTGTGCCAGCAAGTGCTCAGTTATGTTACCTGTAGAAGTTATTATGCAAATAGTGTTGGAGCAGGGACTTTTGCTAAGTATCTCTGTGGAGCACTGAAACTCCACCCCGCGACCATCTGGAATCCTCCGGTTGCTGGGATTAGCTTGGCATTGTTTAGATTCTTTCAAGTCTGTCTCTGCAGCCATATGGGCTAGAATTGTGCTATTTGAAAATGAAATGCTGAGCTTCTCAGGAACCTGAATGCTGTGCCTAGTACTTACCGTACATTCAATGCCTTTTCTACACCTCTACAGAACCACAGGATATGTTCAGAACTGGAATGTGTGTTTGGCAGCTGCTTCTTATTTAGAAACATGCCAAAGCGCTAGGCTGAAATACGTTCCTTGGTCCCTCGCATCTCCTCTATTAATCTTTCTCTCCTGTGTGCTTTCGCTGAAATATATGCATATAAATCAGTTCAGGAAACATGCCTCTTCCTCTTCATGCTGTGCCTGTCGTGGTGCTTTTTTTGTGCTGGGACATAAAGTCTCAACTCCACACCTCCAACTTAACTACTTTATCAGTAGGCTTCCAAGACTATTCCTGAGTGTCAGCTGTGTTGTAAGTAAGCATGGTGGATAGCTTTTTTATTTTACGTTCATAAAACTATAGGTGGGAGAGACAGGAAACTGGTATCTCACTCCTGAAACCTGCTCCACTGCTGGCACGTAATATTTGGACTTGCAACAGCACGGTCACATTGTGCTGAGAATTCCCCATGCTGTATATTTCTTTGGAAATTTGCTTTTCTGAGCTCACTGTAGTTGAAATGACCCAGTACAATTGAGCTTACAGGTGTTTCAGAAAAGAGACAGCTGGCACAAACCTACTGGCATGTGCTTCCTGCCAATGCTTCCTCATTTGCCTTCAGCCCATGTTTGGTACACCTGTCTCAGAGTGCAGAAGGAGCTGGATTTTAGTTCTGGAGTCTTTGAGGTGGAGGCTGTCAGGGAACTGCCACCTGGCCTGCTGAGGGGAATGAAGGGTCCGTTAGCATACAGAGAGCCCCGACACCAATTCAGCAGCAGCAACTCTTCCAGCGGGGAAAGCCGCCACACCTCCAGTGGGGAGGAGAGGGAAGGAACCAGCCTGGCGGGGAGAGGGCTTGGTGATGTTGCTGAGACCCTGCGCTCACCTCGCCTGGCTGGTCAGGAGGGAGGCACGCCATTTCCGGCACCCCAGTTCTGCAGAGGGATGAAACGCAAGGAGGGTAGGAGGAGACTTGGGGTGCCGAAGTTGTTATGCTGGGGGAGAAGCCGGAAGGGGCCACTCCCGGATTCTGCCAGTGACTGAGACAAACATACTTTTTGTAGCTCTGCAGTGTAAATAGTTTGCACAATAAAACTGCAAAAGACTGTTTGGGGGGGCTGCTCCGTTACTTGTGAAGCACCTTTATGTGAACCTTACAGGTGCAGTCCAAACAAAGCATAGCACACTTTCAAAGGGGCATGGGGTATGTGCGACTGGCTAATGGGTGGGCATGGACTTACCCAAGTGACAGATCGCAGGTTGGACCAACAGCAGGGTGTTTGCATTGTTATTTGTTGATGTTAAAAGAGAGGTTAAAGCCTTAAAATGTCTTATCCAAGGAGCTTCCTGAGCGGCAGCCGTAAAGTTAGAAAATGTGGTGGTCAGGTAAAGTAGAATTAGAAACCTGAAGCCAAAGAACTGGCTAGGTTAGTTCGGAACAGGGTGTGCGCTTCAGTGTCCAACTCCTTTCCTCTGCCTTTCGTACCTCCTTGCCCTTTAGGATTGCGTGTCACAAAGCTGAAGTATCAATGTAGGATGGCTCAGCTAGCAGAGTTCTTGCTTCTGTGCAACTCTCCAAATGCACAGGAGGCCTCCCAAGGTCTAGATCTGGTGTCTATATGCCTCTTGGGTTCCCACATCTACATTTTTCAAATGTGTTTCTTACATAGTCTCTTTCCTGCTTTTCCTTCTCATACCTGTATCTCACTCCACGGAATGCTCCACCTTGCATGCAGTTACCCTACCTGTGGGCATTCTGTGCTTTACGTTCTTTCTCTCTGGGATCTGTCTCGCCAGAGTGGTGCATGCTGAAGTTATCTCCTGCTTGGACTACTGCAATGCGCTCTACGTGGGGCTACCTTTGAAGGTGACCCGGAAACTGCAATTAATCCAGAATGCAGCAGCTAGACTGGTGACTGGGAGTAGCCACCGGGACCACATAACACCGGTCCTGAGAGATCTACATTGGCTCCCAGTACGTTTCCGAGCACAATTCAAAGTGCTGGTGCTGACCTTTAAAGCCCTAAATGGCCTCGGTCCAGTATACCTGAAGGAGCGTCTCCACCCCCACTGTTCAGCCCAGACACTGAGATCCAGCACCGAGGGCCTTCTGGCGGTTCCCTCACTGCGAGAAGCAAAGTTACAGGGAACCAGGCAGAGGGCCTTCTCGGTAGTGGCGCCCGCCCTGTGGAACGCCCTCCCATCAGGGGTCAGAGAGATAAACAACTACCTGACATTTAGAAAACACCTGAAGGCAGCCTTGTTTAGGGAAGTTTTTAATCTGTGACTTTGTATTGTATTTTAATATTTGTTGGAAGCCGCCTAGAGTGGACGGGGAGACCCAGCCAGATGGGTGGGGTACAAATAATAATAATAATAATTATTATTATTATTATTATTATTATTATCATCATCATCATCATCATTATCATTATCATTCTAGCTCTTTAGCTACCTTTCTCTCATTTCTTACTTCCATAGTTCCTGTGTGATTTTTTAAAAAATATTTTATTAATATAAATTCTCATTTTTTAAAAAACAACATACAACAAAGGTTTTCAATACGTATCACTTGTTCCATTACCTTCTGTAGCAGGCATAGCAGTTTTAATCCCAAACTGACAAGCAACCCTCCTCACAGAAGTTGGACTTTGAACGTTTCCGGCGTGCTTCGTTCCTTGGGTATTGGCGTGTCTGTGAACCAGTTGGTGTTAGAGGCTTCACTGCCACAAGCACAACACAACACAACACAACACAGATGGAAGTCTGCCCATGTAACAAGTTGTAGTCTCTCAGGAGCTTTTGCCAGCTAGGCTATACTTAGAAAACGTTTCAATGCATTTCTTGTAAACATTTCTTTGCCAGGATTGAAAGGAAATACACCACCAGATACTGGAAAGAAGTGAAAGTTGGAGATTTCATCCAGCTACGTTGTAATGAAATCATCCCTGCTGATATCTTGCTGCTTTCTTCGAGTGACCCCGACGGTCTGTGCCACATTGAAACTGCTAATCTGGATGGGGAGACCAACTTGAAGCAGAGACAAGTTGTAAGAGGATTTTTAGAACTCGTAAGTTTACATATATTTTATATTGCTCTTTAACTGGTTTTTGGTTGTGTGTTTTTTTTTTTAAAAAAAATGTTGTATTGCTGTTCTTTTTAAACTGTGCGCCACTTGGAGATTTTTGACATATTAAGTGGTGTAGAAACACTTTTTAATGAAAATAATGTTTAATTTCATTCAGTGCCTTAAAATAAAACCACAGGAGGGGAAAGTGTGTTCTTGTGCTTGAATCCTGCCTTCCTGTGAGAACAGGAAGTTGCACTGGATAGGCCATTGGTCCCATCCAGCAGGCTATTCCTTTTCGTTCTTGCCTTCTCTGGGTTCAGTGTTACAGAGCAAGAACTACTTGTTCCAGCAAGGTTGATGCTCCAACTCCCATCCATAGCTGTCAACTTTTCCCTTTTTTAAAGGGAAATTCCCTTATTCCGAATAGGATTCCTCGCAAGAAAAGGGAAAAGTTGACAGCTATGCTCCCATCAGCCCCAAACTTAAGAGCTTGCTGCTGAATCATGCCAATGACCCACCTGGTCCAGCCCTCTATTCCCATAGTACAAGCATAGGCAAACTCCAGCCCTCCAGATGTTTGGGGCTACAATTCCCATCATCCCTAGCTAACAGGACCAGTGGTCAGGGATGATGGGAAATGGAGGGCCGGAGTTTGCCTATGCCTGCCATAGTAGCTAGCCAGATGCCTGCAAAAAGCCGGAAAGCAAGACCTAAGCGCAACTGCACTCAGCCCACTAAAGAACCACAGATTCCTCATCCTGGATTTCGACCATCCTGACATGCAGGGCAATACTATGCATGTCTGTTCAGAAGTAAGTCTGATTGAGTGACATGGGGCTTCTAAGCTAGCGTGCATAGGTTGTCTTCATGTGCTGCCAAGGCAGCATGAACAAAACGCACACACCAGTGGCATTAACCTGGGCTTAAGGCATTGAGAAATCTTGACAGTCCCTATAAGCAACACCTGAGAGTCTCGTCCAAGCATTAAAAACGACTCCACCTTGCTTTCATGGATTTATGCCCATTTCTTGTGACAAAGCCTCCAGGGTTCCTGTTTGTTTTGGTTGATAAAATATTCACTTTGTACGGATTGTGGGGTGCTGAGGTCTCCTGGAAGCTGGATTATGAAATCCCACCATCGAGCTACGTGGAGGCATGCAGACATTGCATATCTGTGACTGTGTTCAGCTCTCTGTTTTTGCGGATCAGGACCACAGCACAAAGAAAACAGAATTGCAGAAGCAAAATATTGTAGAGATGGAAGGGAAACCAACAGTCTTCTAGTCCAACCCCCTGCAATGCAGGAATCTCAGCTAAAGCATCCATGACAGATGGCCATCTAACGTCTGCTTAAAAAACCTCCAAGTAAGGAGTTGTCCACCATCTCTCATGGCAGCCTGTTCCACTGTTGATCAGCTCTTACTGTCAGAACGTTTTTCTGTATCTTTAGTCGGAATTTCCATTCTTGTAACTTGAAGCCATTAGTCTGAATCCTACCCTCCAGAGCAGCATTCAAAACTCCCATTGTTCTAGACGCATTTCATCAGCACGAGCAGTCTCTGAGCTCTGGGTGCAGTACTGCGCCTAAGATTTCAGATTAAAACTGCAGAGTGGAAGGAAAGGAGGACATTTTTCTGCCTCCCCACTTCCAGCTACTCTCTGAAGACTGGAGAAGAGACCCTCTTAAGAATGAACATTCCCCACATCAAATGGGGTGCATGTTTTGCGTGGTCGCGAGTAGCCCCCTTGGATCATGGAGCAGCTCCCGGCAGTTGGGCCTGGCACCACCTTCCCTGATTGGATACCTGTGGACTCCACCTACTCCAGCAGCCGCCCAATCACGCCTGGGGAGGTGTTGCGGGGGGGGGGGTTGGCCAGGTAGAAGGAGGGATTATACAGTACACACAATAGAACTTGAGTCATACCTGGGAAGCAGCCGTTGGATTCAGACTAACAGTGCTCCAGAGCAGGAGAAAACAAGCTTGTTCCCTCTTCGACGTGACAGCCCGTTGAAGATGGCTATCATATCTCCCCTCAGTCTCCTCTTTTCCAGGCTGAACATACCCAGCTCCCTTAACATGGGGAGCCATTAAACACCTCTTCCCTCAGACCCCCAGCCACCTACCTCTCCCTTCCGGTATGCTTACTGCACCACAAATGCATACCACAAATGTCCCTGATATCAGTGTGTCTTGCTGTCATCTGATCAGGGGCCTTGTGGGAATGCCCCTTCCATCAAATGTGAGTGATTTTTACTTTGTTTTAACGAGAGGTCAGGGACGCGGGTGGCCACAGAGCCTAGGGCTTGCTGATCAGAAGGTTGGCGGTTTGAATCCCTGGGACAGGGTGAGCTCCCGTTGTTTGGTCCCAGCTCCTGCCAACCTAGCAGTTTGAAAGCACATCAAAGTGCAAGTAGATAAATAGGTACCGCTCTGGCAGGAAGGTAAACAGCATTTCTGTGTGCTGCTCTGGTTTGCCAGAAGCGACTTAGTCGTGCTCGCCACATGACCCAGAAGCTGTCTGTGGACAAACGCTGGCTCCCTCAGCCTATAGAGCAAGATGAGCGCCGCAACCCCAGAGTCGTCCACGACTGGACCTAACGGTCAGGGGTACCTTTACCTTTAACAAGAGGTCAGAAGGTTTCCACGGGAGCACATTAGATCAGCAGCTGAATATCACAACTTGCTTTGGCGAAGATCACAGATCCAGGAATGTTGTTTCACGAGGAAACAAAAGAATCCATTATGCTGCATCCTATAGCAGTCATGTTTGGTCACATGGCCTATCACAAGTCAAGGGGAAGCGTAGTTTTTAGAAGAACCCCCCATTTAAGATATCAAGAGTTTGTCACAGGGCTGCTGCATTCTTTACACTCGAAGGGCAACAGCTCAAGTGCTTAGAAAACTATTAAACTGTTAGCCCTTTTCTCTAATGTTTTCAAGAGAGGGAAGATGACCCTTCAATCAGGTTAATAAGCACTTCTGAGAGTCACTGGAGTTTACAGGTCTGAGTAGGGAATGCAATATATATTTACGTATTTGGCCAAGCAGTTATAAATATTAAGCTTTCAGTTGCATCCAGAATTGCATAGATGCAATGGGATTGATTCGTAAGAACGCAGCCAGCCAGAGGGAGCATTTCACTGTCCTCACCTACCAGCCGCTTGGAAGGCAGCAGACAGCAATCTCGCTGACCCCCGGAGTTTTGAACACTGTTCATATTATATTTCTGAAACTGTTATTGCAATGTGGACTTTAAACCGGCCCAGCTCTATTTCATATAATACGCTCCTAGGGTCCGTACTGGTAGTAAGTAGTTGGGCTGCCTCAACACTGTCATTCTACCAAGTGCCAACGTCAGCCTTATTGCTAGTTTTGACTTTTTCAGAATTGGCTTCCCTCTGACTGAGGATTTTTCATACACCAAACCAATTTCACACATGCGCGTACACGAACAAGTGTGTGGAGCTTAAGGATTTACTAATCCTGAAATCTGAAGTACATCACCTAATCAGCAGCGCCATTACTGGCAGCCTGAGATTATGGTCTATCTTCTAAATAGATATTTATTGTTCTGCAAGCTTACACAGTCAAAACACAATGAATAAATGGATTTTTAAGAGAGAGAGAGAGAGAGAGAGCGAGAGCTATCCAGCAGAGAGTGTGATGCCTTCCTGCAAATTGCCAGTGTCATAACATGTATAGAAAAGCTGAGTATTGGGTAGAATGAGCGGTATTCAACGAAGTTTTACTCAAAAGACCCACTGACATTAATGAAGATGTCTTGGTTAGGCCTTTGGCTGATTAATATTCTGCAGCCTTTTAAATGTGTCTGTGGGATGCAGGTGTGTGTCATTGTTTTGCTGTTTTGTTTTAATTACTTGTTTCTATACTGTATTTTATTCAGTGAACCACCCTGAGATCTTACAATGAAGGGTGTTATCTAGTAAACACATAATAAAAATATTAATAGGCCTTCTTTGAGTAAAACATAGCTGGACACCATGCAATGCCTGTTATTTATTACAGAAGGGAAGGGTGCAGTTATAGAGACTGTAATGCAGCCTTTGCCATTATACTGGCCCACAGATGCTGCTGGACTACAACTCCCATCACCCTGACTATTGGCCGTGCTGGCTGGGGCTGATGGGAATTGTAGTCCAAAACATCTGGAAGGCACCAGACTGGCAAAAGCTGCTCTGATGCATCAGGGGTTTCATTAGGTGCTTGTGCAGTTGTAGGGATTTTTTTTTTTTTGCAGAGTATGTGGCGGTCTTCTTCGTCTTCACAAGTTCACATGCTTATCTCCAGGAGCCGGCATAGCGTAGGGACCGAAAGCTACAGTATAAAAAAGGTAAAGGGACCCCTGACTGTTAAGTCCAGTCGCAAATGACTCTGGGGTTGCGGCGCTCATCTCGCTTTATATACTTACTTGGAAATGGTTCCCACTGGAATCAGCGGAAACTACTTGTGAGTAAATATCATTAGGGTTGTGCTACAAGGTGGAGTCCATGATCCTTGGGTTTGGGTAGATAGATATAAAAACATGCAAAGTACAATAAAAGTAATAAGTGTGACCAATACAAATGCATGCAGAAATAGAAAAATTAAAATGGGGAGAGAAACCTAAAAGCAAAGTCCTTGGTTCAAATCTCTTTGGAGGCACGAACTTAGGCAAGCAGCCCTTTCTAAGCCTTGTGTCTCCTGTTTGTAATATAAAAAAATGTAATACTGATGAGCTAAAGTGCAGTTGTAAAGATTACTGAGATTATTCAAGTTCAGTGCTTTGAACATTCAAAAAGTGCTTTATGGTTTGGATCCAGACTTCAGTCCTGCCAGTAGGAGCATCTCCCCACACTGTTGAGTATTATGAGGTGTTGGAGGTAGAACCGTGGGTGGCACTGTGATCTAAACCACCGAGCCTCTTGGACTTGCTAATCAGAAGGTTGGTGGTTCGAATCTCCTCAATGGGGTGAGCTCCTGTTGCTCTGTCCCAGCTCCTGCCAACCTAGCAGTTCGAAAGCACACCAGTGCAAGTAGATAAATAGGTACCACTGTGGTGGGAAGATAAACGGTGTTTCTGTGCGCTCTGGTTTCCTTCATGGTCCTCCGTTGTGCCAGAAGTGCTTTAGTCATGACCAGAAAGCTGTCTGTGGACAAACGCCAGCTCCCTTGGCCTGAAGCAAGATGAGCGCCACACCCCATAGTCAAGTTTGACTGGACTTAACCTTCCAGGTGTCCTTTACCTTTACCTTTACCTTTTAGAATTGTGGTCTGCAGGAGGGGGGGGGGAATTGGCAAAAGTCACATTCCCCCTTCCACAGTGGGATCCCTCCCCTGGATCCTAAGCCTTCTGTGAATGGAAGGGGCCTGTGAATAGAAGATGATGTCTGGATCTGACCCATCAAATTAAAAACATCATAACCAGTGCTTTTTTTCAGGGGGTAATCAAGGGTACACAGTACCGGCAACTCTTTCTGTTGTTGATAAAAAACTGTGGCACTGACTGTAACAACTTCATGGTGAGTACCAGGACCTATTTTTCAAGGAAAAAAGCACTGATCATAACCCTACTTGTGTGTGAATGCTTTTGTCGTGTACCCTGCTGAATGGTAAGCCACAGTCTGGTCACACTGTGAAACCTAGCATACAACCAATCATCATCATCATCATCGTTCACAAAAACCAAATCAAGATGATGGGCCAATAATCAACCCATTTTAAAACCCAGTTTAAAAAACCCAGTTTAAAAACCAGTCCCCAAGAGCTCAGATCGGATGGCTTTGTTTGTTGTGAAGCAAATTTTGTGTTTTAATGAAAAATTCCTCATTTTTCTGCAAGGGCTGGTGAGTACAGAGAAGCCATAATAGTTCCTCACAGGGAGGAAAACTACAATGGCGTGAGGAAAAACAAAATCGAAAATTCTTTCTAGTAGCACCTTAGAGACCAACTGAGTTTGTTCCTGGTATGAGCTTTCGTGTGCATGCACACTTCTTCAGATACCTGAAGTGTGCATGCACACGAAAGCTCATACCAGGAACAAACTCAGTTGGTCTCTAAGGTGCTACTAGAAAGAATTTTCGATTTTGTTTTGACTATGACAGACCAACACGGCTACCCACCTGTGAGGAAAAACAGTATTCCTTCAGTAATGCGAATCCATGCTTGTTTCTGGCCTGCCTTCATTTTATCGATTCATTTGTGGAATCCTGCGGATGCGATTGTTACAGTGCGCTGCTGGGATGCTAATAAATATAGTTTCTCCGTCAGAAACAGATCTAATCTTTTTCTAGCGAAGTTTGCTGCCTGTAATTACATGTCCCTTGTTGATACTCAACCAATGAAAGTAGTCACTGGTGCCAGGCACAGTTTTAATTTCATAAACTGTACTGCCAGTTCTCCAGTGTCTCAGAAAATTCCATTTGAATATATAAATATTGTGTACAACTTCGCCTGCCTGGTAGGTTAGCAAATAAGAGACCACTCAAGCAAATTGGGGGGGGGGGGAGAGAGATATTATGTGCATAATTGCAGTTTAAAGAGCTGATGTTCTGGAGTTCAGTCAGTTTTTGAAGTGCTGTTGCTGGGGAGCTCAGTTTACAGCTCTCTTTCCTTACCTTGCCAAGAATATATATATATATGGGAGCCTTGCCAAGAATATATATATATATTGGGGGGGGGGGGAGCCGAAGTTCCAACAAAACAAAACAAAAAAGAACCATAGTTAACAAGTAGCCTTTATTTCAAGTTAGTTATGTAAGGAAATATTTAGAAATGGTTTAATTTAGCATGAACAAAATCAGTACTGTGTGTGTGTGTGTGTGTGTGTGTGTGTGATTAAGAATATGAGGAGACACCCACAAGAAAAAATAACCCGTAATAAAATAGCCCCAGGATTTAGGACTGCCCATTTGCACATACAATTGGCATATGCATCACCTACACCCAACTTTAAACTTCACATATGGAGTGGGGGGGGAGCATTTGTTTGAAAGCACCCTTTGGGGAAATCAAGTTTCCTAGCAATGTAGCATGTGTCGAGGGGGGATGGGGACGGGGGACCTCAAAATGTGAAGTAGCCGGCAAGTATAACTGTTTGCAGACTATTACCGTACTAGAGAGTTCCAAAGCTGAGAGAGAAAGCATTGGGAATTATTGTGCTTGGATCCGAAAGGGTTCTCTGAAGAGACACGGGCAAGAGAGATGCTCTTTAAGAACCTTGTTCTGCGGAAGCACTGAACTGCACCACTGCACCTGCAGCCAGTTTTCATTCAAATAAACACAGGCGCGCATATGTGTGTGTGTGTGAATGAAAAATGAGGGAGCTAAAGAGGACAGAGGTGAATAACTAAAGCTTGCTTCTGTATTTTACTTATTTACCCCATTCGTACCCCATTTTTCCTTCAAGAAGCTTGAGATAATGTACGGTAGGTGTTTCTCTCTATCATTTTAATCTCACAACAACCCTGTGAGGTAGGTTAGGCTAAGAGATAGTGACTGCTAAGTGCAGTACAGGGGTGCCAGCATAGATAAAATAATGGGGGGCTGGTAAGCCTCGCCTTGCATAATTGATCATATGACACAATGCATGCACACCATTTGAATGGCAATGCCCATCAACTTGCTGGGGGACAGCCCCCTCAAATATTTAATTGGGGGCCCCCAGTAGACCCCTCGGCCCCTAAGAGTTGGCGCCTATGGTGCAGTGTTTCCTAAGCTTGGGTCTCCACCTGTTTTTGGACTACAACTCCCATCGTACCTAGCTAGCAAGTCAGGGATGATGGAAATTGTAGTCTCAAAACAGCTGGAGGCCCAAGTTTGGGAAACACTGGCCTAGTGGATGGGGATCGAAACTCAGGCTTCCTAGTTCATCTCTCTAAGCCCGGTGGGAAAGACTTCAAATCAAATCAAATCAAATCAAATACCTTTATTGGCATCAAAGTATAAAACATTTCAGGTCCCTATGATAATTAAAAGGACAAGGGTGAAGCTGTCGAGGGTCATAAGGTCACACTGTGATTGTGTGCACTTAGGTATTCTGCTTCACCCTGTCTGTTCCCCGAAAGGATGGTTTGTTGGGAACCCTTTCGGGTAAAATTGTGGCTAAAAAGGAAGCTACTAAAACAGTGATATCTTTGTCCCGATCTGCCAGGAGAAACCTCATTTGACGACTTCTTGGAGTTACAGGCCAGAGGTCCAACATTTTGCTCAGCATCAGTTGGTGAGGTCTACTGTGTAGAGGGCAATCTAAGAGAATGTGGTCTATTGAAATAGGTACTCCTTGGTTGTAGGCACACAGATGGGCTTGATATGGAGTATGTGAGAATCTACCTTTGGTCACCGCAGTGTGAAAGACGTGTTGCCCTCCAGATGTATTAAGAGTCCAACAACATCTGGAAGACCACAGGTTTCCTATGCCTTCCCTAGCCATTTCACCAAACCGCTTTGAATTTAGAAATTTATTAACAGGAGTATGTTCTTAGAAGAAGCTCATTACTGGGTTGCTAGAGCCATGATCTTCAAGAGATGAGCGTTCCTTAATTAAACAATTGGTTTTATTATAATGTGCTCAATATTATATGTGTGGAAATTATTCCTTTTCAGGAACTGCAGTGACTAGTTCATCTTCAGAGACTGACTCAGGTCTGACTCAGACAGTTACAGCCCACGGGGGTGTTCTCCCTGCGAAGGGAAAGTCTTAAGCACTGACGTTAGGCTGTGGAAATAAGTGAAATGAACAGTTGTTCAGGGAACATGAGAACGAATTCTAATGAATAGCAGAAATTTGAAGAATGTGGACGGGATATTTATAGAGTAGAACAAGTTCAAAGACACTAATTTGGAGAAGGTAGACTGTGAAGCAGTTATATGAGCAGAACCAAAATACAATAGTGTTCAGTGTGACTTTTGCCTGAGTGGAGGGGCTTCGGTAAGATCAGAATGTTGCTTTGTTCGAGATCCTTCACATATTACAGTTACGAACGGGATCCATTCCGGAGCCCCATTCGCAACCTGAAAGGTCCGTATCCTGAAGCGCCAAATCTGCACATGCTCGTTGCGCGATTCGCCGCTTCTGCGCATGTGCGCGACGTCATTTGACGCGCATGCACGAACTGCCGAACCCGGAAGTAACCCGTTCCAGTACTTCCGGGTTCGGCGCGTTCGTATCCCGCGACGAACGCAACACGCAGCATTCGCAACACGAGGTACGACTGTACTCACAATGAAGGGGATATACTAGGGAGTGGGGCTGTGCACCCATCTCCAAGTGCCCGTGGGTCATGGTGGTTGTCTACAAGGAAGAACTCAAGCACAAGCAACTGCCTAGGCCTAGGCTTCTATGCAACCTTATTCTGAAGCTAGTGCTGTTAGACAGCTAGATGTCCCCAATTTTGATGTCCGTGTGAAAGTGAAGGTGATGCGGCTTGTGTGGAGCCCAAACATGAGCATGATTGCGCACCTGCAGGCGGAGGGGTCTGGTGGCATGCAACCCCCCCCCCCCAATTTTGTATCGCTAGATCAAGTTGAATGAATTAACTTAAACCGTTTTAGTTTAAGTAAATACAGTAAGCACTTAATTGCTACTGTTCTGAATTCTGTTCTGCTATTATCTTCCATTGCGGGTCATGAAAACTGCTGTTCCAAATAATGCTCTTTGTAGGGTAGGGGGCTCCGGGGATGAGTATATAGAACCAAGGGGGCAGTGGTCTTAAGGAGTTAGAGCAATGTGCGCATTTTGCTCCCATTAGCCGGCTGCGGAGAGACAGAACTGGCACAAATTCAAACATATTTTCCCTGCAGAAGCCTCTCCTAAATCAAATTTGTCCAAATATACACTTAGAGCTTGCCACTGGCTTGAAAAACTCTGCTGTGGGTCATCGGCAGGCTCTCCAACAGTCTTCAGAGAGAGGCCACACATTCATGAACACTGTCAGCTCTTTAAATCCCAGTGAAGTCAGTGGGGTTTCAGCTGCACAGCATTGCCACAATAAGTTGGGGTATGTGTGTATTCAAAAAAAGAATTGTGATATCTTTATTTTTATATACTGCAGAGAACTAGGAATGTAAATATTTTCCACCGGTATAGGTTAAAGTTTTCAAAACACTATAAATCATTCTTATGAAACCTGACTGGAGCAAGCAGGGAATAGATCGGCACTGCCGCTCTTCCTGGTGTGGCTGACAAAATATTTCCAGCTCGCATAAAACATTCCATAAGCAATTACTGAGGGTGTGGCGGCCAGGCCAGCTGCCCTGTAATCCTGAAAACACATGGGTCCATCTTTCGTGGGCTTCGGCAGAGAGAGAGAGAGAGCTGGAAACCTTTGCTGCGACTTGAATGCAAGAGGAGCTGGATAATGTTTAGCGCAGGGGTGGCCAACAGGGTGCCCTCCCCTCCAGCTTGTATGGCCAAGAGCTGAGGGCAAATGGGAGTTGCAACCCAACATCTATAGGACACTTGCTGCAGAAGAGTGGATGCAGGACTTCTTTCTGTATGACCTGCTGCCCCAAGGATTTGGCAGCCTGCTGTAAATACAGTCATACCTTGGGAGTCGAATGGAATCCGTTCCAGAAGTCCATTCAACTTCCAAAACATTTGGAAACCAAGGCATGGCTTCCGATTGGTTGCAGGAAGCTCCTGCAGCCAATCAGAAGCCATGGAAGCCCCGTCGGATGTTCAGCTTCCAAAAATAGTTCACAAACCAGAACACTCACTTCCAAGTTTCCAGCGTTCGTGAGCCAAAACATTCAAGAACTAAGCTGTTCGAAAACCAAGGTACTACTGTACTGTAGTACTAATTGGGGTGGAGTGTTACTGGCAAGCAAGGCAAAGCCAAGCGGTTTTCTTTCCTCCCCCCCCCATGTTTTTTATTGATTTTCAAATTCCTTTCCATTTCAGTACATTATTCCCTTAACATTTTGACTTCCCATCCTTGCTCCATTATGTTTCTGTTCAAATCGTTCACTTACTGCCATAAATGCAGTATTTTTTTTTCCTATGACATATATCGGGGTCAGCAAACTTTTTCAGCAGGGGGTCGGTCCATTGTCCCTCAGACCTTGGGGGGGGAGGGGGGAAATGAACAAATTCCTATGCCCCACAAATAACCCAGAGATGCATTTTAAATAAAAGGACACATTCTACTCATGTAAAAACACTCTGATTCCTGGACAGTCCGCGGGCCGGATTTAGAAGGCGATTGGTCCGGATCCAGCCCCCGAGCCTTAGTTTGCCTACCCATGACATATATCCTACATTACATTCCTTTACCGTTCTCGTTCATTTGCTTATATTTCAAGTCCTGCTTGCGATTTCATTTGACTAATATTTTCTCAGATAATCCGAAAAGGGCCTCCACTCTTCCACAAACATTTCTTCTTTTTTGGTCTCTTGTTTTTGCTGTCAATTGCACGTAGTCCAATAATTTCAAAGTCCATTCCTCTTTTGTTGGAACTTCTTTTTCCCCCATGTATGTGTATACAGAATTCTGGCTGCGGTGGTAGCGTACATTTAACCAACAAGAAGTTGTAGTACGTTGGGTGGAGACTTGCAGTGGTCAGGATCCCCAAGAAGGGGGTTCCATGTGTAAGATTATGCAGAGGCAGAGTCTTGATCCATTTCATCTCTCCTGTTAAGATTGAAGGCACAAGGTGCTTACACTGACAAGGGGGTAAATGAGGATTTGAAGTTAGTGGCTGGTCATATGTAAAATCTGTCCACTCCATCCCACTTTTCATGCTCATGCTGAAGATCTGATTGGTGAACATCATGCAATTCTGAGTGTGTGGCAACTTTGCAAATCCTGATTGTGACTGGGGATAGAAAGATCTGTCAATGTCACTTCTCATAGTATCTCACTTTCCCCCGTTTTAAATTCAGCTCTCCACATTTTGCAGCAGTATTTGGAATTTAAAAAGAAATCCGCACAGAAATTTGTAAGCATTATAGTGAGAATGTTTCCTAACAAACACAATTTCATATGCAGTTGCAACTAATGGAATGTGTGCAACATGGGAGGGTTTTTTCTAGGAAAAGTTCCCTTGTTACTTTGTTGGGTGTTGTTTACGTAATCTTGTTATATTTATAGAGCTGAAATGTTCTTTTTTTGTATGTTATTATATTCGCTGTTTTGTTTTGCTGTGTTATTAGGAAATTCTTTTCACACTGGTTTTGAAATGCCTTGTTTTCTTCGTTGTAAGCTGCTTTGAGCATTTGTCTGTGTGTGGAAAAGCAGCATACACATAAAATGAATGAATGTACAATTTTTACAAGCAGTTTCCCGTAATATAATGCATGTTTGTAGATTATTTTCACTGGCACCTTCATTTTTATGTGTTTTTATTGCATCTAATATAAGCATTTTTGTAAACGTTAATTGGAGAATTGCAACATTTGGATATGTGTGAATTTTGAAGGATAGCTGTGTTTTGGTTTTCAGGTTTTGGAATGTGCACATTTGATAGATTTAAATATGTTGTTGTTGTTGTTCAGTCGTTCAGTCGTGTCCGACTCTTCGTGACCCCATGGACCAGAGCACGCCAGGCACGCCTATCCTTCACTGCCTCCCGCAGTTTGGCCAAACTCATGTTAGTAGCTTCGAGAATACTGTTCAACCATCTCATCCTCTGTCGTCCCCTTCTCCTTGTGCCCTCAATCTTTCCCAACATCAGGGTCTTTTCCAGGGAGTCTTCTCTTCTCATGAGGTGGCCAAAGTACTGGAGCCTCAACTTCAGGATCTGTCCTTCTAGTGAGCACTAGAAATATGTACTGAATCAAATTTATGCTCCATCCCTTGTTATGACTGTATGAAAACTAATGAGCTAGTATATTCAAGAACATCATTTCATGGTTACACAGAGAGGCCAAAAGCAAATTAGCAAAGAATGTGAAATGTTCTTTTCACTCAAGATATTTCATTCATTTTGTGCCAAGGCAGATAGATGAAACAGGGTAGGTAAATATGCGATACCCACAACAAATCTGTTCTAGGGCCAGCATAAATTTTGTCAGAAACATCCGAACCTTCTCCCCAGACTAGCTGTGTTTCCTATAGCAGTTTGGAATGTGTCTGACACTTTACAGCAGCTCTCACTCATCCCTGGAATAAATCTGTGAAGGAATTTGTTAAATAGTCCCATTTTATAGATGGCAATGGGTGTGACTTGCCCAAACCAAGAGGAAAAAAATTATGGCTTGGAGGAATCCGAACTCGGTTCCCCATCATAGTTCAAGTCTGACATTCTTCCTACTAAACCCACATTGCCACCTACATCAGGCACCCCCAAACTCGGCCCTCCAACTGTTTTTGGACTACAACTCCCATCACGCTAGCTAACAGGACGAGTGGTCGGGGATGATGGGAATTGTAGTCCCAAAACATCTGGAGGGCCAAGTTTGGGGATGCCTGACCTAGATCATAGCAGCGCTCACTATTTGGCCACACTGCATAACTATCACCATAGGAATCTTTCCATTGGTATTCCAAAGTATCTCCAGGAAATCTAAATTCAATGCATTGTTACTTGGAGAGAAAAAATGTCTGTCTTGCTGGTTGGCAGCACAGCTCTGCAAACTGTTGTGGGCACTTCTAGACTGTCCCCATTTTGGGGTGGCAAATGGGCCGGGTTCCACCCAACTTTAGGGAGGCCCAGCATGTGTGTGTGTGTGTGATGTCATGCACGTGACACGTGTGTGATGTCATGTGATGGGAGGAGTCCCGCCAGGGCCCACTAAGGTCACAGGTAGGCCAGCCAGGCCATGGGAAGGCCCGCCAGGGCCTGTCGCAGCCTTCGGAAGGCCTGGTGGGGTTTGTAGTAGCTTCAGGTAGGCCCAGTGGAGCCCACTACAGGCTGCACAATATTGAGGGGCCCCGACTCCCTCCTTGTAAAATTGGGGGGTGTCCCCCTCCACCTGTAAGGTGGGATTCAATCACACACCACCAAAGGTTTCACGTTCAAACTTGACTTGGTCTTGTGTACCAAAACCACTCCCTCTTAAGATAAGAATTTTATTTTTTTGCGATAAAGAAAGTGTTGGGGAAATGTACTGGGAAACATGGAGATTACACTGGTGCAACCAAGTGATCAGAATGAATGCTGAATGCACAGGACACCTGGAACAGAGCATTTGAGAATTTATTTTCACAGGTGTGGCAGAGGATTATTCTCTCTCTCTCTCTCTCTTTAAAGGAATTCCCAGTCCCACTGAGTTAACATTTATACATAATCCTATTTGCTTAGTAAAAAGAGAAAAAGTTAGCTTTGTACCTGTTTCATCTTAGTTGTAGGGGAGGGCGAAGGTTTTTTTTTTTTTAAACTCTATTACCGTGGAGGGCGAGGAAGTACCTGAGTTAGCAGCAACTGCTTTCTCTCATCTCAGCTTTTCGTTCAGCACTTTTTGTAAAAGGGGGGGGGCAAGTAATGTCTTAATACTTTTGACAAATGTTTAAGAGGAAACCCCTGAGAGAGCAGAGAGTCCTCCTCCTGAAGGCCAGTCTAATCAAACAGAAGGCACATTGCGGTTGCTGAACTCAGCAAACAAGAGACTGATCCCGGCACCGGATAGATATATTATGTTCGACGTCAATTGTGAGCTTCAGAGCTTCTACGCATCCTTTCTCCCAGGAACACATGCCAACAAAGGGCAATTCTTATATATATATATATATATATATATATATATATATATATATATCAGTGTGATATCTAGAGATGAAGTCTTCCTTGCAAAAGAAAACTGTCAAGGCCCAAGGAAAGCAATTACATTGGGCTCACTTATCGGCATTGTAAAATGTTCTCTCTCTCTTTGCTGCGTAATTGTCATACATCAGCTCATCTGGGAACGAAAGGCCTTCAGTTCTGTTGATTATGTGGTTGCGATCTGTTATAAATTACCTTAAAATGTATCCACGAGGCCATCTGAGGGTGAGAGAATCCAATTACAGGGGGAGTCCAGGAAAGGGGAAGGAAGCTCCCTCCCTCCCTCCCAAACAACTGAAATTGGATTTCCAACTTTTTTCGAGAAATGAAAGCTCTCTTTGCCTACCGTTTGGATACAGAATGCTGACACCATTTTGACGGGGGGGGGGGGAGTTCTTATTCATCAATGAGTGAACAAGTACATTAGCCGGTGCTCTGCTGCTTTGCAAGCACAAATGCAAGTTCACACTGATCAAAGTGATGTTCTGCTTTGTTTGTCATCATACTTCAGCAAGCAGGAGCCTTGCCGTGTCAATGTTCTTGCGTTAACTGCATGCAAAAAAAGGGTGTGTGTGTGTGTGTGTGTGTTGCTAATAGGAATGTCTCCAAATAATTTGGGGGAGAATTATAAGCACCTAATTGTTATAAAAATTAGGTTCAACCCCAGAAGGGAGTCCACGAACCTGGGGGAGAGCCTTAGTAGGGCTCCCCTTCTCTCAGGAGTACTTACGAATAAATTGAGACGATACAGAATCTCCCAAAGCAAGGCGATAGCCCTTTATTAGAAACTGCTGCAGCAGGGTGTCTTGCAAGCAAAAGACCTCCAACAAAGGCGCGCAAGCTCCTATATAGACTTTTGAAATTGCCCCCCTCCAGCTCAAGACCACCCCTCCATACATCACAAATTGGGAGGGTCTGTTAGCATTGATCTGAGCATCCTGGATCCTGCCCCCTGCCTCCTCTTGCCCTCCACCAAAAACCCATCAAGTGAAACAAAAGATATTTACATTTCCCTATTTCCCAGCCAAGTTAATCACACCCTTTTGTCTGGCACTCAGGTATCAGGATGCCAGAGATTATCACTCAGGCAGAGGGCTGCTGAGAAGCTGGAGGGGCAACCCCCCCCCCTTTTGTTCCTGAGACAAAGAAATACTTGGTCAGTTGGGAGTCAAAAATGGAGTGAGGCCTGTCTTCCTGTGCTGTTTTTCAGACATGTGGCCTTATTTGTTTTGGTACATTAATAACAATTATTATATATAAATAAAATACCTTAAAATTATTATAACATAATTATACATCTATATAACCATGCACACACACATACAGATGCATATCTATACACATACCTATCAATTTTATTTCCACCCTTCCTCCAAGTAAGCTTGTTTCCAGCTGCTCCAAAGGGTAGGACACAAACCAGTCGATTCAAGTTACAAGAAAGGAGATTCCAGCTTAACGCCAGAAAGAACTTTCTGGCCATCTGAACTGTTTGGCAGTGGAACAGACTCCCTTGGGATGTGGTAGATAGGAGGTACTTAAGCAGAAGCTGGATGACCATCTGTCATGAATACTTTAGTTAGGATTCCTGTGGGGGGGTTGGACTAGATGACCCTCAGAGTCCCTCCCAGCTCTACAATTCTATGATTCTGAGGAGCTCAGGCTGTTAGCCAAAAAGTGAAAAGGCATTGTGCAAATTACACCGAGGCACAGTTCAAAAGACAACAGCTTGCTCTTTTTTCAAGTCATTCAGAATACTTTGGACTCAAACAGACACATGAACCAACCGTAACTTGTAAGATGCAGAAAATGATGCAGGAATTCAGGAAGAAACTGTATCTCCCCCCCACCCCACCCCCAATCAGTATTGATGCAAGAAATACAGTGGTGCCTCGCAAGACGAAATTAATTCGTTCTGCGAGTGCTGTCGTATAGCAAATTTTTCGTCTTGTGAAGCACCAACGGGGGAAGAGCGGTTTGACGGGGGGGGGGGACGGAAATTTTTTCGTCTTGCGAGGCAAGCCCATAGAAAAATTCGTCTTGCGAGACAGCCTTTCGCTAGCGAATGCCTTTCGTCTAGCGAGTTTTTCGTCTAGCGAGGTACCACTGTACTATCAAATAGACATCCATTATACTTGCGTAACTGCACCCACACAGCTATTTCAAGTGATACCAATTTGACCAGATCTGCACTTTAAATTTGCAAACTTGATTTTTACAGTTCAGTGGCCTTCACAGTTCTCCAAATGTAGCAGTGCAGTTCTTGGCTGTTTGCGCATGTAAAAACACATGCACAATTAAAAAAAATAGGCTATTTCAGTCTTGGAAGTGCATAAAACTATGTGTAAATCACCTTGAGATGGTTGCTTAGAAAGTGATTAATATATTGATGATAATGTAATGCAACCATAATAATATATGTTTTGTACCGTGTACAATACCAGTGTTGTTATTTATACATAGAATTATGCAGACAAAACATGTGATATTCATCGTGCTTCATCACATGTAAAACTATGAGAAACTTGCCCCCCCCCAAAATGTACCGATTAATACCAGAAGACAACAGAATTGAACCATGAGTGAACAAATATACAAAGGAATCTGAGTCAGAAGACGGCTGTTTTGCAAAACCATCATTTGCAAGACCAAATAATGCCTTATCTATGGGAAATAGCACCTTTTCCCACATACCAAATGTTATGCTTTGGCCTTCTTGGAATTTTCTCTCAATAGAAGTGCAACCTTCAGAATAACCATCAGAACTGTGTGGAACAAGGTTGAAAACAACTGAACATTTTCTGTGGGCAACCCCCCCCCCCAGCACACAGAAAGAAACCTGATCGTGCAGAAAGGCTCTTAATTAGCATGATTGCTGCCGAAAGAATGGAGTATTTAAATCTCCATGTTTAAACAAAAGAGGTATTTGCTCTGCCGTGAAAGTCCAATGATAAAACCTTACAATAACGGGTAAGTGTTTGGGATATGCAGACGGTGCCAATGCCAGCTTGAGTCTAATTAGTTAGGGAATCAAGGAGAATTTTAAATGTTAATTAGGTAAGAAGCATCCTACTGTATGTGCCTAATTTACTGTACAGGATTAATTTATCTGAGCTAGCATGAAGCAATTAAGAAGCCCTGATTATATTTTCAGAAAGCTTGTATTAACATTCCCGTAATTGACAACGTATTGATTTATATTCTCCCAGATTGCAGTTTGTCTTTTTGCTTGAACTTGAAACCTGCCAGCGATCATCTTAAACGCTTTCAGCCTGCCTGGATATTTTTCTGAAACCCAAAATAATGGTGGTGGGTTGTGGCTTTACGGCAGGGAGCAAGCAAGATTGGGTGCTTGTGGGTACACATTAGTGCTTCTACTGTATAATGTGCAAAGTAGCCACACAGCTTTTACTCCCTTGCTTGCTCAGTGGAAGCTGGCAAAGGGGAACTACAACTGGAATAAAATATAAAATAAAAAAATTCCTTCCAGTAGCACCTTAGAGACCAACTAAGTTTGTTCTTGGTATGAGCTTTCGTGTGCATGCACAAATCCTTAAAAAAAAAATGCAGCCATATCACCGCTTATAAGAACAGAAGCAAATAAATGCTGGAATTGTGTACCTTCTCTGTAAAACAGCAGGTGTGCCAACCTCTTTCTCCCCTCTCCCCACTGGATGTTGCTGGACTACAGCTCTCCTCATCCTTGATCATCTGCCATGATGGCTGAGGGTTGATGGGAGTTGGAGTCCCGACAGCATCAGAAAGAGCCACAAGTCATCTTTACTGGTTAATCCCAAACAGGTTGTTTATAGAATCAGTATAATATTTTATTGATAAGTAGCTTGCCTTTGCATATTTTGATGGGTAATATGGGAAAGTAGTATAAATATCAGAGGATCATAATGAAGATCAGCTATATAGGATCAAACCAAAGGTTTCTCTCGTCCAATGGGCGGGCAGATGGCACCGTCCCTAAAACAAATTGTGCATGTTAAGCTTTTTGCTAATGGCTTGCTTCTGTTATTTCCTTTGCTCCAGGACTCTGAATTTGACCCGTTGAAGTTTACTAGCCTAATTGAATGCGAGGAGCCGAATAACGACTTAAGTAGGTTTCGAGGCTTCATGTGAGTACATCCTTGCAATTTAATCTACAGTTAAGAATTGCCCTGCAGGTTTAGACTGCAATCTTCTGCATGCTTACCCGGGAGTAAGGCCCGTCGAACTTAATAGGACTTAACTTCTGAGTAGACGTGTATGGGCTTGCGCTGTCAAACCTTTGCATAGTGAAGTTCGCAAGTCTTATGAATCGTTTATGGGAGGAGAGGGTTGTGATGGAAATGAATTTGACGGGGGTAGTGAACATGTGACTGGTGGCGTGACTTTTGTTTTTCGCTACATCTTCGTACCCATCAGCGGCTCAGGAAAAAGCACAAAAGGATACGAGTCGCATCTGGGGAAGGCTTAAAACTTGAAAGTGTTTCAGTAGTTGGTGGAAGCGGAACCTGAGGCCGCTGGATGAATTAAACAAGAGCTACAGTGAGGGTGATGAATTATGAAGCAAAGCCAAAACCATTTTGGGAAGTTTTCTTTTAAATAAAATAAAATACAAATGTACATGGAAAACCTGTTAAGAGGGGATTGCAACTCCTGTTCATCTGATTATCTGACATCAGCAGAGAGAATGGAGAAAAGCTGTTTAAATTCTTGGGCGAGGCTTAGCATCCATCTTTCCATAGACTTATTTCAATCCTGTGTCAAAAATCAGACCTCTGTGATATTCTTAACATTAGAGCAGCCATGCTGGATAAAATGAAGGGTCCCTCATGTCTAGCACCCTCTCTGCTCCCAGACTTGCCACAAGGGACAGCTTCTTGCTTGGTTTTGAGCTTTTGGAGTGGATAGTCGAGTTTATTTGTATTTATTTAAATGGATTGGTTTATCTTTCCCAGGAGTTACTGGGGATTGAACCTGTGACTTTTTGTGTGGGAAGCAGTTGCTCTAACACTTAAGTGATGGCCATTCTTTCCGAATATGTTTGATATGTTGTGAGTCAGTTCAGGCACGATCTTGTGAGGAGCAATTTTTGATAAAAAGTTTTCTTTCTTGGAATTTATTCTCCTAGACTCTCTGGGCAACTTCCTGCTTGCAAAACCATATTGAATTCGGTGGCATTTGGTCACTTTTCCATCAGTACTTAACATTTTATTTACTTATTTATGGCGTTATAAAATTATCTGGGCAGCTTACAATAAATAAGTAAAAGAATAATTGAAATACAGAGTAAGACAGGAAACCTATATCCCATGCCCATAGAATATCCCTCACAAAGTCTTTGTTTAAATCAAGGGTTGTCTCTTCTTTGCTCAGCTCGATGAATATTTCCAAAAGGTAGCCATTTATCGTATTTAGAAGTTTCGTTTCTTTGTCATTGCCTAAACATAACTTTACCCACACAATGTGAGAGAAATCGGGTTCTACCCTGAGTAAGAGCACGTGTTGCGATCGGGACCTGGCAAGACTCATCCCTTCCTGTGGGGGTGGGGCCGGCAGCCGGCTGTAATAGCTATAGGTTAGTAGGTCTTGCTGGGCAAAGCTAAATGTAGCAATTTGTGATGGACAGCTTAGCTTCCTATATATTCCTCTGCACGCAGGGTGATCTCTCTCTTGGCTTCGGCTTCTGATCACCCATCCCGCCCCCCCTGTTTTTATTAGGCCTCTGTGTTTGACCTTGCAACTGCCTGTCATGGGGTCGTCTGCTTTGTGGCAGGGGCCCAGTAGGAATTTGTCCATATGGCTGATTGGCTGTTGCCATTTTGGTTTTGCCTACTGCAGTAGCAACTTGTCACAACTTGTAAGGTTGGCGGTTAGGCATTGGTTCCTGTGTGGATTGCTGGTTTGGGCGGTGCCCATCCAGAATCATGATGATACTGGGAATTCCGTTAAAGGAATCCGGCGACTCTTATGCTTTGTCCGAGCCCCCGGTTGGGGTTAGGGCCATAAGCCGAGTCCCCGGGACCTTTGGGGAGAGGGTTGCGTGTATCCCCCCCCCCCCCGCTCCGTTAACTCTCCTCAGTTGCAATTTCCCAATCGCTGGTTCTAGGCCAGCTTCTGTCCTGGTAGGACAGTAGTCTGAACCAATGCCTACGCAACCACTCACCGAATTTGTATTTAAATAAAGTTGTGGCCTAAATTATTGCCAAAAACCCAAACCAAAATTCATGTCTCCTGTGTCAGTTCCTTGGGGGGAGGTCTTGAGGTCCTCGATACGCAAACAGAACTTACCCGTTATTATAACACTTTCTGCTTCGTCTGCCTCTCCCGATTCCTTTTTCCCATCTCAAGACTAGTTTTTGTCAGGGAAGATAGTATGACCCCGCTACTAAACTACATTTTGGCTCGGTATTTCCACCTACAGTGACTCTTACATCAATTTCCCCAATTTATTGAACTCTGCCTCCTTTGGCAGACAAAAGCAAATCTTCCCCAATCGGCCCTTTACAATTCTTTCTATACAGTCTATATTCCAAAATAACTGTATCACATGAATCTCTGCTTTTCCTCTATGTTTCTGATCGCATCCACTGTATGTCTGTTCCCTCTCCACGTTTTCTGTTTGTGTGCATTCCCCCCACCTCGCGACTTAGTTTTTTTAACTGCTGTCATTTGTTTCTGGTTTCTTCATATGTCACAGTGAACCACAGTTAACAGTTGCCAATAGAATACAAGCTGCATTATATGGTCACAGAAGTTTATCATGGCCACTTTGCTCCTCTCTAGTCATCCTGGGAAGGAAAAAAAGCATGATCCCTGGCTTAGCAGCATATATGAACCAGGGATCCTGATTTGTTTCCCTCAAACCACAGTCTGAAACCAAGGTTTGTTCTTGGCTTACCAGGTCATGGTTTGTTCCCTCCATACACTAATGGGAAAGGGACACAGGTGGCGCTGTGGTCTAAACCACTGAGCCTCTGGGGTTGCCAATCAGATGCCCGGCGGTTTGAATCCCTGTGACGGAGTGGACTCCTGTTGCTCTGTCCCAGCTCCTACCAACCTAGCAGTTCAAAAGCACGCCACTACAAGTAGATAAATAGATACCGCTGTGGCGGGGAGATAAACAAATAGATTAAAAAATAGTTTCTACCCCAGAGCTATAACCATCTTAAATGCTGTAACCAGATAATATGACCTTGGAGAGTTGTGATGGGTGTGTATGTATGTATGTGCATGTGTGGCTGAAAATGTGTTTTTTGTTTTTTGTCTTGTTTTTATGGGATGGCATTCAATTTCGTTGCAATTGTACAATGTTGTACTTGTACAATGACAATAAAGAAATCTTATCTTATCTAATCTTACCTTATCTAAACGGCATTTCCGTGTGCTCTGGTTTCCGTCACGGTATTCCATTCCACCAGTAGTGGTTTAGTCATGCTGGCCACATGACCCAGAAAGCTGTCTGTGGACAAATGCTGGCTCCCTCAGGCTGAAGTGAGATGAGCGCCGCAACTGTCCAGGGGTCCTTTACCTTACCTTACTAGTGGGAAGGGACAACAGCTCAGAAAGACGTACCGGTATTCATGGGATACCATTTGCTGTGGTTTACTGTGATGTGTGAACTGTGCCATGTTTACCACTATTACTGCTTTGTAGACCTGAAGCACTGATACCCTCACCCTGAGTCATATTGAGCAGAACGTTCCTGTTAGCAGCATTTGTGATATTAAACCCCAGCAATCTGGTTCCACTGCATTCAAGTGACATTGTCTGTCTAGTACAGGTTTGTGTTGTTCCAAATTGTTTCCATTGCCCGGCAAATCCTTCTTCCTAGAAACTCCATTGTCTCATGCATGCGGATGGCTTTAAGAGCTTGGATTTTAATAGCACACCTAACAACCTAGAATTTTTTTACTAGTGCGTCCCAACTACATTTCCCAATGTCGTTAAATTCTGGCCTACATCATAACCACTCACTCCTCCATCACGACTTGCTATTTAACAACCTACCTGTGTTTCTTTTGAGCCTGGCAGGCCTGTCACCACATGATCATCGCACCCATCACAAACTCGCCTGTCGTATCTTTTTAATGATTAAATCACTTGTTTCCAGAGCCCAAGTCCAGAATTGTATCCTCCTTGAGAGAGGGTATCAATTGATTATGGGAGAAATGTTTCCTTTCTTAGGGATAATTTCTCAACTGCTCAGTAAGTTTCCCTTCCATTTAAATTATTATTATTATTATTATTATTATTATTAATGAAAATAAATAAATGCAACTGGGAATTGCAAAGTCAAATGAATGGTTTGAAAGTGATTGTGATCAGCTTCCCCATTTTAATGCTTTTTTTCCTTTTCGCTTGTGTAACTTACCTGGCAAATAGCAGGTGTCATCAGTGTTGTACTGTGATATCTGCCATCTCTGCACTCAGAAGCAGAGGCATAGGGGCAAACTCCAAATGGTGTCAGTCAAGCGTTCAGGACAAAGGAGTCACAACCAGCAGCCTACCTCTTCTGTTCCGTTAGCCACGGTGAGATTTTAGGAAATGATACGTTTAGACTTCCATAAACATCATTTTGAGTCATAGGCGGTTCCTATGCCTGCCATGATCTCAAGGCTTTTCTTGTGCCCTGTTATCACTATGTCATATCAAATACCCATAACAGACTATTAGGAACATAGGAAGCTGCCTTATACTGAGTAAGACAGTGGGGTCTTTCATAGACTGGCTGCATGCAGAGGAATGGTGGGAGGCACCAGCTGAAGACACCCCCCCACCTGGGAACCCTCAGGGGAAGACAGCTCAGTAAGACATCAAACATTAAAAACTTCCCTAAACAGGGCTGCCTTCAGATGTCTTCTAAAAGTCAGATAGTTGTTTATTTCCTTGACGTCTGATGGGAGGGCATTCCACAGGGCGGGCTCCACTGCCAAGAAGGCCCTCTGCCTGGTTCCCTGTAACCTCACTTCTCTCAGTGAGGGAACCACCAGAAGGCCCTCGGAGATGGACCTCAGTGTCCGGGCTGAACAATGGGAGTGAAGACGCTCCTTCAGGTATACTGAGCTGAGGCCGTTTAGGGCTTTAAAGGTCAGCACCAACACTTTGAATTGTGCTCAGAAACCTACCGGGAGTCAATGTAGATCCTTTGTGTTATGGCAGCCGCTCCCCGTCACCAGTCTGGCAGCCGCATTCTGTATTACTTGTAGTTTCCTGGTTACCTTCAAAGGTAGCCCCACATAGAGCACGGCAGATGCTGTGCTATGGAACTAGGAAGGGTAAGTCATCTCCTCCCACTCTGTTTTCTGTTTCACTCTTGACAATTTCCGTTGTGAGCTACTTGGAGACAGGAACCTATCCTTTTAGCTGTTGTTATTTCTGTAAAGCTCCGCAGATACTTAGAATGTTACATAAATAAAGAAAAACCATAAATACAACCACAGGGCTTTGGGTTCTTTGCAACCGGCAGGTTTATGAACTGCTACATTCAACACGAGTCAACTCATGAAACCCCATTCTGTGATGTATTGAGTTAGTCTCCCTAATGTCAGAGTGCCTTTTATCATTTTGCCTAGTAGAGATGGTGATCGGGAAGGTATTACCAGGCAGAAAGCATTAAAGTGCACAATAGTTGACTTACCCTATATGTCTACAGAAAGGATTACAACGAGATTGCACAGCCTAGGGTTTTGAGCACCCTGAAGAGCTATATAAATGCTTCATGATCTAGATAATGATTAATAATAATAAGATGCACTGCAGTCCATTTCTGTATTATTTCACCTCCCAACTCCTTGTGATTCAGTGGGAAGAGTGCTTCTCTGGGGTCTATGTTAGCCTCTCAGCCACACACTCAAATCACCAATGTGCCTTTTAGTCCTAGGCATGGCCCTCATACAATACTAGTTGTTGAAATTGCTGCACACTAAGTGTTTAATGTGGATGAAAGAGGAGAGTGCAAAATATGGTCTGAAGCTCAACATCAAAAAAACTAAGATCATGGCCACTGGTCCCATCACCTCCTGGCAAATAGAAGGGGAAGAAATGGAGGCAGTGAGAGATTTCACTTTCTTGGGTTCCATGATCACTGCAGATGGTGACAGCAGTCACGAAATTAAAAGACCCCTGCTTCTTGGGAGAAAAGCAATGTCAAACCTAGACAGAATCTTAAAAAGCAGAGACATCACCTTGGCGACAAAGGTCTGTATAGTTAAAGCTATGGTTTTCCCAGTAGTAATGTACGGAAGTGAGAACTGGACCATAAAGAAGGCTGATCACCGAAGAATTGATGCTTTTGAATTATGGTGCTGGAGGAGACTCTTGAGAGTCCCATGGACTGCAAGAAGATCAAACCTATCCATCCTCAAAGAAATCAGCCCTGAGTGCTCACTGGAAGGACAGATCCTGAAGCTGAGGCTCCAGTACTTTGGCCACCTCATGAGAAGAGAAGACTCCCTGGAAAAGACCCTGATGTTGGGAAATATTGAGGGCACAAGGACGACAGAGGATGAGATGGTTGGACAGTGTTCTCGAAGCTACTAACATGAGTTTGACCAAACTGGGGGAGGTAGTGAAAGACAGGAGTGCCTGGCGTGCTCTGGTCCATGGGGTCATGAAGAGTCGGACACGACTGAACGACACAACAACAACAACAACAACAACAACAACAACAACAACAACAACAACAGTGCATTCAATTGATTATCACCTTGTTGGGGAAAGGTATAGGAAGACCTGATTCCAAATGTCTTCTTTTCCCACCCACAATGGAAAATTAACTTTGCCAGAGCCAAAAAGCAGAATCTAATGGAAGAACTTTGTTTCTAGCTCCGTGCATTTAATGCCCCTCCATTTTTATCTCTGGGTCAGGATAATTGTTCCTTTGCCTCAGTCCCCCTTATCTGTAAAATGGGAATACTTGATTGAGTTGGAGGTTGTCGTTAAGGGGTTGTTGATTTTTGTGAAGGAAAAGGACCCTGTTTTCATGCAGGGCCTTCTCAGTTGAGGCACCTGACCATGGGACTGCCTCTCAAATTTCTGAGAGATCCTTTCTTTCCCCGTGGACTGTCTTGGGTGTTAAAATTGGCAAAGGGTCCGTATAGTTAAAGCTATGGTTTTCCCAGTAGTAATGTATGGAAGTGAGAGCTGGACCATAAAGAAGGCTGATCACCGAAGAATTGATGCTTTTGAATTATGGTGCTGGAGGAGACTCTTGAGAGTCCCATGGACTGCAAGAAGATCAAACCTATCCATTCTTAAAGAAATCAGCCCTGAGTGCTCACTGGAAGGACAGATCCAGAAGTTGAGGCTCCAGTACTCTGGCCACCTCATGAGAAGAGAAGACTCCCTGGAAAAGACCCTGATGTTGGGAAAGATGGAGGGCACAAGGAGAAGGGGACGACCGAGGATGAGATGGTTGGACGGTGTTCTCGAAGCGACTAGCATGAGTTTGGCCAAACTGCGGGAGGCAGTAAAAGATAGGCGTGCCTGGTGTACTCTGGTCCATGGGGTCACGAAGAGTCGGACACGACTGAACGACTGAAACAACACCACCCCTCAGGGAGTATCTTTTGCTACCCTCAGAAACTTGAGAGGTGGTGGCCCAGGTCAGGGCATTTTCTGCAGTGGCCTCTAAGCTGTGGAATTTCTTCCCCACTGAGATGTGTTTGGCAGCTTCCTTGTATAGCTTTTTTCATACGCTGGCCCCACTCTATTCTTCTGATTGTAAATTGTTTTAACTGATCTTAATATTGTATTTTTACATTGCTGCAACCTGCCCAAGGACTTTATGGTGAAGGGCTGGTAAGAAATCATCATAATAAGAGCCTCTTCATTAATGCTTTTGAAGTAGATGGTCAAGGTGCATCTCTTCCACGTTTTATTTACTTTAATTTCCACCTGCTTGTGGGTTGGTTTTATGGGTTTGTTTTAATTGCTGTTTTTATAGTTTGTTTTACTTATTTGGATTGTCTGTTTTAATGTTGTAAACATTGGGAGCTTTCTAAAGGGCCAAAAGGCAATATATAAAAGACTTCCTAGAGAGATATAGTTGCATTGCAAACTCTTCTGCAGGAATTATGGTGAAAGTTGTTAAAAAGCAGTAACTTCTCTCTGTTTTCAAACTTCAAATTTTACTGAAGGGGGGGGGGACTTCCATGCGAAAGCTTTGTGAAATTCCATTCAAGGATAACAGTATCCTAAGGCAGGAGATGGAATGGGAAATCCCCGATTATTGTTTGTAAATTGATTATAAAGATGCTAAGGTTGATTTTTCCTGACTCCTATAGGTTGGTAAGGAATGAAACAAGTCCTCCTCTTCTAAGTTGATGTCTCTTGTGCTTTTGCAGTGTGCATAGAAGTGGCAAAAAGGTTGCCTTGAGTAAAGAAAACCTTTTGTTGCGGGGATGTACGATTAGAAATACAGAAGAAGTCTCAGGAATAGTCATCTATGCCGGTAAGAAGTGGCTGCTCCCCTTTACCTTGTGCTTTTACACTTCGTTCCTTTTGATCACTCCCAAAATGCAACTTCCTTTCGGCAGGACACGAGACGAAAGCCTTTCTCAATAACAGCGGGCCGCGTTACAAGCGAAGCAAGCTCGAAAGGCAAATGAATGTCGATGTCCTTTGGTGTGTCCTCATTCTTATTGTGATGTGCTTGTTTTCAGCCATTGGTAAGTTCCCCACCATTTTTAGCTATAGAAAAAGAAAAAAGAAAAGAAAAAGGCAGGGAATGAATAACAATGAAAATAAATACAGATAAATAATTCTGTTTATTCATGTATTGGAACAAACACAGCCGGCATAACTAACTTCGTGTTTTGAGACCCAGCTCTGCTCAACTAAAATTAGATGCTTTGGGAGCAGAGATTTCTTTATTGTAAAATATGCCTTGTAATTTTACAAATAAATAAAGAATATAGTCGTACCTCGGAAGTCAAACGCCTTGCCGGTCGAACATTTTGGCTCCTGAACGTCACAAATCTGGAAGTGAGTGTTCCAGTTTGCGAACGTTCTTTGGAACCTGAACGTCCAACGTGGCTTCTGATTGGCTGCAGGAGCTTCCTGCAGCCAATTGGAAGCTGCGCCTTGGTTTCTGAATGTTTTGGAAGTCAAACAGACTTCCGGAATGGATTCCGTTCAATTTCTGAGGTACCACTTTATACCACATTAGATAGATAGATAGATACCTGAATACCTTGAGCTTCTGGGGATTGAACCCGAGATCTTCTGCATACAAAGCAGATTCTCTGCCACTGAATATACACATTACATACATACACATACCCCAACTGTATGGGGCAGCAACTTCTATGCTGACTGTTTTTTGGGGGGAGGGGGTGTTTGTGTGTGTAGGTAAGACAATTTATTGTAAGCAATGCCCTCAGTTCTGAGAACCTCAAAAATCAAGAGGGTTTCATTTCTTTAACAGCCATGTGGTCAGAAAATTTGGGGTTTCTGAGAGAGAAATGTTCTGCACCGAGGGATTGAGGCGAGAAGGGGCACAATGCTATTATCTCGGGGGGGGGGGTAGGAATATGTTAAATATTGTGACAGGCCACCCCAATCCCTGCCAAGCTGTACACAGGATTCCAGGGGTCTTGGCCCCCAACCAGGGTCTGTGCTCCTGTAGAGAATTGAAGATGGGATGAAGGCTGTTGCAGCTTCAAGAAATGTGATTTATCCACATATTTACACCTGAGTTTAGATGGAGTGAGTCCAGATCTTACAGAATGGTCATCTCAAGAGAGTCTTGTTCCCCACAGCAATTCAGGGCTGGAGTCGAAGGCAGCTCCTCTCGCAGCCTGCCTTCAGCCAGCCTGCCCCGAGATGGATATCTGACTTGGGTCTCCTTTCTTGTTTCCAGCACTCTTGCTCAAGGCCCCAAACTCTTCCTGTGGAATCACACCCAGTTACCCTGGCAACCTTCCAAATCCCCAGTCTCTGTTCTTCACACTTCGGGGCAGGGGAGGACAATTCTCTTGCCTTGCCAGCAGTCCTCAATGGCCCTGAATTGTTTCTTAATGGCCCTAGCTTAGCCTGGTCATTTTGGTTAGGCTAGCCCAGGAATTCCTCTGCAGCTTGTATTTCTCCCTTAACATCCCAGATCTTACTGTTTATTAATTTATAGGGTTTCGTGGCGGGGGGGGGGGGTCCTCCGCAAACCAATCAACTTTCTCGCTCTATGTTTAATTTTCTATTTCTTTCTCTCCCAACTGTCCTACAGGTCATGGAATCTGGGTCTGGCAATATGGTGACAAAAAGAAGCCTGTCTTTGTTGTCCCAGATCCCAGAGGAAACTATTTGCCTCCGATTAAAGCTGCAGTTTATTTATTTTTGACAATGATTATAGTGTTTCAGGTAACTATACGCATATTGTTTGAGGTACCTTTTGGTGTTGTTGTTTCAGCCAAGTCACATTGGGGCAAAAGATTACTAAATTGCAAGGGGTTGGACTTGGTGACCCTCATGGTCCCTTTCCAACTCTGCAATGCTGTGATTCTGTGTGGGTTTTCTGTGGATTGATATTCATTTTGGTTCAGGTGTAAGGAGAGGGATTTCCCAGGGAAAGTAGTGGGAGTCCCATGCCTAGAAAGCACGAGAGAAGCAGAAAAGTGCTTGGACCTGCGCTTTCTAAGAATGGAACAAGCAGAATGTGAACAAACCCTCAGAAAGTTGATATTCCGTAATACGGCAGCTAGACTGGTGACTGGAAGTGGCTGCCCAGACAATATAACACCAGTCCTGAAAGACCTACATTTTCTCCCAGTATGTTTCTGAGCACAATTCAAAGTGTTGGCGCTGACCTTTAAAGCCCTAAATGGCCTCAGCCTAGTATACTTGAAGGAGCGTCTCCACCTCCATCATTCAGCCCAGACGCTGAGACACCCGCCCTGTGGAACGCCCTCCCATAAGATGTCAAGGAAATAAACAACCACCTTGACTTTTAGAAGACATCTGAAGGCACTCCTGTTTAGGGAAATTTTTAATGTTTGATGTTTTATTGCTTTTTAAAATTATTGTTATTAATATTCTGTTGGGAGCCGCCCAGAATGGCTGGGGAAACCCAGCCACATGGGTGGGGAAATAACAACAACAACAACAACAATTAATTATTATTACTGTTATTAGGCCTCTCCAGTGGGTTTCCCTTTACCATTAGAGGCTGAAGTCTATGTATAACTCGGGAGGCAGGAGCCTAGAAAGCTGCTCCCTTTGAGCTCCTTGTTGTGTACACTGACTGGCAGCACATTTCCAGAATTTCAGACAGGGGACATTCCCTGCCCTAACTGCAGCTGCCAGGGATTGAACCAAGGAACTTAGGCACAGAAAGCAGCTGCCCTTCTGTGTCGGTGAATACAGACCACGTTCTGACTTGAGGGAAGCTTTTCTGCTTTGTGAAGTCTGCCCCCCAGCGCAGCCCAGCGTTCAAGCCTGCCCCCCCCACCATTGGCCAATCTGGGAGGCAGGCTTAGATTGGTCTTCTCATAGGTGGCGCGGTGGCATTATGCCCCCCCTCCGCCTGCCCAGGTTGGATACTGACCCTGGGTCTCCTAAAGGAGCCTCCACCGTGCTGCGATGCCACCACACCAGGAGGGCGAGCGGGCTTCTTGGATAAAGATTTCAGGTTTCCTTGAGTGGAGAGCCCCGGGTACTGTGTCCGAGAATGGGAGCCAAGGCACTCTCGAGATGTTCTTGGACTTATACAGATTCCCCATCTAAGCTGAATGTGCTCTGTACCTTCCTCACAGAACTGGGGGCCCCCTGCACAGGAAGCATGTTATGGTACCAAGAGTTCTCTACACTGAAATGAATACTCTGCTATGAATAGAGTCTTTTGTGAGGTTAAAGGAAATCCTTGGAAAACTTACTTAACAAAAATCTCCGGGGGTGGGGGTGGGGGAACCCTCTTCCCGTAACACTTTGCCCAGCAGTTACAAAACACAAGGTACATTTGCACAAGCTTGCTTTTTGCACAGACCCAGACTCTGTTTCCTTGCTTCAACTTTTGTCGGAGAGCTGACTTAGAAGCCTATTTGGGGGGGGGTGTGTGTGTGTGTGTGTGTGTGAGAGAGAGAGAGAGAGAGAGAGAGAGAGAGAGAGAGAAATGGAGGTGCCTTTTACTTAATTCACCTTTTTCTTTTGCAAAATCTTTTATGCTGCCACAATTCTGACTTCACTCTCTCTTTTCCTCCACCCTTTCCCCTTCCTTTCCTAGCTTCTTTCAAGCTCGTCTTGTTATCCTGAAAACATTTGCTTTTCTCCAACCTTTTGGTAGTAATGCCACCAACCCTAATTATGGATGTCAAGTCTACAACGGCTCCATACGCTTTCCTAATCTGTCACAGTAAACCTTTGCAGATGCTCTAATATTTTTACGGTGTTGGCTTTAAGTCAGACAATATAAATGCTTTTTTAGAACCCTAAAAAAGGTACAGTACAAAATGGCAATTTTCATCACAAGTTGATTCAATTACACATCTTTTCAGCCAGCTTTGATTTCTTTATATATATCTATATAAAAAAAACCCTCTCTTTTTATGCATTCCAGGTTCTTATTCCCATTTCTTTGTACGTCTCCATTGAAATCGTTAAAATATGTCAGGTGTTTTTTATTCATCAAGACAAGGATTTATTTGATGAAGAGACAGATCTTCAGCTACAGTGTCGTGCTCTGAATATCACTGAAGATTTAGGTCAGATTCAGTATATATTTTCAGACAAGACTGGAACTCTTACCGAGAATAAAATGGTTTTCCGAAGGTGCACTGTTTCTGGCGTTGAGTACTCCCATGATGCCAATGGCAAGTATGATATATTTTCATTTCATTTAATGTACATAAAATTGGCTCTCATCCATGAGGTGGGGTGGTAGAAAGGTTCAGTGCAGTTTGCATTTAACATTTAAGGGTGAAGTCACCCGATTTGCACTCTCCTAAACAATAAGCACACTGAAACGCAGACGTTTCAGTTGTGAAATTCACACTCATTTGAATTTTGCAGTGCAGTTCTGCAGCCAAGTAATGAGTAGAGAAATGCACATGCCGGGCTAAAGGTGTGTACACATTATTATTATTATTATTATTATTATTATTATTATTATTATTATTATTATTATACTGCCCTTCATCTGTAGATCTTAGGGCAGTTCAATACAATAAAAAGCTTAAAATACATGATAAAAACAACAAACACAAACCAATAACCCTCTCTTCCCCCCACTCCTTCCCACAAACACATTTAAAATTGATGTAAGATGTTAGAGAAGAACATTTTTGCCTGGGGCCTAATGGTATATAATGAAGGCGCCAGCCAAACATCCCTGGGGAGAGCATTCCACAAATGGGGAGCCACTGCAGAAAAGGCCTGTTCTCATGTTGCCACCCTCCAGAACTAAGGGCCTCAGTTGATGATCTCAGAGTCCAGGTAGGTTCATATGTAGAGAGGCACATATTGGTAGCAATAACATACACAAATTCATTGCTTTGGGGAAATGTGCATATTAGGCAAAACTGCATTTAAAAATGTGCATATTAAAGGGAAATTTGCACTGAAATGCTGATGAATTGCCATGAGAAATGTAAAAATAATTGAGGAGAACCTATGATTGGGGGGGGGCGTTGAAATCGACAGATTTACCCATCCCTACCCCAGTAGTAATGTACGGAAGTGAGAGCTGGACCATAAAGAAGGCTGATCGCCGTAGAATTGATGCTTTTGAATTATGGTGCTGGAGGAGACTCTTGAGAGTCCCGTGGACTGCAAGAAGATCAAACCTATCCATTCTCAAAGAAATCAGCCCTGAGTACTCACTGGAAGGACAGATCCTGAAGTTGAGGCTCCAGTACTTTGGCCACCTCATGAGAAGAGAAGAATCCCTAGAAAAGACCCTGATGTTGGGAAAGATGGAGGGCACAAGGAGAAGGGGACGACAGAGGATGAGATGGTTGGACAGTGTTCTTGAAGCTACTAACATGAGTTTGGCCAAACTGCGAGAGGCAGTGAAGGATAGGCGTGCCTGGCGTACTCTGGTCCATGGGGTCACGAAGAGTCGGACACGACTGAACGACTGAACAACAACAACAAACTTAAAAGCCAGATTCTTGATTTGAGGTGTGTTAAGCCGGAGCTGAACCAATAGTTCTTAAATAATTCATTTTTCTGAGAAAGTATCTGAGATTCTTCTTTACACACACACAAATAGAAACAAGAAGACAACTTTGCAGAACTTTCTTCGCAGCATTAGGCTTCAGCATCTGCCTTGCATGGCCCTGGTGCTTACGCCAGTCCAGGTTGCATTAAAGCCCTAAAATAAACTCACTGAAGGTTGTTCATTGAAGGAAAGTTTCTGGTCCTTGCCTCAGCTCCTCACAAAGCATCTCCGGAGGGTTGGAGGTCCTCCCAAACAATGTATGATAGAGCACAGAGAACTGCGGGGCTGGGGGGGGGGGAGAGAAATAGGAACTTTTCCCTCCCATGATCACCCTTAAGTTACCTTAAGATCCTCATCTGATTTGAGGCAGTTCTTTCATCAGCCCCTCACATCATGGCTCACCAGACCGCTCAGAGGCTTTTTGGCTGCAGGGCTGGGGGGTTGGGAGAGACAGGCAGCTTCCTTAGGAACATAGCAAGCTGTCTTAAAGTGGTACATCTCCTTCAGTATGGTCTGCACTGACCAGCGGCAGCTTCTCCAGGGCTTCAGGCGGAGATGCTAGGGGTGGAACCTGGGACCTTTCTGCATGCGAAACAGATGCCGTCTCACTGAGCTGGTTAACCTATCTTAGCGTCCAAGCTGCTGAGCTCACCCATCCTGCCCCACCTCGAAACATCCATGAACACGTACAAACAAACGTTGAATGATTGAAACGAGCTTTATTCACAAGTTGCTGTGTGTGTGTTTCTGAACGGCGCATACCTCTTTGCTCTTAATAAAGTGCCTTCTGTTTGGGGCTAATCCAAGAACACCAGAAGTCAAGGAATAAAAATATTGACACTGGCAGTTGTCCCACCGTAGCATCTTATGGACTGTAAAGGTTCATAGAAACTGCTTCTTTTGAGTTGGGCGGGGTGGGGTACAGAGAGAGAATTTAATGTTCTGAGTGGCGTCAGTCATAGTGCAGATCGAATGACCCTTCATCGTGTCAAAAGCTTAGTAATACATGTGAGGAGCATTTGCATCTTAAAAACACACCCTTTGCATCTTAAGCAGCAGAAAAAAAGTTGTCATACCAAATGACGTAGCTTTCTTTGGTCTTCTTGTGGAAACTCAGCATCTGTTTCTGACATCTAATCATATCAGTGACCAGCCACAAAGTGTTGCATATCAGTATTTTTGTGGCATGTCTAAACTGAAGAGGGTTTGGCTGCGGCACAGTTGGACCATACATTCCTGCTTGCCTCCACAGTGATCACCAGCTCAGTACTTAAGAGGCAAAACGACACTAAAGGGTTTATGTGGTGGCTTCAGACAGACAGACAGACAGATAGATACTGGTGTCTTGTCCTTTAGACTTGCAGCACCATTGCCAAAAAAAGGAGGGCCAAGCTGTATGTGACATAGAAGAGCTGTAGTTAGATTTTTCCAACATCACTCTTAACACATTTTTAAAACGGTTGTTTCCGGGGCAGGAGTAATCCTGTGTAACATGTTTCCTTATATTTCGTAAACAAAGCGGTAAACTTTGAACTGGCTGAGCTTGCCTAAGACTTGTTTGCAATTGGCATCCATTCGTTGCTGATGAAATGAAGAAATAAGGGGGGGGGGAGTCCTGAACACATTTTGTAGTGTCACTATTTATTCTCCAATGGCACAAATCATTAATAAAATGAGGGCATTTTACACAATTAGTTCCTCTTTTCCCTCTTAGGCAGTGCCCAATCTATCCTTCCTTTTTAATTATGAGTGCTTTTTCTCCCCACAGTTATTCTTTCTAAATTTGCACCCGTGCATTTTAAAGTTTGCACATTGCTTATTTTGGTCACAACAGAAACCCAGGGGGGGGACTCTGCTATCCTAGAAGTCAATTAAATCGCAGTCCCTTTGAATCACCCAGCCTCTTGTTCTCTTTCCTTATTTTCTTTCTTTCTTTCAGCACTATGCATAAAATCTATTGTATGATATATAGGTGTGTGGGTAAGATTGTGCAAATTCAGCATTTATTAGTTAATGGCAAGCATGCACATTCCAGGAGGGGAAAACAGGAAAGCAAAATTATACTTGGATGCGGATTCAGTCTTAGGAACCAGAAGGCAGCCAATCCATTCATAGTACGGGACCAGATGCGGGCAGGATAAACAGTGGGCGCTCTTCAGTCCAGAATGCCTAGAGTAGCATGATTGTAGTTGCTCCCATCCTCCTGCTGGGCTGATGAAGACACATTTCATGATGGAATATATGTCATCAGGATTACAGTACAATCCACACAGTTGTGGATGGAAGCTGTAAACCTGAATCATGAGTGAGGAGGCGGCAACCTGGTTGGTATCCATCTATCTTGAGAGACAATGGAGTGTGCAGCTGGGGATGAGTAAGAAGAAGAAGAAGAATTTTATTATTTGTATGCTGCCCATCTGACTGGGTTGCCCTAGCCATTCTGGGCGGCTCCCAACATAATACTAAAAACACAATCAAACATTATAAAGTTCCCTAAACAGGGCTGCCTTCAGATATCTTCTAAAAGTCAGATAGTTGTTTATTTCCTTGACAGTTGATGGAAGAGCGTTCCATAGGGCAGGTGCCACTACCAAGAAAGCCCTCTGCCTGGTTCCCTGTAACCTCACTTCTCACAATGAGGGTATACTGGGCTGAAGCTGTTTAGGGCTTTAAAGGTCAGCACCAACACTTTGGATTGTGCTCGGAAATGTACTGGGAGCCAATGTAGGTCTTTCAGGACCGGTGTTATATGGTCTCGGCAGCCACTCCCAGTCACCAGTCTAGCTGCCGCATTCTGGATTAGTTGTAGTTTTCTGGTCACCTTCAAAGGTAGCCCCATGTAGAGCTCTTTGCAGTAGTCCAAGCGGGAGATAACCAGAGCATGCACCACTCTGTGGGCAGGTTGGGTCTCAGCCCTGCGTAGCAAGTGGAGCTGGTAGACAGCTGCCTAGGACACAGAACTGACTGCTCCTCCATGGACAGCTGTGAGTCCAAAATGACTCCCAGGGTGCGCACCTGGTCCTTCAGGGGCACAGTTACATCATTCAAGACCAGGGAGTCCCCCACTGAATTCAGACTACTGCATTAGCAGCAGCAAAGTGATCTCCCCTGGGCTCAAGCCTGGGCAGGGTGCATTAAGTTCCTGGGCTGCCCCTCTTGGCCTTGCTGATGCCATCCATACATTCAGCACCAGCTTGGCTGCAGGTGATGCCAGAAGGAGGTGTACAAGGTGCCATCCAACCGTCTTAGGGACTCTACTTTGGATTTGTGTACTCCTTAGGTTTTTCTTCTCCCAAAGATATCCCACAAGGCAGCAGAGGTTTAGGACCAGAGTTTTCTGTCTCCTAGGCTACCTTCCCAGGTTGACGAGCCCATGTGCTCCTCACTTCCCTCTACAGCACATGCAAAAACCTCCTTCTTGACTGCTGGGCACACTTTTGATCCTCCGGAGACCCGTCAGCAACCATACTTCACTAAACATAGAAATAGAGCCTTGTCCAGGGAAAAAGATAACTTCGCAAGGCCAGAACGGAACTCAAAGGCCAGTAACAAGAACAGAGCACCTGTTAACAATTGCACACCTCCCAGTTCAGGCGTCTCTGATGCTTCTACAATGAATTTGGGAAAATTGAGGTTCTTTGAGAAGGGCTTGAGGAAAGGTCGTCTTGGCTTACAAGTGCACCACAGCCGCAAAGAAATGAGCCAGGATTAGCAACAAAACATGCACTTGATCCATCCCTATGGCAAATTCTCTGGCAACTCCATTAATGTCCTTAATGATGGTGGTAGCTGTGCTGTTGAGGATTTATTCGCCGGCAGCACAGCTAGTCTGCCAGTTGAGGCTTAGCATCCATCTTGTTCCTAGAAGTACTATGCCATTGTTGTTCCATTTAATACAAACAATGCGAATTTGCTGCCACCGTCTCCCTAATATTTGATTTCCAATATAAAGCCTTTGCTGCAGATCCAGATTAATGTAGATCCATAAATGTTATCTGGAATGCATTGCATTTATGCCGTCGCATATAAAGAAATGACATTTCAAATGTATCACTAAGGAAGTTCTTTTAATCCTCTTGACCACTTGGCATTGTAGTCCGCAAATAGATAACTGCCAGACTTAAAGCTATTTTAGTCCTTAACGAGTTTTTTTTTGAAGAGCCTTTGTGGAGTGAGGTTTTTGAAAATCATTATTCACAGCTATTTGCAGTGTTGCATTTATTACACTCTGACCTCCCATATCCTCTTTCGCCACGGATTTTAAATTAATATCCTGTGAACAAAATTCTCGGCAAAGTTCCCAATCTTCCCTGATGAGTTGTCTTTGTTTGTTTGCTTTTAATCATCTTGGTGGCCTCTTTCTGGTTTGTTTGTTTTGTTTTGTTTTGTTTTATTATTTTTGGTCTTTTGCTGGCAGAGCTGCAGATAATGTAGGTGGCTTTAGGGAAAGCTGTACTGCATAGGGAGTTTTCTAATGGGCTCCGGTGGATTTTATGAGCTATTTCAGAATGTAATAGCCTTGTCACATTGAGCCAGAAAATGAGGGAAGCCATGTACTGCATTAAATTACTAATTATTTTGTGTATATCAGTCATTAAAAGTTGATGTTCAATTAAGACTCATCTGTGTTGCGTTGTCATACACAAATGGTCCGTTCTCCAGCAAGTGCCATATAATACGAAACGTGAGTGCCTAGTAGGGTGTGTTTGCGTGGGACTTTTGAGGGAAGCTTGTCCGAGAGACCTGGTTCCTTCCTGCGCCGTTGAGGACGGAATGAAAGCAAAAATGAGCAGCCTCTTTGTTCCTCAGACAGACAAGAAATCTTTTGAGGAAGCAGGGATGATCATCTAAACTGGTACAGAAGGGATGGAGAACCTTTGGCCCTCCAGATGTTTCTCACTAGCCCTGACGGTTGGCCATGCTGGCTGTGGCTGATGGGAGTTGGACTCCGGCAACATCTGGAGGACCACATCCTGTATTACAGCTATTGGTGCAAGCAGACTTCCTTAGCTGATGCAGGTAGCCTCGCCTCCACTTCCCTTCTTTGGTCAGAGGTGGCGGTACATAACCTAAAGCTGATCTCCTCCTGGTCATGTGTCACCAGCTTAGATTAGATACTGGTGGGCTCATTTTTCCACAAGCCAGTTATATCCTGAACTGAAGCTATCATAGTCTCTCTCTCTCTCTCTCTCTCTCTCTCTTTCTCTCTCTCTCATAATATTTTATTCTTTTCCCCATATAGAATGTTACATTCATTACTCAACAACTATATTCCAATTCAACAAAACTAATGGCTTCGCACTCGCCCAACACCAATGTTTATAACCCAGATTACAATTGCGCCTTTAAGGTTCCGTCTCATCGATAACATGCTTATTAATGTATTCTGCTGTTTTCTTGCACTTCAAGCCCCGCTGTGGTCTTCGCATGCAGGAAGTGACTTTTTATATAGACTAGATATGGTTCCCATTTTTCTTTAAGAGATTCTAAATTTGTATCTTTCATCAGTGCCGTCCGTTTCGCCATCTCTGCATATTCCAAGATTTTCATCAGTCATTTTTCCTTTGAAGGTGTTCTTCTTCCCTCCTTCCATTTCTGAGCTTAGAGAATCCTTGCCACCGTAGTCGCATACATAAATACCGTTGAGGCTTCCTTTGGGATTTTGCTGTATAATATCCCCAGCAGGAAGGATTCTGGCCTCTTGGGGAAAGCTTTTGTTGTCTCTTGAAGGTTTTCATGGCAGCTTAGCGGCAACATCTAGATCAGCGTGGGCTGGGTTATCTGAAAGTACATGAAAGTAGAGTGCTTCTGCACCATATACAAGAAACTGATTTCACTGAGTATTTTTATCAACTCATCGCCAGGCCATTGGTTCCTATTGCCCAAGATGCTGGCTGGCAGCTGTTTTCCACATGTTTTCAGCTGGAACATAAGAAGTTGCCTTATGCCACTTCATACCATTGGTCCCTCTAGCGTCATATTGTCTACACCAGGCACGTCCAACAGGTAGATTGTGATCTACTGGTAGATCACTGGTAGATCACTGGCTCCCCCAAAGAAGCTCAACAACTTTGGCCTCCCCTAAAAAAAAGCTCATTTTTTTGCCATGTACCTCCAAAAAACAGGGATTTCCTTCTCCCTAAAAAAAGCTCAACAACAACTTTGACCTGAATGCCTAAAAGGGGGGGGCTTTCCTCCTCCCCAAAAAGCTCAACAACTTTGACCTGAACCCCCCCCCCCAAAAAAAGGGGTAGATCACTGCCAGTTTTTAACTCTGTAAGTAGATCACAGTCTCTTGGGGAGTTGGCCACCCCTGGTCTACACCAACTGGCAGCATATCTCCAGGGTGCTAGGAAAGAGCCTGTGTCCCTGGCCTACCTGGAATTGAACCAGAGACCTTCTGCTTCCAGTGCAAATGCTCTCCTAATGAGCTGCAGCTCTTCTCAGGAGAAGCTAGCGATTAAACCAAGGACCTTAAACATGTAAGACGTACACTCTGCAGCTAAGCTTTACGCTTATCCACTTTGTGTGTTTCTTTCGGGGATGTCTTCTTCCGTTCAGTTTGGTTCTAGAGACCCAAATCCGGAGCAGAAGTAGGACTTGTATATAGTCTGTCTGTGGCATCCTTGTAATTTGGCCATTAAGCTATTGAAAGGCATTAAAATGCCATCATCAAATAATTTGACCTGCATGCTTTGCAGCCAGTACTTGTGGACTAAGAAATCTACAGCTACGGCCAGGCATCCCAATCCGAACCATTTCCAGGCATGTCTAATCCAGCGCCTGTTCTGCTGCCCATACCTGCAAATGAGGGAGGATTGTGCCCAACTCCCTAATTCCCCAAAGAGTTAAACAAATGATTGCAACATACGGAGGACTTAACATCCTCAGGACAGAAGACATTTCAATAGTAGGGCTTCCAGGCTTCTAAGTCGATCTACAGTCTCCGAATCACATCCTCTGAGAAACCAGGCTGTGCGTTTCTTTTCCTTTGGAGTTAGTCACTGGTTGTGTTGGCAGTGTTACCCAATGCATTTTTTATCTGTTCTGTACTCCTATTTCATTTTTGCATTTCTTCCACAAGCCAATTTTATTGTTGTTGTTGTTGTTATTTCTTGTCAATAGCAAAACGTATTGCTATGTACCAAGAAGCTGATTCCGAGGATGAAGAAGCTGCCCCTAAACTGGCACCATTGTCCCAGCGGGATAGTATTAGCAGTCACCAGAGCATTAAGGTTGTCCACAGGAACCAGAGTACGAAATCTCATAGGCGCACGGGGAGCAGAGTGGAAGCCAAAAGGGCAAGCATCCTCTCAAAGCACACGGCTTTTAGTAGCCCCATGGTAAGTATTCCCTTTACGCTGGGGTCTTCCCACTGAACCCCATCATTTTAATCTTCCCATATCTAGGCCCCATCTGCACTATACATTTAAAGCAGTATCATAGCACTTTAGACAGCCATGGCTTACCCCAAAGAATCCTGGGAAGTCTAAAGGTTGCCGAGAGACCCCTATTCCTCTCCCTGGGCTGCATTTCCGAGTTCCTGTTAAACTACTCTGGGAATCATAGCTCTATGAGAGGAAAAGGCATCTCCTAACAACGCTGAACACCCTAAGTCAGTGGTTTTCAAGCAGTGTGCAGTGGCACCCTGGATGATTGTCAGGGGTCACTGGCCTCTGTCCTTTTTCCTTCCCTTCCTCCTCTGATGCCCTCTTGCGTCTCTGCCTCCCAAAGGCTTGCACAGCTGTTTGTTGCGGCAGCTCTGGCTACAAGCTCCCCAGGTGAATGGTGCCTCTGGAGCTGGCCAGGGGGTGCTTCCCAGGCCTCTGTGAGGCAGTGTGAAGAGGCATCTCTCTTTGGAGTAGGGGGTGGCAGCTCAGAGACCAGGGGTGGCAGCTGTGGCTGCCCAGAGGACTCCCAAGGAGAGAGGAGAAGGGGCGAAGGGAATGCTTCACAAGGGAGGCTGTTCGAAAAAGGCTGAGAGGCTGCCAGCTCTGCAGGCAAGGGGTGAAATAACTGGGATCCTGAGCCCCACAGGGGTGCTGCAGATGTAGTTGATCAAGTGAGCCGAGTTCTCAAAAAAAAAAAAAAGGTTGAAAGCCTCTGCCCTAGACAGACTACATTTCCCAGGATCCTTTGAGGGAATACATGACCAATCTAAAGCACTGCTTTAAATGTATATAGTTTTGATGGAACCTTAATTGTACAGGTGAAACCTGAAAAATTAGAATATCGTGGAAAGGTTCGTTTCTTTCAGTAATTCAACGTAAAAGGTGAAACTAATATATGACATGCAAAGCGATATATGTCAAGCCTTTATTTGTTATGAGTTTCACCTGTACTTAGAATAGGGTTGTACAATTTGTGGTTTACCAATGCAAATGCAGACCATGAGTCATCTACATTGCATCCCACCGCAGGCTCAATAATTTTCTTGGTTTTGTTCCCTTTGGGGAACCTTAAAAGCAAAGTGACACCTGACACCTGTGTTCAGCTTTGTGAGTAACAAGCTGCGCGGGCCTCTGCTCATACCTCTGTTGGAATATTTCATGTTTCGGTTTTCTAACGCATTTGTTTCCTGCTATGGTTTTATGCACGTTACCTCCCCACCCCACCCCCAACAATTTTGAGGCCAGTCTTTTTTATAATCAAAGAACATTGTGGCTCCTTAAGGACTGTTTATTACAGCATGAGCTCTCGTGGATTCGAAAACCCGCCTTGCCAGATGCCGGAGTCCACGAAAGCTTATGTCGCAATCCAGTCTTTTAAAGTGCCACCAGCCTCTACAACTGTTTTTGCTGCAAGAGATGTCACACGGCTATCCCTCACTTTTGCAGGAAAATCACATGCCGTTTGTGCGCAGCAGCTGATGTATGTATCCTCCTTTGATGTTTGGTTTTTGCTGAGGGAGCAGAATTTAAATGCCTCGAATTCCTCAGGAGATTCCACATAGACACAGGGAGGAGGGAGAAAAGTTGGAACAGATGCATCAGTTGGTGCAGACTGACGCCTAGGTAGGCACATGCAGAGCAATTTTCGGATTGTACTTTGCAAAAGCATGCACAAAGTGTAGTCCTTTCATAAGGTAGATGAGTCTGAAGGAGGAGGACCTGGTTAGAGCATCTGATAAAAGAGAAAATGCCAGCAACAGTGGAGTTTGGCATGGAGAGTGATCCTTGTCAGGGTCATAAAACACTAATTTGACAAAGGAGCAGGCCTCTCCTGATTTTTATGATGGTTACTGACTGCATACACACCAAACCTATAAGGTACACGCCCCCCCCACTCCCAAGGATCCTGGGAACTGTAGTTTACTCCTCACTGGGGCCATTGCTATTGTTACATTACTGGGCTTTGGTAGCCCTTGCTGCAGCTCACCCACCGATCTACCAGTAGATCCCAGCTGTCAGGGATCGTGCTGAGGAGGTCTGCACTGAGGAGGAATGATGGGAGTCTCATCCGGATCCTGAATCTTCCCAGGAGCAGTGGGACAGTATAGATTTGGAACAGTGGTTTGCAGAGGGACATAGTTCAGAAGACAGAAGTTGGGAAGAACTGGGTGGTGAACAGCTAGAAGAAGAACTGGGAGAGAGAGAGTTAACAGACTCAATTTATCTGGAAAGCATTCATCTGCTCAGCCCAAGGTTGAGGAGAGCAGATAAAGTGGCAGAACAGTGGTTGCAAGATCAGGTTGCAAGATGCCTTAGTGATGTGGATGACAAAGGGGAAGTGGGTGGAACCCTTAATTGGGAGCACCTTCATTCCTAGGAATAGATTTTTTGTTCTCTTGCTGTGTTTATTAAAATCTCTTAACTGGTAAGAGACTCCTTTCACTTTGTTCTGTTTATCTCCTGCCAAAGGGGGGGCGGAAGCCGAGTCCCTGAAGCCTGACTCCAGCCTACCTTCTGCTCACTCTTTCTGCAATACAACAGCACTAACACAAGCTTCAGAATTAATGGGTATAGTGGACGCTCGGGTTGCGAACGTGATCTGTGCGGGAGGCACGTTTGCAACCCGCAGTGCCGCATCTGTGCACGCGCGGGTCGCGATTCGGCGCATGTGCAAAGCACAATTTAGCGCTTTTGTGCATGCACGAGTGCCGAAACCCAGAAGTAACCCGTACCAGTACTTCCGGGTTCGGCACATTGCGCAACACGAAATCGCGCAACCTGAAGCGGCCGTAACCGGAGGTATGACTGTATTACAGCTTGTTTTGGAGAAGCGAAAACATATTGGCGTTTGAATCAATACACATACTGACTATCAACGGTCTTAGCTGAAAACCTCTCTAAAGATGATTGGCAGGTGCAAGGTCAAACATTGTTGCTTTCAGGTTGCGATATTCCATGGGGCGAGAGAAAGTGGGTTGTCTCCAAAGACACAGGTGGGACTGTCAGAGATATGCTTGACAGAGCACATCTGCAGAACAAGCTCAGCCTGGAGACTTGGAAAAGGGTACTCTCGAAATGCACCGACCTGCAAGGGATTCACTTTGCCTGTCTTTCGATTCCAGGAAAAAGATATCACGCCAGATCCTCATTTACTGCAGAAGGTCGACGAATGTGCGAGCTACCTGGAGATCACAAGGAGCCACGACCGACCGTTATCACAGCTGTCCCCCGAACTCTCTGACATCTTTGACTTTTTCATAGCACTGACCATTTGCAATACGGTGGTTGTCACGTCTCCAAACCAGCCGCGGCAGAAGGTAGGTTAGGGGAGAAACTGTGCAAAGAAACTGAAGCCTGCTTTAGGGTAGATTTTTGAAAGTCGTGACGTGGAAACCTAGGAAGAGCCTGCTGGATCAGGCCGATGGCCCATCTAGTCCCTCGTCCTGTGCTCACAGTGGCTAACCAGATGCTTGTGGGCAGCTGTGACTCTGCTTCTGCAGACTGTGTTCCCTCTGAAAGAATCAAAACAGAGATAAATAATAGCTCTGACTCCTGAAAAAGTATAGTTTAATCCTGAGCATGTCCCCCCCAGGCATATTTACTGCCATTTCCATGGACTTTGCCAAGGGCAGCGTTGATCTCATTCAATTTAATGGCAAAGAACCCTATACTGGAGCTGTATTGGGGGGACCAATGTTTGATTATTCCTCTTTTCAGGCAATACAAGGATGATTTTAAACCACTTGGAGGTTTTGTTTTTAACAATTTAGCATCATATAAATTTTGTTAAATAAACAAATAATGCTACATTGGGAGAAAGGCGATACATTTGTGTACATCTCATTTAAGGATTTGCGTGGCTGACAACAGTTATTTGTGCCTAGGGCTTGTGCCTGCTCCTGATGGCTTCACAGTCAAAGTCAGATAGGGCAAGAAAGGATGAAAAGGGGCAGATGCTTGGACAACTATTGAGTTTTTTTTAAATATAATCACAGTAGTGTTGTTGGGCTCCAACTCCCATCAGCCCCAGCCATCATGGCCAATGGTGACAGTTTATGCTGTTGGTTACAGCATGGTGCTGATAATGCCAAGGTTGCAGGTTCAATCCCCGTATGAGACGGCTGCATATTCCCGCATTGCAGGGGGTTGGACTAGATGATCCTCAGGTTCCCTTCCAACTCTACAATTCTAACATATGGAGGGCCACAAGTTCCTACACCTGCTGTAGAATAACCTTGTGTGCTGCTCTTTTTTTTCTTTTTTCTTTTGGAAGCCTTTTATTAGCTCCAGAAATGTGTCCAAAACATCCGCTGTGCTCTGCTTCTGTTAATTTGCGCTGTCAGATTTACATAGGCCTGATTTTCTCACCCAAGTCTCCCTTCTCGGTGGTTGGTCCTCATTTCTCAAGGTTCGGATCAGATTTGAGCTGAAGTCTCCCGTCAAGACCATCGAGGAGTTCATTCGGAGACTCACGCCCAGCCGCCTGACATCCGGCTCCAACAACAGCAGCTCGTCCAGCCTGGCCACCAGCAAATCGACACAGCGAGCTGGTTCCAGCATGATTTCGTCCGCATCCACGGAAAGCACTTTACTGAACGAAGAAGAAAAGCTAGCTAACTCTCCCCAGGTGAATAACAATAGCTACGGTTCCCAGCAGCCCAAATGGACACTGGGGAATGGGCCAAGAGAGGGTGAACTACGCTACGAGGCGGAGAGCCCAGACGAAGCCGCCCTTGTCTATGCAGCAAGAGCCTACGACTGTGCTTTGGTCGGTAGGCTTCCTGATCAGGTCTCCGTAGAGCTGCCTCACCTGGGGAGACTCACCTTTGAACTCTTGCACATTCTGGGCTTCGACTCCATCCGGAAACGGATGTCTGTGGTGGTCAGGCATCCTCTCACCGATGAGATCAATGTTTACACTAAAGGAGCGGATTCAGCTATCATGGATCTCCTTCTGCCCTGCTCTTCAGGTACAAACCTCCCCTCTCAAGTTATGGAAAAAAGCATAACAGCTTAGGGCTGACTTTCTCTGCCACGACACAGATAGATTTGTGTGCTGCTGTAAATTTTTTGAGGAACTATGTTCGTAGCATCTTCTGTCTTTATGATCTCTTTAGAAGCAGCAACCTGACAGTGAGGTATCGGCCCTTTGGCTGAACAAATCTAAAAATGCATGAGCTTTCACTCGCCCTAGTATTCAGTGTATTGTGCTAGGTTGGTTTTTTTTCCAGAATTATGTGCTAATCGACATTTCTTGTCATACTGGGAATTCTGTAACTCCCCTGCTTTACACACCCTTGCTAGCCTCCTTCCCACGGCCATTTGCTTGATCTTAAATTCAGACGACTGCATATTCCTTCTACACATTGACCCCAATGCAGTTAAAGCTAATTGTGGCTACCCCTTTGAAGCCAATGGGACAGATTCATTGCATCTAGCTTGTCCTGTTGCTTTGGGGCTGTTCCCTCCTTAGAACTAGGCTGGAAAGAATTTAGATCGGGGTTTCCCAAACTTGGGTCTCCAGCTGTTTTTGGACTACAACTCCCATCATCCCTAGCTAGCAGGGCCAGTGGTTGGGAATGATGGGAATTGTAGTCCAAAAACAGCTGGAGACCGAAGTTTGAGAAACCCTGATTTAGACGATGAACAACTACAAGCAGCTCTTGACAGAGGGAAGCATAGTGTGGTCCTTTTTTCTTTTCTTTTTTCAAGAGCTCATTGAGAGCTGGGTTCAGAAAGTTGAGTTTAGGAGCACGCTCAGATTCATTTGAACCCAACTTGGTGACTGATCATACATCCTCTTCAGGTTCTCAGCCCAAGGGCCAAGGGGAACCGGTGGTGGTGGGCAGGACCTGAGGCAAAGGTGGGCACAGCAACAAACACATTGTTTTCCTCATGCTGTTCCTGCACACACTGCTCTGTATCCTCCATTCAGAAAAAATCAGGAGCCATTACCTCAGTTTGAGCAGATATTCCAGCCAGGCCAAAAATGCAGCATTGTTATTTATGTTTGCCACTACAGCGGCCCGTGTTTAGTTAGCCCAAAAATGGAAAACGAGCGAGGTCCCAACTAAAGAAGAATGGCAACTTAAGCTGAATGGAATATGGGCAGCTTGTGGACTTAACATATAGAATAAGAGAACAAGAAGAACATACATTTAGAGAAGACTGGAAAATGTTTATTGAATATGTGGGGGGGGGGAATTGTGTACACTTGAAAACGGCAGCATTAAGATAAATTCAACAGTGTAAATAAGTTTTGATGGATATAATAATGGAATACCGAATAGTTTATGTGAAATGTGCAGGGATTTACGATCGGCAAAACGAACCATGGAAGGAGAAGAAGGGAAATCATTGATATTTTAAGGGTGTTTAAATGAGTATTCTAAATTGTGAAACAGAAAATTTAATAAAAATTACACACACACACACACACACACACACACACACACAGGAGAGGGCCAGATAGAGACACTTGGAAGGCCGCATTTGGCCCTTGGGTCTGAAGTTGAGAGTGTAGAGCTTTGGCCCCGATCCTTCCAGCCACACCCCACCTTCCCAAGAGTGGACTTGGCATTCTGACGGAGGAGTGCAGTTGTCACCCATTGGCCCGAACATGCTTAGAAGCCTTCTCACAGTCAGGAATCCTGATAAAGCAGTGGAGTGGAGGCGCCATTTCTGGTGGCCTCTGTACTTTTTTTTTTGCCCCCCCCCCCCCATCACATGTCCAGACAAGCGCCTGAAGAGACGTGACATTGGAGATGGGTCAGGGAGCTGAGGAGATTCCTCAGACAAGTCCAGGAGTGGGTACATTCCATCCCACGGCCTGATCCTGACCTCAACACTCTCTTTTCAAGTTGTAGGTCTGAAGCTGGCTAATGTTTGAAAAGGCACATTTGAATTTATTCAATACGTAAGAGATGAGGGGGACGCGGAAGTTTCGTCAGATGAGGGAGATTACAAGCCACGCAATTAAAACGAGCGGAGGTTTCAAAGGAAGAGGTTGTTAATGGAGAGTAGATGTCTGACGGTGAAGCAAAAGTTTGGGTTTTTAATTGAAGAGCATCTCGAGAGATACATGAATATGCTGTGAGCCAGACGTTTCTGCTTAATCAGATGCATTTAATAACCACAGATTTTTTCGGGGGGGGGGGGGTGTAGTTTTTTATATATATTTAGAGCAGTTTTTCCTGTGCATTTGCAGAGATTTGTGTTCTGCACTTAAGCAGGGGGGGATTTGAAATCAATAAAAAGTGGCGATGTTCTGTAGTTGATGCTTTGGTGTCGCCAATAAAATATGAGGCTGAAATGAACTCTGCACTTCGGATTTGCTAGTCAAATTGGATTGTTTTCTTCGACACATTTGCAACTTGTGGATCCGTGAACTTCAGGCCTTTAGTCTGACAGCAAATGTTGGTTTCAGCATAAATTTCTTACCATAATTAACTTAACATTACTGGAAAACACTAGAGCAAATTGCCGTGAAATCATTTTCGTTCTGCATTATTCGTTTAATAAAACAAACAAACATGTAAGCTTGGACTTTTTGTCCTTCACATACGTAAGTTAGACTAGGACCACAGAATTAAGAACTGTTTGTCATTCTAGCACTGAAAGTAAGCTTCCCTATTCTGATATGCTACTTAGATCTTGCAACCTAAAAAAACTTGCTTCGGAACGTCTGTTTCTTGCTAGCTGAAAGAGAGCTCTAGTTAGAGAAATGTGTGGTGACAAATGCAATCAAGTCTTATTATTACAATTTAAAATATGAATAATTTATAATGCTCATTTATGCAGTAACAACACCGGAACTGAATATTGTAATTGGCTTAGGTTAGGGAATCCTGGGAAATGGAGGATTCTTTGTCACAGAAACAAGTTTTTAGCCCTCCTTTTTCTTAATATATATAGATAGATAGATAGATAGATAGATAGATAGATCGATAGATATAGATATATATAGATATAGATATATATTTCGAGATGGTTTCTACTCTATTTTGCAAAGACCTCTGATGGCTCACCAGAGATAATCTAAGTAATACATCTAAAAATAACAAAATGCCACCCAGCATAAGTATTAACAAATTCAGCAAAGCAACCAGGCTACAGTTGATGCAATGAAGGCTCAAAACTCCAAATCCATATCAGTGCATTTCTGTCTGCCCTTCCACTTGTTATCTTCTCTTCTACCTACTTTTCCTTAACAAAAAAAACAGACCAACCTCAAAGCTTGGAAGCAAAGTTATTAAAACCCAAGTATTGCCCAGAAAATCAAAACATTCTGTAGGTACATTGCCTTGGTGGCATCTGAGGCCCATTGTCTATGGACCACCCTAGTTCCATCTCTTTGCTCCCCCCCCCCATAGTGAGCTACATTAGTGCATCCCAGCACAACTCATTTTGTAGAAATAGGATTGCAACCAATAAAGTAGGACAGACATGTCCTTCTCATGGAATAAATGATACACCTGTAGCAATATCAATGCAAGCAACTGAACAGAAAGTAACCATTAAAAAATAATAATACAAGACTCTTTGGCACATTTTTAAATGAGAGAAAAACTATGTGGCATACACAAAATAATTGTCTTTGAGCAGGAAGATTTGGGGTTTCCTGGGGGATACTAGTGTTGCTATTATATATATGGCTTTTATTTCCAGCCATGAGGAAGAGAAAAGGATTGTCCATTTTTAGACTACAAAATTACTGGTATTTAATAATTTTAAGTGTTTTCCTTTTTAAAAAAAAAAAAAAAAAACATTTCCAGGTGACCCTAGAGACAGACATCAAAAGAAAATCCGAAGCAAAACTCAGAATTTTCTTAATCTTTATGCTGCTGATGGGCTGAGAACTTTGTGCATTGCAAAGAAAGTAAGTGCCTGAAATGTCCTAAATTCATTGGGGGGGTGTATCTCACATATATGGGGAGGGGGTTGTTAATTTTTTTTTGTTTTTTTGTTTTGTTTTATATAACACATCATGAGGTATTTTCAACCCTACTGAAACAATGGGGTTTTTCATTTGGTGACTCTGCTGGCCTGTGGCCTTTTATGTTCTTTTGATGTGAATGTTCCTCCTCCTTGCCTCATTCTTTACTTCCTCGACAGGTCCTGAGCAAGGAAGACTATTCCTGCTGGTTGAAAAGTCACATTGAAGCAGAATCTTCCATTGACAACCGGGAAGAGCTGCTGTTCCAGTCGGCCGTTCGGATAGAGACTGATTTGCATCTTCTAGGTAACAGCAAGCAGGAAGGAAAGGCCTCTGCCTAACAATTGAGAGGGTAAACTTGAGGAGCAATCTCTCGGTGGTTGCCATTAATCTCTGGAATTACTTGCAGTCAGGTGGTATATCAGCTGACATGGATGCAGCAAATTCTGGAACACCTGATTGCGCTTTCAATTTTCCTGGCCACCTTGTCCCACATAATAAAGGGGGAATGCAAGTGGAGCCCTCACAGTCACGGAACAGCTTTTGAGCCAGTCAGTGCCTCCGTTAACTCCATTGACAACCACCTTTCACCTTGTTCCGTAGGATCCATCAACATGCTTTTTAGGGGTCAATGAGAGCTTCAGGGGGAGAGAGGAACTGCAAAAATCCCCTCTTTTTTCTTTTAATTATATTTTGTTAGGTTTCAACATTTTTAACATATACAATCAAAACACAATTTTGTCTTTTATTTTTGTCGACTTCCCGCCCTGTTTTCCATGGAGTTGTTGTTTCTCCCCTTCCGCCCTGTCTTCTATCTATTAAATCGTAACCACAATATTATATAATTACTTCTGTTGCTCATAGCTCAAATCCTGCTCGCGAGTTCATCATACTATATTTCTTCATGTGGTCCGAAAAAGGCATCCATTCTTCCATAAAACACTCATCATTAGATTCTCTTTAATTTTTCAAGTTCTGCATAGTCCATTATCTTACTTATCCATTCTTCTTTGGTGAGAACTCATCCCTTCCTTTTTCCTTACCAGAAGAATCCACTGCAGCGCTAATCCCTACAGTGGTGTAGGGGTGGCATTGCCGCTCTCCCAGCTTCCAAACGCACAAGGTTAAGTGTGTGTGATTATCTATTTAAAGCCCTGGGTTTTATTTTTGCTTCCATTTGCTTTGTGTCGTAGGTGCGACTGGCATTGAGGACCGTTTACAGGACGGAGTCCCAGAAACCATTGCAAACCTGCGTAAGGCCGGGCTGCAGATCTGGGTTCTAACTGGAGACAAACAGGAAACAGCCGTTAATATTGCTTATGCTTGCAAGCTGTTGGACCACGATGAAGAAATCATCACCTTGAATGCCGATTCGCTGGTATGGTGACACTGCCGTGCAGTACTGGGCCTTGTAAATCTAGCAGGCTTTCAGCCTTTCGTAGCATGTCTGCCCATGCTGGAGGCTTACTAAACATGTATACCTAGACCAGCCTTTCTCAACCTTGGGTCTCCAGCTGTTTTTGGCCTACAACTCCCATGATCCCTAAGTAGCAGGACCAGTGGTCAGGGATGATGGGAGTTGTAGGCCAAAAACATCTGAGGACCCAAGGTTGAGAAAGGCTGACCTAGACATTCCTGTGTAATATATGAGCTACCAAGCCAAGCACAGCCTTCCAGCCATGCATGGATGCCACCCTGCCCTGGGAAGGCTTGATAAACATCATTTTTTGCTGCAGTGATTGTCTTCCATCTGTTAGGCCACATTAAATGTGTGATCAGCTGTGTTCAGCTTGCAAGTCGTGCAAGCCTGGCCTGGAGGTAAAATGTCTCCAAAGGGATGTGCTTGATTATGAATCATAGAATTATAGAGTTGAAAGGGACCCTGGCGGTCATCTAGTCTAACCCACCCTGCATTGCAGGAATCTCAGTTAAAGCATCCAGGACAGATGGCCATCCAACCTCTGCTTAAAAACCTCCCAGCAAAGATGACCATTGCATATGGAAGCTCTTCTGCAAAGTTCTAATGCTGTTTTCTTTTTTAATCTTCCATTCTCTCCCCCCTCCCCTCCTTCTGAGTGGCTGTCCTTATTCTGGTGGTTTTCATTTATAAGCTGCTTTGGATAACACTGATTTAAAGCAGTTAGGAATTTCTCAAGTAAACCAAATCGAGATCATGGAGCAAAACCCAGAGCTTGCCTCTTTTTCTTCTCGCCGTAACTCCACACACTCAATTTATTGTTGTCTTTTGTTCTAGGAAACGTGTTCCACATTGCTGGAGCAACACTTGAAGCGCATCGAGTCTAAATGTTCAAATGCAGCTGAAAAACCTACCGGGAACTCACAAGTGAAGTTCACCCCTCTCTATGTGCCGCCATCACCTTTGGTGCATCCCAACTTGGGCTTGGTGGTTGACGGAAGGACCTTGGCTTATGCCCTCGACAAAGGCCTGCAGGACAAATTCCTTTCACTAGCCAGGAGGTGCCGCTCTGTGCTGTGCTGCCGCTCAACCCCAATTCAGAAGGGGATGGTTGTGAAACTGGTCAGAGACAAACTCAAAACAATGACTTTGGCAATAGGCAAGTACCTTGGCTTTCATTCTGATTAGCAGACAAATGCAAAGGTGGCACATTTTCTTTCTTTCAGCCAGAGCTACACCAGTGTGATGTAGTGGTTAAGAGCGGTAGACTCGTAATCCGGTGAACCGGGTTCGCGTCTCCGCTCCTCCACATGCAGCTGCTGGGTGACCTTGGGCTAGTCACACTTCTTTGAAGTCTCTCAGCCCCACTCACCTCACAGAGTGTTTGTTGTGGGGGAGGAAGGGAAAGGAGCTTGTTAGCCGCTTTGAGACTCCTTCGGGTAGTGATAAAGCGGGATATCAAATCCAAACTCTTCTTCATTTAAAGTGGAGGTGAGGAACATTTTCTAGCGCGAAATGTTTCCTTCCCTTCCTTGCATTTCCTTTCTTGTGGGCAAACTTCCAGGAGCCACATGGCTTTGCCAATTTGGGGGTCGGGGGCGGGTTCGTGCAAAATTGAAATTGGTTGCATGAATTTGAGACCTTCCTGAACCATTTTGGATTTACTGGTCTCAGGCACCCTCCCCACTTGAGGTGGTAGTGCATTTTCCTTTGCTAAGTTCAGAACATGGCAAGAAGCTAGTGCTGTTGTATTGGGGAATCCTGATGGCCAAACTGCTTGGCAGGACACTGGGCGCCTGACCCAAAGTCCTGCCCTTACCATCTCACTGCTTCCTGTGCTGGGAAGGATGAAGGAGGAGGGTGGGTGCTTAGCTCCTATCTTGCAGAAGGCAGAGCAGGATGGGGGCCACGTGGCTCTAACAACCCTTCCCCTCCCTCCTTTGCCAAGAGGAATTGGAGCCCTTAACTCCCACCCCTTAGTGTGGGGTCCCAAACTTGTGTTTCATTAGACATTTTTGAAAGTGCTTATTCAAGACTCTCCCCTCCCTCTCCCAATCCTCATTTCACACCAGGGTGCTGTTGGCATGTCTCTGTGATTAATCAGGGAGAAACCACAAAAAGTATTATTTCCTTGGGAACATTTGGTGCTCTCTCATCAAGCTCAGCCTGCCTTTCAGCCTCTGGAACTGAGGAGAACACTTTTCTTTTTCCACTACTTCACCATCATGTATTACTCGCCGAGTGCGTTATATCGCTATTCTTGGCGCGATCCTGCCGGTTCTGGAAGAAGGCATTTCCTCTCCAGTCTTGTGGGAACGGTAATTCCTTTCGAAGGGTGAAAACTGAGGTATTTCTTGTGCATAGATGAGGCGTCCCGAGAGTGTTTTCTGCCTGAGGCAAAGGACAAGATGGTGCCCTCCTTCCCATTCCACAACCAGCCAACCAGACTGGCAGATAAACCTCACTTTGAAGCTGGCAACCGGGCAGTGCTGTCCACCACACTTAAGTATAGCAGCCTAGCTTGGGGGAGAGGTGGTGCAGGATACAGGGCACTCATCCATCTTCCCAACACCTAGGATCTGTCGCCCCAGCGTCTGCTGCCTGAGGCTCACTCTGCCTAATGGCAGGGCCGGGGCTGAGTGGTTTTTTTTTTACAGAACATGGCAATGTTTTCCAGCTTCGTATATCCGACTGGCATCTGTTTGCAGCACTGTGACTGAAGCGGGGTGGGCACCAAGGCTTGCTTTCCGACCAGCCATCCCTCCGATCCCCATAGCCTATGTTCAAGGGCCAGCGTTCACTGGCAACACCCACTAGCATAAATTGCACTTTGGCTTCACGAGCAGAGATCTGAAAATTACGCAGGCTAATGCAATGAGAAACCTGGGTTGTGAGAGAAGGAGCACTATCCTCGCAAATCTAATTGCTATACCTTTAGAGAGGAAACAGACAATGGAGATTGTTTTTGCATGCATTTCCCTTCAGCGCTTCTGCCCCCGAAAAATACCTTTTTAGGTATATGATTATTGCGGGCAGATAGGGGAGCAAAGGCCTGAAGCATGTTTTGCATTATTTTTGAGAATGATAATGCTATAAGGTCAGTAGCAGTGCTTCAGAACAATGAGAAAAAGGACAAGTCCATCTGCTTTGACAGTCTTATTAAAAGATAAAGCTCAATAGAGCCTGTGGTTGCCTATTATTTCTGGCATTCTTCTGTCTCCACAATTAGAATCGTCTTTGCTGACCGGCGATTAATTAACATATGTATTTATTGCTAGCATTCCTCCACACACACACACACACACACACTCCACCTAAAAGGCTCCCCCAGCTGTTTGGGAGTAAAAGCAGGTAGCCTGGGAGCAACAGCAGGCAGCAAAAGAAGGCAGCCCCCCTTTTTTCCAGCAGCCCCCTTTTTGGCTTACAATCTAAAAGACATAACACGAAAGGAAAAAGGAATCTGTAAGGAAGAGGAAAACAAGCAAACCCACTTGGAGGGGAAACAGTTCAAAGAGAAGAGAAGCCAAAGGAATCAGTTTCTCAGCAGGGCTGAGGGAGTGATCCTGCTTTCCATCTCTCCCTTTACACCAAAGATTTGAATAAACTCACCAATCACTGAGAGATGGCGCATTTTGGGTGACACCAATTCCCCCCCCCCCCCATTTAACCATAGGATGGAACTGAATATATGATTCTAGCTATAATAATAAACTATACCCCCACCCACCCAAAAAAGCCACTGCTCTTCAGCAGGTTGATCCTATTTGTTTCTATGAAGATGCATCAGATTATAAGAGCCAAACATCTCACAGAACTAACTCAAGGGGACTAGAAACTTGTTCTCTCTTTAAAATAAAATATCAGCATTCTAGGGGCAGTTCTGCATCCGTTACTGCATGGCGCACATCAATTTGCAGAACACACACCTTCCTGATACTACTTCCCATGTGTACTTCCAACTAGACAGGTACTTTACAGGTATGGGTGGCCAACTGAAAAAAGGACAGGGTCCCTACACATTTTAAGAGGTGTGCAAAAGGGGATTTCACCATGTGCAGTTTTTCTTGTGCCACTATTAAAATGTAGGAGTTCAGTTTTCTTTTACACTCCAGCCCAGCAGAAAACCGTACTGTTATTTCCAAGAACTGGGCTCCCTTTCTCATTTGTCTGGCATATTTGCTAAGGAGAACAGGTGTGCTGCTCTGCTTTATACTACTTCATTTGATAGTTATGCATGTAATTAGTGAAGTCCAGTCTGCACAAGCAATTTAGATTGGGCTTTGGAATTAATTCCACAGCAACGTAGCCATTTCACTGCTAAATATGGCCCTGTTCCTTTTCCCTTTTCCCTTGATTTTCCATTGCTTCTTTTTTGCCACTAGTCATGTCTGCTTCAATTAAAAACAAACGACATCTCTTTCTCCCTCCCTCCCCCCCCAAACCCCAATTGTTACCAGGTGACGGAGCAAACGACGTCAGTATGATCCAAGTAGCTGATGTTGGTGTGGGGATCTCGGGGCCAGAAGGCATGCAGGTACCGTATGCGGACCGAGAAGCCACCCCGGGAAAGAGTCGGGTCCATATGTTTTCCATATGTCCACTTGCATCTAGTTTCCCCCGTTGTGCTGCAGCAAGATGCTGTGCAACAGCCGCTGCATATTTCCGAGGTCTCGTGAGCTGCCTGCCCCAAGGTGGGCCAGCTGGGCTTTGCAAAAGTTACTTCAGCAGAGCTTACATTTGCGCAGCTTCATCTTTCGGCTAAGTTTCCTTTATAAAACTGTAAATCATCTAAAATACTTTTACAATAGTTCTCTTAATTCCCCCCCTCAATCGCCATGTACCTTGAATGTTCTGTTTTTCCTTAATTATCATATTTTTCACTCCATAAGACGCACTTTTTTCCTCCTAAAAAGTAAGGGGAAATATCTGTGCGTGTTATGGAGCGAATGGTGGTCCCTGGAGCCGAATTGCCCAGGGACCAAAAGCAGATTGTGCTTTTTTTTTTCAAAGAGAAAATGGGGTGTTGAAAGGACCCCGCTCAGCAGCTGATCAGCAAGAGATCGGGAGAGAGATAAGAGTCCCGGCTCCCTTTCAGCCCCGCCCTCTTGCCTCACCCTCCTTTGTTGAATGTGCTGCAGAGGGAGGTTGTTTGTTTCCCCAGCGACATGTGACTGGCTGATTAGATTATCTGTCTGGAAACTGTAGAAAAGGCTCCCTTTCCTTTAGAAACTGCAGAAATGGGAGTTGAACCCCATAAAAACGGAGCTTTTCCTCTTTGCTTTTCCCCCTTTGCAAAAGGAGCTTTGCTTTTCCCCCTTTGCAAAAAAGCTGCAAAACTTTTAGTTGATCCTCAAATAAACAGGGTTTTTTCCCTTTGCAAAAAAGCTGCAAAACTTATAGCTGATCCTCAAAAAAACAGGGCTTTTCCCTTTGCAAAAAAAGCTGCTAAACTTTTAGCTGTTCCTCAAAAAAACAGGGTTTTCCCTTTGCAAAAAAAGCTGCTAAACTTTTAACTGATCCTCAAAAAAACAGGGCTTTTAGAGGAGGAAAACCAAGAAAAAAAAATTCCTGGGTTTCCTCCTCTAAAAACGAGGTGCGCCCTTTGGTCCGGTGCGCCCTATGGAGCGAAAAATACGGTACTGCCTTTTTCTCTTGACGTCTGTTCCTGTCTCCTAGAGTCATCATTCAGTACAGTTGTCTAAGAGCACAACCAGATGTCGGTACTTTTGGGGATTGGTTAGCACTGCTTTATCACACCTGAGCCCTTAAGTAGAAAGCCACGTCAGACTCTTGCAGGTGCCCCCCCCCCCCGCAAAAGCAAACAGGAGGCACACAATGTAAGAAGATGTCTGACAGACAGAATGTGAAGCTTTTCCCACAGTTGTATTTCTACCGTGGAAATGGCTTGCCCTGTTTCATTTCTGCCTGCCACGCAACTGTTATAGGCAGAAGAGACCCGCTCTCCTCCATTGCTAACCCTAAGCCATGCAAAGAATTCAATGAGTAAATAGCAGCAGCAAAATTTAGGAAATGATGTCTTAATATATTCTGAAATGAGAAGTGTTATGTATTGAAGTTCTCACCCTAGGCCACCAGGGGTAATAAGAAATATTGAAAATGGACATCTGTGACCGTATAACATTCACTGGCAAAATGAAGTGAGGAGATGCTGGAAATAAACACACACCCCAAGCCTTGATAAGGAACAACAAAAATTCTCTGAGCATGTGCAGTTTTCTGCCTTAAAAACATACTTTATCCACCATTGGGTTTTTTGGCTTATTCTCTGCTCTGCCCTTGGGCCAGCCAGTAACTCCCAGCCTAATCTAGCTCACTTGGCTGTTGTGAAGTTCTAAAAGGAATATTAAAATGGCTGCAAAAAAGAACTTAGTCTTTATATCATAGGCATCGGGTTTTATTTCCTTTAACCACAGAGATGCAATTTTGTTCTGTAAAGGGCCATGTTTTCTCATCCACAAACCTAAAACTAAGAGCTTGTTTTATACCTTTTCTTGGAGGCTTACCTCACAAGAGATGCCATAAATGCAGAGAAATCTTGAGAAAAGAGCAGCTAAATATTTATTTTATCACCAAGTATTGTCTTGGTTTCCATAAGTGCTGGTTTTATGAATAGGAATTATTAAATAGTGGTTTGTGCCACATTCCGTTGTTCCTATGAAATGTGGAAGGAAATTGAGTCTGTCAGTGCGTTCAAATAGCTTTCTCCTTTCCCTCTCTCCCTGATCAGAAATAGACCTAAAAGGGGAGGGTGGAGGGCGAGGGAAATGCAGTCGGGCAATTTTGTGGAAATACTAAAGTAAACACATTTGCATTTTCATACCATTATGTAGAAAGATTGAAGAACAGAGAAATTGGAATACTGATGGACAGTCTTCTAATATTTATAAACAGCAAGCTAAATGCATTGTTCATGGCCAGCCATTCTTAGCCACCCCTTCAATTTGTCGGGCAGATTCCTGGCGCTTTGCTTGGGGTGGCTGGCTTGTGCCAATAGGTGCCGAGGGTCAGAGAAGGACCATTGTTCCAATGTGAACACCAGCCTTGGGAAACTGATCAGTCATCTTCCCCTCCAGTAGGGATGGGGGGGTGATCAGAGTCTGTGAGTGGAGAGAGAGAGAGAAATGGAAGGGATGGGGGATCTGGAAGCATCTTGGAGTGCAGTTAACTCCCCCTGGGGATCTGGTGTGGGGCAGTGAACGTAAGAACTCAGCAGCTGTCTGCTGAGTCTGGCCAATGGCCCCTCTAGTCCAACACCTGTTCTCCCACTAGCAAGCCAGGTGCCTATGGTTAGCCCAAAAGCAGGAGCTGAGCAGAACAGCGCCCTCCCCATTTGTCATTCCCAGAAACTGACATTCAGAAGCACACTGTCCTGACAGTGGAGGCCGAACATGGACATTGTGCCTAGTATTCATTGGTAGCCTTGTCCTCCATGAATTTAACTAAACCTCTTATTGGTGGACATCACTGCCACTTTTGAGGGGTGGATTCCATGGTGTAACATATGCTCTGGGGTTCTACTGCACTTACGTTTACATAAACACATGTATCCTTACTTCCTGCGAGCCCCAAAGTCCCAATGAAATGGGAAGCGCTGCGGAATATGTCAAGCAATGAATGCCCCAGCAACATCCACTGTAGCAGTTCTCGGTGGAGTCAGTTGCATAAGAATAAGTCTCTAAGTGATAAGATATTGAAAGATTGACAAATCAGCCTTGGAGCACTTTAGTAAACTGATCAGAGGGCATTTCCTCCCTTTTGTGAAAATCTGTGTTCCCAGCGTTATTTCAGGGACATCTGTGGATTTCTGCTTGTTTCCACCTAAAATTGTTTTTTTTAAAAAATTGTTGTTCAAGTAACATCTGCAGAAGGATAATGTCAACTCTTCTTGCCTTGAAGGCTGTGATGGCAAGTGACTTCGCAATCCCAAAGTTCCGGCACTTGGAAAAACTCTTGCTTGTGCATGGCCATTGGTGTTACTCACGGCTCGCCAACATGGTGCTGTATTTCTTCTACAAAAATGCAGTAAGTGTGTGTTAGCTTTGTAGCCTGAGCATGTTTCCGGATTGTACTTAGGAGTGCCTTTTCACTTACACCATCTGCCGAGAAGATGGTGACACTTTTGATTTTTGCTTTGACCTGTTAATCGTGACTTGTGCTTGCAGAACCTTGCATGCACAACATGGAGGCAGAATATGGAGCAGAATACAGCACCCTGCCGTGAATGTGGAGGGTGAAAAGCACAACATCCTGCCAAAATAGGGGAGGACAGGAGGATGTTACTCTGGTGCTCCAGAATCTATGTTGACTTCACATAGCGGGGGTGGGGAACCTATGGCCCTGCAGATATTGTTGCACTTTAAGTCCCATAGGCCACAGCCAGAATGGCTGATGGTCAGGAATGGTGGGGATTGTAGTCCAGCTAATCTTGGAGAGCTTTCTAGGAGCAATTCACTTTGCTGGTTCTGAACTATAGTCGCCGAAATGGCTTGGACCCAAGTATATGAGAGATGTGTTCAGTCGCACTCCATATAAGCAGCCCAAATGCTTGTGTTAAGCCAAACCATGGCTTAGCACAAATGAACAAACATGCAGGCTCCCGGAAAGGAGATTTTGTCCTATGGTTTGCAGCTTGCGGTATGCTTTGAGAGAGGTGAAACATGAGCCAAGGTTTGGACTAGACCCAGACTATGGTTTAGCAAAGCAGCCACAGTATCCTCTATAGGAGCCTGCACATTTCTTTGTTTTGTACTAAGCCATGGTTTGCCATATTGTTAACATGAAAAGGAGGTGCCGTGTTGCTTCTGATGGTGAAAACTTGAGGAGAACAATCTGCATCAGGCAGGGGAGGCAGTCATACAGAGGAACAGTGACGCAGCATGTCTATCAAAAAGGAGGAAGGAGGAGGACAGGTGGAGGAGGAGAGAAAGATCAGGGTTTGGGGATTCGGATCTTGTGATGGGAAATGGGAAGCAGTCGGATTGCGAATTAGCCATGTGGCAGGTGGAGAGAGAAAGTGACAGGCAGCATGGGAGACAACGTATTCTCCCGACGCCTCTTGGTGGGCAAGGGGATGTTGTGTACATACTGTAGGTATTTATCGTCTGCAGGCCTTTCAGGGTACAGTAGTAGGTGTTCTCCCTTTCAGAAGCCCAGCTCCGTAGCATTCTGTGGAGCAGATGCCGTAGTTCCACATTATCCCTTCGTTTTAGGAGTTTTTATCTGGCAACACTTGTTAAAATGCAGATGGCTGGCATTTACAGGAATAGCAGACCCTGCTGTGTGACAGGAATCACGTGCCGAAGAATCAGTCTGTGCAAATTTGATAACAAGAATAAGGCTTGCTACTTAGGGATAAGTTACGGTTGGCAGGCTTGAGGCTTGCATAAATCTCCTCCTCAAGGTCCACCAGCCAAAATCGTTCACAGCGTTGCAAGTTAGGGCAGTGTTCGGTAATCCATCAGAATATAATAGTAAACAGTAAAATTGAATATTAGCAAATAATAATTAATCAGTTTACACTTGTCAATTACAATAAAGAATTACAATATGATGAAATTCCTGGCCTCTGAGGTTGACTTTTAAAAGAACTGCTCTTAGCATAATTCCTGGAATACTGGGGTCACCAAAAGCACTGAGCCTCCAGCAGATTGGGCTGACAAAATGATTTTGCAGGCTCTGTCTCAGCCTGTTCATCACCTGTATGAAGTCCTACAGCCCAGAGAGCAGGTGCCTCCGAAATTTGCACACATTTGGATTGGAGGAAGAGGGGGGGCGGGAAACAATCATGCAGTTCAGTTTTGCATTTATTGTATGAGTTCCTGATACGGTTTGCTCAGAGGCTGCCTATAAATTAAACATAAAGCTTTCAGAATCGTCTTGTCCTGAAGATCCCTCAGAGAACAATTCAAGTTTCAATAGTTCTTCTTGTTGTTGTTTTTAATGAGAATTCCTAAGGCAGAAAGGCTGAAACAAGTTTGCTTTGGAGTAGCATCTCTGAAGCCAACAGAACTACTCCAGAGAAAATTGTTAGGACGACTGCACTAGTGGTATCTGACCAGGGCAGCCTTTATATTTCTTGCTTGTATAGCCTGCATTGTAAAAATGGAAACACGACAGATGCACTCACAGAAATGCACATTCGAAATGCCCTGTAATTATAAATTATTTGTAATAAGCATCTCGGAATAATACAAGAGCAGAAGCATTTGTAGCATCAGCAGTGTTTCTGTAGAAATTGTGCAGCAGGTATAGAGCGGTATATAAATTCAGTAAATAAAACAATAATAAATAAATAATCCATAGAATTTCACCCTCAGCATGTTGACGTTTATGCACGTGATATGCACGTGATAAGCCATATGATATTCAGTACGCTGACCCCAAGCTTGCTGAAGGGGCAGGGATGGCTGGCATGGTCCTGATCCCCCTTTAAATGTGTGCAACAGAATGGGGGCTTGCGTTCTGAGCTTGCAACCATTAGGAGCAGTTGTGTTTAGCTGCTCACTCTGAAATCATAAGCCATCAGCCTCGTGAAAGATCAAAAGCCTGTTGCGGGGACCTGAAGAACAGAAATGCACGGCAACAATTCAAGTGTTATAGAGCAGGAGTTGGAGGGCCTCTGGCCCTTTGGGTGTCATTGGACTCCATCTCTCATCAGCCCCAGCTAGTATGGCCAATGGGCAAGGACAACTGGAGTTGTAGTCCTGCAATGAATACCTGGAGGGCACCAAGTTTCTCACCACTGATGTAGAAGGATTTGGGTTCAGATAAGACTTTATCTGGTTCCCAGTTTTCCTGCCCAGTTGATTCGGTGGGGTGAAGTGGAGAGTAGACACGGGTCTCGGAGGAAGCTTCTCACATGACCATTGCTGGAGGGAGAACTGATTCTAATAACACTTGTGTTGTCTTTGAACTCAATTACCCAAAGCAACCACAAGGATATCTAAAATCAGGTCAGGGTTGGGTGAGAACTGGACAGCCCTTGTGAGATTTGCATGGGACGTGAGCTTTGCACAATCCCATCGTCGGTCTCTGAACTTCTACACAACCCACACATAGGCTGGTTTGGAGAAGCTGGGGTGAAAGGTGGGGTGGTTTTAAAGTGCCACTGTTTGTTTTTATTTTATTTTATTGCAAATGTAGCAGAACTCCGTGTACTCTTTCCTAATCTAAATCCTTTTCCGTTTAGGTTCCTGGGACATCTGCCTGCAGAGTTACCACTTTACAGGGGGGGGGGGGGATGAGAACTTATTTTTGCTACCCATATGCATACAGTTTCTCTCCCTCCCTGAGTAGGTTAAACCATTGTTAAGTTGGCTCTCTTCCTTTTGTTCAAAGAAAGTCCAGGCACAGGGATGGGGCCTCTTTTCTGGCAGCCCAAAAAGAGAGTAATAGAGTAATATATCCAAAAAGTTATAGAGTGATGTTATGCTTGCAATTCCCAAAAGTTGCATATGGTTAATGTGTGTGTTTTCCTTCCCCCCCCCCCTTATTTTTTCCATCAAAGATGTTTGTAGCTCTTCTCTTCTGGTTCCAGTTCTACTGCGGGTTTTCCGGGTCTTCGATGATAGATCAGTGGTACCTGATCTTCTTCAACTTGTTATTCTCATCCCTTCCCCAACTGATAGCTGGAGTGCTTGATAAAGATGTACCGGCAGATATCTTAATTGCTGTGCCTCAGCTCTACAAAAGTGGTCAGAACATGGAGGTAAGGGCTGGGCTTGCGGACCTTGCCTTTCCTGTATGTCCCTAAGATCTCGCAGTGAGAGATTGAAACTGGCCGGTTGACATTCACTAAACATTTAAGTCATAATAAGCGTTGCTAAGGAAGTTTGGAAAATTGCTTGAGCTGTGTAAAGAGCACAGCCTGTCAGAGAGTTCTCTTTATAAAACACCGTGTGACATTTTCCCAATAAAAGCTGTTCGGAGAATACAGGCAAGAGTGAAAGATCTTGTGGGTTCCTCTGAAGAAGAATCCTAAGGAACCAGATTAGGTTGGGATTGGGACATCATTTGTAGATTTCAAGAGCAGGAAAGCACAACGTAAAGGCAGGCGAAGAGTCATGAACACCCCCCATTCCTCAGCCCCAATAACTATGAAACTTCATCTTTAAAGATAATGAGCTGGATCCAGATTAAGTCATCTGAGCCTTGTTCCCATTGAAATCCATGTGGCTCATGGCTTGTCTTCCAGTTCACTTAGGCTGGATCCGACACTTCCTTTGGCAAGTTGATATTGTTGTCAGTAACTACAGTCTTGAACAAAAGTAGAGTCATGTTCAGGAACCTGATAGTCAGGCCAGATCAGGAGGCAAGAGGTAAAAAGTGTAGCTTCAAAGGTTGTGCATTGTGGGAATATCTGGAGGGCTATGGATGGAAGTGAATATGTTCAAGCTCATCCCATGACAGATTGGCTTGGAAAATAAGGTGGATCACTTCCAATAAGATTGGTGGGAGGGATTAGGTCTGAGCCAATCAGACTTTCATCAGTCACCCAGCCTCCCCTAATCCCCCCGCACACACAGTTCCCTTTCAACCCCAGCCAGGGGGCAGAAGAGACAGCATGACTCCATGTGTGGTACAGCCACATGATTGTCATGAAGACTCAAGGCCTTTTCCCTCCCAAGGAGTACAGTAGCTCTTTGAGGGGAATGTTGGGCAGGTTTGAGGCTGAGTATGGATAAGTTGTAAGAAGGAAAAGAGGCTTTTGGGGGTGGGGGCTGATGAGCTAGGTAAGAGGGAAGGTGGATTTAAGGCTAGGTTGGGGGATAAGATCAGAATTTAATCTGAGGCAGAGAAGAATTGGAGGTCTTGTAATGATCACTTTTTAACTGAAGCCCTCAGAGCTTGTATGTGGACATGATCTCAGAGACTTTCACAGGCATCTCTAGATGGACTTGACTGGGACAGAAATCCACATGCTCTGTGCCTTTTTGCAGTTGATTTTTTTAAAACAGAAAAACAATAATACAAATTGTGTCTTATCGGATTCAAAGCTTTCGCTTTCCCCTTTTTTCCATTGCAGGAGTACCAGCCACATATGTTTTGGATGAATATGATCGATGCCCTCTACCAAAGCCTGGTTTGCTTTTTCATCCCATACTTCGTAAGTTACCAGTTGTAGGCATGCTGAAGCTCTCTGTGTGTGTTCTCTTGCTTCCTTCCTACCAGCTGCATTCACCATCACGTGCTGGGAGAGCACATTCTGCCCACATCCCTGGCTTCATTGCCTTCCCAGTGTGGTGTAGTGGCTAAGAGTGGTAGACTCATAATCTAGTGAACCGGGTTTGCATCTCCACTCCACATGCAGCTGCTGGGTGACCTTGGCCTAGTCACACTACTTTGAAGTCTCTCGGCCCCACTCATTTCACAGAGTGGCAGGCCTTAAAAGTAGGAGAGCAAAGAGCTCGAAGACAGAGGGCACTTTAGTGGCACCCTTAGAGGAGATGATGAGGATGACGAATGAGGAAGTGGGAGAGAAGGGGGCGTGGAGATTCACTCAGGACAATGCTGTTATCCAAGAGGCTGGTTTCTATAGCCTCTCTGTGTAAAGTTTGATATAAAAAAGGACTGTAAGAAACTTTTCCTTGTCTTTATACTTTCCTGGGCAACCAGCCAGAAGCCACTGACAGCGTCCTGACAGATAGTGAAGTTTAGATTATAAAAGCATATGTGTGGTAAAACAGTTAATAATTTTTTAAAAAAAACAACTCGTCAAGAAAGGACGGGGAAGAAGAAACTTTGTGTTTTTTAAAAAAATATGGTATACGACGATAAACATTTGGGAATATTTTTGGAGATTGAATAAAATTGACATAGAATGAGCTTTTCAAATACACTGAGCATGTTTTATTTGCTGGATGTTTTTTAAACAACCAAATTTGTCTAATCCCCATTTTATGTTTTCAGACGTATTATGATTCAGACGTGGACATATTCTCCTGGGGAACTCCAGTCACCACCATTGCTCTCTTCACCATAATACTGCATTTGGCTATTGAAACCAGAACCTGGGTAAGTTGCCTACCCAAGCACAGCATAGCAGTCTGCTCTCTTGGCCTTACCTGTCACTCTTCCTATGCATCTTCTGGCATCTCTCTGTTTAGCTGGTTTTATTAGCAGTTCCAGCTGAGAGTGGCTTGTGACTGTAGTGTGGCAGTTTTATATGTTCCATTTAAATAACACTGCATTGAATTTTCCCCTGACTAGAATGCTTTCTGTGCATCCACAAGAGGAGAGCAGGTCAGCTGCCAGGTTCATTCTTGGGGACTTTCTCCCTGACCTTGAACAAATATTTCTGAATCTCACAAAAGGACAGGCCCAGTTCAAACAGCTGGCTTATCCAACAGTCATCCTTTAGAGCCATTCAGTTTTGCAAGCAGAAAGCATCTTCAGGTAGGGCTGGAAGCATCTTCCAGAAACCCTGGAGAGAACCACTATCCAACAGGTGGTAGGGGGCCTGACTCAATGTAATGTTTTTTGTTTGTTTGTTTTTGCAAGATTTCTACACCGCTTGTTTGTAAGGAAACACCAAAGCGGTTTATGAAAAGGATAAAATGATAAATAAATAAAATAATCGGTGGAAAAACAGTTTGGAATGTTGAAAGAAATAATTAGAATCAACAAGAAACTCAAAGCTAGATTAAAACACAGGTCAGCACTCTCCATGTCTGGGTGGACTTGCCTAAATAAGAATGCTTTTAGCAGGTGCCCTAAAGGCAAAAGGTAAAGGACCCCTGGAAGGTTAAGTCCAGTCAAAGGCGACTATGGGGTTGCGGTGCTCATCTCGCTTTCAGGCTGAGGGAGCCGGCGTTTGTCCACAGACAGCTTTCCAGGTCATGTGGCCAGCATGACTAAACCGCTTCTGGTGCAGCAGAACACCGTGACAGAAACCAGAGCGCATGGAAATGCCGTTTACCTTCCCACCGCAGCGGTACCTATATATCTACTTGCAGTGGTGTACTTTCAAACTGCTTGGTTGGCAGGAGCTGGAACAGAGCAATGGGAGCTCACTCCGTCACGGGGATTCAAACCGCCCAAGAGGCCCGGCGCCTGCCTGACCAAAGAATCATAGAATTGGAAGGGAACCCAAGGGCCATCTAGTCTGACCCTCTGCAATGATGTCAGCAGGCAGGGAGTTCTAAAGTATTGGATCCACCACACTAAAAGCTCCATTTCTTACAAATGCAGAAGTACTAAGTGGTGCCTGTAAAAGATATTCAAAGCAATCAAGTTGGGATACACAGTGTATGACGATCTTGTGAGTGAACTGGTCCCACCTGAACTGGCTTTATATATTAATAGTAACACCTTGAATTTGGCCTGGTAGCAAATCAGCAGCAAATCAGTCCAGGTCTCTGAGAAGAAGTGTTATATCCTGATTGGGTCCTGCCGGCAATTGTGCCACAGCATTCTACACTCACTGCAGCTTCCAGATCAAGGGAAGCCCCACAGAGCACACTGCAGTAATTTAATCTTCTTGTAAACAATGCTTGAACTCCTGTTCAGATGTTAAGGAGAAATAGTGATGATATCAGAATACTTCCTAATGGCCACGGTCACCACTTCTTCATTTGCGTTACACAGGCCAAATTGGTGGTTATAGCTCTCCTTTTACCCCTTTAAGGGTAGATCTCAAACATTTGAGTTTATTGAGCGATACCCAATCTGCTCCAGTTGTGCCTATTTATGTGTGTATAAAAGAAACAGAATTATCCCAAATGTGGGAAGGAATGTGCTATTTTTTATCATCAGATTGTGGTGTGGAATGGGAGGGTAGGCAGACAGGGAACCTCTGCTGTTCAGTGAGGAAAAATCTTTGTTGCTTGCTAGTATTTGCCTGGGCAAGCCTGAAGCAGCTATCTAGGTTGTAGTATAAACTTGTCACCAGTATTCCTCCCCTCACACAAACACACCCCCCTTGGGTCTTCTTTTTACGGTTCGTTCCAATCTTATCTGTTCCTTCCTTCAGTTATTATTTTCCCTCTTCTGGGTCTAACTGCCTGTTCATTTTTGAGAGATAAGAACCTTACAAATGGAGCAGTCATGAAACCCTCTTGCTGTGAGCCGTTGGTTTCTAAGACCGCAGTTTTGTGTGTTGGTGCTGTTTATTCCATTTATGAATCGCTTCCCATTAAAACATCCTGAAGCTATTTCAGTGCTACTGCGGCAGCAACATTGCCAGGTAACATATTGCTGGGATGGAATTAGGAATTGGGAAAACAAATTCCCATCAAGTTTTGTGGAGACATTGTATATTGTTTACAATCTGTAGTAATACACAGTACAGTCAAACCTCGGTTTCCAAACGCCTCTGTTGTTGTACGTTTCGGCTCCCAAACGCTGAAAACCCGGAAGTAAATGCTTCCATTTTCGAACATTTTTCGGAACCCAAATGTGCAACGCGGCTTCCGCTGAGTGCAAGAAGCTTTTGCAACCAATGGGAAGCCGTGCCTCGGTTTTCAGATGTTTCGGAAGCCGGATAGGCTTCCGGAATGGATTATGTTTGAGAACCGAGGTACCACTGTATCCCCAAGTTCTGTTCCCTGAAACTGGTTCAGGAGGGTAAAGGTAAAGGTAAAGGGATCTCTGACCGTTAGGTCCAGTCGCAGACGACTCTGGGGTTGCGGCGCTCATCTTGCTTTATTGGCCAAGGGAGCTGGCATACAGCTTCTGTGTCATGTAGCCAGCATGACTAAGCCGCTTCTGGCGACTCAGAGCAGTGCACGGAAACACCGTTTACCTTTCCGCCAGAGCTGTACCTATTTATCTACTTGCACTTTGATGTGCTTTCAAACTACTAGGTTGGCAGGAGCTGGGACCGAGCAACGGGAGCTCACCCCATCGTGGGGATTTGAACCGCCGACCTTCTGATCGGCAAGTCGTAGGCTCTGTGGTTTAGAGCACAGCGCCACCCGCAGATACCATGGTCAATGGTACCAAAAGGCCAGAGAGAGAGATCAAAAAGCAGCTTCTCATGTTCTTATTTCCATCACATCAAATTTATAGCCTCCCAACTCCTTTTCACCCTGTATATGAAGGAAACTAATTGCAATCCATGACTTAGTGTTGCATTCAGAGCAGAAATTATGGTTTGTTTCATTCCAGCAAACCATGATCAGATATAATGCTAAGCCAGGGTGTGTTTCCTCTAAGTGCAAGCCAGGAGGAGAGGAGCAGACACAATTTCCCTGTGTACAGCAAACCATGGTTTATCATGTCATGTGAGCACAGCCAGTTGTGAAAATCCTTTGCCATGTTGTTCAGCGTTCCGGAATTGCACATTAATTTTGAGGATGTTTCTCTTTTTAGACTTGGCTGCATTTGTCGTCTTGTGTCTTCAGCATTGTTTTGTTCTTCGTTGTTGCTCTCCTTTACAACGCATCTTGCCCAATATGTTACCCTCCATCCAATCCTTACTGGATCATGGAAAAGCTGATGGGAGATCCTATGTTTTATCTGACTTGCCTCATAACACCTGCTGTTGCTTTGCTTCCCAGGTAAAGCATTTTTTTTCCCTCTTCTTCTTCGGTATATTTATTAGTGGACAGACCTTGTTTTCATTCTTTTGTGAAGATATTGCTAAGCTGCAGGCATGTGCATATGCAGAAATAATCAAAACGTGTCCTAGAGCTGTCAAGCCCAAATGAATCAATAGTTTTTGTTGTTGCCGTTGGCCATAACAAATATATGAAATTAATATCAAATAGATCACAACAAAGCAGATTTGTGAACAGATAAATAAAAACCCTACCTAAATTCACATAACAAAAGACACTATGTGTTAATATGTTTTAAGAGATCTGTGCAGATTCTTATGTACAGTGGTACCTTGGTTCTCGAACTTAAATCTGTTCCAGGAGTCCATTCGACTCCTGAAACAGTTCAAAAAACCAAGGCATGGCTTCCGATTGGCTGCAGAAGCTTCATGCACTCAAGCGGAAGCCGCATTGGATGTTTGGCTTCCGAAAAAGGTTCACAAACTGGAACACTTACTTCTGGGTTTGTGGCGTTCGGGAGCCGATTTGTTCGACAACTAAGCCGTTAGAGAACCAAGGTACCCCTGTATAATAGAAATGAACTATGGGGAGAGATTGGGTCATGCCCACTGACTCCACCCTTATCCTCCACACAGGAACTTATGCTTCCTTCATATGACATTTTTGCACGCTATAAAATATCAACTTTAGGCCCTGTCCATTTTGTAGCCTCCATTTTTGCAGGATACAGATTTCCTATAGGGAGCCTACACACTTTAAGATTCCTGTGCAAATAGGACCTTTTAACACCTGGAGGTCCAGTGGCTGTGATCCTGATGTTCCCTCTGCACATTCATTTCTCCATGCATACATAGTCATCTGTGCAGGGCCACAGTCAAATAGTAACCCCCCTCTTCTTCTTCTTCTTCTTCTTCTTCTTCTTCTTCTTCTTCTTCTTCTTCTTTAAGAGCCTGCTCTCTTGCCAGTCAGCTGTTTGACTGAGAAGGGGAGCAGATAAGGGGCACAGCACTTAGTAGTGAACACAGTCCACGAAGCTGGACAAATGCACACCACAACCTGCTTCTCTGCATGTAATTGGGGAATGTTTGTTTAAAAGTCTGACAGATTTGCACTGCGAAAACGACAAAGCGATCAACAATGAATTGAAAGTGGAGAGAATAGGTGTACCTTTCCCTGTTTATCTGTTTGCTTTGTGACATGGAAAAACCTTAATAAAACTAATTTTTAAAATAAAAACCACCCTCAGTGGCCAATTTAATGTCTCCACTGTTTTTTCCTCAAGAGAGTAATAATAATATTAATAATAATAATAATAATAATAATAATAATAATAATGCAATAAAACATCAAACATTAAAAACTTCCCTAAACAAGGCTGCCTTCAGATGTCTTCTAAAAGTCAGATAGTTGTTTATTTCCTTGAAGTCTGATGGGAGGGTGTTCCATAGGGCAGGCACCACTACCAAGAAGGCCCTCTGCCTGGTTCCCTGTAACCTCACTTCTCACAATGAGGGAACTGCCAGAAGGCCCTCGGAGCTGGACCTCAGTGTCCGGGCTGAACAATGGGGGTGGAGACGCTCCTTCAGGTATACTGGGCTGAGGCCATTCAGGGCTTTAAAGGTCAGCAGCAACACTTTGAATTGTGCTTGGAAACGTACTGGGGGCCAATGTAGGTCTTTCAGGACCAGTGTAATATGGTCTCGGCGGCAACTCCCAGTCTGGCTGCCGCATTCTGGATTAGATGTAGTTTCTGGGTCACCTTCAAGGGTAGCCCCACGTAGAGCGCATTGTAGTAGTCCAAGCGGGAGATAACTAGAGCATGCACCACTCTGGCAAGACAGTCCACGGGTAGGACAGCTGCCCTGGACACAGAATTAACCTGTGCCTCCATGGACAGCTATGAGTCCAGAAAGACTCCCAGGCTGCGCACCTGGTCCTTAAGGGGCACAGTTACCCCATTCAAAACCAGGGAGTGCATGGGAAAGTGCCCAGCCATTTCTCCCTAGTATTATGATGACAGAGACGGGAAGACCAGAAAGTAGTTGATGGAGGAAGGGTCTCGACTTCTCCATTCTCTCAAAGGGGAAACCTTTCCTCAAGTGGCATTCTAGCCGATCATCCCATCAGCAGCACTGTTCAGACAAAGTGTTCTTGGGACAGTGTTCTTTTAGTACATTCTCTTTTCTCGGTTCTTTGACTTATTTGGTCCTGTGTGGCCCTTTTCATCTCCCTGGCAGGTTCCTGTACAGAACGCTTCAAGGGACGGTGTTCCCCACCCAGCTTCAGCTTGGCCGCCAGTTGTCCAAAATGCACCCAGATGCTCGCAACCAGCTTTTAAACAGATGGCACACCAAGAAGGAGGCCGGTCCCCACAAATACACCTGTGCTCATTACTCTCCCGAAACCCCGCATTTCCTCGTCGGCAACTCTTTAAAAGCCTGTAGCCAAAACAGTCCCTCCGGGTTATCTCAGCAAGGGAAAGAACAGGCTAAACAACCAAAGACCGTGCCCACCACAGGGTTAAACCCCCCTGCTCTCCCTCTTGGTGCTCAGCTGTATGAGGGGGACGGGTGTTTTCTGTCGGCTCGCGATCGAGAGGAAACACCTCTGGGTTTTCACAAAGGCACTTCGGAGCTGGAGCCGAACTTAGTGGATGAGACGTTCCAATGGAACTCGACAGCAGACCAGGCGGACTTCGGCTTGTTGAACTGGATCACATCGACTTCATTGTTCAACGGCATTGAAAGAGAACTGCCCTGGTTATCCAGCAGTTTACAAAATGGAAGATGGGACAATGCAACTCCTGGTGGCTGCGGTGCTCAGGACCTCAAAGGCTCGGCGGAGCAGGCCTCAACCTGTTTCCAGGAAGAAGGGGGAAAGGCTTCCGATAGCTGCTTCCATACAGAACCTCTTGAGTCCACTTGTTTATGACATAGGTGTTGTAGCACATACAGTTGTACCTTGGAAGTCGAACGGAATCCATTCCAGAAGTCCGTTCAACTTCCAAAACGTTCGGAAACCAAAGCGCAGCTTCTGATTGGCTGAAAGAAGCTCCCGCAGCCAATCGGAAGCCGCAGAAGCAGCGTCGGATGTTCAGGTTCCAAAGAACATTCACAAACTGGAACACTCACTTCTGGGTTTGCAGCGTTCAGGAGCCAAAACGTCCGAGTACCAAGGCGTTGGTATGACTGTATTTTCTATTTGCACAAGAGTATAGTATTGCTGTTTCCAACGCTGGAACAGAAAGTCAAGGTACATAGTTTTATTTTGAAAGGATGTTTAAGCACAACGTGTTGAAAAGAAGAGCTTTATATACAAAGAAAGAAATCCATATATGTATTTATTTTTCATCTCATTTTATACAAATGCAATATGTTTTTTTTATTTTTATTTGCTTCTCTTCTGTTATGGGCTTTTGTTATGTACCAGGTGGCAGCTGTTGGATTTCTACCAACAAGTGGATGTGGTCACCATTGGTTTAGCCATCCCGGGCAGGGGAAATCCTACACTGACAATAAAAAATAAGCATCCCCCATCGGGTTTCTTTGGAGAAGGGAGGAAGGGAGATCTGCATGGAACCAAAGAGCTAGGAAATCCATCAGAAACAAACCCCCCGTATATACGATGTTACACTGCCAAGGACATAGCAATTTTGAAAATTTACAGGTGTGGCCCTCCTTCCTCCATTTTTTAAATATTTCAACCATAGCAGTTTATGTATTGCGAGAAAATAAGAAATAAATGAAGATCTATATTGCAAAGATGTTACCCTCTCTTTTGTCAGTGAAGGTACAGTTCTTTGTTTAAAGTCTGGGCCATTTGCAATGAATCCTAGAATCATGGAACCGTGGAGTTGGAAGGGACCACAGGGGTCATCTAGTCCAACCCTCCGCAATGCAGGAATCTTTTGCTGAACGTGAGGCTTGAACCCACAACCCTGAGTTTCAGAGTCTCATGCTCTACCAACTATGACCCTTGAAAGAAGATAAAATATGCTAGGGAAATTGTGGGGCTTGTGCTAGAGGTACATAAATAATAATTATTATTATTTATATATACATAAATAAATACATACATACATACATACATACATTCCCCAGCCACTATGGGCGGCTTCCAACATAATATTTAAAATACATACGTTCCATAGTAAAATACCAGCTCAAGGTGGCTTACAAGATGAAAAAAATTACATAATATAACAAAAATAGTAATAAACAATAAAAAGTGCACAACCAAATTGAACTATTTCTGCATTAAATTTAAAATAAAAATACCAATAAAGTTCTAAAATATACAAAAAGTGATATCATTAGCAGCAGCAGCCACCCCCAAACCACACCCAACTGTCAGCTGAAGGGTGGAGGTTCAGGGTTCAATCCTGCAGGGAGTGTGTCAAAGTTGGCCCACAGGTGGGGGGCGGCGATAAATATCTGCCCTCCCCCAAACCTAAAAGGTTCCCCAGCCCCAACTAAGGTAAAAAGGTAAACAATTCCTGGACGGTTAAGTCCAGTCAAAGGTGACTATGGGATTGCAGCACTTATCTTGCTTTCAGGCCAAGTGAGCTGACGTTTGTCCACAGACAGCTTTCTGGATCATGTGGCCAGCATGACTAAACCCCTTCTGGTGCAACGGAACACTGCAACGGAAACCAGAATGCACGGGAAAGACGTTTACCTTCCCACCTCAGCGGTACCTATTTATCTACTAGCACTGGTGTGCTTTCGAACTGCTAGGTTGGCAGAAGGTGGGACAAAGCAATGGGAGCTCACCCCATTACAGGGATTCGAACCACCGACCTTCCGATCGACAAGCCCAAGAGGCTCAGTGGTTTAGACCACAGCGCCACCTGACTTAATAGGGAGTGGAACCCCATACTGAGCAGCCTAAACATCTATCTGGGTGGATGTCCCACCCACCAACAGCCCCTCCATCTTGCTAAGACTGAGCTTTCAGTTATTGGCACTTATCCAGTCAATTACTGCTCCCTGACACCAGTTCAGCACTTCCAGTGTCTCACCTAATAGAGATGTAAATGAGAAGCAGATTTGGATGTCATCGGCATACTGATGGCACCTCCTCGCTCCAGCTCCTGAGATGACCTCACTCAGCAGCTTGAGATCAAGTTTCAGTGATGAAAATGAATTCAGGTCCTGTCTTATCTTGGATGCATAGTTATTATTTTGTTTTTATCCTACCTTGTTTGAGGGCTGAGAATGGGTAAAGGCATTTTAAGGAGGGAAACACCGTAAAACAGAACACCAAATGAAAATAAATAAGTGATTTAGCATAAAAGACTGACATATAACATTATTTGTCTGGTTTGGCAGAGAGACATTAACAGTGCAATCCTATGTGTGCTTACTCATAAGTAAGTGCCGCTATATTCAGTTGGGCTTACTCCTAAGTATGCATGCATAGGACTACATCCTTGGTGATTCAGAAATGCTAAGGTGTAGATTCTCCTGGCGTGCTCTGGTCCATGGGGTCACAAAGAGTCAGACACGACAGAACAACAACAACAAGATTCTCCAGAGTACCTGTGAGAAACTGGAATTTTTCCAGAATTGAAAGAGGCCATGTTGCGGCTTTGGATGAACTCGGAAGAACTCAGCGATTTGGAAATAAACACTTCAAAGCAGATCAAGCCTGTTGAGGACATTTGTTGTCAGGTTTTGGTTTCATCCGGGACATTTGTTGTTGTTGGGCTGTAACTTCTACCAGCTCACCGGGTCAGATCTTAGAGCCATGAAAAGTCGTGGCAAAATTCCCACAGATGTCTTTAAGGATTGCTCATGTCGTTTAGGATTGCACATTCGACATGCGGTGGCAGGATGTGCTCTGACAAGCCATGTGGGCTCTGCAGCCTCAAGGGCTTGGTTCAGTGCCAGAGTATTCTGCAACTCTTCCACTAGAGTTAGCTATCAAGCTGGGCTCTAGAATTAATATTGTTCCTGGGTTGAACAACATGCAGCCATGAAGATAAACTGCCAGAATCATAAAAGAGCCCATTTTCTTCTTCAAAATCATAGAATTGTAGTGTTGGAAGGGACCTCAAAGGGCTGGGACATCTCAGTCAGATGTGTGGGGTACAAATAATAAAATCATCATTATCTAGTCCAAACCCTGTAATGCAGGAATCAAAACTCCTTTTTGACCCTTGTCATCTTGCAACGTATTCATTGGAATAATGCAACCCCTTCCATCCGTTTCCAGTATAGGTTAACTGATTCCTAAGGCAGGACTGGTGGTAGCTGCAATGCAGCAACATCTGAAAAGCCATAGGTTCCCCATCCATGCTCTCCCTAATAGGCTTTATACAGATACTCGTAGCCTGAGGACTGGGCTTCCGATGGAACTGCGCTTTCTCTCTTTTTGACATATGTAAACTCTTCTTAAAAGAACTGAGCTCAGGTCCAAGCAGTGCTTCCTGTTTCCAGCGGAAACTGGCTGTGCAAGAGTGCTGATTGGCTACCCTCCCCCCCATGGCAATAATTCCCTCTCCCTAGCCTACCCTCAGGTTTTTCAAATTAACATAATTGATTGATTTTTTTTTTTAAGTATCTGATGACAATTTTTATAACTGATAAACAAGCTAGGTGCCTGAATATATATATACAGTAATGCCCAAAGCCAGCCTGAATAGAGGCATAATTCCATGCTGGATCTGAATTTCAATCTGAGTAAATGTGTCAATACAGAAGAAAAAGTTGCCAGAAAGCTGAGCTTGCAGACCCTCCAAGTGTCCCTATTTTCCAGGTACAGTCCCAGATTTACAGAAGCCATCCCAGTTTCTGATTTGATCCCAGAATGTCCCTCTTTTCCTTAGGACGTTCCTATTTTCATCAGAGAAATGTTGGAGGGTATGGAGTTATGCAACCCACGAGCCAAGGAGATAAGTAACTGTACAACCTTTAGAAGACATCTGAAGGCAGCCCTGTATAGGGAAGGTTTATTAATGTTTAATGTTTTATTATGTCTTTATATATGCTGGAAGCTGCCCAATTTTTATTATTATTATTATTATTATTATTATTATTATTATTATTGAATAGGATGTCCCTATTTTCATCAGAGAGATGTTGGAGGGAATGAGTTTGCCCACACAAACAGCACAAACACACCAGTTCCTGTGTTCATAGTTTCTATCATGATCTTTATCATGAGATTTACAAGTTAATTCCCAACAGTGAAATTCTTGCTGTTTGAGTATGAACGGATGAAACAGGTAAAGTCAGCAAAAGCTGCTTCCCTCCCTCGCTCCCATCCACCCACCCACCTTGCTCATATTCTTGCCTGTTTCTAGGCTTTTAAATCCTCTGGCTTAATCATGGTTTATCGCTCTAATTTTCCTCCCACACGTCCCCAACCGCAGTCCCACTGGTTGAAAATCTATTAGGTAACTGAATTGTCTGCTCTTCAAGTCACTATTGGAAATGTAGCGCTGATGTGCAGTGGGGATTTTAGCTTAATTAAAAATGATTCCGACAGTCACCAGCACTTTTACACGAGACTGATTAAGGTTTTTTTTGTGGCTCTTGGTGGTCATCAATATGAGTCCTATTCTTAGTGCATGGCAGATTTTTAAAGTCTCACAGTATGTGCTTGGGGGGGGTAGGGGGGTTGGCCAAGTATTTCCTAACCTCTTGCCCAGCAGTCCTATCCATTACCCAGAATGAGATGTTCCAAAAAACCCTACAAAACCTCAGAAAACGATCGTTGTCTGCCTGTTACAGCCTCCAGAGCTGCGAGTAGGGAGTGGACTGTTGCCACACAGGCCTAATGGATAACTTTTCCTGCTAAGCCTGAGCTGCAAGGGGCATTTATGGCTTAAACAATTTTTTTCCAGAACCCCAATATTATCTGGGTATCACATTCTTCAGCTACGCACCTGCCATAGCAACGACACAGAGTAGGCAGCGATTGAAAACTCCAAGGTATAATGCAATTTGATGCCATGGCAGCAAATAAAATACTATCCTTCCCTCCCTCCCTCCCTCCCTTGCCCCCTGCAGACCCCAACACCCCTAAATCCATTCTAGATTATTTCCCCCAAGCCTCTGTAGCAGATTTGCTAGGAGACCCCTATTTCCCTCAGCTCCCAGAGTCTCCTGGGTAGAGAGGCTGGTTGTTAAACCGGTCTGGGAACTATAGTTCTGTGAGGGGAATGGGATCTCTCAGCACCCTTAACAAACAGTTACCAGGGTTCTTTGGAGGAAGACGGGACTGTTTAAAGGGGTGAGGTGCTGCTTTAAATGTCTACTGCAATTCAGGCCTGAGTCTGTATGAACTAGTACAGCTTTACATCCTATATTCAAGTAATAGCACCCAAGCACTATTGATATCTGGTATCAAGATTGATGTGCACAGGCGTATACACCCAAAAGTAGGGGGTTTCAGTCCCTTTCACATTGCTGGTTCTGAAATACCAAAACAGGGAGATATGCTGCCAAACCCCAGTGAACTACTAGAATGACATTGCACAAATTGGGACTCTCCCCTCTTACTCCGGGAAGGAGTCTGTGTTGCTTAGCTCCAATCTTCTTCTTTGGCAATCACTCATAACCGAATAAGACTGACTTCTATAATCACGGTTTTAACAGTAAGTCTGTAAGTGACTGTGGAGGCCAATTCTGGATCCACACATCCTTCCACGGTGGGGACATAGGTTTCTAGGTGGGAGTTGGTCATGGTGAGGGTTTGCCAAGTATGCCTTCCTCTCATCACGTTTCTCCCTTTCGTCCTCAGTTCGAGCATCTACAAAGCCCATGACACCTTTGGTAAAGGCTGTTCTCCAACTGGAGCGCTCGCAGGCCAGTGTTTCCCAGTTGCTTGTGTTTATACTAGATTTTTTAAGATTTGCCTTGAGTCTTTAAACCTCTTTTGTTGACCACTAGCATTACGCTTTCCATTTTAAAGTTCGGAATAGAGTAGTTGCTTTGGAAGACAATATTCAGGCATCCAAAAACATGACCAATCCTATGAAGTTGGTGTTGAAGAAGCATTGCTTCGACATTGGTGATCTTTGCTTCTTCCAATACACTAGCATTAGTTTGCCTGTCTTCCCAAGTGATGTGCAAAATATATTATATTATCACTAGATTAAAACTACTGAGGCAAATGCAATTTCCGGTCAAAGTAAAAATGAGGAAGCAGAATAAATTTTCCAGAGCAAAAACTGAAGAATCGAATCTTTGCCAAATAATTGTTTTCTTCTTTGAGGCCTGTACTTCTGAGCTCAGAGGTCAGCAGGATAAACTGCAAAGGAAGACTTGATCGAATAGTAGCTGAGGCAGTACCTTCCAGAGCTTGAGTACTACAACTCCCATCAAGCCCAGCCAGCACAACCAATAATTAGGGATGATAGTATTTGTAGTCTACAAGGTCTAGAGGGCACCAGGTTGGCTACTAAGGGGCTTTTAATTTGTGCTGATGGATGAACTTCACATGTGTCATTTAGGTTATGTAGACCAGACAGACATTAATAGCAAGTGAAACACTTAGGATTGGATTACTATTGGCCCTTTTATGACTGCGAAAAGCTTCCCCCCCCCCCTCCGGAATGGCTTGAGAATTCACGAGTTATGCTCTTCCTTGGGATATGCATCCCGTAGACAGTGTGATTAACTACTTACATGCGAAATCCTGGCTTAGTAGAAATCAGTGGCAAACCCCCCACTGACTTCAGCCCAATGCTGAGTTTTCATTTCGTTAAGTTTATGGCTATGCCATTAGCAAGAAAATCTACACAGCAATTACAAAAGCTGGCAGGTAATTAATCTTAAAAAAAAAAAAATCCATGTGTTGACAATGGGTGGGAGGAAGTGGATGGCACACTATGGAGACAAAGAGATCGCCATGTGGGTTAGTGCCATGTAAACACCACAGTGTGGGATTCTGAATGCAGAATAAAGCTTTCTGGGAGTCTCAGCTTCATAGAATCATAGAATTGCAGAGTTGGAAGGGACCCTGAGGTTCATCTAGTCCAGGGGTAGGCAACCTAAGGTCCGTGGGCCGGATGCAGCCCAATCACCTTCTCAATCCGGCCCGTGGACGGTCCGGGAATCAGTGTGTTTTTACATGAGTAGAATGTGTCCTTTTGTTTAAAATGTATCTCTGGGTTATTTGTGGGGCATAGGAATTCGTTCATTCCCCCCCCCCAAATATATATATATATATATATATATATATATATATATATATATATATATATATATATATATAGTCCAGCCCACCACATGGTCTGAGGGACGGTGGACCGGCCCACGGCTGAAAAAGGTTGCTGACCCCTGTTTCTAGTCCAAACCCCTGCAATGAAGGGATTGAACCTGCAACCTAGGTGTTATCAGCACCATGCTATAACTAACTGAGTATCAGGCCTAGTGAGCTTCCATTTGCAAAAAGACAGCAAGCTTCTAGCTGTTATTATTAGGGAGAAATGTCTACTGAAACAGGATTTCCACAGGTCAGGGACAGTATTTCAACACCCCACATATCTGCTTGTCCTTACTTTGGTTCAAAAACATACCACAAAAAACAAGGGGGGGGGGGTAAGGCAGAGGTAGGGGGCATACAAATGTTACTTCTCAATGTATATGCACATAAATATTTGGTGCATTTATTCCCACAATGAAAGCTCTTACGGTAAGCATTTAAAATATTGACATAAACTTGGGAACGTGGATATTTGTTGTAGATGTTCTCACTCCCCTCCATGGGTATCGGAGAGATTTCCCTCCCGGCCTCCATCGGATACACTTGTTTACACCTCTGCAAAATGGTTGACAAATTGCATTATTCTCACTTGGCGAGACTTGAGGCCTACATTACATTGGTGTACACCAGGAACTAGACTGTGGAGACTGAAGCTCATTACTAATTTAGCTCGTAAATGAAAAATTGCCAGCTCTTGAGGTAGAAGAGAGAGGAGTGCCGCACTGCCTTTGGTGCAGGCTCTTGTTGGTTTGGTTTTTTTGCTGCTTTGTGTTGCATGGTTGGTTCCCTGGGGGCTGCTTCCCAGGAGCCTTTCGAATATCTCTGTATCACTATAATATGACAGGATGTGTTGAATTGACCATTGTGTACCCTCCAACATTTCTCTGATGAAAATAGGGATGTCCCAACATGTCTCTGAAGAAAACAGGGACACCCTGAGGAAAAGTAGGACATTTCAGAGGGAAAGGCCTAAGTCAGAAGCCCCCTGCAAAGTCAAGTGCAAAATAATAAGGAACTGGAGAATGAAGTTATCATGTCTACATATACTGGGTGCTATTACTATTAATATTAATAATATTATTATTATTGCTACTGATGAGTGTTTTGGACAACAATGTCTTAATTTCCAACTTGCGGACATGTACTCCAGCCGCCATGATAGCCTCATGAGGGAGTGACTCAGTGAGTCATTTAGAATCATAGAATTGTAGTGTTGGAAGGGACCCAAGTGTCATCTAGTCCAACCCCCTGCGATGCAGGAATCTCAACTAAAGCATCCATGATTTGGGCACAAGCTTTGGTTTCCAAAGAGATGGTCTGGGGAAAGTTTGCTCTGAACTGGTTAAATGTTTGATTATGCAAACAAAACAAAAAAGCCAGACAAGAAGCTAACTAATATGCTGCTACCCAAAGATGAATGGTCCTTTTCCATCTGAGGGCCATGTGCCAACCTTCTGGAGGCCACATGCCAGCGGTGAGTGGGACCAGGGGCAGAAAAGCAAATGGAGCAATGAATAGAAATGTGGCCTTTATATTGTATGCTAGTTTCTACTCACCCTGACACCCTTTTCTGCCCTCTATCCAGGCAAGCAAGAGACCTCAGCAAAGTTCCAGGACACATTTCAGCCAGGCAAAAACCCTCAAGGAAGGCGGGAAGGGAGCCCAGAGAGGGGTTGTGGATTGTGAAGAGGGGTTATGCCATGGGGAGAAATCCCAATAAAAAGGCTGGGAGAGATGAACTTGCCTCCTGGCCCTGCGGTTGCCCGCCCCCAGAGCAAAACTAGTCTCTGTGAGCTCTCAGCACATGGGCGTCAACGCCACGTTTTGGTCTGAGTGACAAATCCCCAAGGCAGTCCGCCACAAACTAGAAAAGGGGTGAGATGTTCATGCTGCGCTTGCACCAAAAAGTGTGACTCAAGCAGCAAAAGAAGTAAGACACAGTCCCTGCGCTCTTCACTTATGGAAACAGTCATTCAGAGCAGTCTGCAGGCTCCCCCTGCTGTGTGTTTAAGAGATGGTTCCCAAATCTCCAGGCGGGAAATTTCATGTGCCGTAATTCTTTTCCCCTGACCAGCAAAGCCTGCGCTAGTCAGCAAGAAAACACGGGAGCTGTTTGATCAAACCTTGGGGAAATGTTTTGTTTAGGGATGTGCAGCACTTTTGAGAAGTGCTCAGAGACTATGGCTAGCATTTGGATGCAGGAGGACAGCAGAGGCTGTTGCTAACCACAGCTTCTTTCATTTTCATTTTATTTTTATTTTGTATACCCCTCTCTCTATTACTAAGGGACGCAGGTGGCACTGTGGGTTAAACCACAGAGTCTAGGGCTTGCTGATCGGAAGGTCGGCGGTTCGAATCCCCACGACGGGGTGAGCTCCCGTTGCTCAGTCCCTGCTCCTGCCCACCTAGCAGTTTGAAAGCACGTCAAAGTGCAAGTAGATAAATGGGTACCGCTCCGGCGGGAAGGTAAACAGCATTTCCGTGCACTGCTCTGGTTCGCCAGAAGTGGCTTTGTCATGACCCGGAAGCTGTAATGTGAGATGAGTGCTGAAACCCCAGAGTCGGACACGACTGGACCTAATGGTCAGGGGTCTCTTTACCTTTACCTATACACAAGGTGGGTTTACAAGCTGAAGAAACAACAGAATAGACAGTAACAATCACACACCTAATTGCAATCTGATCCAATACAAAAAGTCATAATATAAAGGTAACTTTAAAGTAAACAACTTTTACCAAATAAAACAATATTGGGGGGGGGGGACTTACCCCTCTCCAAACTCTGTTCAGTTCAGTCAGCAGAAGGCTCAGTTGCAAAAAGGGTGCTGGAAATTTTGGATGTGTGGCAGCCCTAACTAACTGCATCCAGTCCACAGCCTCGTTTTTAAAGTGTGCTGGGTTAGGACTCTTTAAGTTTATGACCTATGTGCTTGTTCTCTTTTTATGTATTTTTTCATATTGAAGAAAATTTGGGGGGGGGGGGGCTGTGCTTTGGTGACAGAATTAATCTTGCTGACTGCCTTCATCCCCTTTTGGTGGAAAGAGAGGGAATAAGCATTTAAAATCAATCAGTCTCACTCATTTGTTGTTATTTCTCCATTCGCTTGAGATGCTACATTAATTAAGCAGTTGCAGTTTTGGATCTTCTTCATTATTTGCTCTTTTGACATCTCCGAGATTCCCCAGAAAGGAGCAACTCATGCAGATACTAAACAAGGCTTTGAACTGGCCTATCCAGCATCAAGTTAACTTCTTGCTCGGGGGCATGGATGACCATGAAGTTCGCTGTGCTTGCAATAGCAGCAACAACCCAGACTTCATTGGCACGAGCCAGCAAAACTTGGCAGCGATGAAGAGCTATGTGGCTGTTGCTTCTTCCTGAGAAACAATATGCAGCTGCAACCCTACACAAACTTGCTGGGTGGGAGGAAGTCCTACTGGAATCAATGGGACTCATGACACAGAAACATTTCTGAGCTCACCCCAGTGCAAAAAAATAAGCGGCTGAGCTATTTAAAAACCATAGCAGTCAGTACAACAGCCCTTTCCTCCCAGATATGGAATTAAGCTCTTTTAACAAAACGTGCTCCTTCTTCTTTCATCACATATTGGGGATGCAGATGGCTCATCTGCCGCACAAACTGCCTTCACGCACGTTCCTGTAAGCTTTAAAAAGTGCCCATTTTAATCATACCCATTTTGGGAAAGAATTTATGGTGCAGTTTGTATAATGCATCTCCAGAAAGCCACTCTGGCCTCAAAATAAGAAGCAGGGTCCATAGGAGAGGCAATGAGACTCCGAACAGCAATATCCCGAACTGAATGAGGCCAGAGGCCAAGAAGAAAGCGGGTAGAGAAACAAGCAATGGGCAAGGCTGCCAGGGACTTCACGCTCCAGCTAATAGGGGGTGGAAACAGAAAGCTGAAGCTCTTAGAGAAGGTGGGGTGGTGCTTCCAGAATCCAGCAACCATCAGGTTCAAGGTAGATGTGTCCCCTCCGACATAATAGGGATGTCATCTTCCACACTCTCCAACATTTATTTGATGAAATAGGGACATTCTAAGGAAAAGCTGGACGTTCTGGGATCAAATCAGAAACCGGAATGGCTATTGTAAATCTGGGTCTGTCCCTGGAAAATAGGGACACTTGGAGGATCTGTAGGTCGTCATGCACAGACTGCCACCACCTGGAACTATGTCATAGTGGTTTTGACTTGTAAGGATCTACCATGGAAACCCTGCAACTCCCAAGCCCACCCAAGACAGACTTCATGACGAGTTTCCTGACTAGGACCTATCCAACGGTATGTGGAACAGTACGTGACTTGAAGCCATAATGCCTTCCCTACATATACCTGGTTTCTCCTGCATAGGTGGCTCGTCATTACTACTTGGGGTATATAAATGCAATGCATCTTGGGTTTTAAAAGTAAAATTGGTTGGCTTATAGTTCATAGCAGAGTTAAATCCAGGTGTATCTTGTTAGAGGATCCGCACTTTCGTTAGCTTTTGTGGAAAGCTGGATCCAAACGGATATGTGAAGGGCTCCCTTTATGTTTTGCTTTCTGGAATCCCTCTAGTTGTGATTCTTGGTTTTTCTGCTCAGCATTGCTTGAGTGTACACTCTTGTTCAATTGCCTGAAAAACCTAAAAACCATGTTTGAGTTGAGACCACAGTGGGGCTAAGAAATCTGCTTGTATTCCATGTAGGGGATAAAACCTCTGTCTCCAGCTACTTTCCGTTCTCTGCCTGCCTTCGCCATCTACAGAGCATGTTGCTGCAGCTCCCTGTCTGTGGTCCAGACCAATTAGCACTTTATTTCAGAAACGGCCAGCGCTTTGAATAGTGGGGACCAGATATTGCAGATTAGGATAGCAATTAATTGATAGCGCTTAGAAAAGGGCAGGCTGCCTAACACATGCTAATGATACTCCTCACAGAGGCTCACACAATCCCCTATAATTTTCAGTGTTTTTTTCTTTCTTTCTCTTTTTTAATCAGTATGACGGAAAGAAAATAAGGAGGGGAGGGCAATCATATCACTTTCTAGCTTCATTCACTTCAAAAGAAATATTTCAGCCAGGGTGTCTTAGGGTCATTGTCAGCATCCCAAAACGAGCACAGCAAGAGCTGTCAGATCCGATAGATTTCCCCCCCCCCATCTGCCACTTATTCATGCTGAGTTATACAAGAATTTCCCCATGTTTGGCTTTTTTTTTTTAAAGGATTTTCTGAAGTGGCAGTTGAGGGGAATGTCTCTGGGATGATGGGAAGGCAGAGAATACCACCTGTTCTTTACGCTTCTCTTGCACGCGGATGTGTGTGGATGTCCCATCCGAAAATGTGAACTTCAGGTCTGACTGCTGCAGAGGAAGGTATGCTCAGATAAATGTCCAGCTCAGTGATCTGGTTCTGCCAGGCTCCTGCTGAACTGTTGGTTTGCCAAACAATTGCTGCATGCTCGGCTGCCTTTCTTACTGCCTTCACTTTTCCTCTTGACACCATTCCTACGAAATTGCTGCCCACCTGCACAAAGGGCAGAAGCTGCAGAGGCAGCAAAAATGTGTGACTTCACTCTTCCGATTCACTTCAGGCTCCAGCTCATTGCTCTCTGCATTAAACCTTTTGGGTCAGAGCCACCCAAAGGTCAGGAATAAGCAGAATCCCATTTCTTTCAATGGAACAGATCTTAAGTGTGTGCTTATGCCCACTGAAATCAATATAGTCCTTGAAGCTAGCTGGACCCTTTATCTGGAGAAGAAGGAAAGAGGGGGCATGCCTCTCACAGGACATATTATTTTCACTAATACTTTCATTTTCATGCACACTTTCCCCTGATAGATTCATATTTGTAAACATTGGTAGGTTGGAGAATTACATTCCAAAATTCAGAGAAATGCAAAAAGTGTGAATTTAATGGATTCATATTTAAATGGATGGTTAATCAAATTTCTCCTCCATCCCTAATGGTAAATGATTGTCTGTATTTTTCTAATAATTTTGCTGAAAGGAACTTTGTGTCACAACCTAAGCTTTATTATCAGTGATCTCACAAAATTATAGTTCCTATAGAGTTGTTCCTGCTGTTTACTTTGAACTCTCCTTCCTTCATAACCACAACTAAAAAACAGTGCATAGAAAATGTTCTTAGTTTGGTTTCTTTGGCATACAGTTTTCATTTTCATGCTACATACAAAGGAAAAAGGAAATCAATATAACTTCCCAACTCAGTCTCTCCATGAAAGTCCTAGTGAAGCCACAGCTTCATTAGTTCTGAACCACAGGGTGATTCCTTACCACTGGCCTACGAAAATATCTGCCATGTTCATTTGTCACATTGCTTATACTTTGTCAATTTTTCCATTAAAGCATATTGCCAGATTACATTTTTTCCATTCTTGAAATGTTTCTCCACATTCAGTTTTCCCATTTATTGCTGTAACCTGTCTAGCTGCAGCTAAGGTAGCAACTTTTTAGCAACATCAAAAGCAGTTAACAATGCAGGTGTCAGGGAAGGTTGTATAAGATGGCTTATGAATTTACTACATTCCAGTAAGATCCCTCTGCTCTGAAAAGCTTTGTACTCTTTTACATCCCCACCACATATGGAGGTATGTGCCCAGTTCCAAGTACCCATGTCACCAACAAATTGGACTCTGTTTGCATTGTAAATGTAACTAGGGTTGCCAGGTGTCCACTATTTGAGTGGACAATCCACATTTTTCACATTCTGTTCACTATTTTTTTCCACAAAATATTGGACTTTTTTATTCAAAAGCTTTATGATGAAATAGTATTTTAATACGTGTTAAAATGTTTGTAAGAAAATATATAATTTAATTTAACCCCCCCCCCCCCGCTTGTCCGCTATTTTTGGGAAGCAGACCTGGCAACCCTAGATGTAACCCTTTGTATCCATTATATAAAATCCTGAAGAACTATAGCGAGGCAAATGGGAATTTTATCTCTGATCCTTAGCTGTGCTTCTTGAATATAAACATTTACCAGTAGTCACTGTAATGAAGGATTCTCTCCTTTATATTTTGCATCATTACGGGTTGTTATTTCTGTTGTGGGGGGGGGGTGATTAACAAAATCAGCCCTCCTGGCAAACTGGGAATATCCCCACACAGGCACAGTTTAGGATATTCCACACCTTTCCTCAGCAGTTTCTTCTTTGAGAAAAATGAGTGGCTCACGTAAATGTAAACTAAGCTTTAATAATAAAGAAAACTGTGACAAAATAACATAATGAGAGAAACTAAATATAGCAACATGAGTCAAGTCTGAAGCAAGAAACAAGAAGAGGCAGTTGGTCCCTCTTAACTGAAAATTAATGGAAAACCCAGAAGGGAGGGGCTGATTCTGGAGCTTAAGACACAAGCCCCGCCCACCAGATACCAAACATTCTACAGATCAAATTAGACCCCAAAAATTTTCTTGCAATTTCTCCATTGTGTTAATGGAATTAACCTCATTCTAAGAGAAAGGGCTGGTCAGAAACCTGGTAGCTATAGGATAAAATTTAAAGCAAGAAATGTTCTCAGAAAATAATGAGGGCTGCAGTTCTATAACCATTTACTGTACATGAGACTAAGCCCCATTTAACGGGACTTACTTCTAAGTAGACGTGTGTAGGATTACGGTGTAATTCTTCCTGGAAAGAACAAAAGCTATTTTTATTTTTACTATAGGAAGTTTACTTTAAACAATTTATTTCTTCCCGGAACACTGTGCTTTTAAACAGGAGCAGGAATAAGCTCCTATCAGAATTCTATACGGCCTCATTCCCTGAAATGAAAGCCACCCTTTTAAAAAGCAGCCTTATATGTCCCTGCTGTCAAATGCATTTAAAGACATCTGGTGTAAAAGGCAACAAAATTACTAGCCAGTTTCACGAGTGCTTCTTCCTTCTTCCACCCCACCCCCCCCACTCCCACATAAACAGTGACCTTATAATAATCATTTTAACGCTATCCCTCCCATTTCTAATTGTGGCTCCTCAATGTGACAAGCCAAGAAGCCCATCCTATGATGTGCTGTGCCGAAGCAGTGGCTCACATCACATCAGATCGGGGGTAAAGTTAGCAGCGGCAGCGGTACCAGAGGGAAATCGCATCCCTTTTTTGCTGCCACATGGATGCAACCTCCACATTTCTCTCCTCGCCCCCACCACCCCTCGCAATTTCAGGGCAGGAAAGGGCTAGCACTACTAAATCCCAAGGGTTGCTCATTCTGTTTCAGCTTTGTCTCCCGTGAAGAGAGCAAGACATCAGCTTCGTTGCTACTAATCCTTTCCTCTCCCCGCCCCCGCCCCCCAGAAAACAGTTAATTAGATAGCACAAGCATCTGAAATTGCCGGTAACGAGAAAGAGAAAGCAGCGGATTCTGGGTAAGAAAACTTGCTAAGGATTGATAGTCCAACACTACCAACCTGTTTGGCCAATCTGACTCTGACTAATAGCCCTGCAGCTCCATGTTTGGCTGATGGTTTCAAACCAATAGGTGAGGTTTTACTACCGGTAGTTAAATTTATATCTCAGAGAGGTTCACAGAGACTGAGCCTGCTCACATGCCCATCTCATCCGCTCCCAGACTCCTCTCCTGACTCGCTACTCATTCCCTTGGCACGATGGGCAGGACGTACCACTGTGACCCACTGTGACCCTGCTTTAATCATGTTCACTGGATGGGTGTAGGTTCATCTGAACCAAATGGGGTGGGGAGAGAAGACAGTGTTTCTTTCTGGAGCTAACAGAAGCCAGGAATGTGGCTTAGGACAGACTGCACAAATGGGCCCTCTGCAATTCGACTACGTGTTTTCAGAGGTCTTCCAGAGGCACTGTTTTGCTTATATATTTGTCAACGAAACCCAATGCCAGAAAGCGATTGCGCTCATCACTCATTCCAAGGGATCTGAAGGTGGTAGGATTACCACTCTCGCATCTCACTAGCCAGGGAAGTGGGAAAGAGATAAAACACTACAATTTGAAGGGCGAAACCTCCCTCTTTTCCTCCCTGATAGAAGGGGCATTGGTGTCATGCCTACCTTTTAACATTGCTGGGAAGGCACTTGATTTGACATGCGGTGCAATGAACATGTGCTCATTTAGTGGCATGAGTACAAGGCATATATATGTCAGCAAAGAGACAGGAATAGGATGAATGCAGATAGAAAAGGCATCAGGCCCACCAGCTGTGGCCTGAACTTTCTTCAGGAGATTGAGACTTCTTCCTTGGCGAGCTGTAACAAGCGCCGCTTCGTAATCAACTCCTTTGAGGACAAGCGACGAATGAGTCAGAGCTCTGAGGTTACACAAGCCTCGCAAAGGGTGGGGAGGGGGGGGGAGAGAGAGATGGCTGCCTCCAGCAACGAGAAGAAAGCTTTCATTTAAAACCCCAGCAGGAGTGTCTTTTGTGACTTGTTCGGTTTGTAAGAATAATTTGGGAGCTTTTATCAAAATAAAAAGAAACCGCCACACAGTTAAACATGTTCTCTTGCTGAGTGGAAATAATTAAAGCTGGACCCAAAAATAGAGCAGAAAGGCAGGGTTTGGGCCAAGCAGAGGACGCCCTCGCAGTGTCTCTTCAGTTTTAGTATTAGACTCGTAAAAGAAAGGGCGGAGGTGAAAATAGCCCTGGAAATATTTTTTACTTGGCCTCTTTCAATCCTAGCGAGTGGATTTTGTTGCTGGTTGTGCTGCACACAAGCATCTCAAGCACAAACCCTGTTGCATTGTTTCTCACACGAATTGAGCATAGTTTTAACCACCTAGGACCCCACTGTGGTGCCTGAAGCAAAGAACAAGATGGAGTCCCAGTTCCACATACAGAAGCAATGGCACTGACAGCTAAATCTTACTTTGATCTTGGAAATGGTGTTGTGTTCCACCATACCTGAGGGCGACGCTAGCTTAGGGGATGCAGCTCTGTCTTCCAACACCTTGTTTCAGCTCCCCAGTGCCCATAATCTGGTGCCTGATGCAGCTGCCTCACTTTGACTCATGGTAGGACCGGCCCTGACCATAAGAGCCGTGGCACCTCTGCTGAACCTGGAGTGTGTTGCCCCAATACACACCAAAGAAAAGAACTCTCCCATTTGTTGGAACTGTCCTGGACACTCCATTTGTCTCCCTTATACTACAGTTCAGCACAGGATGAGGAAGCAGTTCGTTTTGCTTGCTTCGGTGTACACACACATATTGCAGCCACAGAGGAGACTCAGAGATGTCCCAGCCGCAGTGATGCTGATCTTGGCCGGCTGGTTGGCTGCCTTGACCCATGGCCTTCTCCCATTCTCTGAGAGCCAGTGTGGTGTAGTGGTTAAGAGCGGTAGACTCGTAATCTGGTGAACCGGGTTCGTGTCTCCACTCCTCCACATGCAGCTGCTGGGTGACCTTGGGCTAGTCACACTTCTCTGAAGTCTCTCAGCCCCACTCACCTCACAGAGTGTTTGTTGTGGGGGAGGAAGGGAAAGGAGAATGTTAGCCGCTTTGAGACTCCTTCGGGTAGTGAAAAGCGGGATATCAAATCCAAACTCCTCCTCTTCTTCTTCTTCTTCTTCTTCTTCTTCTTCTTCTTCTTCTTCTTCTTCTTCAATGCATTGCAGGCAGCTGCAGTGGAAAAGGCCCTTTCACCAAGCGACTGGGCAAAAGACAGCACTCCAGCAGGCCTCGCGCATGCACATGCATTCCTTTGCTCATGTGCCACACATTGGCCCTGCAGCATTTGTGTAAGCGGGCAGCGAGCAGGCACCAGGTGCAGCAGGGAGTGAGTTGCACCGAGGTGTTGGAGGGCAGAGCGGTGTGTGCCTGCCCTACATTTCCTGAGCTCACCTGCTGCCCTCAGGTGTGGTGGTAGAGGTAGTCCCATCACCAGCCTTGAGGCTGAGGATTCAGTTGTCCATCTGGTTGTCTCCTGTACAGTACATGGAGTGGGCAGGAGAGCACTATCTTAGGCAAAGAAATGTTTTGGGCCAGCCCCTTAAATTGGATTAAGCATCATCACTGCAGCAGTGTGAGAAGACGACAAAGGGGAGTGCACTTCCCACATCTCTGCAGCAAAACACAGAGGGTTTCCTATTTATGGCTGCCATATCAAAATCTCTCCAAAGGAGGCAAGGAGGAGGAATGGTGGGCTTTGCAAAACATAGCCACTGGAGTTTTGCAAACACAAGACGATTCTTTAAAGCCAGGGACAATATTTTTAAAATGCGAACATCTGGCATCCTTAGCCTCAGGAGTCTATTTTCAAGCACAGGATTCTTATCATCATTCATCTTTGTAAACTTTTTGGAATCACTTATTTTGGATCATGAAGGCAAATGCTCAACTGTGGCCAAGAATATTCCTATGCAAGTAAGCAGGAGAGTTTCAGAGATGACTCTGAAAATACTTTCAGTTGCCCCAGCAGTTGGAATCACTCCACTTTCTTCATAGCACCAGAGCAACGTATCTGACAATAAGGAATGTGCATATTCCAATGCCTCTGGGATTGGGGCACCCTGAATTTTTAAAAGGAGGAAATAGCAAGGACCATTAGGTAATAATTTTGACTCAGTAATAATACTCATAATAATTATGCACTGAATTATGGCATTAAATATTTAAAAACCAAATCTGAAAAAACAGGGTATGTGTTTTCGTACTGAAAACACAAGGAAATCTGTATCTAAAATGTGCTATACAATCAAATTACTTGCTAGTGACCTGAGGAGTTATGACATAAAAGGAACCCAATTTCCTGTGAGTCTCAGTTTTCTGTCTGTAAAATGGGTGACCTGTTTTCCCAGGGTTAGGCTCCTGCTGACTGACTTTCTAAATCAGAGGTTGGAATTCACCATAAGTTCCAAAGAACAATTTCTGGTACTCGGTACCATAGTAAAAAAAAAAAAAAAAAAACACCTATTGGCTCAGTTGGGTTGAGTCTATTTTCCCCCTCAAACTTCCTGTAGATTCTTTGGTACATTGGCGGTCACGTGTCCCTCCCGTGACACTACGGCAATGTCTGTGGAGGACTGGTGTCACATGATAACATCCTTGGATGCTGCCACACCAAATCTTCAGAATGAGCCAGGAGTTCCACATGTCCCCTGTGCAGACTTTTCTAAGAACTTGCCGATTAGTAAAGGAGTATCAGCCTCTCAGCTAGATTCAGTGGCAAGCATTCCTAATATTTAAAGTTCATCATGGCAGTGTTTATTATAATTCAGCACTTAATTCAGTCCAGTTGCAATGGAAAAGCAGAACATGTAATGCCTGACGTCATTGTTTACCCTCTTGGGAGCTGAATTTATTGACTAGAAAAGAAGAGAAAAAAGAAAACTACAGGAATACATACTTCAGGACAAACAATCTACTTTGCAGAATCCTCTAGTATTATCACAGCAACAGAAGGCCTTCCCACCTTGAGGTATTTGCTTAGTTCACTGCTGGGATTTTTAAAATAAGGATCACTTTGCTATACTCTCTGAGATTTCTTGACTGCTGGCTCTATTACTGTTATCTAACTCTCCTGCTGCCTGGGGGGCATTTAGCTACCCACTTAAACTTTGGGGAAATTATTTTACCCAATATTAGTTTATCATTTTTTTCAATAATGGCTATCTAGGATGAAACGGAGGGAGCTGAGAAGAAGCAGGTGGCTGAGATTCCCCCCACACCCCAACATCCCCGCAATGCCAGGTTCATTTCAAGATGTAATCAGATTTGGAAGAAGTCCCCAAAGAGTTTTCACACGGCTGCTCATAATTAAAGAGGGAATGTGATCTCGGTGGCAGCTCTTGATGTGGTTGGCAGGCAGGCAAGCGGCCTCCAGAATTCATTGCATCCTCAAGAGGCTGTCGGTTCTGTCTGTCGTCATGGATTTTCTTGGCCAGGGACCAGGGCAGATGAATGCCTCACACTGTTGAATGTTGCAGTGAGATGGGTGGGGAATGGAAGGTTTTTGCAATGAAGGCTGGGGGGGGGGGGGTGGCTGAGAGAAGCAAGAGGAAAGTAGGTTGAAGAGCATCGTCTCGTGTTTTTTTTTTTTAAAGCGACATAGGACGCTGCCTTGTACTGAGTTAGACCATTGGTCCATCTAGCTCAGTAGTGTTTACATGGACAGCTCTCCAGGATTGATTGATTGTTTTAATATTCATTTTATTATTTATTTATTATTTATTTATTGAATTTATATACTGCCCTATACCTGGAGGTCTCTGGGCAATTCACAGAAAAGATCAACATAAAAACCACAATATATATATACAGTAGTACCTTGGTTCCTGAACGGCTTAGCTGTTGAACAAATAGGCTCCCGAATGCCGCAAACAGAGAAGTAAGTGTTCTGGTTTGCGAACGTTTTTTGAAAGCTGAATGTCGGGCGCAGTTCCCGCAGCTTCCGATTGAGTACAGCAAGCTCATGCAGCCAATCAGCAGCCGCGCCTTGGTTTTCGAATGGTTTCGGGAGTCAAACGGACTCCCAGAAAGGATTGAGTTTGAGAACCAAGGTACCACTGTAATCAAAATAAAAACAACAACCCAATAAACCCCCCCCCCCCAAAAAAAAAGAACCATATTTTTTACAAGGGCATAGGATGTCAATCAGATCAACCAAAGGCCTGTTTAAAAAGGATTGATTGAATTTATATTGCACTTGATTTTTACAAGTGGCCTACATGGTTCTCCCCTTCCTCATTTAATTCCCACAACAACCCTAGGAGGTAAGATGGGCTGAGAGGCAGTGGCTGGCCCCAAGATCACGCAGTGAGCTACATAGCTGAATGGGGATTTGAACCCTGGTCCTAGTCCATCACTCTAACTGCTACACCACACTGGTTCTCAGGGTTTAGAGAGATGGGTTTCTCTCCAACCCTACCAAGAGATGCTGGGGATTGAACCCAGGAGCTTCTTACATGCAATGTTGATGCTTTGCCACTGAGCTATGGCCCTTCCCCAAACTTTCCATTTCTGTTTTGTGAGGATATCAAGCCACACACTGTCTTAGCAGCTCTCCCAAAGGAAGCCAGGACATTGCTTCAGAAGGGAGGAGGAGAGAGGACAATGGTCACTGGGAGCTTTCAACCACCCCAAGAGGACCTTCAGATGCTTCTCCTTCCCCATTAGCTAGCTCCACAGATAGCCTTGTCAGTGTCATATCACCCACACATTCACATGATTAAAAGTCTCAGGAGACCTCAGATTCAGGCTGTGTACATACTCTACATTTAAAGTGCTTCCGAAGCACATTTCCCCTCCTCAAAGAATTCTGGCCACCGTGGTTTACACCTCACACAGAGCTCCAATTCCCAGAAACCCTTAACAAACTACAGTGCCCAGAATTCTCTGAGGGGAAAGAAGGTGCTTTGGATGTGATTTAAAGGTATAGTATGTCCTTGTCCTCAGATTCTCCAGTGTTTTCACTTACCCATCCCTGGGTGATCTCCTGCAGGGTGGGCACAGGTTCTTGGCAGTGATGGCTGGTGTCCACTACAGTTGCAGAAGACGACAGCAGGCAGACTGTAGACAGAGCAAATGGTTAACTTGTGACCAGAGAGTCGCCTGAGGCTCCATGTTGCTGTGACAAAGAAGCTGCTGCGTATCCCATTTTATCGAAATGCTGCCACCCGCCTGCCCCCCACCTCCCCAGGAACTCTTCTAAAGAACCATTTTCAATTGCTCTTCTGCAAATACAATACAAATCCCTCAAGGAATGTTATTCACACCAAGTAAAGGCCTCTTCAGCAACTGTAAATTGCCCAGGGGAAAACTCACTCCTGCTATCGCAATCATCTCATCTTCTAATTGGTAATTGACTTTCTCACCAGTCATTTTAATCCAGGGCTGTCTGATGTTTGCTGGAGATCAGCAGCTGCTCTTTACCCCACCAGATATTCAAGAAGGCACTCCAAAGCTAGCTGGGATGCGTGACTAGGGTGCAACAAATTGCGTGGACCTCGCTTTTCAGTGTTTCAACCAAGACTTTTGACAGTTGCTTAATGGGCTCAGATGTATCTGTGGATTACACAATAAGCCATATTTAGTGTGTGCAAACCTCTGAGCAGGTTTCCCCCACTGGACAACATAAAATCAAAGGCAATCGTGTGGTAGCAGATCACATGTTTTGCACAAAGAAGTTATGCAGACCCTTCGAGTGTCCCTATTTTCCAGGGACAGTCCCCAATTTACAGAAGCCATCCTGGGTTTTTTTTTTATCCTGGAATAACTCACTTTTCTATAGGACACCCCTATTTTCATTAGAGAAATGCTGGAGGGTATGGAGTTATTTGAGGGAGGCGGGGGGGCAAAGTTGATGGACATTACCATTCAAGTGGTGTGCGTGCACCGCGTCATGAGATTGATTACGCGTGGCGGGGCTTATCTGCACCCCCAAAAAAAGATTTTATGCAAGTTGGCATGTGGAATGTGGCATCTTCTGCTAAAGATCAGTCAGATCAATGGTCTAACTCCATATAACAACACCTAATATTCTTATGTGCGTGGGGCTACCCCAGTGTAGGAACTGTTGGGCTCATGACCTCAAAAAACTCACAAAATAGGTATAAATTATACAGATCCTGCCCCTTCATTGTTTAAATTGGACATTTATCCCTAGCAGTGACTCTGCAGAAGGTTCTGAAGAAATAGCCACCAAGTGCTTCAAATTGAATTTAGGTTTAACCCTTATATCAGATGCTTAGCAATTTCCCTAGCCTACAACCGGTGCAAGATGCTCTCCCTCAATTGTCCGGAGGTCAATGTCAAGTGATATAAATGGAAATGGTAGGTTTGAGTCTGGGTGGATCTGAGTCGAGGACTCAGAAGGGAGCAGAAGGTTGAGGAAAGAAGCTTCTGCCCAGATCGCTGCAATGTTTTGAGCCAGCTTTATTTGTTGAAAAGTAGGGATGAGCTCAAGCTAAAAGCGGTGAACTGCACACTCTGATGGGTTCATCTTGAAAAATGAATTCTGCAGCTTGTTCGTATCAGTGCATATTTGTAATCCTTTAACTGCATTAAAAAAGCAAGGTTACTGGAATTTTTCTGGGACAATTTCGTAAGTGTCTCCACAAAACTGTCCGAGTAAGCAGAATAACAATGGTGAGGAGGGGAAAGTTTGTCTTCCAAACATATTCATGCAGCTGATAACAGCAAAAAATAAACGAAAGCTTCAAAAGCAGAAACCTGAATAGCTGAGTGGTGCAGTTTTCAACTATGACCTCAAGAATATTGGAGAACTTGGGGTCGTGGTATAATTTGGTACAGTTCTAGGACTGTGGCTGAATCCCACCATGAAACTTGTCTCCAAGGACATGCTATCATGGACATAGAGATATCTATCTTGGCCAGATCTCTGTATTTGCACATTGATGCCGACCCTTGGGTAGCATTATCCAGACTTGGACAAGTTCAGGTTCATCCCATTTAAGGAACGTGTCTCAGTCCCAAAGGCAGGAGTGCCATCTGGGGGGACAGAACTCACTGGAACTCAGTTCCAGCACCTCTCAGGTGGGTTCCAGCACCTTTTGTGTGAGCCCCATTGCCATTCTAAGAGAACAAGGGAGGCATTCATGGTGTTGGAAAGGACCAAAGGGACATTTAGTCCAAATCCTGTTTTGCTTTGGGGCAAAGTACCTTTGTGAGAAGCAAACCACAGTTCCCAGAATTCTTTGCTCTCCCTCATTTTTTTTTTTGGTCCAGATTTTTTTCCCGCCCTTTCTTTCAGCAGCTTTCCAGTGATTGCCAGGTCTGTCAAGGCAAATCCTGATAAAGATCTGGCCCGTGTAGCTAACAAGCTTCTCCCGTTCTGTGTGTGAGCAGGCTACCCTTCCCATTTTGAAATAAATTTTATTTTCTTAATAAAATAAGCCGAAGATAAAGAGCATAAAGAAAGACTGTTGCAGCAGGCTGAAAGAAGCATAAGGACAGACATTGTCATTGAACATTTTCCAAAACATTACAAAAAAATACCCATTCCCCCTTTGTTGGGCTGGTTTATATGTATTCTTGTATAATGTTAGCTTGAACATAATTACTATGGACCAAATTTTTTCAATCCATTCAGCTATAGGAGAGATGCTTCCCCACCCCCACCCCCGTTTAGCTGTTATAACCTTAGCAGCAGTTATAAGGCTGAACACTATTTCTTGATAGTTTTCTATCAAGAATAGCATCTTTTAGATAGCCAAGCAGAAATATTCAACCTGAAATGTGCTTTAAATGCATGGTGTGAACACAACCTGTGTTGCGAGAGCTAGAAGTAAATATTTTGCCATAAACAAGGAAGCTCTAAATAGGTGATTGTGCTGTATTGTAGATAATAATTTGAAAATAATTTCCCGTTCCTTTCAAGTGGACAGCACTGTTAATCTGGTAGGGCTGCAGGGGGAGGGGGCATGGGGAGAGACGGCTAAAGTTGCTTTGTGAGTCAGGTCTGGCAGAAGGTCACAAGTCATCCATCCTTCTTTTATGATATCAAACTAGCGCGCTTGCCAATCCAACGCACTCCAGGCCTGTATGTGCTGATGCAGCAGTCTTTCCCATCAGGCTAACAGGCTTGGTTTCAATCAATATCTCCTGCTCTGGTTCATCTGAACTTTCTGTTAGATCCTGCCACTTCTATCATGCACAGATCATATCAGAGTGACAACTGTGAAAAACGCTTGGCTGTTGCTTTAATGATAATGAAATGTGGTGTGAGATCTAGCTAAACTAGAGGAAGTTTCTGCCATCTGGTGGTGAACTGAAAGACCAAAAGGCCTGAACGTTTATGTCTCATTGACATTTGCGTTTATGTCTCATTGACATTTGACATTGACACCTTGCCCCAAAGGAGGGTAATGATGCATCATGATGGGAGACCCTCCAAGTGTCCCTAATTTCCAGGGACGGTCCCAGATTTAACAGAAGCAGTCTTGGTTTTTGGTTTGATCCCGGAATGTCCCACTTTTCCTTAGGATGCTCCTGTTTTCATCAGAGAAATGTTGGAGGGTCTGAAGTTATGGAGTTATGTGACCCCCCCCCCAAGCCAAAGAGATAAGTAACTATACAGCCTTTAGAAGACGTCTGAAGGCAGCCCTGTATAGGGAAGTTTTTTAATGTTTAATGTTTACTATGTTTTTATATATGTTGGAAGCTGCCCAGAGTGGTCCAGTCAGATGAGTGAGGTAATAATAATAATAATAATAATAATAATAATATGATGATGATGATGATGATGATGATGATGGAACAGGATGTCCCTGTTTTCATCAGAGAAATGTTGGAGGATACATAATGGGGTGTTTGCTTATACGTTTGTTTAGTCCAATGTTCGCCAGATCTATATCTCTCACTGCGGTGGCATCAAGTTCCCTATGAGTGAAATTTTGGCCAAGCCTGGCAATCATTTTAGTTTTATTTCCTTGCTGTGATGCTGTGGCCACAGTGCAGGGCTTCTCTTTTGTTGTGAGAGAGATGACTGACAGAGAAGGGAGAGGCCAAGCAAAGGGTTACACAAGTCTCTTCAACCCATCTTCATATGCAGAATTCAGAGTACAGGCCAAATGGGGCTACCCATTTCATACCCTCCACCACTTCTCTGATGCAAATAGGAACATCCTATTCCATACCTCCCAACATTTCTCTGATAAAAATAGGACATCCAAAGGAAAAGCAGGACATTCTGGGATCAAGTCAGATACCAGGATGGCTTCTGTAAATCTGGGACTGTCCCTGAAAAATAAGTACACTTGGAAAGGCTGCTTTAGTAGTCCTGTGAGGCGCAGTTCATGACTCTCGCCCAGGAAGGCAACACCTAACTAAACACAGCAAAAAGCAAGGCAGAAGTTTCTACAAGCCGTCATGTCAGTGCATAGACTACAATGCCAGGTGTGGTTGCCAGTTCCTCTCTCAGTTTGAAGACTCTGCAGTAGCTTATCACACTTTTGGTTAGGAACAACAACAGATACTTTTTCTTGATGTGGGATAAGACTGACATCAGTCCAAAGAGAATTATGAGACTCAGTAGAGAAAATTGGGGGGGGGGCATTTATCAAAGCTGTGCAGCTCCAACAAGGCTTAGATTCCAGATAGGTTACATGATAGGACGTGGCAGGAGAGAAGCAAAATGAAGAAAAGTCACTATTCGTTCTCAAACATGATTTAAAAGGAAAATGCCAAACTGACTCCCACAATCTGATAGCTGTATTTATAACAACAAAAACATTCCATCCAGTTGACATTGAAGTGAGACAGTCATGCCATTCCCCCCCCAAAAAAAAAACCCTCAAAACCTGCAACAGCCCATTTTGTCCGGGGCAGCCATGATTTCCATAAAGGCACCCTGGGTTCTTCTTGACCCTGGGGTGCCCTGATTTTCCCTGGGCAGCAGATAGGGGCTGAGGCAGCAGCATTGGGAAGGAAGCTTGAGAGTTCATTTTGTGGCAATCCTATTCTGAGCTAGGGCCCGCACACACACACAAAGACACACACATGCCTCTGTTTTTGGTCCTGAAAAGCAACAGTGAAATGCTAAGGATGTGTTAAAATGTTAAAAAAAATGTAGTATAAACACAAACAACTGGGAAACACAGGCCTGCAAGCACTCAAATTGGAGAATAGCCTTTACCAAAGGTGTAATGGGCTTGGAAGACACTCGAACTCAGGACAAAAGGGAGAAATGTGCTAAGAGGAAGCCTCACCTTGATCAACTGTTGCCCAGAAACCTATGTCCCCACTGTGGAAGGATATGTGGATCCAGAATTGGCCTCCACAGTCACTTACGGACTCACTGTAAAAACTGTGTTCATGGAAGACAATTTTACTCGGCTACAAGTGATTGCCAAAGAAGAAGAAGAAGAAGGGTCTCAGAATCTAACTTGGAATGAAAATCAATAGCCAGATTCAGCAATTTGGTACTTTTCATTTATTTCCCCTATTTATAGTTCATCCTATGTTGCAATCATCCCAGGGTGGAAATACAACAGCATTCAGTGTAAAACAAAAATTCAAACAGAATATGCACAAGAACAGATAAAACCAACAAATTTGATAATAAATCTATACAATGCCATATGCCAACATTTTTTTAAAAAAAGCTAGTTCCAGGATTAGAGCCATTCCTTAGCCACATCCCTGATGAGCTTGGCATAGATTCTATTTTCATATGCCTTCTATATCTCTGCAAAGTAGTGGGTTCATCCTCCCTACACTTTAGCCTCTACACTTTAGTTGGGCTCTCACTTCCCACAATTTCAGGATCAGTAACAATTTCTTCCTTCTAGTTGCAGGTAGGTAGCCGTGTTGTTGGTCTGCCATAGTTGAAACAAAATAAAAATATTCCTTCCAGTAGCACCTTAGAGACCAACTAAGTTTGTTATTGGTATGAGCTTTTGTGTGCTTCGTATCTGAAGAAGTGTGCATGTACACGAAAGCTCATACCAATAACAAACTTAGTTGGTCTCTAAGGTGCTACTGGAAGGAATATTTTTTACTTAATTTCTTCCTTGGAAGTGACTCTTTCCCTCAATCTCCAGAAATATTTTTCACCAAGAACAAGCGTTCCACTTAAGAGCTGTGAACCTGCAGCAATGAACCCCACATAAACAGCAGCTCCAACACATTGCTCTTTTGGAACGAGAGGCAATCCCAAAACGTCAGGGAGCTTCATTCCTTCCTTCGCTAGGATGGAAACAGAAATGGGCACAAATGTTCCTGCAGCTAAGTCCAGACTGACTCCTATGGGGGAGAAAAGGTAAAGATAAAATCTCCATGTTTTCCAGGCTTGAAAACATTATATAATGGAAAGGCCATACAAAACACGGTCACCGCATTCACAATGGAGGCTAATGGCATGAAGACCTGAGCAATAACTATTTCAGAGGGAAGGGACTCATCATCAGCTAGTGCTGTGCACAAAACATTTATCTTCTTAATAGAATTTCTACAAGCAGAACAGGCAACCCAGATCCCAATCCCTGCAAAGCCAGGTCTGCTGCCACCCAGGATGTTGTCAACATGCCACATTCTCCATTGGACACCAGCATATAACATTGCACATAACGCAGCCAATGAGAGCCAAGACAAAGGCACCTACTTGGAAACAAGACACCCTGCACAACAACCGTACAGGAAGGGAGCCATAATCTTCCTGGGGCGGTGCTTTTGCTTGAGTACTGGCAAGGCGGGCAACTGAAGGCATGCTGGAGAAAAACAAAGACAAAAGACAACAGTTAGATACGCAGGTACAATGTCTTATGGACATCCCCTAAAGTCTGAGCAAATAGCGATGCGCAGCCAAAACAATGCCATCATTCTAGGGCAAATTCTACATTTCCCACCTTGAGATGTAGGAATGGGAAAGTCTGCCGGCCAGTGCTGTCAAGTATCCCGTTTTCCCCGGGAATCTCTCTTATTTCAAGCAGTTTCCCGCTGCTATCCCTTATTTTTTATATCCCTTTAATTTCCCGTTTTTTTTCAAAGGAAGCAGCTCCTCTCCCTCCCCCTGCTGGCCAGGGACTGGGAAGACCTTGCCTCCTTGCAGCCTCAAAGCAAGCGGGAGCCATTTCCCGCGCTTACAGGCGTCGTAGCCCACAGGCAGCATTTCCAAAATACAGTAAGCCTACTGCGCGTGTTCACACCAGTGCCACCCAATTTTGCTTCTGGCTCCGCCCACCACTGCCATGTGACTGTCCCTGGGATAGGTGAGGCTGCTGATCCCTTATTTTCAAATCCGAAACTTGACAGCTATGCTGCCGGCGCATCTGCAATCACAGGTGCCAGGAATCACACTTCCTCAGTTTTTCAGTGAAGCTTATGCACATGGACTAGTGTGGGAGTCGAAGCCCTTTCTGTCTAGAGCTTTATGCGCCTAGCCTTTCTCCCTGCAGATGTAGACACTTTGCTCAGACACCTGAGGCGGAAAAAAACCTGCACGACTTCACAACCTCTTTTGTTGCACGGACCCCCTTCATGCAGATAAGGGGGCTTTTGTCAAATCCTCTCCTCCTCTGCATCTTATTTTCCCTTCCCTCTCCATTATTCAGACAGGACAAAAGGAAATTAAAGTCAACTCATTCTTATCTAATGAAACACTGCTATGTTGGTGGAGCATTGAGGAGCACTGAATATATGTACCTACATGAAATTGGTTCTTCAACCAGTCTCTGGTACGCAAGGACTTTTTCCGGGTCTTTCTTACTTGTGCCTGACCTCAGAGAAGACCTGAGAAGACTGAAGCTGGTCTGAACTGGACACTGAAGCAACTGCCACATAGAGTTCTGAGGCAGTTAGAATGCAGCTTGCTTTGAATGCTCGGAACAACACAAATCATAACTCCATGGTACTGGTCGTTCGGAATATCTGGCAACCGGAAGCTTCAGGGAACTCCATTTTCTCCTTTACCAAGATAGACTGTATATTCAGAGAAAGTGGAATTTTATTTATTTCAGCCCTATCTACATGAAAAATACATTTTTGAATGGGAAGACTCTATTATATACCGGTAACTAGTGGGAGCTGCCACAAAATGTTGCACTATGAAGAGCTCCCACCATTTTCTCCCCACAATAGTCCATCAGTATTCTGTGACCATTGAGCACACTCAATCCTCATGCACATGCCCTTTAGATAATTAGAAGCCTGGAAGCACAGCTGCTTTTCTGCTTCTATCCGAAAGCAGAACAGCAATGACTGGGTGCTGCTACATCATACTCATCTAGGGACACCTCAATGCAGTGGCGTAGCAAGGTCAGGTGATACCCAGTGCAGAATTTTTTTGGTCATCCCCCCAACAGGACTTCCTGCCAAATATTGAGATCCCAAAGTTGTTGAGCTTTTTTGGGGGGTCCCCAAAGTTCTTGAGGGCCAGGAGGATCGGCACAGTGTATTCCTAATACAAATCAACAGAGCAGCAAGACAAGCAGCGACTCAAGTGGACTGGAGAAAAATATATATTGAAATTGCACATATATTCCAAAGTACCTAAACAACTAACATGAGGAATGCACAGATCTCTAACACAAGAACAAGAAAGCTGTGGACCCCCAGATGTTGTTGGATTACAACACCCAACAGTTTCCACATCCCTGCCTTAAAGTATTCAATTATCTAATAAAAAAGGTTATGCTATGTACTGCCTCCCTGCCCTCCTTCACACACTTCTAAAATAAGTGTACTCTCAGTTCTTTCTGAGGTGGTAAAACTGCTCACTTCAGACAGGGCTTTAGCCAAGCCTTCTGCCTGACATGCTAGATGTCCATGTGCAGGGAATGCATGCTGTACAGCAAACTGTTCTAGGGTTATTCCACATCAAATCAACACAAAAAACAAGGGTTTTGTCACCCAGCGTCTCGGATTTTGATGAAACTTAGTGTACAGTACACCCTTTCTTTATGGTTGAAAGAAACCCCCTTAATTTTTTTTCACTCTATCTCTAATGGTTTTAATTTTATAGCACTTCAAAATTTCGTTCAATCTGCGTTGTCTGTCCCTCTTGAGACCCTCGGCACAAGATACCCTTGTGCACATTTCCCCCCTCCATAACCAATAATCAGATCTCTTTGAAATTTTACACAGAGCTCAATTAAATGATGAGGGTATCTTGTGCCGAGGGTCTCAAGAGGGACAGACAACGCAGATTTAACGAAACTTTGAAGTGCTATAAAATTAAAACCGTTTGAGACGGGGGGATTAAGGGGGTTTTCTTCAACCATAAAGGAAGGGTGTACAAGTAAACTTTCATGGCACTGTGGTGTGGGTGCAGCTCTTTACAACAGCCTGCACGTTCTTCCTGACATGCTAGATTTCAATGTGCAGGGAATGTATGGCAAATTGTCCATGATTCAGCATCAAGGACATACTTTGCAAGTATGCCTGTGCTAACCTCTGTTTCTAGTTAGAACCCACAAGACATCTTGCTTCAAATTTGCAGTGTTTCTGTAGTCACAATAGAAAACACTTCTCTTTTTGTCAGCAGTCAGTACATGCAATATTATGAAATAAAGAAAGCTGTGTGAAAATTAGAGGCATCTGTGTACAGACAAAAACAAAGAAACATAGGAAGCTACCTTATACTAGATCAGACTACCTGACCATCTAACCCAGGGATGGGGAGCCTGTGGCTTACCAGATTTTATTGAACTACAAATGCCATCATAATTGACTACTCCCTGTCTATGCTGGCTGAAGTTGATGGGAACAGGACATGAACATCTTCTGGAGGGCTACAGGTTACCCAACCCTAATCTAGTCCAGTATTTTGACTGGATTTCAGGCAGAAATCTTTTCCATCATCTAACACCAAATCCTTGTAACCTGAAGATACTAGGGCTCAAACCTGGGATCTTCGGCATGCAGACCCCACCACTGAATGAAGAGGCCAAAACTGTACGTTTTTGTATTTCATTACCACTGGATCCTATTTTGGATTTTCTCTGTTTTTAATGGATTTTTATCAGGGCATTTTATCCTCACAAATAATGGGTTAGGCTGACTGAGGATTTGAAACTGAGTTTTCCTCAGCCTTAGTCCAATACACTAACTAACCACTACACCAGGCTGCCTCTTTATGTATCACTAGTGGTTTAAGCCCGTTAAAATAACGGGCGCTAGAACATATGTGGTCAAATTTTTTGTAAAACTCACTTTTTTTAAATGTTACTTCCGCGGGTCTCTCCCCCCCCCCTGTTCTGTGCCCCCCTTTTAGAGCCCAGGCTGACCTCCCCGATCACGTCGTGCAGGTATCGGAAGGGGGGCTTGCTGAGAAGGCGCTCCGTGAGGGGCGGCTTCCGGATCACTCGCCCCAACAGCTTCTGCGTGCGACGGACCATGGAGCCCTGCATGGCCGCTGCCCCCGCAAGGCCAGGAGAGGCGCGGAGCGGAGGAGGCCCCGGCAAGCTCCCGGCACACCCTGCGCTCGCTACGCGGGGCGCATGCCCTCCAGCCTCTCCTCGCCGTTGCTACCCAACTCCGCGGCCCTAGCAACGGAAGGTTGCTCCCCCCACCGGTCCCGGCCCCTTCCCACCCCTGCAGCCCAGCGCGCAGACTGACCGTGCTCTCCCTCCGCTGCAGGGGAGGTGTGTGGGGAGAAGGGGAAGCGGCTTCTGCCTCCGCCGCCCATTGGGCCTATCCTGCCCCCCCCAGCCCAGCCCCCCCCAGCCCCGGCCCCTTCCCACCCCTGCAGCCCAGCGCGCAGACTGACCGTGCTCTCCCTCCGCCGTGGAGGAGAAGGGGAAGCGGCTTCTGCCTCCGCCACCCTTCCTTCCTCCCTCCCTCCCACCTTCTCCTCGCACAGGCAAAGTCGGAGGATCGTCCAGCCGATGCGCCGCACCAGGAGGCGGAGACGGCAGCGGGTCCTGGGTGGGCTCATGGCGGCGGGAAAGGCCTCCTGGGGCAGGTACAGAGCTTCTGGGGCTCCTACGGCGACGGAGAGGCAGCGGAGCCGAGCGGGGCAGCCAGGCTTCCCTGCCTCCCTTCTCAGCCGCCTCTTGTCCTCTGGAGTGCCAGTGTTCTGCTTCAACTGCCGCTTCAACTGCCGCCGCTGCTCCTGGCCCGATTGTCTCTCTGCTCCAATCCCTGTGTCCGTGGGGCACATGCTCAGTAGCGCAAACCCAGAGACACAGGGACTGGACGCAGAGACACTTGGGTTTTATATATATAGATATAAGCACACATCCCAAATGAGGCTAACATAATGCAGCCAATGAAGAGGCCTATAGATCAAGGAAATTTATACTGCAATAAATGTTGATTTGTTTTAAGATACCAAGAACCACTTTGCTGTTAAAGCCTCTGTGCTTTAAACACTGCTTATTTCACCAAACACATGACTCATCAAACCTACAATTCCCAAGAGATGCACCCGTTGGATTTCTGCCTGTCTCACGACAGCTAAGGATTTCCAGAATGGCACCTGATATTTTATTTGTTATTACATTTACACCTCACATTTCCTCCAAGGAGCTCAACGCGGCATGCATGGGTTCTGCCCGCTCCCCATTTTAACTTCACAACAACCCTGTGAGGTAGGCTAGGCTGAAAGACAATGAATGGCCTAAGGTTACCCAGTAAGCTTCACAGGGGTCACAGCAAAGCGGTTGCTGAAAGGGAGTGAGCTGCAAATGTGCCATCAGTAATAACTTAAAAAGATAGAATAAAACTTAACCAGCTAAGCGTCACATAGCCTGTTAGAGAATGGTGTGCCATATCTGCCTGCCCTCCCTGTCGTGCCTTCGGCACATGTAAAGATTTTTATAGATGTATTTAGATTGTATGTGTTGTATTGTGATGGTCGGTGCAGCCCCACCTACTGGCCAGAAAGAATGTTGCAACGGATGGCAGTTGCTGGCAGTTGCTGGCAGAGGTGTATGAGGGGAGGGAGGTTCCATTTGGTGAGAGAGCCTGAGGGATTTCTGTTACATGTTTTCCATCTGTGGAATCGCATCGTTGTTCTACTGTTCTGTCCTCACTACACTGTCTGGTGACGTGTGCCGCTTGACATGCAGGTCAACAATACTTGTCTTTTACCCGATCTTGTCTCTTAATAAAGCAAAATATACAGAGACAGTCTCTTTAATCAAAGACAAGAGGGTTTGCCTGCATGTCAAGCTGCACACGTCACCAGACAGTGTAGTGAGGACAGAACACTCCCATTAAAGATAATAATAAATACCAGAAACAACCTCACAAAAAGAACCCATCCCACCCCAAACATGTCAGCAAAGCCTTGTAAGACAAAAGGGAATTAAAGCGGGAAGCTCCCTTTGCAGGGAACCTGCCCGCCGCAAGCCGCTGTCTCCTCCTCCCAGCTTCTCTCTCCGGGACTATCTGCAAAAACTGCCTCCGTCCTTACCTTACCAGGGGGAGGCAGCCATCTTGTCTCCCATCACCCCACCCCACCCCCGCTGCCTCTCAGGCCCCTCAGCACTTCCTCTCCCAGGCGGCCATGATTGAGAAGGGCAGGTGTCAGGACAGCCGGAGGCTCCACTGCCACAGGGATGTTTCGTTTAGTTGTTGCATTTCTATGCGCCCCGGGTGTCATCCGGGGGGGGTGATATTCGCCGCCCCGCCCCAGCCGGGACTCAAGTCCCAAGCCTACAGCGAGCATCTTTGCCACGCTTTGCTGCTTGCTGTAGGCTTGGGACTCAAGTCACGGGGGGGGGGGCACACCAAATGTCACCTCCCTTCAAGATGGCACCCGGGGCGGACCGCCCCACCTTCGTACGCCCCTGGCTGGGTGCTGCTACATCATACTCATCTAGGAACACCCCAATGTAGCCCTGCATTGAGGCTGCATTCCTAACACCACTTACCTGAGAGTAAGTCACATTGAATTCAATAGGGCATGCCTCTAGGATTGTGCTGTAAAAGTGAGGTCAAACCAGGCAGTTTAAAAAAAAAAAAATTATTTGATTTTACAAGTGTAGAGTCACAACAATACAAAATGCATATCCATATTTTGGATACATCCCGGTCATCATCTGCTTGATTTACTTCCATCTGGACGTCGCTACAGGACTTCATATACAAAATCGGCCAGGCACAAGAATAGTTTTTTCCCTTGTGCCATTAAATTGTTAAATTCATAGTTGTATAGCTTAAGGGGAGGTAAAATATAAGTGGGGTTTCTTTGCTTCTTTGTATTGTGAGAGGAACAGTGTCTGTATGTTTACATCGCATTGTAGCCGAAACAAATTCCAAGTATGTTGGAAAATGTACTTGGCCAATAATAAATTATTCCTATTCCTATTCCTATATTTAGAGATTTCTCCGAATCTCTAGACTTCCCACCTCCCTCCCCAACACGGGTCCTATTATAAACCTTTCCAACTGCATATTATTTCATCATCCAAATTTTTTGGCTCTCCATTTTGTCCATAATATCTTCTACATTACAAGTGTTATTGTAATCCTGCTAATGTTTTCATCTGCTTACAGTGGTCTCTCAAGCAAATTATAATTTTTCCCATTCTTTATTGAAGTTTTGGTCTTCTTAGTTCCTGAGCTTTCCCGTCAGTTTTGCCATTTTGGCATAATCCAACATTTTGCCATTCTTCTCTGGTAGGGACTTTGTCTTCTTTCCATCTCTGGGCTACCAGTAACATCTGTTGTTGCATACGTAAAAAGTCTTTTCTGCTCCTTTGGGATCTTGGTACCTACACTTCTTAATAAAAAAGCTTCTGCAATCCAGGCAGTTTTTTTTTCCAGCAGGAAGAACCCTTCCTCCTTCTAGAACATTCTGTACCTACTTTTTCCATGTGTCCCGTTCACGTCTGAAAAGCCTATGAGACATGTGAGCTGCAAATGGAGCTCTCCCCAAACAATAGCTAGCTGGTCCATTTCAAGAAGCACACAGGAAGCATAGAATCATAGAACTGTAGAGTTGGAAGGGACCCTGAGGGTCATCTAGTCCAACCCCCTGCAAATGTAAGAATATGCAGTTGTCCCATCCGGGGATTGAACCTGCAACCGTGGCATTATCGGCACCATGCTCCAGCAAGCTGAGCCAGAGCTGTCAACCTTCCTTTTTTTTTGCATTGGGAAATGGCCATAGCTGTCACCTTTCCCCTTTTTTGCAATGGGAAACAGCGCTGGAATAAGGGAATTTCCCGCAAAAAAGGGAAAGTTGACAGCTATGAGCTGAGTTATCCAGAAGGAGACCTCCCCATTCACAAGTCTACTCCATTATGATCTTATTTTCATGTGGTTGTTGCCAATTAAAGATTGGAGGCAAAGTATTCTCGTGGTTAGAGTGCTGGATCTGAGAGACACTAATCCCCTTTCAACTAGGAAGTGGCCCCAAGCTAGTCACAATCTCTTAGCCTAACCTACTTCACAGGGTTGTTCTGAGGATAAAATTAGGAAACCAGAACCTTTGAGCTCCTTGGAGGAATGGTCCGATATAAATGCAACAATTTTTTTTTAAGTGTGGACTATTAGTCACCTATTATAGATAGAATCATAGCTGTCAACTTTCCCTTTTTTGCGGGAAATTCCCTTATTCCAGCACCATTTCCCAATGCAAAAAAAAAGGAAGGTTGACAGCTCTGGATAGAATTTATTATTATCTTCAAGATATTTTCATGAAGGAGGAATGGACAGCACAACAGGTGCTGGGGTTTCGGCTAATTGTTTGCATCAGTGTTGTTTCATGTGCACCACTTCCAGTCTTCTTTGCACCTTGGCTGCTTGTACAAATAAAAAGATCTGTTAGGTAGCCATCGTTTGACCTGCATGTACAAAACAGCAGCATTTTTCTAACCTCTGTTGAGGAATGGCCTCTTTTCACAGCACTCAGCAAAAAGATGAAGGGAGAAACAGATTGTTGCCCTGTTTGCTGAATGCTGCAGCCATACAATAGCCTTCTCGCAACAACATATGAAGCTGTGACTGAAAGCAGGAGGCTTTCCTATCAAAACGATCTGTCGAGCTACAGATTTCCTTGATGTTTTTTTTGTGAAGGAGCGGATTTGATTTGAGAGTTTTTCGAGATCTATCTAAAGCTCCGAAATGATACCATTCACTGTAGACATTACATCTCATTTTTGGATCCTATATTACTATAGTAAAAGGGGGCATTGTTCCCAGTAATTTTCTATTGGCCACGGTGGCAGTAGATCCAGGAAGTTCTCCCTCTCTTCTCCCTGCAGTTGTGAGGGTAATTGCATGTGGGGGGAAATGCCTGAAGGAGACTATTCTCTGTCTTACAACGAAGCACTTGAGAAAGCAGCAAGTGTGTGGTCAAACCATGTCCTCCCCACTTAATATGCAACCTCTCTTCATTGCCCTGCAGTTACTTGAATCCATGTGTCATGCCCCAACCTAAAAACACTTGGAGCCAACACCATTATGTTCAATGTCAACAGAGCAACAGAAGGATAGGGGAGCAAGTGGTAAATTTACTGGCTGTGGGGTTGGAACTGCTTCTCAGGGGCTTCCTTGCCTTACATTCCAGTATTATGTGCATGAAGGATGTCCATGGGGGAAAGAAGCCTTTCACTGGCAATGCGAGCATAGATGCAATATTGGAGTTGTGAAAGAAGTAATGGGTTGGAGGATCTCATCTTGGCGATGTTTGTTTCATTTATATCCCACATTGTTCTCCAAGGAGTTCAAGGCTGCATACATGGTTCTCCCCCTCCTCATGCAATTTCTCCACAACAACCCTGTGAGGTAGGTTAGACTGAGAGGTAGTGACTGGCCCAAGGTCACCCAATGAGTTTCATGGCTGAGTGGGGATTTGAATTCTGGTCTCCCAGGTCCTCCCCTTCATGGATCACTGCCTTGTCGTGGCAAATGGTCTTGAATAACTCCAAGAAGCTATGAGCTATGCCGTGCAGGGCCACCCAAGACGGACAGGTCATAGCCGAGAGTTTAGACTAAATGTGATCCACCTGGAGAAGGAACTGGCAAACCACTCCAGTATTTTGCCAAGAAAACTCCATGGACATAAAAAAGAAGAAGCTTTGAGAAGAAAGTGAGAGTTTCCAAGGCATGCTCTGGTTCATGGGGTCATGGAGAGTTGAACACGACTAAGACGACTAAACAAAACAACTCCCGTGTCTTAGTTCATCACTCTAACCACTACACCACACTGGTTCTTGTTAAGTATGAATTGGCACAGGTTTAATATAGTAAAAGGAATGAATTGTGATATTCTATACAAATAAATGCAGATATGCCTATAGTTTATCTGAGTATTTTCAACTGCTTCTTTCCCCCTACCCAAATTTCCCCAAACTAACCTCGACTGTGAAAATACAGTAAGAGGAAATTGGTGTGTTTATTTGTTTAAATGTTAAAACTTTACTAAGGCAAGAGAAGTGCTAAAGGTCGAATAGTTAGCAGCGATGAAATAACAATCAGCTTCAATGACGGAATGTGCAGCCACGCAATTTGTCTTGTGATGGGCTTGCGGAGGTAGCAGGAAGTCCCAGCTGAAAATCTGCAGGAATAGGAGTTCTGCCTTCTATCGCACTGGGTCACTCTATGATCAATGCATTCAAGAGTGGAGGAAATTGCTCAAAGGAAGGCGGGAGTTTAAAAAAAAACAGCCTTTTTCAAAAATGAAGCTAGATTTGCTACACATCCTGTATCCGGGTCTTAGCAATGTGACTGCTGTTTTCATTTCAATATTACTGAGGAATATTGAAATACTGAGGAAAGGGGAAATGAAGATATTGGTGTCAATAAAACCTGCATAGCTTTCTTTCTTTTTTTAATGCCTCAATAGACGAGTGAAAATGTCATTAAGGTTTAAAAGCAGATAAGTGATATTCTAAGCTGCAAGAGGGAATAGATAATTTAGAGCAAGCACCAAGCAATCTCCTTGTTCACTCCCAAATCTTCCATGTAGCATGTCTAATAGGATTAACTCTAATTGCTTCCAGAATCAACCTGAAACTGCAGCACAGAAAGCTTTCAGGCTGGAATGAAGCCACCAGGCTACTTATCTGATCTCAAAGGCTCCAGCTCACCCACACAGACACAGACAAGTGTTTATCAATTCTTTCAGTAATACAGAGGTGGTGGGCGTTATCGTCAGGATCCCAAAGCAATGTGTGTCCAGAATTTGTTGCAGTTTCCTGTCCAGTTCCTGCCACCACTGATCTCAAACATGCACACGTATACTCCTAGGATTTTAACCCAGGATTTAGTACTGGATCAGTTGGAAGGGAATCCCAGAGGAAATTCGGCCCCGTGGCAGAAATGTGTTTCGCAGCAAAAGGCCAAAGCAGTTGGCATTCAGCAAGGAAGGCTTCTCTGATGGTGAGGCATCAACTATTAGTGTGAAATAGCTGTGCAGCTGCAGCGATACACTAGTATTATTATAAATACCTGTATATGGGATGTTGTGACACTAATAAATCATGGGCAAGGGGTATGGAGGATGGGGAGAGCAAAACAAGAGACATTGTTCTGTAGATGGGAACAGCCTATGGATGTGGTGTTGAGATGACTCAATGGAAGATGGTCATTTGCCCACCTGGGTTCTTGCCGACCTCTGCAGATAATATGTCTTGGCTCGAAAGGTTACATTTCTCTGAGAGGCCTGCCCAGTTCACTCTGTGGATGAATTGTGGGGGAAATGGCAAGACGTACCAACTGTAAGACAAAAGGTATATTTAATTCCCAACATGTTTTGAACAGCAGTCTCTCCCAAAGGAGAAACAGAGCAACCATACAGGTATGTTCTCTGAAATGGGGCAAATAGCCAAAGGGAGCTGTTTTAGATTGGGAATATGGCATGGTAGTCCCCGCACTGTAGTACTGATCCATCCTCAACTCCAGCTGCTTTTTTTAAAAAAAGTAATTAAAAGACAAAAGATCCAGAGTGCTTCAATAAACTGTTGCTATCTTTGGCTGGGATTCAATCACATACTGAAGTTAATAGGGAGCAGTTGAGCAACAAAGCCACTCTCTGCCCCAGCCCCCCAAAATGGCTTTTTTTGATAAAGGAAATGTGATGGGGAAATGTACTGGAAAGTGTAGGATGATACTTGTTTGCTTCAGCATCATTTAACCTCCCAACAAACAAATCAGAATGAATTCTCAATCTGGAAGTGACCGCAGTCTACATTACCTTGTCTGTTCTTGGTCTGTGACTAGCTCTGAAATCCGCAAAAGATCCCAGGTTCAATTCCCAGCTTCTCCAGATAGGACTGGAAGACCTGTCTGAAACCCTGGAGAGCTGCTACCAGTCAGGGTATACCAGTGTTCTTCAACCTTGGGTCCTCAGATGTTCCTAAGCTGAATCGTAATGATTGGAGTTTTAGTCCAACAACATCTGGGGACCCCAGAATGAAGAACACTGGTGTAGAAAATAATGAGCTAGATGGACCCATGGTGTAATTCACTACAAGGCAGCTTCCTATTTTCCTCACTGTATCAAATTGTGTTGAAGTTTCCACAGTTACACACACTATACAGTGGATAAAAACATGAGATCAGTGGGGACAAGAACCACAGCTTTTCCTACCGCTGCTACTCTGCAAAGCAGATCCACCTGGCTACATCCTTGATGTCATTCTACAAATGACAGGTAAACAGGTAAGGTGTTGGAAGTTGGATATCACCAGGAAAAGGTATCGCAATCAGGCATTTGGGGGAGGGCAGGGTGAGCTGAATTCTTTGTATTTGTCTTGATTTCTTAATTATAGGATTGGTCTGTGATGCTGCATTTATTTGCTTGCTGTTCACCGCCCTGGGATCCCTTTGGGGTGAAGGTCAAATTTAGAAACATAATGAACAAAAATGAGTGAGCGAATATTATTTCATTGTTGCTCTTGCTGTTGACTTTTAACACACATCACCCAGGTGCCTTTGGTCAAAGAGAGAGCAACTTACCAATAAGCAGCTAGTTGACAAGTCTAAATGAGAGTTAATTGTTTTAGGAGGTCAGGAAGACTTAAGTGTGCCATTCACAGAACCCCCCAAAAATCTGCTAAAATGTAAGAGCCTAGTAACAATAAACTTCTCAAAGGAAAAGCTCCCACAATTTTCATTTTTTGCTACCATTTCATCCTTGGGCACAAGTTGACAGTGTGTGTGTTGGGCCTGCACAGTATCTATTCCTGGGGATCATTGCTATTGTCCCTAATATCAACACCACAAACACACACACAAAACAAAACAAAAACACACACAATGTCTGAACTGACGACAAGTTCTAGTTGACCCTGGTCCCCTGGTCCCTTGGAGGAACAGTCTAATATTATTTTCCTTTCTGAAAGGACTCCGGTGGGCTATTAAAAAGTAACACCAGGAAAAGTAAATATTAGGAGAGATGAGCGCAGTTTATCTCATCATGCCTTCACCACTGAAACATTAGGTTTGAAAATATGGGCAAACTAAAATGACGCGACAATAACAGAAGACTTTCGGAGGCTCAGTGCTTTGTTCTTCCCTCTGTCACAGCGTCTTCTGTAGGTCTAAAATAACATCGCTGACCTGATACAGGCAGACCTTGACTGCAATGCTGTAACACACTTACCTGGGAGTAAGCCCATCTGAACTCAAAATATGTGTAAGGTTGCTGTGTTAAAATGTCGGCCTGGTTTTCGTAACGCAGGGGAAGACCGATAACGCAATATCTTTAATGAGTACAGTATTGCATTTCCTTTGGAACTAGGCACAGAGGAAACAGTGAGATATCTTTTTTTTTTTTTTTTAATAAACAAATTACAAACTTACATATACATACACATACACATATACAAATACATATAAATACATAATACAAATACATACAAACACTTAATACAAATACACGATACACAATACACTTACCTACACTAAAGAATATAATTGCATATAATTTTAATCCGAACAATTTTTATTAAGTACATTCTTTTAAAAATAATATCTTTTTCTAGCCTCCTGAATGCTTCAGTAAGGCTGAAATTATTCATAGTTTCTTCCTGGCTTCCCATTTTATCTCTTCATTAAATTTAATATAGCATAAACTTTCAATATGTGTATTTTTAAGACTAAGCCCGAAAACTATTCTTTTAATGTAATCTTTTGCTTCCGTTTTCTTTTCCTTTTCCCCCCGCTTTATGGTACGGCAGGGGCTATTCTATAATTACCACTGTATTGGTGTTGCACCTTTTCTTTAGATATAGTATGAAATCGTTCCACTCTTTTGTAAATTTTTCTTTCGGATTGTCTTTAATTTTCTCTGTTAAGTACGCCAGTTCTATATATTCTAGCGTTTTATTAATCCAGTCTTTTTTGTTTGGCACTATCGCACTTTTCCATTTTGTACCAATTAAAATTTTAGCCGCTGTGGAGGCATATAAAAAGAAATTTCGTATCCTCTTTGGAATTTCAGGCGTTGTTATGCCTATAAGGTAGGCTTCCGGTGTTTTTTTAAATTTGATGTTACATATTGTTTCAATTTCTAAATGAATCTCACTCCAGAATGGCTCTATCTTTTTACATTCCCACCATAGATGATACCAGTTCCCCACTTCTTCACACCGCCAGCAGTTTTTACTTGCATTCCCGTACATTTTGGAAAGTTTGTAGGGAGTGATATGCCATCTATAAAACATTTTAATCATGTTTTCCCTGATTGAATTACAAGCTGTGAAGCTCCAGTTCACCTTCCATAGGTTTTCCCATCTAGTTAACATAATGTTCTGGCCTATGTCTTGTGCCCAGTGTGTCATTGAGGTTTTTATTTGTTCCTCCATGACCATCCAGTCCAACAGTATCCTGTATGCTTTTGAGAGAGTTTTTATTTTGGAGTTTACCACTTCTAAATAGAATTTCGACGGTTCTTTTTCGAATCCTATTTTATTATCAACTTTGTATCTCTCAAAAAGTTGGTGGTAGGTAAACCAATCCTTAACTGTGTTTTTTAAGTCTTCGTATGGTTTTAATTCTAATTTTTTGTCTTTTTTTTCCAACAGGTCTAAGTAAGTTGGCCATTTGGTCATTTGAGCACCGCATCTTCTCTCTTGGGCCTCTAATGGGGAGTTCCACCATGGCATATGTTGTTCCAATAGATGTTTATGTTTTAGCCAAACTTTCATTATGGAGCCTCTTATGATGTGGTTTGAGAAACCTTTATGAATCTTATATTTGTCATAGTTTAGATATGCATGCCATCCAAATCTCAGGTTGAATCCTTCTAGATCTAACATTTCCAGATCTTCTAATCTGCACCATTCCGCTAGCCAGGTAAGACAGGCGGCATCATAGTACAGGGTTATATCCGGCAAGGCCAGTCCTCCTCTTGTTTTGATGTCAATCATATTTAGATGTTTAATTCTCGGTCTCTGGCCTTGCCAAATATATCTCGCAATTTCCCTCTGCCATTCTTTCAACTTGTCCTCCCCCCCCAGTATTGGGATTGTCTGGAATAAGAACAGAAGTTTAGGGAGCACCATCATTTTCACTGTTGCTATTCTCCCTAATAAGGACAATTTTAACTTGCTCCACTTCTCCATGTTATGTTTTATGATGTTCCATGTCGGAGTGTAATTATTCTGGAACAAGTCTATATTATTGGAGGTAATCCATACCCCTAGATATTTTGCTTTCTGGCATACCTTTATGCCTGTGATCTTTTCCATCCGCTCTATGTCCTTCTCTGGCATATTCTTTACAAGCATTTTTGTTTTTATTTTGTTAAGCTTGAATCCTGCCAGGCTTCCATATTCTTCTATGATTTCTATGGCCCTCGCTATACTTTCCTGTGGTGTTTCTGTTGTTAATATCAGATCGTCCGCGAAGGCTTTTATCTTGTATGTTCTTCCCAGACTTTTAATTCCAGTGATTCCTGAGTCTTCTCTAAGCTGGTTATTCAGGATTTCCATCACCATTATAAATATTAAGGGGGAGAGGGGACACCCCTGTCGGGTCCCTTTGCATATTGGGAAGCTTCCTGTTATAGATCCATTTATTATGAGGTTGGCTCTTTGCTCCTCATAGATGGCGCATATTCCTTTACAAAATGTGTCTCCCATTTCCATCTGATTTATTAATTCCTTCATAAAGGCCCACGATATTTTGTCGAATGCCTTTTCTGCGTCAAGAAGCATTATTGCCGCTGGTTTGTTTATTTTGTAATCCAGGTATTCGAGTACATTGATAATATGTCTTACGTTGCTGTTTAGATGTCGTTTGGGTAAAAACCCTGTCTGATCTTTATGTATTGCTTCCTGAAGCACTTCTTTAAGCCTTTGGGCCAAGATGTCGAAACAGTGAGATATCTTAATGAATATCAGTCAGGTCCTTGGCCCGTCTGATTCTGCTGCTGTCAGCACTCATTCACTGACTGACTGCAGTTTTCCAGGTTTTCAAGTCTTTCCTAGTCCTGACAAATGAGATCTTTCTTTCTTTCTTTTTAAGGAGATTCCAGGGATTGAATCTGAGACCTTTTGCATACAAAGCCCATCTTCCAGGAACGAAATGACCTGATATGCGAAGTCTCTGTGAAACTGACATGCGTTTCATGTTTATTAGATGGCATCTGTGCATTAAAAAGAAACATTCATGGGAGTTCAGATGGACGACATCACACATTATACGCATGATGATTGCAGCTATCCCTTGATAAGGAGAGTGTGAAACTTACCACAGAGTACTGCCACTTGTCATCACAAGCAATTATGCGACTGTGGAAACAAAGCTATGAGGAGATAGTGAGCCTATCATGTTTGGGCAATCAATTAAGTTAAACATGTGATCTTACTGTTTCTAAGGCAATCTATGGGAAACAGTCTCAATGGAAATACTCTATTTCATTGCACACATACATATCTCTTTTTTATTTTATTACTGTAGTCATTTTAATGAAGATGGGATCTGTTTGGTTAAAAAGAAAAGCACCGCTCTTCCTGCTTATTTCCCATTGGAGTTCATAATCTTCTCCCCATGAGAGGCAGTATAATTGGTTGCTATGGAAGTGATTGCAATATAAAAATGAAACGATCATTAATAACCTGAATAAGAAGGTTACATAATAGCATTTGGTAAAATAAGCATCAGGTTAATAATACCTCTGTGAAGAGAATAGCTTCACAAAGGATTTGGAAGGATGACTCCGACTAGCTCATTCTCTAATCCCACTGTCAGTTTGTGCTACTGAGGGAAACAGGGAGGCATGACAATACTTGTGTTAGCGAAGTCAGATAACGCAGAAGGAGTCCAGAGATAAAAGAAATCCTGACAACACTTTCCTGAAGAAGCTGAACATAAATAAGGTATAATTTTAGAATAAAGAAACAGAGAAGGTTTGTTTTTCTTACTTCAGGCCTTGTACATAGCAGGAAGACAGTCAACCAAATATACAGAAGAATAGCTCCCTCAGAACTGCACAGCCAATCGGGATGCATGGTACATCAACAAACATCAGCCTGGTTGATAAGCCACTCCTCCTCCTCCTCCTCCTCCTCCCCCCTCCCAACTTGGTTAGCTAACTTACTGATAATTGAAGTGACACTTACGGTAAGTTATAAACTAAATGATTCTTGCTGCTGCACTTCTTACAGGTTCAACAAAGCAAATATTATTATTAATATTATTATTATTATTTATTATTATACTCCAGCTCCCCTTAGCCCCAATCAGCCTGCCAATCATCGAGGATGCTGTAAGTTGTGATTCAGCAGTATCTGGGGTGGGGGGTGTCACTGGTTCTCTACCATCTTCATGCTACATTACTATCACTCCGGGAAATATTATTGACAGTGAGGGATTTCAAAAACCAATATACAAGGCACAACTGGATTTTTTTTTTAACAGAAGCAGCCTTTCAACCCACAACTAGACACAATACTCCAGGTGGGGTTTGACCAAGGCAGAACAAAGCAGGACATGTCTTCCATTTATTTGGAGATTATACTTCTGTTGATGCAGCCTAGATCAGCATTTGCTTTTGGGGGGCTGTTGCATCACACAATTGATTCAAGTTTGTGGTCTGCTAATACCCTTAGATCCTTTTCACGTGTACTATTGGCAAGGGAAGTGTCCCCAAGCTGATTCTTCCTGCCTAAGTGCAGAATCTTACATTTGTCCCCCCTAATGAAATGTATTTTGTTAGTTTTGGCCTAGTTCTCCAAACTGTTGCAGTTATCTTGAATCCCGATTCCTTATTCTGCAGCGTGAGCTCCTCATTCCAGTTTGATTTCACCAGCAAATTTGATGAGCATCCCCTTAATTCCATCATCCAAGACGTTGAACAACAATGGGCTCCGGACAGAAGCCTGCAGTCATTTTCTTCCAGGATGGTGAGGAACCATTAGGTTTGGTTACTCTTTAGGTTTGGTTACTCTACAAGCTACAAATCCACCAACAGTTACCTCATCCAGCCCACATCTTATCAGCTTATCTGCAAGAATATCATGGAGGACTTTGTCAAAACCCTTACTGAAATCAAGATCAACCAATTCCTTTTACCTTGGAATACAGAAGCCCACTCCCTCATTGGATGGCACAGCAGACTGCTGTAGCATTCAATCTGAAGCCATATGCATTGATGGGTCAAGTGTCTCTGATTATTTGTGACATTTAATGCTTTCTGGTTTCATTACTTCATCTGGGCAATCCTCATAAAGTAAATGTATCAGCAGTTCATAATTGTCAATGTATGAGAAGATGGCAGCCCTAACAATATGCCTCATTTCTGAAGGCGCTGCCTGAGGCAGGACGAGACATTGCCCTGTCACCTATTAAAGGTTCTTTTTCAATTTCCATAAATTCATGTCAGAAGACGTGTAATTTTCAGAAGACATGTAATTTTCTGCTGGCTAAATTGCAAGGAAATTAATTGGCATTGGAGAACAGCCTCTTTTAAAAGGATTGGTGGGATATCTGGCTGTGGTAGGCTTACGCAACAGTATTTTTTATTTTGATGGCCTAAAAAAAGTATAAGAAATTAATTGTGGCACTCAGAATAGCTAAGGAGTTACTCTTAAATATTTTAAATCCACACCTGACTATAAACCATACACTATTGGCATTGACCCTGACCCTGTTCCCATCCCAGTCCCTGCTCAATCACTAATCCCTCTGTGGGTATCAGTCTTAGTGGTCGCCCATGGTCCAGATGCATCCACCAAGAACCATAGGTTCAATATTGTGGGCCCCATTCTGTGGAACTACCTCTCAACTGAGATCAAATAGTTCCCCTTCCTTGCCAAATTTCAGACACTCAATGAAGACTTTCATAAACAATTGTTTCATCAAGAAGTCAATGAAGCTTTTCTGATTTTATGGTTGATTTTAACTAATTCTATCTCTGCTGAAAAGCTTTCTTCACATTCAGCTTCCCCACTGTTGTTCCGTAAACTGCATGACAAAAGCACATGACATCACCTGGAAAAAGTGAGCCTTAATCCTGAGGCAGGCATCTTGTTCACAGAGGAAATACAGGACACAACCATTCATGCCTTTCCAGGACACTATGGGAGCTTGAGCAATCAATCCCAGACTCAATCAGATGTGAAGGAAGCAAGGCTATAACACGCGTAGTGATGCATGGCTGTTTTGGAGATGCTCAGTAAACATCTGGCAGAGATATGAATCAATGCTAACCTTGAGATCAGCCCCGAGTTTAAAGAAATGGCATTATTTAGTTCTGATGAAAAGCTAAGATTCTCAGCATGCCCCAGAGCACCCTAGCCTAACAACATTTCATTCTTATTTTTGTATCTATGTAGTAGAAAATAATAGGGGAGAAGCATTGGTTGGGTTCACAGCAAGGTTGCTTCCTGCATGGAGTATCAAAGAGTTCTCCTCGGTTGCGTTGTCAAAGAGTTCTTCTCAGCTATGTTTGTTCCAGAATTCCTTACAAACGTCTACTGAATTATATGAACCTAGAGTTGCTTCCTTATAATGCAAGCAACTGCCCTAAAGAGTTACTTCCTACAAAGGAAGCAGCCATCTCCTCTAAAGCAGGTGGGGGCAAACTTCAGATTTGCAGGAACTACTTTGATTTTTACTTGAGGTCTGTCAACTGGTGTCAGATGGGGAAGGGTGCAGATCCAATTACCTGTTGTACCCAGCAAGCCCTCGACTCAGATGACCTGCCTATGCATGTATGAATGAGAGAGAATGAGAAACTGAGAGAAACCCAAACTGACAGACTTGCCCATCTCTAATAGAAGTGAGTTTCACTATGTCTATCACAACATCTGCTCACCTGGGACTCCCAGTGGGTGGCCATTGCTGCATGGCATGGCTGTGGTGGGTCCAGGGAGGCTGCCATCTTCCAGCATGGCCTGGTGATGTGATACCAGGTGTGGCCCACTGTCAGGGACATGGCTGAACTGAACAATGGGGAAGAGTCAGACTCAGGAGATGAGAGATTGCTAGTACAAAGAGAGACAGAGTCCGACTCTGGAGACGAAAGATTGCAGACAGAGCAGGAGGAAGGGGGCTCAACACCCCACCCCACCCTTCATCAAGAGTTCCCTGGCTCAGCTAGAGCAGACATGGACAACTCACAAGAAGGGGGAGGGAGAGAGATAGACGGTAGTGGGAGGGTTGCTAGGAAACCAGCAGAGAGACAGTGGACAGAGAGTTCGCCTTTTGAGGGGGTTCCACCCTTCTTCTCTCCGTTCCCAGAGAGCTGAGAAGGTCAGAATGCAACAGAAGTGCAAAAGGGGAAAGGCTGGACTTTGGCGTCCTTCCTGCTGTGACAAGGGCAGAGACTCAGACTGACCAACTCGTTTCAAGATAGGCAGGCTGGGAACCGTGCTCTGGATGTAATTTATAAATAAACGTACCATAAAACTGCCAGAGAGTCAGTAAGTCTAATCGAGGCTTGCTTGCCTGCCTGAGATCATTACACCCACCTCCAGCTGCATCAGACCCTCAAGTAAGGCCAGGTAGCCAATCTGAGAAAGGCACTTGAGGGCTGTGACCAGCCTGCCCCTAGCCCATTTAAGGGGGAGGCCGTGTCGGCTGTCCTCTTGGCCGATCGTAATGGGATTTTCCCACCAACCCACCCAGTCTTTAGGGGCCCACCCGGGGTGGGGTAGGGGAGTGAGCATGTTGCCTATGGACTTTGCCATGGTTTATTTGGTTGTTGTATTCAGAGCCAGAGAGGAATTTTCTCCTGCAAGCAAATTGGCCGGGTTTTTGCCTACCTCATAGCAACAGTCACAACTTTGGCGGATAAGGCATTGGGCTGGATCCTTAGTCACAGAGATACCCCGTTAGAGGGGTCCAGGGGGGTGAATGGGGACCAGTGGGCCAATACATCTCTCCCAATGTGCAGGCTTGTGGCATCCAATCCATGTTGGGGGCGACTCCCCAGCACAAGTTCGACCCCACCAGGCGGGCTGTCTGATGCTGGATACTTGCCCAATTCCTTAGCCAAACCTACTCTTTCCTGTATTCAGTAAAGTTGTGACCTAGTTCAACCCAATGCCAGTCTCCTGTGTCATTATTGTGGCCCTCCCTCCACCTGCCACAGCCATTATGCACCTGTGCAAGCAAGTAAGTGCCACTGAATTCACTGGGGCTTACTCCTGAGTTGGGACATGATTCGTTGCTTTTATCTGCTCTGTTTAGTGACTTTTAAAAGAGCATTTGGCTTCTGTTTTATATTTACTGTTGTTAGCTGTCTTGAGGCTTCGGCCTCAAGGTGAGATATGCATACAGAAAAAGGGGGGGGAATAAACACTAGAAAAGTGGTTTGGGAATAAAGAGCATGATCAAGGCAAATTCAGGCATTTTAAAGAACTTTACTGGAATCTAATTCTCTCATCCAAATCAACTGGACTTCAGTGTTTAAGTTGGCGGTGTGAGGCCTATACATAATATGAAATAGTAATGAAATAACTGGAACATGTTTTGTAGTTTAATCATAGGTTTGCAGCAATGTGTCCTTGTGAATTATAGGAATAAAATATTGAGGGGGACCCAAATCTCTATATTTAATGTCATTCCCCTCCCCTTTTTTGGCGTCCACATTCTTTAGTTCAGCAATGAAAATTACATGTTTGGAGGGAACATCTGCGTACAATCCCTTGAGGAAAATACCCTACCAAAATGTGTATACACATTCAGATGTTCTGCACCAGAATGACGTGCATTGGTCTCAAGACAGCCACTGTTTCCCTTTCTGTTTGGACAATCCCACTTTGCCTTATGCAACCAGAATCTGAATATGCAACTAAACGTAATTAGGCATAATGCAGCATTGCACTAATGAAGCAGTTTTAAAAATAGAAAGTGGCATAAACTGGGACTGACTAGTGTTTCCCAGGATGATTAAAACCATGGTCTCTCTCTTTTTTTTTTTTACCTTGGAAAACCTACTTTCTGCTATCTCTGCCAAGGTCTATACTCCATGCAAACGCCTGCCAAGTCTCTTGATTCTAGTGCTTACATGCACATAATATATATAATCAGGAAAGTCATATTCTGAAAGCGGCTGTAGTCAATATCATCTGGAAGAGACTACATTGGCTGCCCTTTGTTGTTGGGGTTGTTTTCCCCCCTCTCTCTTTCTTTGAGAATAAAGTTTTTAAAAATATATCTTTGGGCCCCTCCGGGCATTGCTTTCCAGTGTGCATTCGGGACAATTTTTGCTCATGCTGGCGCCGGGGGCGGTCCAACTTTCAATACCGTTTGAACTTGCAAACATTTTGGGGCGGAGATCATGTTTTGCTTTCAATCAGCGCATGTCCCGTAATCCCCTGCTTGAAACCCTGTCACTTTTCTAAGCCACAGAAAGCCGGGCTTTTCGTTTGCCCCGCTTCCATTAAGCTGTAGTGCGAGAGTGTCCCTGCAGGTGGCAATAGCGCAATAACACTGAGGAATCGTTGCAGAGCGATGAATAAAGTGGAATCATGTGTGGACAGTGCAATTTAAATCCACCACTAATGTGCTGTTGACATGTTGCAGGATACACCAGACCCCTCCCCCTCCAATACAAAGCATGAGGGAGTCTTTTATTTTAGAAACATTCATGAGGTTTTTATCCCACAGATCTCCCCAACTGACATGTTTATATGAGGTTTTGTTGTGCACTGTATACAAACTTAAACTGAACATTATTTTCCCCATATATGTGAAAATACCCCCTTATCCCCAAAGGATACCCAACAATACCCAGTGCTTTTTATGCAGTTCTTACCAAGTTTGTTCTAGGAACTTTCCAAATTGTTAGCTATTTCTTTTCTTCAACGTAGGCGCTGCTGTCAACATCCTTCTCCCTCATCAAATTTCTATTTTCTGCATTCATATTCATTTCCCCCTGAAGTTTTCCACAGTTTAACCCCATAACATTAGATAGGAATGCGCTCTAAACCCAGGCACCATGTGTATAGTTTTCTAATGGCATTGCTTTCTGCTTTCCTTATATTTATAATGCTTTAGCTTTCATCCCTTGAGATACATTGCTCCATCATTTTATGATTTTTCGTTGTTATGTAAGAACTATTACCTGTCTCCTAGGCCTTTGTCATATCTTCGCTATCAGTCTCAGAAATTGTTCTGCAGTTCAGCATGCGCCTCTGTGTTCTCTCGTAAATTCGAGCAGGGTATTTTCAGCTGTATTTGTTTTTCAGACCACTCACTTCCCAACAGTCCTCAGCTGTCCTCAGCTGGCCCTTCTACTCAGTCTCCCCCTTCTCTCGGTGATGTCGAGTGGGCCGCTCGCATTCAGCTCAACCACTTAATTCACCACCATCCATAACATTTATTGGCGACAGACCATTTGGATTTGTATTTGTATTTGATATCCCGCTTTATCACTACCCGAAGGAGTCTCAAAGCGGCTAACACTCTCCTTTCCCTTCCTCCCCCACAACAAACACTCTGTGAGGTGAGTGGGGCTGAGAGACTTCAGAGAAGTGTGACTAGCCCAAGGTCACCCAGCAGCTGCATGTGGAGGAGCGGAGACACGAACACAGTTCCCCAGATTACGAGACTACCGCTCTTAACCACTACACCACACTGGCTCATTTCCCCCATGTTTTACATTATCAATAGAGAGCTTGTTATCCAAATAACAACAATTTTGTTGTTTACTTCCCAGTGATGGGCAGATCATTTGGCCACGCAGAGGAATTCCTGGTGCTTCTGCTCAGCAACAAGTTGGCCCGGCTGATGGGACTTGCCGTATCTGGGATTTATTTTATTTTATTTTATTTTGAAATTTAGTTTTACAAATTTACAAATTTGAAATTTGGTTTTTTTTAATTTGGTTTTACAAATACAAAATTATAAACAAAGAACGAAAAAAGTATCCATATAACGAGATTCCTCCTAATCCCCGGACTTTCCCCCACCCCCTCCATGGGGTCCCATTTTAGACATTTATTACTACATATTCTTCCATACTCCAGTTTTTATATCAAACCATATTGTAATTGTTACACTGCAAGTGAATCAAAATCCTGCTAATGTTTCCATCTATTTACAGTGGTCTCCTAAGTAACTTATAATTTTTTCCCATTCTCTTATAAAGTTTTTGTCCTCTTGGTTTCTGAGTTTTCCAGTCAGTTTTGCCATTTTGGCATAGTCCATCATCTTGGTTTGCCACTCCTCTCTGGTAGGGACTTTGTCTTCTTTCCATCTCTGAGCTAGTAGCATCCGTGAGGCTGCTGTTCCATACATAAAAAGTCTTTTCTGTTCTTTTGGGGTGTCAGTACCTGTAATTCCTAATAGAAAAGATTCTGGTTTCTTAACAAAGGGTATTTTTCAAGCAATTTCTTTTTTTCATTTCATTGTATATCATCTCCCAGAAAGCTTTTATTACCTTACAAGATAAAAGGTATGATAAAAGGTATAGGAGTTTTACATCAGGCATTGAGGAAAAGCAGATGGGAAAAGTGGGAGACCATCTGAATTCCATGCAGAAGTCCTCTCGTTCCATCCCAGCTAGGGCTGGGAATGCCCCCTGTCTGAAACCCTGGAGAGCCACTGCCACTCCAGGTAAACAGTGCGGATCAAAATGAATCAAAGCAGCAAAGGATATGCTTTCTTCTGTCTCGTGAATTCCAGGACCAGGAAGCTTCTGGACTGTGGTATCAGCATAACCAGATCAAACTCCCTGCTGTTCTTTCTTTCAGCTGATAGTCCCCAATGCTACCCATCTGACTGGGTTGCCCCAGCCGCTCTGGGCGGCTCCTAACACAATATTAAAAACACAATAAAACAACAACCATTAAAAACTACCCTGATCATTATAGCAAAAGGGGGAGAAACCCCTATGTAAAATCACATAGACAATTTTTGTGCTCTACAGCACCATCTGGTGTCGAATCTTTACAATGGAGTTGCAACAATATAAACTGACTGAGTGTAGCTGAGTCCTCACACACTACGCACCCTACTCCCTCTTTTTCACTGTTCCTCTTTGCACCCAGTTTCTGGGTCACTTCCCCCCCAGTACCTGCAAATGGGAACCCAGAGTTCACCAGTTTCAGCTACTTTGCATCACTGATAGAAGGGGACTGATGAGCTCCGTAGTCTCAGTAAGCTGTAAAGAAAGTAAACTTTTAGATGGACGGACAGAACAGCCAGCAGCTGCGAAAGCGCCATGCTAAACAAATGCCTTATAAGCTGCCTGCCATTCACAGAGTGGCAGCTGATAATTAGACTCCTTAATCATTTATCTGGGGTATGGTTGTTGTTTTTTTTAAGCTGATTAAATGCTTGTTCGCTGCCTGATAATAGCTGACAAATCCCATATACGCCGGGACAAAGCACAACTTTGTGTAGTCATATTTTGGAAACGTTGTTTATGCTTCGCTCCTTTTATTAGCGCTGTTCTGTTAATGAGCAGGGTAATTGCTTACAATGGAAGATGTGGCAAAATTATGTTTGCGAGCAGGGTGGATTAAGTGGGGAACTGAAGGCTGAGGGGAACGGAGTGCGTGGCCGCTCATATCTTGCGCTGCTGAGCAATGGCTCGTGAAAGCCTTCTTCCCTTTAAGACACTCCTCGCATGTTCACACTTGCAATATTCAGCCACTTCAGGACTGCTGCACCAAGTGGTTACTTGTTGGGACAGAGACACGCCGCAGAGCAATCAGGATAGATGGAACCGTCATGTCACCCAAAACACTATGCCTTGTGGTTCGTCTAGAATATGATTATAAAAGAGCTCCATTTCCGAGGGTGGTTCCCTCTTCCCAGGAAACTCTGAAAATTGTAGTCCTGTGAAGGGAATAGGGGGTCTCCTAACAATTCTCAGCACTCTCAGCAATCTTCAGTTTCCAGAATTCTTTGTAGAAACTGTTTAAAGTGGTATGATCACATGTATTTGCTAGCCATTGACCTTGACAACTCTTTTTGTTGTTGTTGTATTGTGTTTTCATGGCATTTTATGTTTTCATGAAATGCATGTTTCCTTGTATGCTGCCTTGACATTTTATATGAGGAGGCAGCCTATAAATATTTTTCTAAATAAACGCTCCAATTTATGGTTTCCAATAGATAAACTAAGAATTAAAGTAATGCTAATATAGAGTATGATTATACAAAAACCTTTTACCCAATTGGAAAATTGAACTAACGGGGGGGGGGAATCCTTTAAAACCCTCAAGTGTCTCCTATAATAACTGTGCCACTATAGCATATAATGTTGTTCTATACATTACAAATGGATATATGTCTTGCAAGAGAACATTTCTTGATCCAGAGCAAGTTGTTAAACTAGGTAAAAACAATTCTGAAGAATGTTTCCCTTGGAACATCATATAAAAGAAATTTCAATATATAATAGATTACATTCTCCACCTATTTCTAATTACAGGTGCAAATCTCTTGGGAGACAAGAATCTGTATCTACATGGGAAAAGGCATTGTATGTAGGCATAATTCTTAAAAAGCCCCGTGTGGGAGGATAGTAGCCAGTTCTTCTAAATGTCTAGATCTTTGATGGTCCTTTTGAGAGAGAAGATGTCAATGGGAAGATTTAGATTCTTGTGGCAACCTATGTCTTCCAGATTGCTTTTCATATATCCTGTCCCTTAGTTCTTCTTTATCGAAGTGATCCAAAAACGCTATGAGCAGATTAAACATCTGTGGCAAATTTTGAATAATGTCACTGTGATCCTCCATTTTACTTGTGTAGATCCCACAGTGGTGCGACCTCAGGTTCTGCCGGTACAAGAGGACTTTAGCTGCAATCCTAACTATGCCTACTCAGAAGTCGATCCCACTGAATTCAATGGGACTTACTCCCAAGTAAGTGAAGTTAGGATTCCAGTCTTAGCTGGTATCTTGTTCTCACCCAGCCAATGTAAATTGAAGGTGGGATTGCACTATTAATTTTGTTAGTGGCTAGACTTGCTTAATCATTCATGAGTAGTTTGGTTGACTTCTATATTGTATATCTATTCTATATGTTTTCCTATCTATTCTATATGTTTTCCTGAGTGGTTGAGTAAGGTTTTGTTTTGTTTTGTTGTTTTTGCCATGAGTGATGGCCATTGTTCAAAAGGGGGCAGTGGAGCCATACCTGAAACAGTTCCCACTTGAAAGATGGTGCCAATGTTTGCTAATTTTCAAATAAATACAAATACATTTTTCCTTCCAAAACTCAATCTGGGGGTGGATGAGAGTTTTAAATACATCTGCTCCATTAGAATTTTGTTTACATAATTACCATTCTGCTGCTGGGAAGCAGCTGCTTCTAGCTGCAGGTGCAAAATCCTGGATAACGCTTTCACACCAAAGGGTTTTTTTAAAAAAAAAAAAAATAGTGATGCTAACATTAATGATTTAGGAACTCGGGATTTAATCTTGTGCCCAGGAAGGCAGACATGCTTAGTTCTATTAAAGCCAATCAGCTGTAGCCGTCATGACCGGGTGCGAAATCACAACCCAACTCTTGAAACCAAATCACTGGATCCTCTTTTTTAAAAGATTTCTGCTCTGTACATTGATCTATTGTATCTACCTGCTTATAAACACCTGTGCCCCTCTTGATGTAGTGGGATGCATTAGCCTTTCCACCCCTACCTCTTCATACTTTACATTCATTTCTATAAACTGGGCTGACAGAAAATATTAATTGTTGTTGTTGTTGTTGTTGTTGTTGTTGTTGTTGTTGTTGTTATTTATGCCCCACCCATCTGGTTGGGTTTCCCCAGCCACTCTGGACGGCTTCCAACAAAATATTAAAATACAATAGTCTGTTAAATGGGCATTGTTGTCTTGGAAGATGTTTAGTAAGACCAATTCTGGGGTGAACTCATAACCCACCTACTCTCAGCAGCCAGAAACATCATAACCAGACACTGGAGAGATCTGTCAGGAGTAAGCATGGGCCAATGGTACCATGTAGTATGGGAAACAGCCCTACTAGAAAAACTAACCAGTAAGCTGAAACTGGCACGGGGACAAATAGAAGAAGACACCTTCACCCCAGTATGGCTCCCCTTCATCACACACACAGCCCAACAAGACAATGACAAAAATCTACTGACAGCATACAAATCAGTATGGCTAACCTGATCATAAACACTCACCCACCCCACTCACTCAGGAAACCAAAGACCACCACAGCCAACCACAAATGAACAATCACACCCTACGCCAGCCCCGACCTCTCTCACCACCAAAGGAGCACAAGCGAACAACAGAGAACCTGCACAAACTGCTGACACCAAACCCTACATATATTAAGTAAAACAGAAACATCGTCACCCCACCCGACCCATCTCCCCATCCCGCCCACCTCTTTCCGCCTTTTCTTCCTAATGTCTCAACAAACGAAACTGATTTGTAAAAATGTTACATGGAAAAAATACAAGAGAGACATTGCACATACCTTTGTAAATCAAGAAAATCTTCAATAAAAATACTTTTAAAAAAACAAAACAATAGTCTGTTAAACATTAAAAGCTTCCCTAAACAGGGCTGCCTTCAGATGTCTTCTAAAAGACTGGTAGTGTAAATAATTTCATCCAAGCAAGGAGCAGAAAAGGCTGTATGGAAACCCCTGTAAATGGTGCATCTGAGCTATCTGTGTATTGAGGCAGGTGGAATATGGACCTTCTCAGCTTCGTTTCAGTGTCAAGGGCACTCCTATGCATTGAAAACAGGACTTCTGACTGGACTGCACACACACACACATACACACTCCTTGAAAAGCTAATGTCAGATTTGGCCCTGGTCCTAGCTGATCTGGAACACCGTTGTATCTGATAAAGATTCATTATTGCTTCAGTTCTGTATTTATTGGGCCTGGCAACATTATTAGCATCGGGGTTTGTTTGTTTGTTTAGTTGGTTGTGTTTGTTTTTTGTTTTTTTGCAGTCACTGTGGAAAATAGGAAGCTGGAGGACTTAACAATTCTGTTGAAACCACTCCCCGAAGAAAAAGAGAGAGTCAATGGGCATTTGGATATGCTAATCAATTGTAAGATAAATGTAAAGGTAAAGGACCCCGACAGTTAAGTCCAGTCGCGAACGACTCTGGGGTTACGGCGCTCATCTCGCTTTACTGGCCGAGGGAGCCAATGTTTGTCCACAGACAGTTTTTCCGGGTCATGTGGCTAGCATGACTAAGCCGCTTCTGGCGAAACCAGAGCAGCGCACGGAAACACCGTTTACCTTCCTGCCAGAGCGGTACCTATTTATCTACTTGCACTTTAACATGCTTTCGAACTGCTAGGTTGGCAGGAGCTGGGACTGATCAACAGGAGCTCACCCCATCACAGGGATTCGAACTGCCGACCTTCCAATCAGCAAGCCCTAGGCTCTGTGGTTATACTTTTTTTAAAATGCTGCATTGGCTGGTATGGAAGTTAAAGGCCAGGAGACAAATCTCTTTAGGTGACATGAAAAATTCCTAAATTATTGATGAATCAAGCTACCTGCAGTGATCAGAATGTAGAGTTTACTATGAGCTTGTAAACTGAGGGCCAAATTGATGTGAAGTTAATTTGGTCTTTGTATTCAGAGAGCATATTTTAAAAAATAAATAAATGAAAACAGTCATCTCAGTGGGAGGGCTGATAATTATCAAGGTTGCAGGAGAAAGATTTTTAACCCAGGGGTAGCTAAGCTGTGGTCCTCCAGATATTGTTGGACTCTAACTGGCATCGGCCCCAGGCAGCATGGAATGATGGGATTTGTAGTCCTGCGACATCAAGAGGACCAGAACTTAGCATTTTTCTCTACAGCTGCTCTCCTGATGAAAATCTGACCTCTGAAGCTGCTATTTTCAGTTGGAGGAAATTCTCCATTGGTGCCAATGAGGAATTTCCTTCCAATGCAAACAGCAGCTTTGGATATTTTTGTCAGGACCACAGCAAAGGATGAAAGAGTTAAATTGTCCCCCTCCACCTACTACAATTCTTATATTTCTCCCCACCAAATAACCGATCCTTACAATTTTTAAAAAATGTGGTGCTGAATGCAAAGGTGAATTTAATATCAATCTAGTTTGGCTCCAACTAAGTATTTGTTATTTTCATTCATCCACACTGTCTCATATGTTCACACCACAGTGTCTCTCATGTTCACTCCACAGTAATTCCCACTGTCTTCAGTCAATCAGAATTTCTTTTCAGTAAGTATGCATGGGATTGCAGCCTGAATAGATTAGATGTTATATTTCTGTATTTTCCAGGTCTGAATCTGGTCCAATTTACCCTCCTAAACACAGACAAATTCATATCTCATGCTACAGCCTCCCTTGAGTTTAATCTATTCACTGTGGTATATTTTAATTACAGTTCAATCCTTAGAGCAGAAATGTGCCTTTGAGTGCATCAGACATGCATTTTGTGAAGAGTGGAAGGCAATTTCTAATGACCTTCAGTGGTGAACATATATCAAGTAGGGAGCCTTCATCAGGGGACACAAAAGCCACATACATTATTTTGTGAGAGAATCTTTGAAGCAATGGAAATGGTGCAATGCACTAGCTGTATATTAACTTGTTAATATCAAACACAAAAATGTGTTAATTCATTACAAAATTCATTACAGCGCATATGGGTGTGTGTGTGTGTGTGTGTGTGTGTGTGTGTGTGTGTGTGTGGAAACAGCCCTGTATCCCCCAAAGTGAAAACACTCAGCTCATCACACTCAGCTCATCACAAAGCCAGCTTTGGAAGCACAGGCATGAAAGTCAGGCATGGAAGCACAGTAGTGATCAAGGATTAAAAATGCTTCTTGTTTGAATCTAATAGCAGCAAACAATCTTTGGAACATCCCATTGGTATAGGGATAGGAGGGGGGGACCAGTACTGAACCACCACTCCCTGAGTAACTGCCACTCCAGATACATAATCTTCTTGATATTCCACCCCATTTTGCCAAAGATGTATCAGAAAACTACTAAATCACAATCAAGTGCAGACTTCAGCTAGGCTTGCACTCTACCTCTTCAAGATTCCCACTCCTCAAAGAGGACATGGAGATACAAGGGCTGATGTCATACTTGTTGGTGCCAATAGTCCGCTACTTGGGAGCTGTCCTTGGTACTGCAGCCCATGTCCTTAACTCTGATTCAGATCCAGCTTTGGCTTCTCCCTTCCTGAGCATCTCCTGTTCATTGAGAGGACCATACTTACAGAGTAGAATCATAGAATTGTAGAAGGTACCCCGAAGGTCATCTAGTCCAACCCCCCGCAATGCAGGAATCCTGCCCTGGGTGGGCTCAAGTCACCAACCTTCTGGTGAACAGCCAGACACACTGACCCATTGTGCTGCCTGCAGCTTGCCTTTCCCCTCCTGGTAACTTGTTGCATGAGGTCTGCCTGACCGTAACCCAGGGTTCTGATCTGCTAGTATAGGGCAGGTCCAAGTATAAAGGTTTAGAAGGAAAGTCCATGTGTTTAGCAATATTCCACACCCACTTCACTTTATATATACTTCAGCATAATTAAGACAGATGCCCATCACTGGCAACAAAAGCTCTCATAGAATTCAGAGCATATGGTTGGAAAGAATAATTTCAAGTGGATCTAATTTCCTTGGAAACCGATGTCAGGTTTTTATTTATTATGCAGACAGTGACATCTGCTGGTAAAAGTTTAGAAACGACTCAGTAATACTTCATTTTCCACCCGTAAAAGAAAATTGCTTTTGTTTTGCCAGCATCGTGAGATTCCATTGAATAATTAACTTACTTTTCACCCCCCTATGGGCACCATGGCAAACATCACTTCCACCCAAAGAGTGTTGGGTGGGGGGAGTTTGTAAGATATCTAGAAGTGGCACAATGTTGTTTTTTAAAAAAAGATTAGGCTTGGCTACACAAACTATATTCTTAAGCAGCATAGAACTGACAATGAAAAGCCTTGGAGAAAATGCTGTTGGGGGAGAAGGTGCCTGGGTAGATTTTGCTTGTGCTATTTAAACTGGAAGGGGAAGGGAGAACAGAGTCTTGTCTCACACAAATTTATCACCACCATCATTGTTACCCTGTGTTTCTGATCATGCTGCCTCCTTGTGCACTTGCCTGTCTCTGTCTGAACCAGCAGAGTTACCAGTGGAATCAGTGACTATCCAGGTCCCTCTGTCTCCACCTTCACCTTTGCTGGGTTGGCAGTTCCCAAGACCACATAACACCAGTCCTAAAAGACCTGCATTGGCTCCCAGTACATTTCCAGGCACAATTCAAAGTGTTGGTGTTGACCTTTAAAGCCCTAAACGGCCTCGGCCCCAGTATACCTGAAGGTGCATCTCCACCCGCATCGTTCTGCCTGGACACTGAGGTCCAGCTCCGATGGCCTTCTGGCAGTTCCCTCCCTGCAAGAAGTGAGGTTACAGGGAAGCAGGCAGAGGGCCTTCTTGGTAGTGGCGCCTGCCCTGTGGAACGCCCTCCCACCAAATGTCAAAGGAAAAAGCAACTATCTGACTTTTAGAAGATATCTGAAGGCAGCCCTGTTTAGGGAAGCTTTTAATA